>NC_136065.1:2122998969-2123683969 GCF_964261635.1 Lissotriton helveticus | reverse complement strand
AGAAAGGACAGAAGTGTGCAAATTACCCACTGCTATTCACGGGTAGTAGTTACCAAGAAGGCTGAATAAAGGGCCTGCACTTTGAATTTGAATTAAAGAAGAATAATTGATAAGCTTGGGCAAGAATAGTAGCAAGTAGGTGTGTGTATTTGTGGTTGTTGTGTTGATTGAGTGGAAGATTACTAAGGTGAAAAATTAGAGATGACGTCACATATTACATCACTCATCACATGGTCAGTGACATCAGCAGTGCATTGCGAGCGCGCGAGAAATAGTTAGCTGAGCTAACTATAACAGGGGAATTTCAATGGTTTTGTATGAGAGAAATGTCCCGCTAACTATAACATGGGTGAAACCTATGGTTTTTTCAGTGAATTTCTAAGGTTTTTTAAAGGCTAATTCCTAACTATGATGTGGCTGAAACCAATGGTTTTTCCAGTGAATATATATATATTTGTGTATCAATTCCCAAAGGGGAAAATGAAAATGCACTCTCTCGTCTTGTAGTTTGCTACAGTGGCTTTATTCCAACTTTAACCCAACGCGTTTCGCCTCTCACGAGGCTTGCATCATCACATAATCATGTTTCTTTGGTTAACTTACACCTCAGAACTTTTTGGAATGATAAAATAAAAATAAAGACAGTTGGGGGAGCAGCACATAGAGGGGTGTTGAATGCCTGTTTGGTGGGGTCTCGGGGGTATCTACAAATCTTGTACTCTTTGGTCAGGAACCTCCTTTTATTGTATTTCTAACATTCCTAATCATGTATGATATTTCCTCCCTTTAGCTGGGTTGCGTTTCACCTATGCGGCCTGTTGTCTTTTCAGTATCTTCTTCGTCCATTGAGTCCGTGTCTAAATCTGGTTCAGTGCTGTTGCCCTATTCTGGGTGTTCCCACATTGTCAGCACTTCTGACCACAGATCTGCTATCGGACGAAGTCTTACCCCTCTAGCTTCTTTCCTAATCAATGCCCTTTCCTTGGCTCTCGCCCATTGTGTTACGTCTATTTGTGCCGCCTGTCCCGTATGTCTTATCTCTTCTTGGTTGACCTCGTCTAGCCATAATGTAATCTACTGGAGTTGCGATGCCAAAAAGTATAATTCAAAGTTTGGAACCCCAAGTCCCCCCTCTTCAATGGTGCATCTAAGTATTGCCAGTGACACCCTATGTTGGTTCCTATCCCAGATTAAGTCTTGCATCAGAGTGTCTAGTTGTTTAAACCAGGCGGCTTATATGTATACTGCCATGTTAGTAAAAAGTATAGAAGCCTCAGTAACGTCACCATCTTGGATTTCGCTATCCAGGCCATAATGGATAGTTTCAATAACCGCCAAAAGGGCACACAGGATTTCAGGGAACGCAATGCTCCCCCAAGATTACTGTCTCGCAAGTTTTCCGACGCATGGAATATCTGTATTCCTAAGTACTTGAAGGAACTGGGGGACCAATTCAGATCCAATGGCAATTCCGGAGGTTTCTCCAGCCCTCGGTATGCGAGAAATATATGTGTTTTGGATTAATTAACTCGGAGGCCAGATACTGATTCAAAGTGTTGTAACTGTGCCATGACTTTAGGGAAGCCTATCGTCCCGTCTCTGATGAAAAGGAGTATGTCGTCGGCATATAACAAAATAATATGCTCTCATCCCTCGATCACCAGCCCCCAGCCCTGTCCCTCTTGCATGAATTGTTCTGCAAGAGGTTCAATTTCTAAGGCGAAAAGGAGTGGGGAAAGAGGACACCCCTGTCTAGTGCCCCTATGAACCTGACATTGTGGCGAGAGCTTGGTACCTGTTCTCACTCTTGCTGTCGGAGCTGTGTATAATAACCTGACCCATTTGAGCCAATCATCACCTAAGCCCCTTCGTTTCATCACTGCAAACAGAAAATCCCATTGGACCGCGTCGAAGGGTTTTTCAAGGTCCACCCACATCAGCATCGCTTTTTGGTCTACATGTATTATTGGGTGGTGCATTACACGATAAAGCCTCCTGAGGTTATGAGAAGTGTTGTGTGCGGGGATAACTCCATTTTGGTCTGCATGTAGCAGTTTCCTTATAAGCGGGAGAAGTCTGAGGGCTAGTACTTTACTAAGGATTTTGAAATCAAAGTTTAGCATGGAAAGGGGATGACATTCTTTGATTTTCACTCCCTGCTCCTTACTTTTATGTGTGTAGTAGTTGAAAACATTCCTGATTAATCAATGTGGGGGAGTGTAGGGGCTAGCCCTCTTGGGCCAGTATCCCAGTATTGGGGGCACCTCTGGGCTCTGGCGCGATGAGCCATGCTAACAGCCTTCCTGCTTTTCCTTCTTCTTCATGTACTTTCATTATGTATTGTTTGTAGTCGTGGGACCGTAATTTCTCTATGATGGCATTGTATTGTTTTCTGGTGTTGTGTGCTTCTATTAGGAACTTTTGATGCATACCAACTGTGTTATCTAATACGCATAGTGCACAGACGACCGCGCATGTGCAGTTTTCACTAAGAACGCGATGAAGAGAAAGAGGTTAGCCCGGGGACACCGCAGCTAAGGTAAGGCATTTTTCTTTACTTTTTATATTGTTTTTTAGAAGTTTTTACTTCTCGGGTGGGTGGCGGGTGGCGTAGCTGAGTTACGCTGAGTTTCATGGAGTTTGTTTTCAACTCTGTGGGGCTTCGCGTAGCTCCACACCGCCCACTACACCCAAAGTTAGCTTTTAGCCATACTAAAGTCCCCCTGGCGTACGAGTAGGATGTGGCGTAGAGTTGGCCTCTCCATCTCCGTCTCAGTCTATCTATCTCTGGCCCAGCCAAGTCTGTTTCCTGGAGCATGGCAACCTGGACCCGCTACCTCTGAGATATCTATGGATGTTGTACCTTTTGGACGGGGATCCGATTCGCTTGACATTCCAGGAAATAAAGGTTGAGTTAAGTGTTGAGTTAGGTATGTGCACCATTCCTGTGTTCCATCTCATCCACTCCTGCGCAGACTCCCCCATCTCCCTTCCCCACCCCTGAATTAAACTCTTTCTCCCCGTATGGATTAAGGTATGAGATAAGAAAAAGGAAAATAAAATAAAGAAAGGAATAACCAACCCCCAACAACAACTCCCAAGACCCAGGGCAGTACAGCAACTGTCTACCGTCCAAACTGTGTGTTACAATCATACAATGTGAGAATATCTCCTCTGGCCAGCCTACAAGGACTTTACCAGAAGGGGTGTGCCAAGAGGGGTACATTAACATTTCCGATACTCCGCACCAGCCCAGCTTTTAGTGAATAGGTTTGAGATGTCCCAGCTCATTAGCAGCGCCACATATTGTAAAGTGTAAGCAAAAGCACACTTTTAGCCCATATCACAATCATGACAGATAACTCCAAGGAAGTCCACCCCCTCATATTCTCCTCAATTTCTGAGCTGCAGATATTAAGCTTTTAAAAAAAAAAATTTATATCATCTGCAGTCTGTGGTGTTACCACTGGAAGTCCAGTTTCCTCCCCTTCTGATGAAACAAAGTTCGATCTCATCGATCTCTGTTCGGACGAGGAGTCACGTTCTCTAGAGCTCTGTTGGGTTGATCCTATCTCAGCTACCGCCTCTAGTGCCGCCACACTTTCCAGTTCTGTCTGCAATGGTGAGGGGCCACTTCTGGTACTGTTCTGCATTTTTCTGCGAAAGCGTCCTTGTTTCTCTCTCCTTTGGGATAGCGTTTGTGGGTGCAAAGTCTGTGGAGTCAGCCTGGCTATATAGTCATCCAGCCGTGTCCAAGCCAAATCTGGGGTATCGCAGAAGTACGTGGAGCCATCCTCTAAGGATTCTGAGTCTTGAGGGGAACATTAGGGACTATTGTATTCACAGGTCCTGAAGCGCTCGCTTCACCTCCACATATGAGGCTCTCTTGGCTTGCACCGTCGCCATAATCCAGAAATATATATAATTTTTGGTTGGCCACAGCGAAGGGACCATCTGTACAGGCCTTCTGTAATATAGTGTATCGGTCTCTATAATGTAGTAATCTGGCCACTACTTGTCCATGTAGCTCAGGGCCAGCGGTCTTGATGGAACTTGGTGTGCTCTTTCAAGTGCAAAGAAGGGGGTCTGGGACCCTGGGGCCACCTCAGTCCGCAACCAATTTTCTAGGAAATCCACCATGTTCCCTGTTTCACCTCCTTCCGGAAGACCAACAACTCTAATGTTATTGCGCCTGTTGCGGTCTTCTGTGTCTTCTGCGCTTTTTGTGACAGGTAAACTCTGTCTCTCAAATCCGACATTTGTTTGGAGAGTGTTGTGCATTCCGGCTGTAATTCATCAACCTCATTTTCCACTCATTTTACGCAGTCTTTTAGTTTGTGGTGTTCTTCTGTCAGCAAACTCACAGACACCACATCTATGTCTTGAACCTGGTCCTGTGCCTCCAGGTTTGGTTCTAGGCTTCCCCATTGTAGTACCTAGGTGGCTCATGTTTGTCATGTATTATATATTCACAGAGGCTCTCTGTGAGTGCAAACTTATCATGCACACCCTTTGCCAGACGGAGCCTGCGGGGACGGTGTAATTCGAACACCAGTGAAGGGAGCCTTTCCGGTCACTACACTTCAGGGCCCTCGTTCCACCAGTCATGTAGGCATAGTGGTGCATAGGAGTACACAGTTCCAGATTTGCAACATTCATGGCTTCAGATATGCGCGCTCATTGGCATATGTGTCCACAACCTGTCCGGCCTCTCTGCGCTATGTTACAATCCTTTATCTCCTATATGGATCTTGGGAGGCTAGCAGTCCTTCCTCATGGCGGTTCGTCACTGACTACTCTTCACAGGCTGTTTCTGTAGGTGTAGCGGGGGGCTGGGTCTCACTGCACGCCATGCCTTATTTGTATTCGTTGTTGCCCTTATGCTAGGATCAACGAAAATGCAAGGTTCCACCACCGGGGACCTTTTCACTGGGAATGTCAGGCTTCGGGTGCCCCCGTCTCATGGACCCACTCCTTTGTCAATGCATTTCTTGCCTCTGTCTGGGAGAACTCCTGTTTTCCAGCTCAGATCCGCGGCCAGGTAGTTCCACCGGACCGCCGACAGCCCACCGCTTGTTTCTAGTGGAGAAAGGTGTCGGGACACAGGATTTTTACCAGGCTCGGTGTGGAGCTTGTTTACAGAGTGTCCGAAGCGGCCACCATCTTGGCCATGCCGGCCCCGGGCTCCAAGTCACTTATTGCATAAAATATTTCTCGCAATCGATAGCACAGGTGAGACCTAAAAAAGGAAGCAGCAGAACATTAGACAACCAGACATGTGGAGTTTACCAGAAACCACATCTACCAAACTAGTGACTGACCACCCACAGATAAAATCATCAAATCAGGGCGAGTCAACTGCAGGCTTACGCTCTGAAATAAGACTATATACGGAGCAAGGAAATTAAAACACCACTCAGAACAACACCTGTAACCAGACATGGGCAGACCCTTCAATCTGACCTGGTGAGTGATGGTCCCATCCCAGCTTCAGGACATTATAGTCTGAGAAGTAGAAACGGTCATCTACACCAGACTTTGCCAATTTTGCCTGAATTAAATCTAACACCGGGCTGAGAACTCTGCTCCACCAGTGGAATTTACGGAGTTCTGCCTACTACATGCTCCGTTGAGAATATGGAGTTTCAGCAAAACTCTGACTCACACCACCCTCCCTAATTTAATTATTTTAAAAAATGCAATTACCTGCTGTGGCATCTCCGGGCTGCCTCCTCCTCACCATGGTCTCTCTCTCCTCCTCGTCCTCGCATACCCCTAAGTTGTACGTCTTGCAAGCGCGGAGCGTAGCGGAGTTCCACTGAGTTTTTTTCCAACTCCGTGGGACTTAGTAGTGGCACTCCACCAACTCCACCCGGGCTTAATTAAATCTTTGAGCTTGGATTACATCTACAGATGCTGCCACAGAAGCCTTCCCACAGTGGGCTTCTGAGTAGGAGTGAAATGAGGAGTGGGTCTGGGGTAGAACAAGGAAGCCTGAAGATCCAACTAAGACGTGTGACCCCTGGCACACGCAGGCAGCATGTGCTTCGCCTAGCTTTCACTCAGAAGATTGAAGTTGAGAACCTTGTGATACAACCTCACATGTGGACAGAACACTCACTTATCACATTCCATCTTTCTACCACGAAGCACCCCTGTCTCTGCAACCTACGGCACTACCGACCAACGCGGGCCAGACACAACCAGAGGTAGGGCCTTCTCTACAGCAGACACGAGGAGCTACAACAGCCACAAGGAGCTACGGTCTTCTGTACCGCAGCTGTGAGGAGCTACGGCAGCTGCAAGGAGCTGCAGCAGCCGCAAGGAGCTACAGCAGCCACGAGGAGCTACAGCAGCCACGAGAAGCTACAACAGCTGCGAAGAGCTACGGTCTTCTCTACGGCAGCCGCAAGGAGCTACAGCAGCAGCGAGGAGCTCTAGTCTTCTCTATAGCAGCAGCGAGGAGCTACAGCAGCAGCGAGAAACTCTAGTCTTCTCTATAGCAGCAGCGAGGGGCTACGGGAGCTACAGCTGCCGCCAGGAGCTACAACAGATGCCAGGAGCTACGATCTTCTCTACAGCAGCATCAAGGAGCTACAGCAGCCACAGGAGCTACAGAAGCTGCAAGGAGCTATGGTCTTCTCTACAGCAGCCAGGAGGAGCTACAGCAGCTGTGAGGAGCTACAGCAGCAGTGAGGAGCTATGGTCTTCTCTAAAGCAGCTGCAAGGAGCTATGATCTTCTCTACAGCAGCCTCAAGGAGCTACAGCAGCCGCGAGGAGCTACAGAAGCTGCAAGGAGCTATGGTCTTCTCCACAGCAGTCGGAAGGAGCTACAGCAGCTGTGAGGAGCTACAGCAGCAGTGAGGAGCTATGGTCTTCTCTAAAGCAGCTGCAAGGAGCTATGATCTCTACAGCAGCCACGAGGAGCTACAGCATCTGCGAGGAGCTATGGTCTTCTCTACAGCAGCCACAAGGATCGACAGCAGCTGCGAGGAGCTGTGGTCTTCTCTACAGCATCCAGTAGAAGCTACAGCAGCTGTGAGGAGCGACAGCAGCAGTGAGGAGTTATGGTCTTCTCTACAGCAGCCGCGAGGATGGACAGCAGCTGCGAGGAGCTATGGTCTTCTCTACAGCAGCCAGGAGGAGCTACTGCATCCACGAGGAACTATGGTCTTTTCCACAGCAGCCGCGAGGAGCTACAGAAGCTGCAAGGAGCTATAGTCTTCTCCACAGCAGTCGGAAGGAGCTACAGCAGCTGTGAGGAGCTACAGCAGCAGTGAGGAGCTATGGTCTTCTCTACTGCAGGCGCGAAGAGCTATGATCTTCATTACCACAGGCGCAAGGATCTAGGCTCTTCTGTACTGCAGGCGCGAGGAGCTAGGATCTTCTCAACTGCAGGCGCTAGGATCTAGGCTCTTCTGTACTGCAGGCGCGAGGAGCTAGGGTCTTCTCAGGCGCAAGGAGCTAGGGTCTTCTCTACCACAGGCGCGAGGAGCTAGGGTCTTCTCTACTGCAGGCGCAAGGAGCTAGGGTCTTCCCTACTGCAGGCGTGAGGAGCTAGGGTCTTCTCTACTGCAGGCGCGAGGAGCTAGGGTCTTCTGTACTGCAGGCGCGAGGAGCTAGGGTCTTCTTTACCGCAGGCGCGAGGAGCTAGGGTCTTCTCTACTGCAGGCGCGAGGAGCTAGGGTCTTCTGTACTGCAGGCGCAAAGAGCTAGGGTCTTCTCTACCGCAGGGGCAAGGATCTAGGCTCTTCTGTACTGCAGGCGCGAGGAGCTAGGGTCTTCTCTACCGCAGGCGCGAGGAGCTAGGGTCTTCTCTACTGCAGGCGCGAGGAACTAGGGTCTTCTCTACTGCAGGCTCGAGGAGCTAGGTTCTTCTCTACTGCAGGCGCGAGAAGCTAGGGTCTTCTCTACTGCAGGTGCGAGGAGCTAGGGTCTTCTCTACTGAAGGTGCGGGGAGCTAGGGTATTCTCTACTGCAGGCACGAGGAGCTAGGATCTTCTCTACCACAGGCGGGAGGAGCTAGGGTCTTCTGTACTGCAGGCGCGAGGAGCTAGGGTCTTCTCTACCACAGTCACGAGGAGCTAGGGTCTTCTCTACTGCAGGCGCGAGAAGCTAGGGTCTTCTCTACCACAGGCGCGAGGAGCTAAGGTTTTCTCTACCACAGGTGCGAGGAGCTAGGGTCTTCTCTACTGCAGGTGCGAGGAGCTAGGGTCTTCTCTACTGCAGGCGCGAGGAGCTAAGGTCTTCTCTACCGCAGGCGCGAGTAGCTAGGGTCTTCTCTACCGCAGGCGCAAGGAGCTAGGGTCTTCTCTACTGCAGGCGCGAGGAGCTAGGGTCTTCTCTACTGCAGGCGCGAGGAGCTAAGGTCTTCTCTACCACAGGCGCGAGGAGCTAGGGTCTTCTGTACTGCAGGCACAAGGATCTAGGCTCTTCTGTACTGCAGGCGCGAGGAGCTAGGGTCTTCTGTACTGCAGGCGCGAGGAGCTACGGTCTTCTGTACTGCAGGCGTGAGGAGCTAGGGAATCCTTCGTGTTTGGAGCAGTTTGGAGCTGGCGGGATCGCTTGCCATGATTTTGCACCATTGAACTCGCCTTTTGTGTTAACTACTCGCGGAACCCGCTTCGCGGGTCCCGCTTCGTGGCAAGGACAGGGCGCCACTTAAAAACTAATTTATCAGGGTGTAGTGGGGCCAAGCAGGGCTGCGAGCAGGAGCAAGGACTCGATGTTCCAGGAGTCCTTGCTGGCCGATTGAAGACACCTGGCCGCTCTCCCTGCTAGCCCCGCCCCCTGAGCACCGGACCACGGTAAAGGCACACCTCTGCTAGTGTGCGGTGGAATCCTTCGTGTTTGGAGCAGTTTGGAGCTGGCGGGATCGCTTGCCGTGATTTTGCACCATTGAACTCGCCTTTTGTGTTAACTACTCGCGGAACCCGCTTCGCGGGTCCCGCTTCGTGGCAAGGACAGGGCGCCACTTAAAAACTAATTTATTAGGGTGTAGTGGGGCCAAGCAGGGCTGCGAGCAGGAGCAAGGACTCGATGTTCCAGGAGTCCTTGCTGGCCGATTGAAGACACCTGGCCGCTCTCCCTGCTAGGCCCACCCCCTGAGCACCGGACCACAGTAAAGGCACACCTCAAATTATCCCAATTGCTATTAAAGTATCCCAGTGATCCGCTGCGCGGGAGCGCGCGGGAGAGCGCCGGGAGAAGCCCGGGACAAGGGCGGGACCGTCTGTGGCCGTCAGGGGCCAAAGGAGGCCGGGCTGGGCCAGGTCACTGACACGTATTGTCTATTTGTTTTACATTGTTGTTGTACCTCTGTGGAGTAGTTAGGTGGGTTTTGAGAGTAGATAGCTATATCCAGTCCATTAGTTGATATGACTACCTCTCTCCCTTCTGGTGTGGGTGTTTCCTTCCTTGGGCCACTCGATAAATATTTTGAGAAGGCTCACAAGGAGGTTGATAAGGAACTCCTCTTAGCCGAGAGACGCACTGAGCGTCGTTGCTCCATTGAACATCTTAAGAATCTACCGTTGTCTACTCAACCTGACTCAAATATCACACAGGAAATGGTTGTTCAAGGGAAGACGGCCATTGAAGCGGATATGTTTGGTACGGTCCAAATTCCCAGTATGTTTAGGGTTCCTAATATCTCCCCAGCTCGTTCTAGTATTAATAGTGAGGCCCATATAAATAGCTCATCCTCCGCTTCCATTAGCCTCATTGACCTTAATACTCCAGTCGTTCAGACTATGGCACCTAATCTACACTCAACACTAACTAATCGGTCTTTAGACTGTGTTGGTCTATGTGAGAACATTCTGTTACCTAATGTTAGTGACACCGGTTCTAAGCCTACCAAGGCCAAAAAGGTTGTGTGTTCTCCACCTAGGAAAAAAAGGAAAAAGGGTGGAGTTAAAAGAAAAGGTTCTAGTCATCAAATCTCTTCTCCCTTTATAGCCAACCCTAGCACCAAGTTTATGGTATTGCCTGTGGTTGAGGCACCTTTAGTCACCCTACACCATCCAACTTCGCCAGAGGTTGTTTTAACTGGGTTTAATAAGGAGAGTCACGACATTCTTGAGAAACTCATAAAATCATACATGCTACCTTTATTGGAGCGTGTGAGGATTTTGGGAGAAAAAATGGATCGATTTTTGGCGTCTGTGGGTTTACCCCTTCCTGCGAGCTCTGATAGGCAGGCTGGTACACCTTCTATGCCTAGTGCTACAAACATTGCGCCTAGTGCTATAAATATTGCTTCTAGTTACCAATCTAAAAATAACAATATCGAAGGTATTACAAAACCTAAGGCCCCGGATCTGGCATCTAAACCCCCTCATGCCATTAACTCTGCTAAAGCGAAGACTATGGTGGTCTCTAACAAACCTTCTAATGAGGGAATATTACCATCTGTAAAACATGGGGCTGCTAAAACTGATAACCCTAATTACAGACATTCTCTAACACGTAGGAATACTGTGGAACTTCCCCCTGACTCAGCCAATTTTGTAATTATCCTGACGGGTGTGCCCCCAATTTCTAATGGGAACCGGGAAAATAACGAAAACTTAAAAAACAAAGTAATTTTCTGGCTGAAAACTAATAGACCCCTTCCTGCCCATCTTAATGGGGACATTATTTCAGTCAGAAGATGCAAGTGGGTGGGTTTACGCCCTAAGGATATAGAGGGTGACACAGTGATCATTAACTTTAGGGATCACAGAGTCATTTCCCACCTTACAGATTGGTATGTGGGAAGTAACGAGGGTGGGATTTCCACGCGGAATCTCAGTTATTTTTACCCTGAGAATCTGCTAAAACCATCTGGCCAACATCGTTCCAAAAGAGAACAACAATCTCTTAAATGGTCCAACTTTACTCCCAGTTTTTATGGACCACAAATAAATCCAGAGGCTCTGTTTCGTTCCTACGCACAATCAAGTTATAATAGCTCTTCACATACCCCGAGTTGGGTTAATCCCAAGCCCCAGCTTTTTGGCCCTCCACCTACACCAATTTTTCCATTCCTTAACAAACCCCGGTTTTCTGGTCTCCCCCCTACACCAGTTTTTGCACACTTCAATCAGCCCCAAAGCTTCTATCCCGATCGCAACAAACAAAGCAAATACATTCAGCCTAATGAGTACTGGAACATCCCGCTGAGGAACCTCTATGACCCCTTATCAGGGCTGGCGTCTAACGATTGACCAGCCATTCCATCTTGGGTTACAGAGGGTAATTCAGATTGTACGGGTACTGCAGATGCCCCAGCTAACTCATTATGTTATGTTAAAACTCTAATGGTTCAAGCAGCCCAAAGTGCTAAGGGGGGCTCTGCTTATTTGTGCGCGACTGATGATATGGATATGGTACCCGTAACAATGTTATCTGCTGACCCAATTGTTGAGAGTGTTAAAACGGTGCCAGGCATAATTGTTGAGAGAGTGAATGGGGTGCCAGGTATTCAGGGTGGGTCCCATTGCACCTATACTGACGACATAAATGGAGCTGCCCCCTTGCAAGAAGTAGTCGATCTCTTGAATAACGATCCCCACACCTCTGTTAAAGATATATCTAGCGCCTCAGTACCTAGAAATGGTACTATCCTGGGTTGTTGGAATATAGCTGGTCTTGAGTCGCGCATTTGTATTCCTGATTGGATCAATTTTATACGTCAAGGTGACGTTTGGTCCTTTCAGGAAACCTGGGCACTCTTACCTCTGTTCCTCTCTGGCTACCTGAACTTTAGTAAACCAGCTATCAGAGGACATAGAGGTCAAGCTATGGGTGGCCTGTCAGTTTGGGTTCGTCAAAATGAGGGAGTGTCAGCAGAGGAAGTCTTTATCGATAGCCCAGACATTTTAATAGTTAGCATTAAATCTACTAGTGGGATGAATATCTTGTTGATTAATATATATGCTAGGGGCGTCCAGGGTGGTAGGGTTTCATCTGCCCTTCTCCGACTGGATGATTTCTTAAGTGATGCTCTGGTAGCTGGTCATATGGTTGTAATGGGCGATCTAAACACCTGTTTCGAACCATTGAGTTCGGATGATGGCCTCATAACAGAGGCAGAGGATCTGGCCTGGGGGATTCCTCAACTTGACCTTCCCTCGATTAAAAAATGGTCTCAAGCGGCTATCTTTATTAAAGGGTTGTGTCTGGATCGGGGTTTACGTGCCCTAAATGGTCGAGTATGTTCCGACAGGTTGGGCAAACACACCTTTAGTAATGGTAGACATAGTAGTCGTATTGACTTTATATTATTGGATGTAAAACTGTGGCATGTGGTAGTGGATATGGAAGTAAAGTCACGTCCGGAAAGTGATCACGATCCACTGGTGGCGGAATTAAGGGATTTCAGCTTTTCAGGGCCGGTTAAATGCCTGCCCAACTTAGTTCAGGAGGCAGTTGTACTCACTAATGATATGAGGAGGGTACGCTGGCCAAAGATCTCTGTGGATGCTGACGCACGCAAAACTATCAGATCTTTGGTTTCTAACTCCCTGGCCGTAATCTCTCAGTGTGATTCACAGGAGGTGATTAATACAATTATTACTGACACGCATACCAGCTTGTTCATGTCTTTAAAAAAACTACTCACAAAGTTTGTTTCCAAAAGGGGTAATAGGGGGTCCACGAAATCCTCCAATTGGTTCAATGAAGAGTGCCGTTGGACCCATGTAGAACTGTTCAAAGCTTTAAAACTCAAGAATCTTGCTTTAATTAGGTCTTGTAGGAAGGCTTTTAATGTTGCTAAACGTTCTGCTAAGGCCAATTGGGATGAAGAACGATGGTCAACTCTAACTGAAGCATGTGGCTCTAGGAACATGCAACAATTTTGGCACCTACTTAAATGGGGCTTGTCCCAGGACGACCGTCCGAGCCCAGCCTCGGTGGACCAACAACAATGGGTTCGCTACTTTGAGGAACAATTTAGGTGCCCCAGTGATGCGCAGGAAAACATATGCTGACCATTGTCGGATGACCCCTTAGAGTTTACGGTCAGAGATGTTGAAGTAGTTTTGAAATCTATTCCAAGGGGAAAGGCACCTGGTCCCGATTGCATTCCTGCCGATTTATTCCAACAGGATCATGACCTCTGGGTACCGTACTTAGTCCAGCTGGCAAATGTTTTGGCCACAGGTGCTAGGGTTCCTGAATCCTGGGCAGGTGCAGAAATCCTGGCTATTTATAAAAAAGGTGATCGGTCGGTTCCATCCAACTATCGGCCGATCAGTCTTATTGACGCGGTGCAAAAAATCACAGCCCGTCTTGTTCTTGCCAGGATTCAGGAATGGATAGAAGAGCATAATGTTTTAACCCCTCTTCAAGCTGGCTTCAGATCTCATGTGAGTACTCTAGATCAGGCCTTCCGCTTCATGCTTCTTTATTGGAAGACTATTGTTTTGGGTAAAGGTAACCTATACGCAGCCTTCGTGGACTTGAGGTCTGCTTTTGATCTCGTCCCGAGGGCTGGGTTGTGGAAGTGCCTATTAGAACTGGGCATGCCACCCCCCTTGTTCGTCTCTTGGTGAACCTACATGCACATACCTATGCCCAGGTCCGCTGGGGCAAACCAGGGGAGGTGACGGATAGGTTTCCTGTGGCCAAAGGTGTCAGGCAAGGGTGCGTGTTGGCCCCTACCCTTTTTTCCTTATATATTAACAGGGTTACCAAGTATTTTGAAAACCATCCCACGGACGCTCCGACTTTGGCCGGAATGAAAATTCCGCTGCTCATGTTCGCTGACGACACACTCCTGATTTAAAAAAATCAGACAGGGCCTACAACAAGCCTTGTCGAGGTTTGAGTTTTTCTGCAGCGAACATGAGCTTGAAGTGAATGTGTCTAAGACCAAATTCATGGTTTTAAGAGGTCACAATCAAATTAGTGCAAGGGTAACTATGGGGGGTACCCCATTGGAACAAACCAAGTTTTTTACTTACTTGGGTGTTACTTTTAGCGAGACCCTTAGTTGGTCCCACCAGGTTGAGCTTATGGCTCTAAAGCATTTGCAGATAGGTGGTGCACTGATTAAAGAGCACAAAGGCTCCTTTACCCGGCCAATTTCACCACTAATTAAGATATATGGCTCAAAGGTTCTACCCTCAGTTTTATATGGGGCGGAGCTATGGGGCTTCAGCAAACTGGATCCCTTGAGATCAGCCCAAAACAAATTCCCCAGGATGGCAACGGGTCTGCCCCAGTCAACTCCGCGGATCCCGCTTTTATATGATCTCGGGTCTCAACCGGTGGAGGATCAAGCGAGATTCCGTCCATTGGCATTCTGGCGACGTCTATGGACAACGCCGGAACTCCATTTTTATGCCAGGGCCTGCCTGGAGGTCAAAGATCATCCTGGTTCCTCAAACTTTGGCTGGTTTAAGGATTTAAGCTCTACCCTTTCCGCCCTGGGGTATGGTGATTTGTGGTCTGGTCCTGAATTAGCAATCTTTCCCTCCAAAAAAGACCTAAAATTGCACTATTGGGACTGGGTGGTTTATAATAGACGTAATTAAATATAAAGTCCGTTCTTTAAGTGTTCATTTTCTGTTTAATGTTCCAATTCATAAGCCAACACGTGTTTCATCGCAGGGAACAACTGCGAATCTTCAGGGCTGGAATGGATGGCTTTCACGATAGGTGTGTTAAGTTAAGGAACACCAAAATAGAGGCGAGAAGGGCCGGTCAGTGTGTAGACTCTGGTTCTTGTCAGGAAAATGAAGGTTAAGTTCTTGGTTTGTATAGTAGGGTGTTATAGCCCGGTCTGGGCGAGGTAAGAAATCCCAATATTCGGAATTCCAAATTGAAAGCAGATTATATATTTGAGATAGATCTCGATTTTTCACAAGTACGGTGAAAACCGGGAGGAGAAAGGTCTTCGTGGTTGGGCGGGTGTGCCTATATTCACGGAGTGCCTTGTCTTGTCGACGAAAATCTCCCTCTTTCAGTTTCCCGGCGCCGTGTTTCTGAGACGGACGGTCCGTCTCAGAAACACGGCGCCGGGAAACTGAAAGAGGGAGATTTTCGTCGACAAGATTTGGAATTTCCTTAACTTAAAGCCATCCATTCCAGCCCTGAAGATTCGCCGTTGTTCCCTGCGATGAAACACGTGTTGGCTTATGAATTGGAACATTAAACAGAAAATGAACACTTAAAGAACGGACTTTATATTTAATTACGCCTTCCACTTTGCTCTTGGTTACTGAATTCTGAATTTCCACTATTTGTTTAGATTGCTGTATTAAGCTATACTATTGCATGTAACAACTCAGTGTGTACCATTGAATCATTACATAGTGTGTTTAGTGCAGGGGCACAGTTGTTCTAATTCAGTACAGACCAGTTTTCTGGTCTAATTGAGTGGTTGTGAGGTATTACCACTCGCCCCATTGCCTACACTGTTTACCTTTTTGATATTAACTACTTAGCGGTTACCCAGGTGTGCGCCTTATTACTCTGAAACACTAAAAGACCTCAGCAGTGGTTTATAATAGACATTTGAGTCTGTGCTCCAGCAATCTTACAAGTCTATTTATTGTTTTTAAAGACATATCCAAGCTCAAACAATATTGGGACATGTTAACAAAGCCCCTGGATCGTAAATTATTCCACCAGTTCAGATGTGGCTCGCTGCCTCTAGGGGATTACACTAAAAATTGGGGTTCTGGTGGGACGGGGCACTGTCCAAATTGTCTTGGTCAAGGTGAAAGTGTAAACCATTTTTTGTTTGTGTGTCCTCTGTACACAGCCCCAAGAGCCAAATGGTTAAGCCCGGTTTGTAGATGCCTAGGTACCCGCTCGACTGTCGAAGCAAGCAGAATTTTAAAAACTAACCTGACCCCAATAATTGTTGTGGGGGTAGCTAAATATTTGGGGTGGGCTTGGTTGCTTAGAACCAGGTTCATCAAAAGTAAATAGCTGGGGGTTTAATAATGTTTGCTTGCTTACCTGTTAATGACTAGTTCACTATATTTGATGCTCATTGGTAACCTATGTGGTAATGCCAATTTTGCACTCATTCATAGAAGCCTGTATAAGTAATTTAATATTTGTTTTAGTTGTTTTTAATTATGTATTTACTGTATTTTATGTCTTTTATGATGCATCAATCGAATAAAGACTTCTTGAATTGAATTGCTAGGGTCTTCTCTACCGCAGGCTCAAGGAGCTAGGGTCTTCTCTACTGCAGACGCGAGGAGCTAGGGTCTTCTCTACTGCAGGTGCGAGGAGCTAGGGTCTTCTCTACCGCAGGCGCGAGGCGCTAGGGTCTTCTGTACTGCAGGCGCGAGGAGCTAGGGTCTTCTCTACTGCAGGTGCGAGGAGCTAGGGTCTTCTCTACCGCAGGCGCGAGGCGCTAGGGTCTTCTGTACTGCAGGCGCGAGGAGCTAGAGTCTTCTCTACCGCAGGCGCAAGGAGCTAGGGTCTTCACTACCGCAAAGACTAGCAAAAATGGTTAGGGGCTCTGCCCACCTAACCCTCCCGTACCTGAGCAGGAGACATCCAAGGATGAGAAAGTAGCAACAAAGGGTACTGAAGGGATCAATCCTTTTTTAATTTTCAAACAAGAGACATCTAATTATCTTGTGAATAACAAATTAAACATTGGAGAAATATATGGATTAATTCATATACACACATATGAGCGGACATCCAGGGAGGCACAACAACCAACAATCTATATACAAAATATCACATATACATCATATACAAATATACAAAACATTTACAATATCAACAAACATTTGTCTGTACCCTAAATTCAAGAGATATATAAGAATATATATACACCAATTAGAGTAAGTGCCTCCTCTTAATTTACAATGGAGTGCACAGCAAAGTGGTAGTCCCAAAAGCAAAGCACCAGGGGGTTAGAACATCAATCCAATCTCCATTTGTATCGGTGCACATCAGACAAAAATCAAATCTTTCTTAAGTTGTAACAGGGGACTCCATTCAAAACAAAAGGTGTCGACGCAGTCGCGGTCGCGTTTCAGCCAGATGATGTAGGCTTCTTCAGGACATGGGTACTCTAATCTTGAAGGCCCTGGCCGAGCCTAGGGCCGGTATCGCCGGCTAGTCCACAGGGCCACCCACGAGGGTGGGGTGGGAATCACTTTCTTAGCACAGGTACTGGAAGTTTATACCTTATATATACAACGTGTCCACTCGGATAAGGATAGTATCAAAAAAGCGTGGCTTGAATCACACAGTCTTTCTAATTTCTTCGGGTAGCAAGGTGACACGAACAAACAGTGTTCACCGCAGCGATAATCACACCACCGGGAAGCCTTCACTACCGCAGGCGCGAGGAGCTAGGGTCTTCTCTACCGCAGGCGCGAGGAGCTAGGGTCTTCACTACTGCAGACGCGAGGAGCTAGGGTCTTCTCTACCACAGGCGCAAGGAGCTAGGGTCTTCACTACTGCAGACGAGAGGAGCTAGGGTCTTCTCTACCACAGGCGCGAGGAGCTAGGGTCTTCTCTACTGCAGGTGCGAGGAGCTAGGGTCTTCTCTACTGCATGCGCGAGGAGCTAGGGTCTTCTCTACTGCAGGCGCGAGGAGCTAGAGTCTTCTGTACTGCAGGCGCAAGGATCTAGGCTCTTCTGTACTGCAGGCGTGAGGAGCTAGGGTCTTCTGTACTGCAGGCGCGAGGAGCTAGGGTCTTCTCTACTGCAGGCGCAAGGAGCTAGGGTCTTCTCTACCGCAGGCGCAAGGAGCTAGGGTCTTCTCTACCGCAGGCGCAAGGAGCTAGGGTCTTCTCTACTGCAGGCGCGAGGAGCTTGGGTCTTCCCTACCGCAGGCGCGAGGAGCTAGGGTCTTCTCTACCGCAGGCGCGAGGAGCTAGGGTCTTCTCTACCGTAGGCCCGAGGAGCTAGGGTCTTCTCTACCGCAGGCGCGAGGAGCTAGGGTCTTCTCTACCGCAGGCGCGTGGAGCTAGGGTCTTCTCTACTGCAGGTGCGAGGAGCTAGGGTCTTCTGTACTGCAGGCGCGAGGAGCTAGGGTCTTCTCTACTGCAGGCACGAGGAGCTGGGGTCTTCTCTACTGCACGCACGAGGAGCTAGGGTCTTCTCTACTGCAGGCGCGAGGAGCTAGGGTCTTCTCTACTGCAGGCACGAGGAGCTAGGGTCTTCTCTACTGCAGGCGTGAGGAGCTGGGGTCTTCTCTACTGCAGGCGGGAGGAGCTAGGGTCTTCTCTACTGCAGGCGCGAGGAGCTAGGGTCTTCTCTACCGCAGGCGCGAAGAGCTAGGGTCTTCTCTACCGCAGGCGCGAGGAGCTAGGGTCTTCTCTACCGCAGGCACGAGGAGCTAGGGTCTTCTCTACCGCAGGCGCGAGGAGCTAGGGTCTTCCCTACTGCAGGCGCGAGGAGCTAGGGTCTTCCCTACTGCAGGCGCGAGGAGCTAGGGTCTTCTCTACCGCAGGCGCGAGGAGCCAGGGTCTTCTCTACCGCAGGCGCGAGGAGCTAGGGTCTTCTCTACCGCAGGCGCGAGGAGCTAGGGTCTTCTCTACTGCAGGCGCGAGGAGCTAGGGTCTTCTCTACTGCGGGCATGAAGAGCTAGGGTCTTCTCTACCGCAGGTGCGAGGAGCTAGGGTCTTCTCTACTGCACGCACGAGGCGCTAGGGTCTTCTCTACTGCAGGCGCGAGGAGCTGGGGTCTTCTCTACTGCAGGCACGAGGAGCTAGGGTCTTCT
Source organism: Lissotriton helveticus (assembly GCF_964261635.1). Lineage (NCBI taxonomy): Eukaryota > Metazoa > Chordata > Amphibia > Caudata > Salamandridae > Lissotriton > Lissotriton helveticus. Next base: position 2,123,665,271 of record NC_136065.1, on the reverse strand, counting down.
CTACTGCAGGCGCGAGGAGCTAGGGTCTTCTCTACCGCAGGCGCGAGGAGCTAGGGTCTTCTCTACTGCAGGCGCGAGGAGCTAGGGTCTTCTCTACTGCAGGCGCGAGGAGCTAGGGTCTTCTCTACCGCAGGTGCGAGGAGCTAGGGTCTCTACTGCAGGCGCGAGGAGCTAGGATCTTCTCTACCGCAGGCGCGAGGAGCTAGGGTCTTCCCTACCGCAGGCGCGAGGAGCTAGGGTCTTCTCTACTGCAGGCGCGAGGAGCTAGGGTCTTCTCTACCGCAGGCGCGAGGAGCTAGGGTCTTCTCTACCGCAGGCGCGAGGAGCTAGGGTCTCTACTGCAGGCGCGAGGAGCTAGGGTCTTCTCTACCGCAGGCGCGAGGAGCTAGGGTCTTCTCTACCGCAGGCGCGAGGAGCTAGGGTCTCTACTGCAGGCGCGAGGAGCTAGGGTCTTCTCTACCGCAGGCGCGAGGAGCTAGGGTCTTCTCTACCGCAGGCGCGAGGAGCTAGGGTCTCTACTGCAGGCGCGAGGTTAGCGAACGTGTTCACTCAGTAGCGGTGCCCAGACCCTGAAGTCCTGGTTTTACACTAGGTGGGACCTGCTGGTCATTTGACTGCTCGCTACATGAGTTCAACAAACTTGAGGGGCGTGGCTTCAGTGGGGCGTTTGGGTGTTATTTTACACCCCCCTAAAAAATGTACTCAGTCAGGTATGGTGAGATGCCTGTCAGATTTCACTTGCGATTTTTTCCTGCACGCACAAACTAAAACACACACTCTCTCTCCCTCTCCTGTCATTATTGAAAGCCCCAAAAATGTTTGTTACTTGGAAAAATATTGGGGCAGATTTGCAAGCCCCATGCGCCACATTTACACCACCATTGCGTCACTTCTGTGACGCAGCAGCGACATAAACCATGTGCCACATTGCGCCTTATTTACAACGTGACGCAACGTGACTGCGTTCGGTTTCATGTGGGTGTTCCGGCGCAGGGTGGGCGTTTCGGCGCAGGAACGCATCAGAAAAGTGACGCAGTGAAATCTACAAGATTTCACTGAGTCACTTTTACGTCCATGATACGATCAAAACCCTGGGAGGAGTGACGCAACATGTTAGGCATAGGGCGCCCCTGAGCATGGCTGGAGCCGCGCCACGCTTGCGACACGACTCCAGCAATGCGCCTCCCTTACGCTGCATGATCGCTCTATCCTTGTGCCACGGTGCGCCGCATTGTAAATGCGAGGCATTCGTGGTGGCGCAGGGAGGGAATTGCGTATCGCATCTTTTTTGGTGCATTCCTGCTGATTTGCAGAGATGCGCCAGAACTCGTAAATCTGCCCATCAGTGTTTTAAGTGCCCCTAACAGTCCCCACTCCTCTCTCTTTCCACTGCCCCTTAAGTCCCCCTCATGCTCTGCTTCTCCTAATAAGTACTCTACAAGACATCCTCAACTGGAACACGGAATCCCGCTCGGCATTTTTGGCAGTTCGCAAGCACCACTATTGACTACTAATCGGACACTCACGAAAGGGAGCACACTCGCTCCTTCATCTTCTTAGCGGCTGTCGGCGGAATCTCCTGGCGGAATCACTTTGTGTTAGCTTTACTGAGCTCTAATCTCCCCGCCGCCATAATTGATCAGTGCGCATACACAATCGGATCCTGAACGGAACTAGCAAATAACTCGAACACGAGTTCTCGTATCGGAACCAAGAGTCCATAACTGTGACTCCCACGCTCCACCTGGTCTAGAGCCCGGCCGGGTCGGAAGTATCACCGGCCTAGCGACCTTTCTTTCTTTTAGCTGAACTACACAGCCCTGAGGAGTCGCATTGCTATGCGACGAAACACGTGTCGGCTGGCTGCAAAAGACATTAAATGAAGATATTCTCATAAGACATTGTGGTTTCTCTGACAGCTATCTTTGATTGACATATGTGTCCACTGTGACACGGTCTAGAGAAAGAGAAAAATATTTACTGTGTTACTCTCTTGTTGTGTGCATTAGGTACCTTGCTTTTCATGCCCGCGTGATTGTTGGGAAACCTGAGGCACCCCCCCCCCCCCCATCCGCCCCCGTCTTACTGACCAATCCACGCCCCGGAGAACCTTTGGCATTAAAACCCTGTATACAATTACATAACTCTGGAGAACAGTCAAATGCAGCCACCTTCCACTGTGATTGTTTGCTAGTAGCGCACTACTCCCACACTTTGACCTTGGGGCGCTGTTTCCTGAGCAGGACATAATGCTTGGGGTGCATGCAAGCTTGGGGTGCATGCAAGCTTGGGGTGCATGCAAGCTTGGGTGCATGCAAGCTTGGGGTGCATGCAAGCTTGGGTGCATGCAAGCTTGGGGTGCATGCAAGCTTGGGTGCATGCAAGATTGGGTGCATGCAAGCTTGGGTGCATGCAAGCTTGGGTGCATGCAAGATTGGGTGCATGCAAGCTTGGACGGACAGAGAGTTGCTGGTGTGACCTACATATAGGCCGGATGTGATCTTATCGGGGTGCAGGAGGCTTCTGAGCGTGACAGACAGAAGAGAAGTGCTGAGAGCAGCACTTTAGCAGTAGGCAGGCAGGAGTAGGCGTGCTGGGTGGGAGGCATCATGGGTGAGTGCTAAGTGCATGAGTAGGCGCCGTGCGTGAGAGACACACGTGCCCGCAGCGTGGCACAGCACGCACGGAGCAGCAGCTGGGAGGGTTTCTACCATGATGCTATCAAGTGGGGCTTTAAGTGGGCCGGGTCTCTCCGAGTCCCAGACCCTTAATAAGTAAAAGACGATCAATTAAAGGGCCCTTATCGCATCCCACATTCGCGTCTTTCACTTTACTGATAAATATCTCTGATCGATTTCTGATGGTTGAATCCAAAAAAACTTTAAGGTTATCCATATCAACGCGTTCATTCCTGATTATATTTCACATGTTTTACTCAATCTTGTACCAAAGTACCAGTCGAAAGACACACTAGCAGGGGCACAAGTCGGGGGTACATGTAGATTCACGGCGTCGACCCACTATTTTTACCGGGTGGATGCCGTCCCCTCTGCCAAGAAGTTGAGCCCCACAGAAATATGCTGAACTTGCCCTAGTGTAATTTTCAGACACTGGGACACGTTTAGCGGCGTGAAGGAGTTTTTTATAATCTCCTTTTTTAGGTCTCGCCCAGGTAGCGCTTGAGCTGTCTCTACAAGACATGCTGTATTCAGGATATGAGGATACAGCTCAACTTACTTCCCATCCCTCTTTTTTAAATGGCTCCTGTCCCTGTCCTTTGTAAATGGTGGGTTTTCATTGGTCATTAGGCTTTGTAGTCCCTCCTTTATACCGCCTTGTCTCTTCTTGTAACCTCCCATGAGGATTCCCCTGTTACATGTGTTGTTACGCCCTAGGTTTTAATTACAGCCTCAAGGCACTACGGGACATATTACCAAGGTGAAGTATCGCCGCTTTTTCGGCGAATTGTGCCGAGAAAGCGCGATACTTCTAGCACCCTATTAACAAGGGCATGCTAACGCCTGCCTCAAGCCCACTTTGCATGTCAGCGAGAAACATCGCTAATGACATGCAAAATGGGCGTTCCCACGTCCAACCACATGTAAAATGTGGTTGGAGGTGGTAACACCCTATTACCAAGGCAGGCGTTTGGAGAAGGAGACCTGCGATAAAGTCGTTTATCGCAAGTCTCCCAACGCCTGCTCTGATCAGGTGTTATGTTATGTTAATAACTTTTATTCGGCGCACAGCTGCCCCAGCGAAGGGGCGTCCTGGCGCCTGATCAGGTACCACAACAGAACAGGTCAAAGCTGAAAAGAGGAGGAATCAATTAACAGAAGCGAACAGGTAAGTTTTAATGGCGCGTCTGAAAAGGGTTAGGCTATTAAGGGCACGAATGTGTACAGGGAGGGAATTCCATAGATCAACCGCCAGAATGCGAAAAGAGCGTCCTCCCATCCTACTCAGTCTGAACCTAGGCTTAATCGCCAGATGGTGAGATTCAGACCTGAGGGACCGCGTGGGGACATACGAAGAAATAAGGCCCGCGAGGGCAGGAGGGGAGGAAAGCTTCAGAATCTTAAATGTCAGACAGAGAGCCTTAAATTTGATTCCCTGTCTGACCGGAAGCCAATGAAGGGAGGTCAGGACAGTGGACACAGAACATCGTCTCGGAAGGCCCACAATGGCCCGTGCAGCAGCATTCTGCACCATCTGAAGCCTAGTGGCCTCAGCCTGATTCACTCCGAGCAGCAAAGCACTCCCGTAGTCCAGCCGAGAAAGGATAGAGGCCTGAACCACCAGTTGCCGCGTGGGAGGGTCGAAGAATTTAAGGACAGGTCTCAGTCCTCGCAGAATACCAAAGCAGGTAGCTGCTGTCTTCTTTGTGTGACTGGTGAAAGAGAGGTGGGAGTCCAGCCAGACCCCCAGATTTTTAACTTCGGCCGCTGGAATAGGAGAGACCCCCAATTTGGGAGGCCACCACTGGTCTCCCCAAAGTTCCGCCTGCTTCCCTAAGATCAGGACCTCGGTTTTTTTGGCATTAAGCTGTAGGCAGTTGCTACGCATCCAATTAGCCACAGCTATAAGTCCTGCCCGGAATCTGGGCGCATTCACCTCAGGGTCCCCGCTGAGTGTCACCGCCAGCTGCGTGTCGTCAGCGTACGATGTCATGGTAAGGCCACATTGCCTGACGACAGCGGCCAGCGGTTTCACATACAGGTTGAGCAGTGTAGGGCTTAAGGCAGAGCCCTGAGGGACTCCCAGACCCAGAGAATGGAACGAGGACTGGCCAGGTGGAATGGCTACTTTAAAAAACCGGTCCGAGAGGAAAGAGCGGAACCACTGAAGAGCCTTCCCACCAATACCTACTTCCTCCAAACGCCGCATCAAAATGTCATGAGACACCGTGTCGAATGCGGCGCTCAGATCTAACAGTAGGAGCGCCGCAGTCTGCCCCGCATCGAGCACTGACCGCAAATGCTCGGTCATAAAGAGCAAAGCAGTTTCAGTGCTATGTTGAGAGCGGAACCCATTTTGACTCTCGTCGAGAATGTTATTACGAGAGAGATGGGCAGACAGGATGGAATTCACGTGTGCCTCAGTGACCTTAGCGGTCCAAGGCAGGAGGGAGATAGGCCGGTAATTTTCCGGGAGCAAGGGGTCGAGATTAGGTTTCTTCAAAATAGGGCTGACCACAGCTTGCTTCCAGGAGGGAGGAACCACGCCCTCAGTGAGGGAGAGATTAATCAAATCCAGGATGGGCTCACGACACAGGGGCGGGAGAAGAATACAAAACTCCGGCTTCAGCGGGTCTAAGGGAGAGCCAGATTTAATTTTGAGGCTCAGAGTGTCAAATACCTCATTAGACATAGCCGGCAAGGAGGACAGAGTTTCAGAAACCGAGACCTTCACAGCACTAGGAGCATCCCCGGGAACGGATGGTATGAATCCTCGGTAGATTGCCTGCACCTTCTCCACAAAAAAGGATGCCAAGCTCTCGCAGTGCGAGTCCGTGCAGATTTCTAGCGAGGTGGCCCGTTTCCCCATCAGGTCTTTAAGTACCTTGAAGATTAATTTGGAAGGGTTAGGGCTATTGGAGAACTCAGTTGCATAATAGGCAGCCCGGGTTTGACAGATAGCTCTGTGGTAGCTCTTAAGCTGGGCAAAGTACAGCGATTTTAACGTGGGATCAAAGGATTTCCTCCAGGCTCTCTCAGCTTGCCGGCAGGTTCTCTTAAGCTCGGCAAGAGTCTCATTATACCAAGGACTGCGGGTTTTGGCGTGACATTTAGACCAACGCAGGGGTATAAGAGAGTCGAGGGCAGTAAGGACCCAGTTGCAAAACTGTTCATATCCCTGTTCCACATTCTGCAGTTTGCCTAGGGGCTGTGCCTCCAATATCCTGACAAACTCCTCCAGCTTAAGTTTACGCCAATTGCGCGTTAGGATCTGTTTATCCACAGGTTTCAGTTGTGGGTTATCTAAGGGACATAACACTTTAACCAACATATGGTCCGTCCAACCCACCACCATCGGGTCAGATGTTCTAGCCCGGACTAAGGTGGTGAAGAAGGGGTCAAGTATATGTCCTCCTATATGGGTGGGGGAGGTGACTAGCTGGTTAAATTGCATCGCTTCAAGATCCGCTAGCAAGGAGCTGATGGGTAGAGATGACGTCAGATCAAGATGTATGTTTAAGTCTCCCACTATGTTAAAGTTAGCACAGCTAGGAACCAGCGAGCTAACCACATCTACAAGGGCGGCCTTGAAGGCGGTGTCGTTCCCAGGTGGACGATAGATAAGCATGCCACTAAAGGTAAATTGATGGCTTACCTTTACCTTAAAAGAGGCGCTTTCACACATAGGAAGATACTGAGCCTTCCACTCAGCCGAAAAGCAAGATTTAATCGCCATGGCTATACCACCTCCCCTAGTTATGCGGTTCAAAGTAAACACCGTATAGGTAGAAGGAAAAGCCAGGTTTATGATAGCAGTGTCAGCGTCCTGTAACCAAGTTTCGGTCAGAAAGATGATATTAGGAGAGTCCGTATCTATCATATCCCGGAGAGATTGATAATGCTTGACCAGAGATCTAACATTCAAGCTCCATATATTAAGTGTTCGCTCAGTACAATCTATATGAGTGCCGCGGGCAGTCCCTTCAACCGGGCGCACCCCAATGGGTGAGGCCAGAGAGAAACAACCACAGGCACAGTCATAAGGTCCCGAAAGAGGAGGTAAAGGGACATGGTTGCACACTGGAAGATTATCTCTTATAGAAAGGATATCAGCACGATCGTACCTGAGCGCCGCGATGTTACACATAGTGGTACAGTGGCAGGAGGCCAGAGTCCATAGCCCGCACCCGCTACCTCGACGCGGACGAGCGCAGACGGGCAGGACTCTGGCACGACTCCGGCTAAGCGACGGCGTCCCGCTGCGCGGAAGAGGACGACTTTAAATAGGCGTCTCCCAAAACAACTCGAGCGTCGAGACGCTCCAAGATGGCGCCCGCGCAAGAACACACTCACCCCAAACAAAGATTGTATTGTGGTATTGTGGTATACTTATATAGCGCAACCTGTCACCACCAAGGGCATCCTGGCGCTTTTGACCCATAATCCAGTGAAAGCAGTAGCTCAACCTGTCCTGGGAAAAAGGTAAGTTTTCAAAGCCTTTCTAAAAGCTAAAAGATCTTCAAGGCTTCTCAAGGATATTGGCAGAGAGTTCCAGAGTTTGGCCGCCGCTACTCTGAACGAACGGCCGCCCATCCTCACTCTCTGGAAGCGCGGAACTACCAATAGCCTGGAGGACGAGGAGCGCAAAGCTCGAGATGGACAATACCAGGCAAACATTCGCCGCAAAGGAATTGGGCCCAGGCCATGGATAGCCCTGAACACTATACACGCTGCTTTGTAGCGCACCCGCAGATGGACCGGCAGCCAGTGAAGTTCTCGCAGCGCTGCCGTAGAAGAGCTATAGTAGGGGCGAGAGAGGGCGAGTTTGGCAGCAATGTTTTGCACCCTTTGCAGCTTGCCCAGAAGTGTTACCGGGGCCTCCAGAAGCAGTGTGTTACAATAGTCAAGTCGACTTAGGATGGTACAACGCACTACTTCTGGTCTGGCTTGCTCAGGGAGAAGGGGTAGAACCTTACAGCATCATACATGTGGAGGTGGTCTTATTTACATGTAGATCTAGCTGCAGGTTAGGCCCAAAAATAACGCCCAGATTGCGTGCCGATTGTGCGGCTGACACTGTCTCTGAAAAGGATGGAGGCCAAAAGTCAGCTGGGAGATCTCGGGGAACTCGGTCAGTGGAGCAGTACAGGACCTCTGTCTTGGTTCCGTTGAACTGTAGCGAGTTCAGACGGAGCCATTCCGCTGTAGCCTGCATGCACCGGTGAAAGGTCTCCAATGTGACTGCATCCTGACCCTCCAGGGAAAAACCAGCTGGGTATCATCCGCATAATTAAATACGGAGACACCAAATGATTTGATGAGCTGGACTAGAGGGCGGAGGTAGACATTAAAGAGTATAGGGCTGATGGCTGAGCCCTGAGGTACTCCTTGTCCCACTCTCCGCTCCACTGAACTGAAGGGGGGTAACGAAACCCGTTGCTGACGGCAGTCCAAGTAGGAGATTAACCAGTCCCTGGCCCTGTCTTTGACCCCGCATTCTTCCAGCCTAGAGATCAAGGTGGGATGACTGACCGTGTCGAACGCGGCCGACATGTCGAGCAGCACCAAAAATGCTGCCCGACCACTGTCGACTCGCGCCCGCAGATTGTCTAACACGGTCACCAACGCGGATTCCGTCCCATGCGCTGGGCGAAAGCCGAATTGCATCTCATCCAACCAGGTGTTCCCTTCTAAAAAGCCGGACAGAGTGCGGGTGACCAATTTTTCCATTATTTTAACCGGGAAAGGAAGCAGGGAAATTGGCCGGTAGTTAGAGAGGCACGCAGGGTCGAGCGTAGGTTTTTTTAGCAACGGAGATACCACAGCCTTCTTCCAGCAACTCGGTACAACACCCGTCTCAAACGACTGGCAGCAGATGGCGTGCAGAGGCTGGAAGAGATCCTCATGAAACACCTTCCAAAGTTTTGGAGGAAGAGGATCCAGAGGCGAACCAGATGAAATCGTAAGGGCTAAATCGCCAAACTCCTTCAGAGAGGGAAGGGGAAAGTTACTCAGCTGGGGTCGACTGGCCTCAATCGCCGGAGCTCCCAAGCTGAGAGCCGGATCCAGAAAAGAAGGGGAAGGACTGCTCGACTGGGGTCGACTGGCCACAATCGCCGGAGCTCCCAAGCTGAGAGCCGAATCCAGAAAAGAAGGGGAAGGACTGCTCGACTGGGGTCGACTGGCCACCGTCGCCGGAGCTCCCAAACAGAGCGCCAGGTCCAGAGAGGGGGAGGAGGAGCTACTCAACTGGGGTCGACTGGCCACCGTCGCCGGAGCTCCCAAGCAGAGAGCCGGATCCAGAGAAGAAGGAGAGAGACTGCTCGACTGGGGTCGACTGGCGACACTCGCCGGAGCTCCCAGGCAAAGAGCCAAATCCAGAGAGGGAGGGGAGAAGCTACTCGGCTGGGGTCGACTGGCAACAATCGCCGGAGCTCCCAAGCTAAGGGCCTGACCCAAGAGAGGGGAAGGGGAGCTACTCAGCTGGGGTCGACTGGCGACACTCGCCGGAGCTCCCAGGCAAAAAGCCAGGTCCAAGGAGGGAGTAGAGAAGCTACTCGGCTGGGGTCGACTGGCAACAATCGCCGGAGCTCCCAAGCTAAGGGCCTGACCCAAGAGAGGGGAAGGGGAGCTACAGGTATCCCACAGGTATCCAGCCCCGGGACCCGGACCCGCCAAATGGCGGTGAGTTTTCCACAAATTAAGTGCGAATGAGGGGACAGAAGCCCAGCAGAGCGGTGAGTAAAATCAGGGGGTAAATAAAATAAAATAACCAAGATAAGCTAAAGGTAGATTTAAAATCTCAAAGCCAGCTGGCAGCGCGACCCGCGCTAATGCAGCAGTGATCAGAGCGAGTAACAGTGCGAGTCCGCCTTAAATAGGCGTCTCCCAAAACAACTCGAGCGTCGGGACGCTCCAAGATGGCGCCCGCGCAAGAACACACTCACCCCAAACAAAGATGGCGCCCACAGGTATCCAGCCCCGGGACCCGGACCCGCCAAATGGCGGTGAGTTTTCCACAAATTAAGTGCGAATGAGGGGACAGAAGCCCAGCAGAGCGGTGAGTAAAATCAGGGGGTCAATAAAATAAAATAACCAAGATAAGCTAAAGGTAGATTTAAAATCTCAAAGCCAGCTGGCAGCGCGACCCGCGCTAATGCAGCAGTGATCAGCTATGCACTGATTACATGGGGGTGTGGATCATAAAGCTGAATCCACCCCCCCCATATTATCACGGCACACATTAGCGCGTGACAACAAAATGTTCCCTATCGCCGGATTTAATATTGCCTACGTGTTGCGCGTTGATAATGATGCGCTAACACGGAGATAAAATCCGGCGATAGCTGGTGATAAGGAAATGTGCGTTGTGCGTTGTGCGTTTTTTAATGCACATCTTGGTAATATGGCCCAACTTTCTTAAAAGCCTTCAGACAGGACAGTCACATAGTCTGAAACTAGATTAGCAGTGATTACTTTACTCGCTAGTACATCTCACATTTATATTAGACCTTCTATAAATTTCCCTACATCAGCTCCACACAGGAGACAACCTAATCTGGAATTAATACAATAATTATTATTGTCACATTTCAAAGCTACTAATTGTATACATGGACATAGCTATTTAAATGTACTCGTAGTACTGTCTTGCATGCAATGAATTATGGGTAAGTTAGATTTACATGTCTTCAAAGTTTATGATGCTCACTAGGGACCTCTAGACGCAGCTTGCTGTACTGCACCTAGACAAGCAGTTCTGGTGCCTTGCTCGCTAGGGACATCTAGGCGCAGCTTGCTGTACTGCACCTACCACATCTCATTTATAATTTCCCTTCATCAGCTCCACATAGAGTACAACCTAATCTGGAATTAATATAATAATTATTTTGTCACATTTCAAAGCGACTAATTGTATTTGTACTTTGTACTTATAGTCGTTGCTTATGAGAAGCAAGGCTGGCAGTGACGGCGCCTCTTTTACTGCCAGCTGTGCTGTTCATAAGCAAGGACTATAAGCACAAAGAGCGTGTTTAGGCACCGCTTGCAGGTTTTCAAAACACATAAATAAAAGACATTGGGCCAGATGTACGGCCATTGGAAATTGTGATTTTACAATTTGCTCTCGATTGCGAGTCGCAATTTCCAATGTACAGCAGTGTCTGAGACACTGTTTGCGATTTTCAATGGGGTCGCAAATTGCATGCCTCATGAATATTAATGAGGCACTCGCAATTTGCGGCCCCATTGAGAATGGCAGGCCCTCCCAGGTATGGTGGCCTGCTGGGCTCTGCAGACCTTCATGTCTTGGATTGCTTTTAAATAAAGCAGTTTTGTTCTTTTAATGCAGCCCTTAAAGGAAAACGGGATGCATTTAAAAGAAAGAAATTTAACTTTTTTGTTTAATTGATTAAGGGCAGGTAGTGGTCCCTGGGACCACTGTCTGCCCCTAAAAAATATTTTCCCCTGCATTACCAAAGGGAAAAGGGTCCCCTGGGCCCCCTTCCCATTTACGCCTGCATTACCACCCTCTTGAAGAGGGTGGCAAATTTCGAGTGTTTTGTGACCGCAATTGCGGTCGCAAAACATTCATACATAGGGCTGCGAGTCGCATTTAGGAAGGGATGCCCTTGGAACGCTCCTTGTTAAATGCAAGTCGCTAAACATTATCTTGCGAGTGGCAATTTTTTGCGACTCGTAAAATAGTGTTATTACATGCCCCAGAGGGATTTTGCATGCGCAAAAGGGTCGCAAACATGTTTGCCCATGCAAAATCCCATCATACATCTGGCCCATTGTCATTTACAACGGCAATAGCTCAAATTCTTAAAATGCGAGACCTATTGCATTGCATATGCTTCTTTCACCTCCAGCTGGCCTGAAGTTAAGGGGCCATAAGGCCTCCTTTTGTTTGAATATCCTGACTGGAGGCAGCCTGGAACCTCACACTTAAATGTAAATGCCACGGAAGGGAAACCAAGGCACACAGCTTGTTATCTCTTCACAGGTACTTACGAGAGCATGCTTTTGCCTTTGTTCAGTCTAACCCCGGGCGTAGTGGGCATGGCGGGGCTACACGGAGGCCCACGGAGTTGCGAACGAACTCTGTGGAACTATGCTCCGCTAAGCTACGCCACCCACCTCCACACCCCCTATATTAACAATTAATTCTACATTACTTAAAATTAAATTAAAACCACTTACCTGGCATGTGGCGTTCCCGGGCTGCCCTCCTCCTCTTCCATCGCCGTCTGGGTAATTATTTGAGAAAACTGTGCATGCTCATTTCTTGCAATATTCCCTCACCACCAACCTCCAACAGTGTCCCTCATCTCTCCATAGCCCCTCTCTCACACATGTTTTCTATTTGTTTTATAGCGTCTCTCATACCAGTGTAGGGTGTCGGAGCACTTCACATCACACACACACAGAGACAATGAATCATAGGTGTGTAAATCAGAGCATTCAAAATGTTACATAAAACAATGGGGACTACAAGGTGTAGGATTCACGTCATCCATACTGGTGGGCACTTTTTAAGAGGGCTTGCTCTGGGCAAGCACAAACTCAGGATTCAGAACATAACACTGTGGCTAGGGTTGACTTTACTAATATGAATTGATTTCTACCCAAACAAACCCTTTTGAGCAAAATTAGGATAATGAAAGGCTGGGATAAAACATAACTTTCTAACCTAGATTAAGATTGTAATTTATGAATTGCACAATAGCAAAGCCATCTCTGTGACAAAAAAGGTAACCCACTGAGCTATGCACATAAAATTCTGGGTCACATTACCAAGGGCCATTATCGCCGCTTTAGCGGGACTTTTTCCCGCTAATGCGGCGATAATTTTATCGCCCTATTACCAAGCTGTCACTAACACCAGTTAGTGACAGCTTGTAGGCGATAGCGGGCATTTAGGGGCCCACTTTGCATGTCAGCAATAATTATCGCTAATGACATGCAAAGTGGGCGTGCCAAAATGTCAGCGACTGAAAACAGTCGCTGCAATCGCTATCACCTATGATCAACACAGGCGTAGTTTTGGAAATATTCGCGCTAAGCGCGAATATCTCCAAAAGCTAACGCCTGCCCTGACCAGTTCTTAGCCATGTTATCCAATGAGAGGTGGATAACATGGCTAAGAGCATTGTCACGGTAATGCATGAATATCGCTGTATTGGCAGCGATATTCACGGATTTCGACTGTTTTTTATTGCTCCTGAGATAAACCTTGATGATAGCAAGGTATCTCAGCGATAAAAACAGGTGAAGGGCGGCAATAGAAATATTCCCGCTAAGCCAACACAGCGATAATTATCACTAGTTGTTGGTAATATGCCCCTCTGTTCTATGATCTGCATAGTACATGCTCTTTGAAGCAGCTATATTAACCTTCAGCGCTACCTTAGTTGAGTCAAAGCTGTCACTAGACAAAACTGCAATCTCTCTCCATCAGGTACATTAATCACCAGAGCTGTCTTGACACTTTTATTGTTGCCTGAAAACTGCTGAATATACAAGGGACTCTGCAACACTTTTAAAACTGCTCCACTGCTACAAAACCGGCCCCCAGTAACAAAAGTGCCCCCCAGCCCCCCACCCTTCCAGCCTCCGGGGGAAACGCCCAATGCTCGGTACGACCAGTCTGGCCTTGTTACCAATGGTTTCCTGCAGCACAGCTTCATGTGCCCCCAACCTGGGCACTACAGACCCAGTGCCATCCGCCCAGCCGACAAAATGACGCACTTCGCTGAAACAAGCACTGGCTACCGCAATACCCAAGCAACGAGCAGCGGCTCCCATGACCTTGGAAACTAGTGACTGATTTCAGAGGGAAAGGACCGTTACCTCCCTGTTTCCTTCCTCACTCCAGTCCTTACGTTTGAGTAGGGGATGGCAAGCCAACAAATTAACAGGGAAAACCGAGACAAGGGGCCATATTATCAAGCAAGGGCGATACATTATCGCCGCTTTTATCAGCAGGAAACTGCCGCTAAAGCGGCGATAATGGGCTTGATAATACGGCCTTGTGAATTCCCATAGAAGTCCAGGTTAACACCAGAACCTGGGCTGCTATGTGAATTCACAAGGATATATTATCAAGGCCATTATCGCCACTTTAGCGGCAGTTTCCTGCCGATAAAAGCAGCGATAATGTATCGTCCTTGCTTGATAATATGGCCCAAGATTCGGGTCTGGCTCTAAGAGGCCGTGCACGAGCCGAGACATGAAAATATCGTCCATGTTTACTATGCAACAAACATCACGTTAGAATATGACAGGTGTCTTCAGAATTCAATAAAGTGTATTTCTTTAACATGCAAAGCTTTAAACCGTATGTAAAAAGTATTTATTAAAAATGAGTGTATTTTACATGAACTAAGAAAAATTCCTCTCCCTTCCTGATGACAATTCTATTAGTGAACTAAGGCAAGTTAGCTGCCATGTATCCCTTCAATGTTGCCTGGAGTCTTATTATGCATGGAGCAAAATTATAGGTAATTAAATCAAACACAAGACATTTTCTTTTAACAAGGAATCTTGAACTTGCATATTTGAAGGTACTCTCATATGTCATAATGAACAAACAGGAGTCTCAGTGAAATAAAGTATTTGCCTAGAATCACACGGTTTGCTCAAGCAGTTAAAGTGGGATTTAGCCCAGATTTTCCAGTTTTGCACTGTGCAGTTCAACCAAATGGTGGGTAGCTCTTTCTGACATTAAAGGTTAAGTCTGTGTCAATAATTCTTGGAGAAGGAGAATAAAGCGTGGGTGGCAGGCATATTCCACATTTTATTTCGGGTAGTTTTACACAGAGCGAACCTTGCCCAAGGACATTAGAGTGCTTCATAACAGGCACAAACTAGGTTACCCTTTTTGTTTTCAGCACAGGGAGTTTTGCTGGGTCTCACAGGATGCTGAGCCTAGGCCAGGCTTCAACCCAGTTCTTGAGGATACAGGGTCTGCAGCTGTGCCCACTAGGCCCCATTGCTTCCTGTGAAAGCTTGGCTTGTTTTTGACTTTAGATTCCTAGAAGACCTTGAGTTGAGCCAGAGCCAGGCTTCGGGTTTGAGCCTGGCTTGAGCTGTAAGTTGCTTGTTGGACCCGGCCTCGTGGCGTGGTCCTCATTGGCCCGTAGTGATCCCTCCTAACCCGTGCAGCCCCCCATGGCCCTGATTCACCCGACCATTCCCTCCATGACCCACGTCCCCGACACTGGGCTTCCCCGTCCTCTCCCTCCATTTTCCCTGGTACCCGAGGCCGATGCCCATGTCCCTGCACCTACGATGGCCGCCACGGCCCCAGCCCGACCTCGGCCTTCGGCGCCATACCCGGCCAGGGGGTAGAGCGCTCCCTGTGAGCGAGAGAGGGAGGAGTAGCGCGATCACACCTCCCACCTCCCCTTGAGAGATGAGTTTCGATCACCCATCCGGCCTCCCTGAGGGCTGGCTCCAGGCCTGATGAGTGTCTGGGATCCCTCCAGACCCCCTCTTGAAAGGATGAAAGGAGCCGTCGAGGTGGAACCCACAACAACCGACCCCCAGGTGCTAAGACCTCCGCCTGCGAGGACTCCGGATATCAAAGGTGAGGAGTCCTATATCAAGTGTTGCCCTGGATGACCAAGGCAGTTGTATCCTGGACTACGTGAGCCCTGCTGACCTCGTCGCGGCTCCTACTGAGCAGAGAAGGACTTCTACTCGACGACCACCTGAGCCCTGCTGACGCTGTCGCGGCTCCTGCAACCTGAAGAACCACCTGGGCCCTGCTGACGCTGTCGCGGCTCCTACTTGGCAGAGAAGGACTTCTGCCCGAGACCACCTGAGCCCTGCTGACGCTGTCGCGGCTCCCCTGCAACCTTGAGACCTCCTGGCCCTGCTGATTCGATCGCGGCTCCCTGCAGGCCGTAAGAACTATCACATCTTTACCCGAGCCCTGCTGATTCGATCGCGGCTCCCTGCAGGCCGTAAGAACTATCACATCTTTACCCGAGCTCTGCTGATTCGATCGTGGCTCAGAGGCTACCCTGGTCCGGCTGGACCCAAGATCACCCCGTATCCCCCGGCTCGAGGATTGAGAGCTGTGCGCCGGATACGCACCCGTACGTGACTTTGAACCTTAAGACTGTCCCGCTACCCTACCCCTGCCGAGACTCTTTGAGCCCTTGCTCGCCTGTACATAAGAATCTGCGGATCATAAAGATCCATTTTTACCTAAAGATAAAGAATACGTTCTTTTAATACTACGGTGTGGTGTCCCTTTGTCGAGTGGTGCTAGCACAGCGCGTACGATCCTAGATTCGAGGTCCTCCCACTGAGGATCTCCCGCCATTTCTCAGCTGTGTTCCTAGGAGAGGTGGGTCACAGGGTGGTCAGGTGCGAGTCCTCCCTCCCCTGGGATTGCCCCTCTAACATTGGTGGCAAGCGACGGGATCCAAGCCCATAATCTAGAGATCGTACAGTAAGCGGCTGACGCACTACCAAGCAAAGATGACGGAAAAGAACACCAAGAGTTCCACGGAAGCCGACGCGAGTACCTCGTTCCGTGCGGAACGGCTAGAAGAGTACACGCACAAAGAACTCTTGGAATTTTGCAAAGCATGAGGCATCGCTACCACAGGCCTGAATACGAAGGAAGATATGCAGAACACCCTACAAGCTTGGGTCGAGTCCGAGGAGAACCTTCCCCCGTCAGGAGGAGGAGGTGAGCATCCGACCGAACCCGACCCCAGCCCAAGAGTGGGCAGCAACACTCCGGTACGGAGCAGCGCACCAGATGGGGGCCTCTCCCCGGACGAGCTCGCAGACAGAGAAAGAAACCGAAACCACGAACTGGAACTGGCAAAACTTAAAATTGAGTGCGAGTTGAAGCTAGCGGAGAAGAAGCTAGCGGTAGAGCAGCTAAGAGTGCAAGGAGAGTTGGAGGAAAAGAAACTCCAACGAGAACATGAAGGCAAGAGACTCGAACTGGAGCACGAGCGCGGCCTGAAGGAGATCGAGCTAAAGGCCCGAAGCGAAGAAAACCGACCCCCGGGGAACCGAGAAGCAAGTTCCCATGTAGAACCGAAAGTCCACATCCCCAAGGATGTGGTGAGAGAATACTGTAAGAACGACGATATCCAGCAATGGTTCAAGGCCTACGAAGTCGCCATGACCTCCCACCGAGTTCCGCAGAAGGATTGGGGAGCTGGATTGTGGGGTCGATTCCTGAGCGAGGGGAGAGACACCCTGCTCGATCTACCGTCCTCAGTACAGACCTCCTACAGCCACATGAAAGAAGCCCTCCTCACGAGGTACGGACTCACCCCCGAGATGTATCGCCAGCGGTTCCGAGAGTGCAAGAAGATTCCTGGCACCACGTGGGTGGAGTACGTGAACTTCTATAGTAGAGCACTAGAAGGGTGGATCAAGGGCAGCAAGGTTACCACCTTCGAAGGGCTTATTGGCCTCATCGCATGGGAACACTTGTCCGCGAACTGTTTTGTGGACCTAAGCCAACATTTGCTGGACAGCAAACTTGCAGATCCAAGGAAGCTGGCCGTGGAGGTCGATCGCTGGGTGAACACCCGGGTCCCCCGGGGCCCCGTAGGAGACTACCACCGAAGCAGTCAGGGATCTCCCCGCCAGAGGGGAGGGGGGAACCAAGGAAGACAGAGGGATTCCCCGTCAGGACCCCAGCGTAGCCCCCCCGAAACCAACCCCAGACCTTACCCGCACCACCACCAGCCAACCCCGCTCCCCCGGGTAACCGTGGGCACCGGGTCACCATTTCCTGTTTCCGTTGCCTAAAGCCAGGGCATTACGCCAGTGACCCCCAGTGTCCCATGGCCCCGTGACCCTCCACGACAGCTCCCCCAGCCAGACAGGTAGCCAACGTAGTCCTAGGGGAGGAGATGGAGGACACCGAAGAGTGGGAACCTGCTGCCATGGCCCTAGTCTCCCTAGGAGACCGAGAGATGATCCCCGGGGCCCCCCTACCGGATAATACCAAGTAATACCAGCAACTGGTGACGGTGAACGGCCATCGAGTGGAGGCCCTTCGCGACACTGGGGCGAGTATTACTGGTATCCTCAGCCACCTAGTCAGCGAGGATCAGATCCTTCCGAATGTCCTGTGGCCCGTACTGTCCGCTGACAACACCGAGAGTGTGTGTAGAATGGCCCTAGTACCGTTCGAGTGGGGGGGAGTGATAGGAAAGTTAAGTGTCGCTGTCCGAACCTCCAACCTGTAGGCTCTCTCCTGGGCAACGACCTCGAAAGTTCCCCGTGGAGACAAGTGGAGCGCAAGACCCACCTGGGCATGATGGGCCTACCCGAGTGGGTGTGCGCCACCACCAGATCCATGTCCGCCCGACTACCCCCCTCGGGGCAGTCGACACCGAGCCTCCCAGCCACCGCCCTGTAGAAGAAAATAGGGACAACCGAACTGAGCCCACCGGCCTCTCCCCAGGAGGAGAGCCCGCCACCGACAACGAACCCTTGCATCCCGAGCCCGCACAGATACCGGAGCTAGATGATCTGCCCGAGTTGGCGCAGTTGCGTCACGAGGGGGGCCCCTCCCGAGAGGAGTTCTGCCGGGAGCAAGCCACTTGCCCATCTCTGGTCGGACCCCGGCAACAGGCCGCGGCCCAAGCTGCGGGCGACCAAACTGGAACACATTCCGTGTATTGGGAGAATGACATCCTGTACAGTGAGCAGAAGTCTGCCGTGCTAGGGTCAGCCCGAGTGGTGGTGGTACCTCTACGCTTCCGAGACTTCCTCCTGGGCCTGGCCCACGATGTACCCCTGGCGGGACACTTGGGCCAGGACAAGACCTATGACCGCCTAGTTATGCACTTTTATTGGCCCAAGATGCGAGCAAACGTAGAAGCCCACTGTAAATACTGTCTCACGTGCCAGGCTAGTGGAAAAAGTGGAGGAACGAGCAAGGCTCCCCTCCAACCCTTCCCCGTCGTCAGTACCCCCTTTGAGCGGGTCGGGATCGACATAGTAGGGCCCCTGGACCCTCGAACCTCACTAGGTCACCGATTCATCCTAGTCCTGGTGGATCACGCCACTCGATACCCCGAGGCCATCCCCCTCCGCACCATAACGGCCCCCGTGGTGGGCCGAGCGTTAACGGGGATCTTCTCCCGAGTGGGTTTTCCCGCGAGGTCGTGAGCGACCGCGGCACAAACTTTATCTCCAAATACATGATGTCCCTGTGGCAACAATGTGGAGTGTCCTACAAATTCACCACCCCGTATCATCCCCAAGGGAATGGCCTAGTGGAGCGGTTTAACCGGACACTGAAGGGGATGATCATGGGCCTAGAAGAGCCCCTCCGGCGCAAGTGGGACGTCCTCCTCCCCTGCCTCTTGTTCGCCTACCGGGAGGTCCCCCAGAAGTCCCTGGGGTTCAGCCCGTTTGAGCTGCTGTACGGGCACCCCATCTGGGGGCCCCTCAGCTTGGTCAAGGAGGAATGGGAAGCAGCCCCCCGAGAACCACCTCCAGATGTGTTCTGCTACATTCTCACCCTCAGAAACCAGACACGGAAGTTCCGAGAGCTGGCCGAAGCCAACCTCGAAGCGAGTCAGGAGGAGATGAAGCGCTGGTATGACCAGAATGCCACTCTGGTCGAGTTTCAACCGGGCCAGCAGGTCTGGGTGATGTCCCCGGTGAAACCCTGCGCCCTCCAAGACAAATGGACAGGCCCCTTTAAGGTTGTGGAGAGGAAAAGCCAAGTTACCTACTTGGTAGATGTCCAGTCCCCCTGAACCCCCTTCGGGTCCTCCACGTGAACCGCCTCAAGCCTCACTTCGTGCGGACAGAGTTGAGCTTGCTCTTGGCCACTGACGACGGAGCGGAGGAGGAAATGGAGCCCCTCCCTGACCTCCTGTGTGCCAAAGAAAAGGATGGCTCCGTAGACGGAGTGAGCCTCTCGCCCTCCCTCACTAATCAGCAGCATGAGGACTGCCGCCAGCTCTTGGGGCAGTTCCCTGATTTGTTTTCCTTGGTCCCCAAAATCACCGACTTGTGTGTCCACGACGTGGACACCGGAGACAGCCCGCCGGTGCAACACCGAGCCTACCGAGTGCCTGACCGAGTCCGGACCTGTATCCAGGCCAAAGTCTCGAAAAGGCTCACCCTAGGAGTGATTGAGCCCTCCGACAGTCCCTGGGCCAGCCCAGTGGTACTGGTCCCGAAAGCCACGGCCCCTGGGTCTGTCCCTGAACTTTGGTTTTGTGTGGACTACCGGGGGCTCAACGCAGTCACCAGAGCAGACGCCCACCCCATTCCCTACGCGGATGAGCTCATCGACCGCCTGGGGTCTGCTCGCTACCTGAGTACCTTCGATCTGACCTGCGGATACTGGCAAATTGCGCTCACCGAGGGAGCCAAGGAGCGGTCCGCCTTCTCCACCCCGGACGGGCACTATCGCTTTCGAGTGATGCCGTTCGGGATGAAAAACGCCCCGGCCACCTTTCAGAGACTGGTGAACCGAGTCCTGGCCGGGCTGGAAGAGTTCAGCGCCGCATATCTGGACGATATTGCGGTGTTCAGTTCCCACTGGGACGAGCACCTCCGGCACCTCCGGAGGGTGTTGCTAGCACTGCGCCAGGCAGGCTTGACGGTGAAAGCCAGCAAGTGCCAGATTGGGCAGGGGTCAGTGACCTACCTAGGCCATCAGGTTGGAAGCGGGCAGGTCGCCCCTCTTCAGCCGAAGATCGATGCCATCCTGGCCTGGGAACCGCCCACCACCCAAACCGAGGTCCGAGCCTTCCTGGGCCTCACCGGCTACTACTGAAGGTTTATAAAGAATTACGGCAGCATAGTAGGTCCCCTCACAGAGCTGACGTCCAAAAAGCAGCCCAAGCGCGTGCAGTGGACCTCCTCCTGTCAAAAGGCGTTCGACGCCTTGAAGACCGCCATGTGTACTGCCCCCATGCTTCAAGCCCCGAACCACTCCAAGGAGTTTGTGGTCCAGACCGACGCCTCCGAGCATGGCATCGGAGCCGTACTGTCCCAGCTCAATGAGGAAGGCATAGATCAGCCCGTAGCCTTCATCAGCAGAAGGTTACTGCCCCGAGAACAGAGATGGAGCACCATCGAACGAGAAGCGTTCGCCGTAGTCTGGGCCCTCAAGAAACTCCGACCCTGCCTGTTCGGAACCCACTTCCGAGTCCAAACAGACCATCGACCCTTGAGGTGGCTCATGCAGATGAGAGGAGAGAACCCCAAACTGCTGCGATGGTCAATCTCCCTCCAGGGGATGGATTTCACAGTAGAGCATCGCCCTATTACTGACCACGCCAACGCTGACGGCCTCTCCAGGTTCTTCTGCCTCAGCGAAGAGAACCCCCAAGAGGATGGGTAGTTCTCCCCGACTTTCAGCTGGGGGGGACGCGTGTTGGACCCAGCCTCGTGGCCCTCATTGGCCCGTAGTGATCCCTCCTAACCCGTGCAGCCCCCCATGGCCCTGATTCACCCGACCATTCCCTCCATGACCCAAGTCCCGGACACTGGGCTTCCCCGTCCTCTCCCTCCATTTTCCCTGGTACCCGAGGCCGATGCCCATGTCCCTGCACCTAAGATGGCCGCCACGGCCCCAGCCCGACCTCGGCCTTCGACGCCATACCCGGCCAGGGGGTAGAGCGCTCCCTGTGAGCGAGAGAGGGAGGAGTAGCGCGATCACACCTCCCACCTCCCCTTGAGAGATAAGTTTCGATCACCCATCTGGCCTCCCTGAGGGCTGGCTCCAGGCCTGCTGAGTGTCTGGGATCCCTCCAGACCCCCTCTTGAAAGGATGAAAGGAGCCGCCGAGGTGGAACCCACAACAACCGACTCCCAGGTGCTAAGACCTCCGCCTGCGAGAACTCCGGACATCAAAGGCGAGGAGTCCTATATCAAGTGTTGCCCTGGATGACCAAGGCAGTTGTATCCTGGACTACGTGAGCTCTGCTGACCTCGTTGCGGCTCCTACCGAGCAGAGAAGGACTTCTACTCGACGACCACCTGAGCCCTGCTGACGCTGTCGCGGCTCCTGCAACCTGAAGAACCACCTGGGCCCTGCTCACGCTGTCGCGGCTCCTACCTGGCAGAAAAGGACTTCTGCCCGAGACCACCTGAGCCCTGCTGACGCTGTCGCGGCTCCCCTGCAACCTTGAGACCTCCTGAGCCCTGCTGATTCGATCGCGGCTCCCTGCAGGCCTTAAGAACTATCACATCTTTACCCGAGCCCTGCTGATTCGATCGTGGCTCCCTGCAGGCCGTAAGAACTATCACATCTTTACCCGAGCCCTGCTGATTCGATCACGGCTCAGAGGCTACCCTGGTCCGGCTGGACCCAAGATCACCCCGTATCCCCCAGCTCGAGGATTGAGAGCTGTGCGCCGTATACGCACCCGTACGTGACTTTGAACCTTAAGACTGTCCCGCTACCCTACCCCTGCCGAGACTCTTTGAGCCCTTGCTCACCTGTACATAAGAATCTGCGGATCATAAAGATCCATTTTTACCTAAAGATAAAGAATACGTTCTCTTAATACTACGGTGTGGTGTCCCTTTGTCGAGTGGTGCTAGCACAGCGCGTACGATCCTAGATTCGAGGTCCTCCCACTGAGGATCTCCCGCCATTTCTCGGCTGTGTTCCTAGGAGAGGTGGGTCACAGGGTGGTCAGGTGCGAGTCTGCCCTCCCCGGGGATCGCCCCTCTAACATTGCTCAATGTAGCAATGTGAGATTCTTTGAGAAGAAGGTGTGGCTCCGGAATCTGGGGATCACAGTTCGATCCCTGGCACCGGCAGCAGATCATCCCAGCACCATGTGACTCTGGGCAATAGTTTGCTTAATCTTATGGGTGATTGTGCGCTTTACAAATGTGGATTATTATTATTATTCTTTGCAGATGGCCCCCACCTGTTGCCCCCATTTTGGGCTGCTAGATGCAGGGTTTTGATTCTGATAGCTTGCTAATCAGGCCCCAGTGCTCGTGCTCTTTTCATAAAAGTGATGAGAATTGTGCACCCAATTGGCAAGGCACTTTGCCCCCTTACAAGTCCCTTGTAATGGTACCAGTGGTACCCAGGGCAAGAGTGGTAAAGAGGTCACCAGGGCTGCACCACTATATTGTGTCACCCTGTGTGACCCAAGTAAAAGTATGTCTGCAGGTCTGCCAGAGCCACCCCGCACGAGCAGCCTGTGTGCTCGAGAGTGACCCTGCACACACCATGTGCCGCAAAGCCACACCACTGCCTTAATGTAAGTAAGTCATTCTTAAGGTTGTTCCCGGTAAGAGTTGTACTCTTGAGTAGGCCTGGGCAGTGAACTTCGCTCCGTTCGTGGAGTTTGCAGAGTTTTCTGCACTTCGCAGGGCTCGCGAAGTGCAGAAAACTCTGCTTCTCGATGTGCAGCGGAGTTTTTTCCCCGTGCGAGATTGCAAAAGGTAAGTTCGCGATCGCCCACAGTACGTGTGCAAGCGCGAGCTGCCGCTCAAGTACAATTTCTACCCAAAGCGGCAGGAATACCAGCACAAACTGCAGTTCGCACTGCACTCTTCCACTCGCAGAACTTTGTGGAGTTTTTTTGTAACTTTGCGGAGTTTCGCGTAGCAAAACTCCACGAACTACGCCCAGGCCTACTCTTGAGGTTATCCTCCTAAACACAGGTGGTAAAGTGGATTATATTAAAGGTGTGGATATATATATTCACTGAAAAAACCATAGGTTATAGACCATATATAGTTAGGAATTAGCATTTACAAAACCTTGAAAATTCACTGAAAAAACCATAGGTTATAGACCATATATAGTTAGGAATTAGCATTTACAAAACCTTGAAAATTCACTGCAAAAACCATAGGTTAGAGACCATATATAGTTAGCTGGACATTTTATTGACATAAAACCAATGAAATTCCATATATAGTTAGTTGCACTAACTATATATCGCGCACCCGCAATCCACTGCTGATGATGTCACATATTACATCATTCATGACATGGTCAGTGACATCACTGATGACATCACTGATGACATCTCAAATGACATCACTGATGACATCACTGATGACATCTCAAATGACATCACTGATGACTACATCCAGTGACTGTATAATTCTGTAAAGTTAAAATATGTCTTACATATTGAAGAATGAGTGGATGTATAAGTGTCTGGACGAAGGATTTAGTAGGTGCATGACTGAATGTATGAGTGAGTGATTAAATGTGTCTCACTGAGTGCATGGGTTAGTGACTAAACTGTCTTAATTTGTGCATCATTATGTCTGTTGTTCTGTAAACTGCTGCATGTGTTGATCAGTAGCTATATGAGTAACTATATGGGTTATTGATTGATTGCCCAAGTATTTGTATGGGAGACTGAGTGTGTGTGTGGCTAGCTGGGAGGTGTGTGACTCTGTGCAGATCAATCTGTACTTGTATCAATGATTGTATAAGAAAATAAGTATGTGTTAGTACATGTTTGAAAATGTAAGGTGCTCTATGTTTAACTGTATAGACAAGAAAATGGAAGTCTCATTGATTCTTTACAGGACTGACTAGGTGTGTAAGTAACTCCATGGATGAGTGGCAGACTGTGAGTGTCTGTATAGGTGTATGAGTGCATATGATAGTGTTGTAAAGATGAGTGATTGTATGTATGAATGATTGTATGGGTGAATGAGTGAAGGTGTGTGTAGACGTAGCAATCAGTGAGTGCGTATGTAGTAACTAGTATTGGTGTGTCAATGGTTTCAAAAATTATACTCTTTTTAACACTGGGTGAAACAGAGGTTATATTAAAATGTGAGGAGATGCATTGTATTGTCACATGAATGATATCATCAGTGATGTGGTCATTGATGTCAAATGAGATGTCATCAGTGATGTCATCAGTGATGTCATTTGAGATGTCATCAGTGATGTCATCAGTGATGTCACTGACCATGTCATGAATGATGTAATATGTGACATCATCAGCAGTGGATTGCGGGTGCGCGATATATAGTTAGTGCAACTAACTATATATGGAATTTCATTGGTTTTATGTCAATAAAATGTCCAGCTAACTATATATGGTCTCTAACCTATGGTTTTTGCAGTGAATTTTCAAGGTTTTGTAAATGCTAATTCCTAACTATATATGGTCTATAACCTATGGTTTTTTCAGTGAATTTTCAAGGTTTTGTAAATGCTAATTCCTAACTATATATGGTCTATAACCTATGGTTTTTTCAGTGAATTTCAATGGTTTTTTAATAGCAAATATCATAAGCTGTCGAATGTCAAGTACGTGGTAAGTAAAAACATTTTCGTGTTTATGCACACTGATCTGCTTTGAATGCTGCCCCCCACCCCTCATTTCTATTAGGAGTACTCTCTCTTTGCAGATAGTGAAGGGTAGTTAACGCAGCCCTTTGCCCCCTTTGTAATCCGTCGTGCCTGCTTCTCTCTCCATTTGATTGATTGTTCTCTTTCGTTCATTCTCTATTTACAAACAAGCACAGAGTCAAAATACTCTGTTTAGTCTTTGCAGATAGCGAAAAACCGTGTAAAAAAACAAAAGGAATCGAGCAAAATCAGTAGGCCACTAATGGGATCTCTTTTTGACCTCGCTAAAATAGAAACATTAGGAACAACCTGTTGAAAATAGCAATGCGTATGTACATAAGCGGCGTTCATTTGTGTTCACAGTACCCCTTGTTGATTGTTTGAATCGAGCATTGAATTGTTCGAAGTTGGTTCTCTTAAGGATCTTCTCTGCCTGCAAACGAGGAAGAATAGGAATATTCTCTCTCCCTTTGCAGATAGTGAAGGGTAGGTAACGCAAGCCTTTAACACGTCGTACCTATTTCATTCCTCATTGATTGATTGATTGTCCGAACATTGACTGTTTGGGAATTAGTTCTTTTTGGAGGTATTCCCTGTTTGCAAATAAACGTAGGAAAATCTTTGCAAGTAGTGAAAGGGTATGTAATGCGGACCTTTCTCCCCCGTTGTAATCTGTCATGCCTATCTACTCCCCACTGATTGATGCACCTGTTTCACCCGGACCATTTACTAGACATACGTCATCTGGCCCGACCAGAGAGCACCCCTAGTGAAAAGGACATATGCAATAATAACGAAGTGATCACTGTATCCTGTTAACAGAAACTTTAGCATGAAACAACCTGGAAAGAAAAGAATAGGAAATCGAAAATCAGTAGGCCACTGATGAACATGAACTTTTATTAAACAACGAACAAAGAAACGATAACATAACGTAATGATAAAACCTATTAATGTCCTAGAAACAAGAAAACGTTAAAATATGCCAGTGGTGAGAGACCAGAAAAACAGTAAGAGAAACCAAATCACCCCTCGCTGTCCCACCGCCTGCCACGCCAAAAAAATCGATAGACTAGGGAAAATGCAAGTCAGTAGAACATCCGCCCCCACTCTGGAAACTTCCAAGGTGGGGCAGGGTTCCGGCTACGCCCAGCCGGGAGCAGCCCATATAAGGCAGGACTGCTGCCACGCCTCGGCCAGGAGATCCTAACGTAGGGTGTAGCCGGAGGAGAGGCCGAGACCAGCGGGACCCGGCCAGGGGATTGCCTTTACAACGCTGAACAGTTGCAGGGGGGGGGAATGTCTCCTCGACCCTCCCCTCTCTCTCCCAGTCCGGCCGCGGTGGCCCTTGAGAGTTGCAGGTAGTCCCGCCACATGCTCTTCCGGTCCGGCCACCAACGGTCGGGGGCCGAGGCCGACGGGATCCGGCTGCAGCCGATAAACCAAGAAACCCGTTCATGGGGCCAGAGCCAGGGGCGTCCGGCCGACATCTACCGGAAGCCCGGCCCGAAGACGGACGGGACACTTCTTCTTTCTTGTATAATTGCTGCAACAACCCTGGGGGGGGATGTCTTGCACATGCCTCCGACCCCCCCCCCTCGTCCTCATCGCCTGGTCCGGCCATAACAAATCTCAAGCGAGACGCCGTGGGGTGCACTGGGAGGGAGAGACGGTGCGAACAGGCCTCTCCCGCCTCCCCAGTGGAGGCTTCCCAGCTGCACCCTCAGCGCTCCAGGCGCCCGGAAAAGAGTTCTTCCACTGTGGCCATGCTGCAACGTCTCGCCCGGCAGGGTGGAGCCCGTCCGCTCATTTGACCCCGCGATCGCCAGTAGCTACCGAACTCTCAAAATGGCGGTCGACCTGGCAAGAGCGGGCCCAGCATAAAGAAATGGCCCGGTCACTGGTTGACTCCACCACCGTAGTCCTCCACGACCTTGAAGATTCTAGAGGAGCCGCGGGAGTCTCCGACCCCCGATGGGGAATGACTGCCATGATCACCCGTGGAGTGACGAAACTGTATGCGCGGGACGTCGGCGCCAGCCTCACTTTGAATTACTAGAATCCTGCAGACCTCACTTCCGGTGAAAGCACAGTGTGACCCGGTAGGAAAAATTGTTGCACCCCCTCCCCTTTTTGACTGATAGTTCAAACCACCGATCCTTTCCTTTGCCCTTTTAACGGAACTTTGGACTGCCTCCCCCTCTTTTACATTTTCTAGAGAAAACAAAACATTAACCACTACATTAGCATAGCAGTTGACACCAGAACTGTTTTCAAATTGAAAACCAACAACATCTTCAACAGAATCCTTTTTGTTTCTGCTGTGACCCTGCTACAGCACAGGCATTGTCCCCAGCAGTAATTCTGCAATGCCGGTAAGAATAGCTGTGGTGCCTACTGGACTCACTCACCCCCGCGGCGCCCCACGCCGTTATTTGCTGGGCGGCAACTTGCTAGACATCACTTTCGTGCCATCTAGATTTCAGCGCGTTCTGCTGCCTTGGAACTATTCGCACAACAGACCGCTACTGACAAGAATATTTCATTATTGGTGCTGTCAATTTCAATAAATCTATTGGATAATTCAAAAGAAATTGCCACGGTCTCTTCGTTGTTTAAATGGTTTTACTGTTTTTGTTTTGTTGTATATATTTATATGTTATTAAAGTTTTATATTCCTACTACTTTGTTGGAGTGCTATATATTTTTAATGTGACACATAATTGTAAAAACTTTGATGTACAAAGAGTCATTCCTGGAATCTTCCGCTTCAGGCTCGGTCCCCTCCCCAATCACAATACAGGATAGTTTTCAGATAGTAGGAACACGTGTGGTGTGACGGATCTCATCGGGTGTGGGCCTTGATCTACTATAACTCCTTTGAAGAGGGGTGATTCTTTACAGCTGGGGCCATAAACTACATCTGCAGGGCTAGCTGATAGCCTGGACAATCGGACACAGAGGAAGAGGAGTGTCAGAGGGTGCGGTAGTGAATAGGGCGAAAGGGAGGTGTCGGGCGGGCACAGTGTGATTCTCAGGGAAGAGCAGCGCAGATGGGGGGAGGTTTATTGCCCATGCATAAGACAGAGAGCGGGGGTGACCAGTGCCTGGGGAAGATGCTTGCGAGGGTGAGGAGCCATGCTACGAATCGACAGCGTGCAGAGAGTGGGTCTGGTCAAGACATCTAAAATGGCTGCCGTGCACGACAAAAGTGTGGCATTTCAAAAAAGGCAAGATGGCGCAGACAATGTTTTTCAACACTTCCTCATTTCCTTCGAATTGAACGTTAACAGACGTTGGGGCATATTACCAAAGTTAAGCGATATTTATCGCTAACGATGCTTACCAACAAATTTTTTACCGCTAAGCATCATCAGAAATTATCGAAGATAAACCTTGCTATTATCAAGGTTTATCACAAATGCGATAATAAACGGCCGCAATGCATGAATATCGCTAAAAACTCAGCGATATTCATACATTACCGAGCTAATGCTCTTAGCCATGTTATCCACCTCCCATTGGATAACATGGCTAAGAACTGCTCAGGGCAGGTGTTACTTTTTGGAGATATTCGCGCTTAGCGCGAATATCTCCAAAAGTTGGTAATAGGAGATAGATATCTTGCATGTTGTAATGCAAGTTATTGTGGTATATGGAACTCATACCATAATCTCTCAGGAAAGCAGAAACTGATCCTTTTGGGACCGCCTAAAAAGGCCTAGGGGGTGAGGAGTACTCTACTTTGCCCCCTTTTCACGTTCCGAACTATTTTATTTTACTCTCTTCTGTAATTACACAAAATAGCAGCGATAAGATGCATCGGAGACACACAGTGAGAGAAAGGAGGCCGGAGATGAAGAAGAGATGTCAAATACACATTGGAGATAATATAGTGGCAGAAGGGAAGTAAATATGAGTAAACTTACCATGTAACATAAAAATGTTGCACTCTATACTATAAGTCTCATTTTATACTACAATCACTTCGCTACAACCTCATAAATTAAAAATAAAAATGAATAATGTCTCAAACAATTTTTGATTTCTAAATATAAATTTATTCTTCAGAATTTTCTAAATTTGAAAGAACTAGTAACATGTCCTCATCAGCAATGTCCTCATGAAAAGTCTGCAATAATGATTCTTGTAACTCTATGGTCTCCAAACACTCGATAAATTCGCCATCAAGAGATTGATCAAAAAAATCATTCAAGTCATCTCCTCCTTCTGACAATATTTCATTATTGGTGCTGTCAATTTCAATCAATGTAGTGGAATCATTCAAGTCATCTCCTCCTTGTGACAATATTTCATTATTGGTGCTGTCCATTTCAATCAATCTAATGGAATCATACAAGTCATCTCCTCCTTGTGACAATATTTCATTATTGCTGCTCTCAATTTCAATCAACGTAGTGGAATCATTCAAGTCATCTCCTTGTGACAATATTTCATTCTTGGTGCTGTCCATTTCAATCAATCTAATGGAATCATACAAGTCATGTCCTCCTTGTGACAATATTTCATTATTGGTGCTCTCAATTTCAATCAATGTAGTGGACAATTCAAAAGAAATTGCCACGGTCTCTTCATTGTGAGCCATTTTATTTTGAAATTGCTTGCTGTAAATTGCAGAAAAAAATAATCACTTTCATTTATCGTTTTTAGTAATACATAATATAAAACTAACTTTATCAAGTATTTAGTATAACAGAAGGACTGCAAATAAATAACAGAAAACATTTTTCAAATTATCTTCAAGTGTACAACATAGTTCCCCTTACAAATTAACAACTCACCTTTTTAAAAGTAGGAAAAGTGTTAGTACTGTGTAAATCAAACACCAGAAATTCACCACCAAAAATTCCTCACAAATGTACCTCAAACAGTAGTATCACAAAATGGCTGTGGTTTCCTCTCATTTGACATATATACATAACCAATTAACTTTCATCACACACAAATACAAAACCAAAGTAACATTTTAATTGGTTCTAAATGTCAACACTTTCAAATGTGTTTTCCCCATGCAATTTTCCATAGGACATTTACATACGTCTACAGCCTGAATGGCTGAACGGAATTACACCAAACTTGGCAAAATGGTACATCAAACCTAAGAGGTCAGGAAGGATCTACTATGCCCCCTTATGGTCATTTCCCCCTTCGCTTTGGCCTCCTCTTGTCTCTCAATCCTACCGAGAGACAAGATGGCGGCCGCTACGGACTGTTTGGAATGTTGACAGACGCCGGAAAACCAATCAGCTTCGCAAAGCTCCGTAACGCGAAAAGTACGCGAAGCGGAGCGCTGTTACAGATATATATCTTTTTTTGAACGTTAATTTCTCAAAATCCACTGGAGCACATATATTGTGACCTAGCAAAGGCACATCGGGCTACCAGTCCCTAATATTTTACCAAGTTTCGTGCAAATCCATTCAGCCGTTCGATTATTATTATTATTTTTTTTTTTTGCCCCGCGGGGGCCCTTTTAAAACCTCCACATCAAACCTAGGGGGTCAGCGAGGATCTACTATTCCCCCTTATGGTCATTTGCCCCTTCGCTTTCGCCTCCTCTTGTCTCTCGATCCTACCGAGAGACAAGATGGCGGCCGCTACGGACTGTTAGGAATGTTGACAGACGCCGGAGAACCAATCAGCTTCGCTTCACAAAGCTCCGTTGCGCGAAAAGTACGCGTCCTGGGACGCTGCCCGGTCCGCTGTTACAGATATATATCTTTTTTTAAACGTTAATTTCTCAAAATCCACTGGAGCACATATATTGAGACCTACAAAAGGCACATCGGGCTACCAGTCCCTACAATTTTGCCAAGTTTCGTGCAAATCCATTCAGCCGTTCGGGCTAAAAGTGAGGCCAACCGCCCTATGGAAAACTCAATGTTAAAAACACGTTTTGGGACCCCCCTTTTTTCTCGACCCCCCCTGGACGAAACCCCCCCCAATTTTCAGGGGCTGCTCAGAAACAAAATGTGCCATTTTCCTGAAAATTTCAGCCAATTCCGTCCACAAACGCCAAAGTTATTAGACATAGAATTTTCAAAAATCCCATAGAGAAAAAATCCTAACTATATATACCTACTGGCGACCGCCAGTAGGTAATATATATATATATGTCTACACATATATATCCCTACAGTAACCCTGTAAAGCAAGGTTTTACTGTGAGTGACCTGCGGTCCATAGAGTAAAATGGGCTGGCTACTGAGAGAACACGAGATAGCTCGCTCCATTATGAAGCGACTGAATTGTGTCATGTTTAGTGTAACCTAACATGCTTTTTCACCTCCAACACGATTCTCGTGTCGAGGGTGAGCTGGCAAGCATGTAGGTGCCACCCTGAGTGGGTGCCCATCTATGGCTTAGTGCTTCAGTGCCTTGGCAGGCATCCCACAACATTTTCTGCCAAGACAAGAGTCTGCCCTCCTGGTTGGATGTGCTAGCACTTCCCCAGGATGAAGGCAAAGACCTGGGCAGGAAGGAGGTCACACCTCCACCCTCCCAGGATGGCTGGTGTTTACAGTAATCAAGGCGGTGAGCCTTAAAGGCTTTCACCGCCCTTGATGTGTAATTACTTGTCCCCCACTCGTGGACAAAGCTCTTAGTCCGCCTTCTATTTCTGTTATGGCAGACAGTGTGTCCTCCCAATACAGGACTGCTCCTCCCTACCACATGCTCCTTTATCACCTGCCTCTCCTATTGGCTAAGCTGGCAGGCTGATGATGCCAGCATTAATTTCTACATTAGGCATTAGAAGATTAGCGGGATCACTGGCAGGGCAGCAGGTCAGTGGCATAACCAAACGTGAGGACCCCCTGCAAAGGACATGGATGGCCCCCCATGTTCTGGCTCCAGTCAGGAGCACTCAGTCCAAGGGCCCGCCGCCCGTGGACAGTGTCGGAGGGGGCCCCCTGGAGCTCATAGTGGTGGGGGCTAGTCTTACGCCACTGCAGGGGGTCCCACAGACAAAATGAGTCTCCCCTGCGAGCCCCTGCGGCTTCAGGTGAGGTGGAGAGCAGCACACAAGGAACAGAAAGGCTGCCTCTGCAGAGTAGGGTGGCCTACTCTATGAACCTAGGGACATATTATCAAGGAAACGCGATAAATATCGCATTTCCCGCTTTGCGCGATTCTGTTTAATGACGCGTATCGCAGGATTTAATTGCCGAGATATCGCATTATTAACGCATATCTCCACGGCAATTAAATCCTGCGATAGCGGCATCAAACAGCATTACGCAAAGCGGGAAATGCGATATTTATCGCGTTTCCTTGATAATATGCCCCGTTGCCTCAGCCGTACAATCCACCTGCTATTAAAAGTATGGCTAAGTCAGTTTCTGACCAGGCGTTACAAACCTGCGCTAACCGCAGTTAGCGCGGTTTATTTTATCACATCGCGGGTTTGCTCCAGGCTTTCTGATATTGCGCTGCCGTGTCAGCGTGGATTTCCATGGAGAAATGTCAGGGGACGCCTACTTTGAATGTCATTAGCGATATTCATCGCTGACATGCAAAGTGGAGTTTAAAGGGCTGCTTACTTAAGGAAACACGCGTTAGCGTGTCCTTGATGTTTGAGCGTTAAAATAATCGCTGCTTTTTGGCCAAAAAGCGCTGCTAAAGCGGCGGAATTTGGATTGATAATATTAGGTCTGGGCGGTAAATTCCGTTCCACTCGCGGAAATTTCGGAATTTGGGTAATTTTGCGTTCCGCAGAGAACGTGAAATTGCCGAAAATTCTGCGTTCCGCGACTTCGCGAAATTTTTTGCTTGTACGCGTTCTCAAAATGCGTGATCGCGAGATATTTCCCCCTAGAGCACGCAAACAGCAATTGCGAACAGGAAAAAAGCATCGCAAACAAGCAATTCCGCATGTTCGCGGAATTTCTGGGTCTACGCGGAGATTTTTTACCGTTTTGCAGAGATTTGCGTAATGCGATTCCGCAAATTCCGCCCACCCCTAGATAATATGCCCCCAAGTGTTGAAGCAGGGATGGGGCTATAAGGAGGCATGTTTGGTGTGTGCAGAGCAAGAGGTTTTTGCCTATCCCGGGTTGTTCAAAGAAGCTCTCGGGTTGAAATCTGTGTAGGGGAGGTGCGCCTGAATCTGTAATGCAAGATCCCGCTGACACAATCTGTTTTCTATTGAGCAGCAGCACCTACAGTCAAGGCAATGAAATTGTGTTCAAAATAAATTTAAAAAGATCACATAGAGAATTATTTCCAAAGGGGTCAGTTGGTTCAAGGAGACCCACATGACTGGAAGGGGCTTTCTAAGTGTCTCTGGGTTTGTTTACCTCATTAGAACAATGGAGGGGACTAGGGCTCTGCATTCAAGGCATGTGGGATTGTCTTCTATCCAGGGGCGGCTCTAGGTTCATGGCGGCCCTGGGCAGGGAGCGTAGGTAGGGGGCCCTGGAAGAGGGGGTCCAGGCAGGGCAGAGTGAAGAGGGGGGGGGTCAGGGTGTTTGGAAGTGGAACAGAGCCGGAGGCCACCAAATCCCTGCCAGGGGCCCCACGCAAGTATGTATCCATCCTCAGAGGATTATTATATTAAGGATATATATTGGCGTGGCGGCCCCTGGGGTTTGGTGGCCCTGTGCAGGTGCACAGCTTGCACATGCCTAAGGTCGCCCCAGCTTCTATGGAAGAGGAAGGTGACAGACAAGAAGGTCCCCAGTAGGGGAGGTGTAATCTGAACAAACATGGGTAAGGCTTACAGCAGCTCTCGAGCTGAAGGAATAGTCAAAGAGGCTGTGGAAGAAGCCTGAGGAGCTGCTAAAGCGAAGAAGGAGAAAGGCAGGCGTAGGGACGGGAGAAGCCCTCTTCTTTGTCGTGCTCATCTTCTACTCAAAGCCCCTCTGCTACCTGCAAATATATCAGAAGGGAGGAAGCGAAGGAACTTCTGGTTCACGTGAGGAACAACTTGGATTTCCTATTCCTTGAGCCTGAGGATCAGAATGTGTTCAACTTGTTTCCTCAACGTGACAAACCATTTGGACCGACTGCCCATGCATGATAGGGTGAAATCACTGATTCTGAGGAAGAGCAAAGACGCAGACTGCCCGAGCACTGCTAGAGTCACAAGAAATTATGGACCGCATGTACTTCTGTTAGCTTTGCCCAATCGTAATTTGCGATTCATAAGAAATCGCATATTGTGATTCTGTAATAGAAATGCACTTTCGTGTAGATGTTCCGAACAGCGATTTCTTAAGATTTGCTTATTTTAAATGTATGAACACATTTTCACATAGGCACAGAATGGGTAAAACCCTTTGCTACATCTGGCCAAATCACTAAAAGCAATTCGTACCCGTTCTCAAAAAGTGAATGGCGCCCACACTCACTGATGACATCACAAACAGAAAATGCATTGTTATGTAGTACTACACGCGAACCTCCAGCGAACACCTGTTTGGACTCCCAAGTATATCGTATTTGCAGAATGGCAACGCAGGAAGGGCAGGCAGGGGAGTTATCAAGAAAGCACAAGCAAGCACTCTCAGATGATAGGACTGCTATGGAGTGCAGGAGCGTGTTGCTAACAGTGACCAGCTCTTTGGGAAGGCCTCCCTACCTGTCCCTGAAGCCACCCGTAAAAGAATATGGACTCATGTCTAAGAAAGGAAAAATGCTTTATGTCATAAAAGCTTTGGTCACCTTAGCATCCAACTGCTCTCCAAATAAGTTTTGCTATAGACTGGAGAAGTGGAGGGAAGTGGTCTTTTTTGACATGGTCACCCCCACTTTTTGATTGGTATTTGATGCAACTTTGACTGAAGTGCACTGGATTCCTGTTAACCAGCTGTCCAATAGCAGTGATCTTTCCCAAAAACAAGCTAACTTTGCAATTGTTTCACAATATGCAAGTCCCTGATAAATGGTGGCCTGGTACCTATGGCCTGGGTACTAAAACGGGTCCCTAAGGGCTGTAGCATGTGTTGTGCCACCCTAAGGGACACACCACTAAACTCATGCAGGTTGCTATTGTAGGCTGTGTGTCATAGTGCAAACCATGAGTGAAAACACAACATGGCACACTCACTGTGTGCCATGCCAAAGTCAATGAATCTAATATGTGAAAGTCACCCCTACGGCACGCCCTAGAGTTCTAGCTACTCCCAGTTTTATGGATTTTTTTTTACATTTCCATCTGTATTAACCCATATTTATATTTTGGCCATCTGATTGGTATTTATCCACATTTATTTTGTGTTTGAGAATAAATGGAGGTGTAAAATTGTATATTTCCGTGTTCATTTAACGCTTGGACGTGCACTTATACATGGGCGCCTTCACGTTTTAGCAATATAAGAAGGTGCATATAACAGAAGACTACACTCACAGGTACATATTAGCGTTTTAAAACAAATATTTGTTAACATATGCCTGTATTTAAGGAAATCGTATCCTGGTTTTTAACCCTCCATGCTCTCTACCTGCTCAGCTGTTGCCTGGAATTCATAAAATACAGCATGGCGAGTTCTCACCAGAAACACCATTTTCAGTATTTTTCCGCTTTTAAAAATAAATACTGACAGGAAACACATTGTTTTCTGTCTCTATTTATCTATAAAAATCAGTAAAAATGGAAAACCAGATGCCTTATTTATAGAACATGTGTGGTCACATCTACATGAGCAGGTGTCCCCTGTGTTGCCGTGTTCAATTACTAGATAGTACACGTGAATAGGGAAGCCATCTTAAGTAAGTGTGCTGGGCACTGGTCATTATGACTTCCCCAGCTACATGGTGGCTTCACTGAAACCTATGGTGTTTGGTATCAAACGCCTCATATTAATAAACCCTCACTGATTGCAGTGATGGAATTATTATTACACGCACCCAGCGGGCACCCTAGAGGGACCCCTGAAACCTACCAACCTCTTGTATACTGGCAGACTGCCATCATTGACAGCTTTCTGACCCCCTGCGGTTGACAGCCTACGCTCTCGTAAGGCAGAACCAATACCTGCTCTGGCCGGAGGTGTTGTCACTGTTGCTTGGGCTCGAATCACTTAGTAAAAACAGAAGATAAGAGGCATTTGGCAAAACAGGAACAGTGTGTTTAATGTAACACTTTGGCCGGGAGAACATCTACAGGCAGGAAGTCTGAAGATTGTTAAATTTACGTTCAGTTCTTAGGCTTATGTTCCATTTACAATAAGCAATAAAGGTTTTCGTGTCTACCATATGTGGCGAGGAATGCTGGTTGCTGCCTTAGAGTCATAAATTAATGGTCAAATGGTTACTACAAGTGGGTCTCGACCGTGCGTGGACACAGTGTGGCCAGTGGTGAGTGTGTCCAGATGTCTGCCATGGGGAGCCATGCGATGGTTCCTGACTAACTATGTATTCCTAACTCATGTGGTATCTGCCTTTATGGTGTTTTTCGAAGCACACGTACCCCCTCGGGCCATGTGTGCGTTATTGGGGGCAATCTCTCCTGCCCATTCTGATGTTGCTGTGCCTATCTATCGGATTCATCAAGATTTTCCTGCCCACATATTTTCCTGCCAGCTATGCACCCTTTGCCTTTTCACCCATCAATCAGCGCATGCCTGACTACGTACGTGTGTGCCGAGGTAGATGTGGAGTTCAGGGTGTTTTTATTAATAAGGACCGTAGTTCATTTTTGTCGATAAACTCATCAATATCTATGTTACCATCACCTCCTCCAAGCAGGATGAGTAATAATCAGCTTGGCCTACGAACGGGAGTTGTGCCAAAGGACGCCTGCATGTAAAAGCCTGCAAAAGGAAGAAGTGGAAACTTGCTTATTTAAAATGGTTACAAGAAAATGAACGACAAATGTGAATATTAAGTCATGAGAAAGCCTTGGGAATGATAGGGCAAAATCACGAACTGGTTTGAACAAGGAGGACATGAGGTGATCATCACCACCCCTCTAATGGACCAATGAGAAATGAGTGTGGACCCTAAAAGTTTCAATTTTGCGTTTGGATAGTTAGTGAAAAGGGTATAAAAGAGCTTGTGCGAATGAGGTAAAAAAGTTTGGTTCAGTGGACTTTATTGCGCACCACGACATGCTGCCGGTTTGAACAATTTTATGGCGCAAGAGACTTTGAAATATTTTGGACTTTAATTTTGATGGGGAAAAGAAACGAGATCGGTCGCAGAGATTCTATGTCGGGAGGGAGACATCGAGGAGGTTAAAAGGACAGTCAGCTTGGGAACTTGTTCTATGCAGTTCTGTCATCTACCTATGGCAGATTGGTAATACGTTTTTCTAAAATTTTCATTTCTTAAATGTATTCAATAATGTTTTAGAATGTGCTTGTCTAATAAGATTTTGCAATATACAAATTTTCCTTTCCTAAATGAATTTCGATAAAATTCTGTAAAATATATGCTCAAGTCTGTTTTTATTAGAATAAGTCATGACAATCAAATGTTTAGGAAGTTATGGGAATATTGTGATTGAGCTGGACTTAACACCATCAACTGATTCCTACTAGTTGCTCCATCGACCAAATAGCAGAGTACCTGGATGTTTTATTCCTTATGACGGTAAAGTATTTGAAAAATGTATATAATGTATAGAAACAGAGTATAGGTTAATGAGGTACCCCGCTTATCCAGCAGCACGCTTTCTTTTTTACTGATTCAGGGGCAGTGTGTTCTTGTGTGTGAATGTGTGACTCGCGTTGCTATGGGCCCCACCGTCGAGTAAGATGAGTTGCTCCTGGGTTAGTGAGATGAGTTTGAGGGTTGTTTGAAAGCCGCGCTGCGTCAGTACAAATGCGTGTTCTTTTTCTAAATTGTTCTCGGATTTATTCTTGAGTGTGTGTCTCATTTATTGCTTCTGTGAGTAAAACACATGCTTAGCACTACCCTCTGATAAGCCCTCACTGCTTGCCCACACTACCCCAAAAAGAGCATTTGAGCTTGTTACTTCTGCCTCTGTAAACCAATAAGAATCGCCTGGACTCTCTACACAGTGTACCTCGTTTTGGTGCATTATATCGAGAGCCAGCTTCCTACAAGGAGCAATGAGCAGCTCTTCGGGAAGCCCTCCCTAACTCTCCCTGAAGTCACCAATGAAAGATTATGGACCCATACTTAGAAAGGACAAATGCTGGGGGTGTAACCACACACAGCACTGCTGACATTAGGAAGTGGTGGTACAAACTCTGTTCACAAACAAAAGAAAAGCTGGCCAGTAGGAGGAGGACACTGCTGCTACTGGGGGCGGGGGGGGGGGCCTTCTTCCCAGCCACCAGCAACAGCAATGGATGACGTCATCGAGAGCATCATCACTGCGGTGGCTAAAACATGCAGGAATCATAAATTGACTTTTAAAAATGTTTTTATCAGTGTCATTTAATTTTGGCTAAACATATTAAAATTGAGTTGGGCTAATTTAATAGGATAATATATTTACTTTTGTTATGTTCATCAAAATGCATGAAGGGATTTGTGGTTTATTCAAAGTCTTCAATGCTTTTGTTTAAAAAAAGAAATGCATTGTTTACTATTGTGTTATAAGGTGCAGATCATTGCATTTACAATTATCTTAATCTTTAGTAGCATGATCCTGAAAAGGTGAGAAATAAAAATGAATGTATTACACATGTAAGATACTTTAACTTGTACATATCCTAGTATATAGCATTATAAAACTACTACCTTGCAATGTTATTTATATTACATTTTGGTCACAGAGACAAAGGACAATATCACAGAAGAACATGATGATCTCAGTGTGGACAATGCAGATGAGGTGGAGAATAGCAATGGCACCAACAATAGAAATTATAACATCATCAACATTGTCTGGGAAATCAGTGCCTACAAGAACACACACATCTGTATCTTCAATAAATGCATGATCAGCTGCACACTGTACAGCAAACGTATTTATGTAGAGACTGGTGGGGGCAAACATTCTTACTACTATGACCACAGCTTCCAGCAATACCCTATGACACAGCTGCCACAACACAGCAAAGAGGGAAATAGGGAGAATCAATACCTAAGTCCCCTATTTATAATTATCAAGAAACCAAAAAGAGGAGTATCTCACTATTTTGTTATCGAGGTAAGTGAGTCACTCACCTTGACCATGAATGAGGCTGGTGGTAAAAGACGGTGTTCGTATATGCTTGATTGGTTGCGTGAGTTCATTGTGTGATACTGCCCTGAAATCACCTATAATGATAATCCAGAGTCTGAAATAACTTAGGGGCATATTACCAAGCAATAGCGATAATTATCGCTATTGCTTGGTTAGCGGTAAAAAAATATCGCTGCGCACCGAGGATTTTTACCGCTGAGATACCTTGATATTATCAAGGTTTATCTCAAAAGCGGTAAAAATCCTGCGGAATGCATGAATATCGCTGAAAAATCAGCGATATTCATGCATTATCGTGACAATGCTCTTAGCCATGTTATCCACCTTCCATTGGATAACATGGCTAAGAACTGCTTTTAGCAGGCGTTAGCTTTTGGAGATATTCGCGCTTAGCGCGAATATTTCCAAAAGTTGTTAATAGGAGTTAGAGATGTTAGCGACTGTTTTCAGTCGCTAACATCTTGGCACGCCCACTTTGCATGTCATGAGCGATAATTATCGCTGACATGCAAAGTGGGCCCCTAAATGCCCGCTATCGCCTACAAGCTGTCGCTAACTGGTGTTAGCGACAGCTTGGTAATAGGGCGATAAAATTATCGCCGCATTATTTTTATTTATTTTATTTAGCGATTTATAGAGCGCCTGGTGACCCAGAGGCATCCCCGCGCTGTGAGAATATTGGAGACCGGAGGGAATGAATGGGGGGAGATACTATTTGGGGAAAAGGAAAGTTTTCAGTCTTTTACGGAAGAGGGGGTAACAGGATTCCAGACGAAGGCTGCGGGGAAAAAGTCCCGCTAATGCGGCGATAATGCCCTTGGTAATATGCCCCTTAGTTCTCATAATTAGTAAGGGACTTGGTCAGTCCTGAAGAATGCCAGAAAAACTATGGACATTACCAGCTGAAACATGTTGACCACCGGCCATGGGTACTCATTCTATCCTATCTCTTGTGTTTACCCATGGCCTACTGCGATTAAAAAATCAATTTCGCAACCTTAGACATTTTTTATTCTCTTTCTTTCTCTTTAAAGCTCCCGTTTGAAAATTTGTGTAGACTATTTTGCAAGTGCCCCTCCCCAAAGAGAGTAGAGTCCACCTGGAACCAGGTATCCTGACCAGGTGAGGACTCATTGATGAAGCATGCAACATTGTTGGTTGAGAGTCCACTGAAAAAGCAGGAGTTTTCCCTCCTATTTTGAATAATAAGAGCTCCATCCCCATTCTGATTCCTTTTAAAGGTGAGTTATTCCCTTGCTTTGATGATGAAATAGTGATGCACCTCTCTTTTTGGTTTCTTGATAGGTATGCACAGGTGCCAGACCATCCAGAACTGAATTTGTTCACATTGAGAAGACAGTGCTAGTAATTTAAAAAAAAGAAATGAGCACTAAATATGGATGGAGGCATATGCCATTATACTAGACAAGGAGAGGAGGTATGTAATTGCGCATGGCTCACTACAAGGCACACCGCTGGTACTTGTGGCTCTCTATGGCCCGAATGTAGATGACAAGGAATTTTTTCGAAATGTTTGGGCTCAAATCATGCTGTTAGATTGTTCACGGATTGTTTTAGGGGGCGATTTTAATGTAGTAATTAATGATGACTTGGATCGCAGGGGCGCAGGCAGGCCCACGCACGCTAGAGCTCGCCAGGCGATTCTTGATGTAATGAAGACGGGTCTGTTGACAGACGTGTGGAGAGCTAGACATCCAGAGGACACTGTGGGTACATGCATAACGATTGCATTTCTGGGCTTTTCCCACTCCCTACCAGCCACACGTTGCGGTGGAGCTGGCTGCAGTGGCCCCGTCACCGCTGAGGGTGGCGCTTTATGGCAAGGTGTCTCGTCCATCGAGGGACGTGGACACGGTGAGCATGCTTCGCTGGACGTGGCGCGAACTGCGAAACAGGGCAAAGCTCCCCCTGCTATACGCACCAGCCATTCCTCTGTGAGGCAACCCTATGATGCCCTGCTTGCGGGATGGGGGTGGCGTACTCACGATTCGGGGACAAACCCTACACACTTTTGCTGACCTTTACCCGAACGGTGCCTTCAGGGACCTGGGTTCGCTCGAGGAGGGACAACCTGAGTCCTTCACTGACCTATTCCTGTATCATTCACTTAAGGCGTCCTGCAGGGCACTATGGCCCCAGTTCCCAGAAGAACCACCGCAGCTCCTAGCGCTCCAAAACTTACTTTCGAGACCCTCCCCTAAGAAGCTTGTGTCTCGATTATATAACTGCATGCAAGATCAATTCCCCATTACTGTGCCCTCTTCTATGCATGCCTGGAACGCTGACTTGGAGGTGCCCCTGTCTGAGGAGCAGTGGGAGTTCTGTTGCAGGCAACTTATGACACTGTCACCCAATTACAGGTTGAGATTGGTACACTTCAAATTTCTACACAGGTACTACCGCACACCACTGTCACTTCACCGCATGGGCCTCAGAGATGACTCAACATGTTGGAAGTGCGGCTGCGAGGAAGCCTCTTTCTTGCATGTGGCTTGGAGCTGCCCTAAACTGGAGGAGTATTGGTCAAACACCTTCACTGCAATTAATCAGATACTTCACAGAACCGATGCGCCGTCTCCGCTACTGGGACTGCTGGGATGTGTTCAAGACACCTTACCCAAACATAGGAAACTACATGCGCTGCTGCTCCTTTACGCCAAGAGACAGGTAGCGGTGCACTGGGGTCGTCGTGCATTGCCTACATTTACTGCATGGGTACAGGATGTGACATACGGCAACACACAGCTCGAGCACTACTGGGAAACGATGCCTACCGCTTCCCGTCCTAGGGACATCTGGGAGCCTTTCACACAGTGGTCACGGGAGCGTGCAGTCTCCCCTGACTCCGCGCAGTCGCTGCCGGGAGAAGTGTCTGATGATATGGGTTGACACCTTTTGTCATGTAATTGTGCTCTCCTGCGGTGGTATGACCTGAGGCGTAGCTGTTCTACACGGATGCCTGATGGAGGTAGTTGAGCCTTGCTTGTGTCTATGTTCCTATGACTCTAACTGCCTTGCTGTAATTCTGCCATGGCCTACTGGCCCCCAATTGTGTCTCCGCTCCTCCCTTTCCTTTCAACTGTCATGGTCCCCCTTTCTGATGTGGTCTCTGCTGCTGCCTGCACATGCGATGTTTAGCACCTTGCCCGGAGACACTGATCCCTCCACACCGTGGTCATTCTGCCCGTTTGATGCTCTTCCTCTGCACCAGAGTTGGTTTTTTGTTGCTGTTTTTTTGGGAGAGGGGGAAAAAGAGGGATTGTAGACATCGCTTGATTTGCACTGTTTGCTTTCTTTTTGACCTATAGTGCATATATACTTGTACTGCTTCTTCTTCCACCTCCTCCTATAGTATGCTGCATGTCTATTAACCCGAGAAAATGTAAGACACATTGCTCTACTACTGTTGCATATGCTCACTGTCGACATATCTAAACCGTAACTAATGATATTGCATTTGTGCAAAGGTTGCTACGACGCCTAGAACATGATGTCATACGATTTGATAGCGGCCAGCCTCAGGGTTGTCGGCGTGACGCTGTGTAACTATGCCAAGCTCTAATAAACGTTTTACCCCAAAAAAATATATATATATATATGGATGGAGGCATGCCTGCTATAATTAATAGTATTGACACGTGGATTGAAACAATGACGTCATGACGTGATTCTATTTTGAGGGAGGCACTGCGAGAAACTAAAAGAGATCGTCAGGTTGTATTTAAGTTGTATCATTTGGGAAAAGTATTTAAAGATGGCAAGTGCAACAAGGATACTCAGTCGACACACTATAGATATCAAGCAAGAAATGCAACACTGTAGCAAAGATGTTGCAAAAAGTTTGGGCAGGTTACATCAGGTCTAGAAGACAGTTAGACTGTGCTAACATGGTCTTGTGGGCCTCGCCCTCTGCTCTGGAGGGTGAGGAGGCTTCTAGCCTTGGCTCTACTGTAAAAGGTCAGGCTACCAACCAGAATAAAAGATCCTAAAGTATTGCCCGGCGGTGTCGCCTCTTAAACCCACAAGATATTAACCAATGAAGAGGCAGGCGCTGGAGACTGGAAGGCAGGAAACAAGGGTTTTTATTCTCTCCGGAGGAGAACACATCAGTTCGGACAGCAAGTATCGTCACGAGGTGCTCTACCCGCATCTCTGAGGCCTGGCCTCTTATACATATTTTTATCGTCTTTATTGCAGGTAACACATCTTTGTAATGCTTTGAAGTATGAAAGGACATCCTCTGAATCTCCCCTTCAGGCCCGTTCCCACACACATTTACAGTTGAAGTCCCCACCCCGGTCACAACAGGTGATGATTATCGCGCAGCTGGACATTCCGCCGATTCACGGAATGTGGGGGTTTGATCGGATCTCATAGGGTGGGGGCTTTGATCAACTCGGGGGTCCTTTGATGAGGGAAGCTTCCTACTGTACGGGGGGGGCAATAAACAGTATCCGCAGAGCCAGGTGGCGGCCTGGGAACGAGGAAGACAAACGGGCACACAGGAAAGGGGGGTTTGTATCAAAGGGCCTGGGACCATGAAAGGAACGAAGGGAGGTGTCGCGCTGGGAACAGGATGGGGTTCCGAGGCAGAGCTGCGCTGAAGAGGGGTTTATGACCCAAGACATGTGAGAGCGGGGGGGGTTGTCAGCGCGCGGGGGGGGATGCCTGCGAGGTCGAGGGAGAGAGAGAGACGCGCTGGCTATCAGCGAGGGGCAGGGAGGCCATGGTGCTCAAAATGGCTGCCGTTTACGCGCACGAATGGGTTCAAGGAGAGCAGGATGGTGCCGATAATGTTGACATTTGCAGCCTAACTTTTAACAGTCCTCCCTTTTCAACATATCTAGCCAACTGGCCTACTCAATGTCAATCTTCATCAAATTCCTAACCTCGGCATCATATAATGCTCCCATGCGTTCGTTTCCAAAGTCCACAGTCTTAGGGCAAATACAGTTTGCACATAATGAACACAGGGGTGGCAGACATTGAATTCCTAAGCATAGACCGCATATTACAACTACAGGAATCAGGATAATGGTGAACAGTAAGCATGGGCGTAAAATCCGCTCCGCTCGCGGATTTTTCGGATTTTCGGCAAATCCGCAATCCGCGAACGCTCGCGAATTTGTCGAAAATCCGTGAATCCG
The DNA here is from genome assembly GCF_964261635.1 of Lissotriton helveticus. Lineage (NCBI taxonomy): Eukaryota > Metazoa > Chordata > Amphibia > Caudata > Salamandridae > Lissotriton > Lissotriton helveticus. Next base: position 2,123,620,991 of record NC_136065.1, on the reverse strand, counting down.
CTCGCGGCGGATTTTTTGCTTGGTTGCGGCGCGCGGCGTGGTGCACGGCGTTCACTTTCCGTCATTTTAGCGTTTGCCGAGTTGTTTTTCTTTGCGAGTGACGCGCCATTTTAGATCTTGCTGCGTGTTCCCGCGGGAGTTTGTCGCCCGCGAATACGTACTCGCGGCTTGCCACCTTGCACAGCACACCTCGCGAGAGTTCGCAATTGCGAACATGTAGTTGCGGCGGAAAGGAACAATCTCGCACTTGCGAAATAGAGATTTTGCAATTTCGCACAAGAAAATCACCAGCAAACAGGATAAACCTTCAGAAAATTATGATTTTTATCAGAATCACTCCTCAGGTTGACATTTGCATGGCCTTTTTTTTTGCAAGGAGTCCATTTTGGGGGGGGGGGAGGAAGGAAGTGCCCCACAGTCTCCAACTTCCTGTTCCTGTCCAGCAGGCTCCTCCCAGTGCTTTGTCCATCTCCTGGTCACTTTCATTTGGATCTGGAGCTGGAAGGATTACTTTTTGTGGGTGCTGCTGGATATTTGGATTTGAGGCCTTTTTGACTGTCTTTGGATCACTTTTGGATTAGAAATCAACTTTCACAAGTAAGTTTGTTTGGGGCATTACAGTTGCTGCAAGTACAATTTTGGAACTTTTTCAGAAAATTAAATAAATTATATTGTGGGTAGCCACAGTATCCAGTAGGACCAGGGTTGGTTATGGGTGCATGATACAACTGTTTTGTTGAATTTAAACACCATTGAGGCCATGGATGGGCTGGGATTGTGCAGATTTTATTGTTTTTTGTCGTTTTTTTGGGCCTGCTGGTGTGGCCCTTTGCCCAGGGGTGGTGAGTGTTGCATGGGCCTAGTCTTTCTGTGGGGTGTCTTCTTGAATTTAAACATAATTGAGGCCATGGATGGGCTGGGATTGTGCTTATTTTATTGTTTTTTGTCGTTTTTGGGGGGCTGCTGGTGTGGCCTTTTGCTTGCCCAGGGGTGGTGGTGGTGCATGGACTGAGTGTGCCTGTGGTGTTGTCTCACTCTCTTTGATGTAAACATCATGGATGGCATTGGATTGTGGTGATTTCTGGCTGTTTTTCTGTTTTTTGGGGGTGTACTGTTGATGTGGTCTGGCCATGTGGGTGGTGGTGGTGGCCATCTTGAGTGCTGGCTGGTACAGGCAACATGTGCTTGGGGTGTAAGGGGGCCATTTTGAGGAGAGGCAGTGTCTGAGGCCTGCACTTATTTTGCCTACTTTTCATCCCTTATGCCCAGGGGTAGTGAGTGTTGCATGGGCCTAGTGTTTCTGAGGGGTGTCTTCTTGAATTTAAACACCATTGAGGCCATGGATGGGCTGGGATTGTGCAGATTTTATTGTTTTTTGTCGTTTTTTTGGGCCTGCTGATGTGGCCCTTTGCCCAGGGGTGGTGAGTGTTGCATGGGCCTAGTCTTTCTGTGGGGTGTCTTCTTGAATTTAAACACCATTGAGGCCATGGATGGGCTGGGATTGTGCAGATTTTATTGTTTTTTGTCGTTTTTTTGGGCCTGCTGGTGTGGCCCTTTGCCCAGGGGTGGTGAGTGTTGCATGGGCCTAGTCTTTCTGTGGGGTGTCTTCTTGAATTTAAACATAATTGAGGCCATGGATGGGCTGGGATTGTGCTTATTTTATTGTTTTTTGTCGTTTTTGGGGGGCTGCTGGTGTGGCCTTTTGCTTGCCCAGGGGTGGTGGTGGTGCATGGACTGAGTGTGCCTGTGGTGTTGTCTCACTCTCTTTGATGTAAACATCATGGATGGCATTGGATTGTGGTGATTTCTGGCTGTTTTTCTGTTTTTTGGGGGTGTACTGTTGATGTGGACTGGCCATGTGGGTGGTGGTGGTGGCCATCTTGAGTGCTGGCTGGTACAGGCAACATGTGCTTGGGGTGTAAGGGGGCCATTTTGAGGAGAGGCAGTGTCTGAGGCCTGCACTTATTTTGCCTACTTTTCATCCCTTATGCCCAGGGGTAGTGAGTGTTGCATGGGCCTAGTGTTTCTGAGGGGTGTCTTCTTGAATTTAAACACCATTGAGGCCATGGATGGGCTGGGATTGTGCAGATTTTATTGTTTTTTGTCGTTTTTTTGGGCCTGCTGGTGTGGCCCTTTGCCCAGGGGTGGTGAGTGTTGCATGGGCCTAGTCTTTCTGTGGGGTGTCTTCTTGAATTTAAACACCATTGAGGCCATGGATGGGCTGGGATTGTGCAGATTTTATTGTTTTTTGTCGTTTTTTTGGGCCTGCTGGTGTGGCCCTTTGCCCAGGGGTGGTGAGTGTTGCATGGGCCTAGTCTTTCTGTGGGGTGTCTTCTTGAATTTAAACACCATTGAGGCCATGGATGGGCTGGGATTGTGCAGATTTTATTGTTTTTTGTCGTTTTTTTGGGCCTGCTGGTGTGGCCCTTTGCCCAGGGGTGGTGAGTGTTGCATGGGCCTAGTCTTTCTGTGGGGTGTCTTCTTGAATTTAAACATAATTGAGGCCATGGATGGGCTGGGATTGTGCTTATTTTATTGTTTTTTGTCGTTTTTGGGGGGCTGCTGGTGTGGCCTTTTGCTTGCCCAGGGGTGGTGGTGGTGCATGGACTGAGTGTGCCTGTGGTGTTGTCTCACTCTCTTTGATGTAAACATCATGGATGGCATTGGATTGTGGTGATTTCTGGCTGTTTTTCTGTTTTTTGGGGGTGTACTGTTGATGTGGACTGGCCATGTGGGTGGTGGTGGTGGCCATCTTGAGTGCTGGCTGGTACAGGCAACATGTGCTTGGGGTGTAAGGGGGCCATTTTGAGGAGAGGCAGTGTCTGAGGCCTGCACTTATTTTGCCTACTTTTCATCCCTTATGCCCAGGGGTAGTGAGTGTTGCATGGGCCTAGTGTTTCTGAGGGGTGTCTTCTTGAATTTAAACACCATTGAGGCCATGGATGGGCTGGGATTGTGCAGATTTTATTGTTTTTTGTCGTTTTTTTGGGCCTGCTGGTGTGGCCCTTTGCCCAGGGGTGGTGAGTGTTGCATGGGCCTAGTCTTTCTGTGGGGTGTCTTCTTGAATTTAAACACCATTGAGGCCATGGATGGGCTGGGATTGTGCAGATTTTATTGTTTTTTGTCGTTTTTTTGGGCCTGCTGGTGTGGCCCTTTGCCCAGGGGTGGTGAGTGTTGCATGGGCCTAGTCTTTCTGTGGGGTGTCTTCTTGAATTTAAACATAATTGAGGCCATGGATGGGCTGGGATTGTGCTTATTTTATTGTTTTTTGTCGTTTTTGGGGGGCTGCTGGTGTGGCCTTTTGCTTGCCCAGGGGTGGTGGTGGTGCATGGACTGAGTGTGCCTGTGGTGTTGTCTCACTCTCTTTGATGTAAACATCATGGATGGCATTGGATTGTGGTGATTTCTGGCTGTTTTTCTGTTTTTTGGGGGTGTACTGTTGATGTGGACTGGCCATGTGGGTGGTGGTGGTGGCCATCTTGAGTGCTGGCTGGTACAGGCAACATGTGCTTGGGGTGTAAGGGGGCCATTTTGAGGAGAGGCAGTGTCTGAGGCCTGCACTTATTTTGCCTACTTTTCATCCCTTATGCCCAGGGGTAGTGAGTGTTGCATACTTGCATGTCCCTAGTCTTTCTGTGGGGTGTCTTCAATGTAAACATCATGGATGGCATGGGATTGTGCTCATTTTTCTGTGTTTTGTCGATTTTTTGGGGTGTATAACTGAACTGATGTTCCTCTGTCTTCCATTGCTTTTAGGTGCACAAGAAGACTCAATAGAACCACCAGTGCCAGGAAGAAGTCCTGCAGCGGTGTGTGCAGCATAACGTCACGCGACGTCACGTCTGGACACAGAACCCTCTGCAACTCGTGCAACTGCTGCCTGCTGACCTGCTCTGAAGAAGATGGCCCCAAAAAAAGTAACCCGTAGCTCCTCTAGCAAGAAAGGTGCCAGTAAGGAGCAGAAGAAGCAAGTTACCAAGGACACTGGTGTGCCGCCCGCCCCTTTTTTTGTGAGTAAAAAAAAAAGTATGCCTGCAGCAGCTGCAGCGGGATCTGCTGGGGACCAAGCTGGCAGCAGCACCCCCGCTCCATTGGGCTCAGTGCCACCACCACCACCACGCCAACTTAAGTCCAAGCCCTTGAGTGCTGCAGAGGCAGCCAGTATACTTCTTCAATCACCATCGACCAGTGATGTTGGCTCATCGCAAGAAAGCAGCAGCAATGTCCCTCAATCAACACAGGTTGTTGTAGCTCATCTGACGAGTGTTGAACAACCACAGCGGCAACAACAATCACATGTGCAAGTACAAGCCCAAGTACATGTGGAAGGAGAGGCAGCGCAAGGAGATGCGCATGCAGAGGTGCATGGAGGGTCACAACAAGTGCCCACAATAGTTGTTCCTCCCGAAGTAGGGGCACATCAGGAAATCGACAATCAAGGCGAGGTATCATTTGAGGAAGCCACTCCTCCTGATGATCCTTCATTGTCTTCCACAACCCTAGCAAGGAAGAGATCAAGGGTGGTGTCTACATCCTCTTCAAGCACACCTCCTTCTGATGATACGGATCAAACTTGGGAACCAGCACCACAGCCGTCTGAGAGTGAGGCACACCATGATCCAACAAAGGTACTTAAGCGTAAAAGGAAGCTCGTCCAAAGTCTCAGACTTATGGAGTGTGATGAGGCTCAACAAGAAGTGGCGGATACTGCTGCTGATGAAGACTCTGCCAACGACGACCCAGTCATCATAAAGGTCACTGCAGCCCCAGCGGGCATGCAGCAAACAGACATTTTGACCCTAGCCCGAAGAGCTGCTGCGCGTGATGATGATGATGATGATGTTGTCGATGAGGAGGCAGTGGAAACACCACAATCATTGGAGTTAAGTAGTACACCAACTCGTCCCGCTTCCATATTTCTTTCTGGCAAGAAGAGACCTGCGTCAACCTCGACCTTAATTAGTGGCGGTGAAAGTGGAAAACGTACAAAAGTTGGCCAATCCAGATCCTCCACTTCATCTGGCATTAGCTTCATGACCACCACCACCACCAGTATCGCCGCCTCCTCCAGGTCCCACAGACACTTCAAGTCCCCAGTTTGGGACTTCTTTACTGTTTGTCCCAAAAATCCAAGGTTTGCCATTTGTACCCTTTGTAAGCTTGCAGTTAGTCGTGGTAAGCCAGGTAGCAACTATGGTACCGGCGGCCAGAGTGGTCATCTTGACAGAAAGCACGGTGTCCAATGGTTTGCGCACCTAGCTGCGATCAAGAAAGGCCAAAATCAAGGAAACGTTGATGTTTCATCTGATGTTGACGAGCAGGAAGAAGACGTGTCAAACACTTCCCTTACACCCAGTACCCCTCTCAGCAGCACACCCAATGTGAGGCACACTAAGAGTGTTGGAGCGAGTGAGACACCAACGCACAAAAGTTCACCAGCGAGCAAAATTGGGTCAACGAAGTCATTATCAGCCCGTAAATGCTTGGTCCAGGCCAACATTAGAACAATGCTTACTTCAGACGTGCCATATGAACGCAACCACCCACTGACGCGTCTGTATAACACTAAGCTGGCTAAAATGCTAGCTGTGGACCTTCTACCTTTTTCTTTTGTAGAAGCGGTAGGTTTTCTTGAATTAGTTGCAACGCTCTGCCCTAAATGGAAGGTTCCGAGCCGGTTCTATTTTGCCAGAGTTGCGGTTCCAGCACTACATGAAGATGTGCTGCAGGCGATTGGGGCAGCTTTGCAGAAGAGTGCTGTTCACACAATACATCTGACAACAGACATGTGGACCAGTGGCCCAGGCGATGATTACATGTGCACCACTGCACACTGGGTCTCTTTTTCAGGTGTTATAGCAAAGCTAAACGCAGGTGTTGACCCGGACCAAGTTTTCAAAGCTGCTCGGAAACATGCAACACTAGCCATGTTTGCCTTGGAGAAAAGTCACACAGCAGAAAACCTTTTGGAAGAGTTTGACAAAAAGGTGTTGTCAATGCTATCCCCCCTAAAACGCAAGATTGGTTATGTTTCCACGGATAATGGCGCCAATGTAGTTAAGGCCATGTCACAGGGTCACCATGTTAGAGTGCCGTGTTTGGCGCACTGTATCAACCTGGTAGTTCAAAAATTCTTGAGTGATAAAGAGAGTCCAGCGTTCGAGGTAATGGCCACCTGCCGCAAAATGTGCAACCATTTCAGCCATTCTTTTAAGGCCCGGAAGCATCTGCGGAGACTGCTACTTCAACGTGGAATGCCAGTGAAAGCACTCATCCAGGAGGTGGCAACACGTTGGAACTCAACCTTCTACATGCTTGAGCGTCTGCATGAGCAGTATACGGTACTCGATTACTATTTCTTGACAGAGGCTACATCTCAGAAGGAGGACCTGCGGATGAGTAAGGCGCAATGGGCCATAGTTAAAAGCCTGACAGACATGCTTCGTCCTTTTGAGTTCTTCACGCGTGCAGTCAGCCAGGAGGACTGTAATTTGGGAAAAGCTATCCCATTGTTGTGCATACTGGAGCACCAACTGATGGCGGTTTCTTCTGAGTTTGAAAAAGATGAAAAAAAAAAAAACCATTTCATTTTGTCTGAGAAATTATTACATCGCCTACGTGGTGATGAACGTCTTAAAAACATCAACTCAGATCAGCATTACATTTGTGCTACTATTCTGGATCCACGCTACAAAAAGGCGCTGGCAGACAACGCATTCTTTCCTTTCGCTGATGCAGATGTTCAAAAGTACAAACATTGGTTAGCCTGGTCAGCCAAGAGGTTTGAAAAAGAACGGCAGGTTATTGAAGGAGAAGCCAGTACATCAGCATCAGCATCAGCAGGCCATCCGCAGTCACAAGAATCCACTTCTGCACCTGTGGCTGGGGCACAAGTGACCTCTCAGCCGTTAAAGACACCGGCAACTGGATCATCTGCACCACACACAATGACAACACTAACAGTGGCTGGGGAGGAGGATTGGCTAAGTTTGATGGGGTATGGTTCTCTAAAAAATGTCACAGGCACAGCAAAAAGTAAGCAAAGTGGAGGAACAGTTGATGACCTTGAGTCGATGGTGCAGGACTATCTGAATGACTCAACAGTGGTCTTTCTTAATGAGGAGCCATTGCAGTATTGGCATGGCAAAAAACAATTGTGGCCACAGCTCTACAACCTGGCTATAAACTATTTGTCTTGCCCACTCGCAAGTGTGTCTTCTGAACATGTTTTCAGTGCTGCTGGTGGCATTGTAACTGCCAAACGGAGCCGCCTATCGCCCAAAAATGTGGAGCGGCTGACAATGATCAAGATGAATCAGCACCTCATACCACCAGATTACAAAGTGCGAGAAAGCACGCCACATGAAGACGATGAGGACAGCAACGTAGATGAGGGGATTTTTTCTCTGTTCGGTGCCACTGACCTCATCCAGCCTGAATTCGCAGAGTATGATGACGAAATCTTGTTCTTATTCCCTGACACCGAGCCCTGAAAATGAGACAATCAATCAAGAACTTTCTTTTTCGTCCTTATTCACTTTTATTCTTGTGTGCTTTGTGTCTCTCTTTCTTTGTTTTGCACAGTTAATTTAATTCAAACTTTAATCACCTAATCCCAAAAACAAGACCATCATCAGAACTGTCTTCACTTGTTTGCTTATTGATTTGAAGGTGCCGCAGTCTACATTCCTCAGGTTCACAAGTTCTGAAGAACATGCTCCTCTATCCTCCTCCTCCAGACTGCGATTTCCCTCCAAGCAGAGTGCTGGATTACGCACAATGAAGAAAGACTCAGCACTTGTGGGGGTGTTGTACTTCTTTGCGGGTGAGTTGACGGTTTTGGGCCCATTGCTGTGAAGCTCTAATAATGGACAAAAGTGTTTTGGACCAAATATGAGGTGGAAATTTCTTGCCGTTTTTGCTGACTTGCTTGCCTTTGAGGTGCTCTTTGGCGGGGTTCCGGGGGTTTGTGTGTAATTTTTGGTGTCTGTCGAAGCACTGCTGCGACAGTCTAATCTTGATTGCATTTGCTTTTCAGGAAATCCGTGGTGGAAAACAGGAGTTATGATGATTGATGATGACCTAGCTGCACAGCGCGTTACTTTGGACCGAAGGCCGAGAGATATTGTAAGTATGAGATTTAGCTTTTTCGCTGTTTGGGGGTGTTGTCGGGTGTTTTTTTGCGGGTGGGTTGGCGCCGGCGGGTCTTGCCTGGGGCATTCCTGGGAAGGTCTAATACCGGATACAAGTGTTTTGGACAAAATCCATAAGGAACAGCCTTTTTTTTGCCATTTCTTCAGACATCTTGCTCAATGTAGCGTTTTGGGGGGCTTCCTGCTGTTCGTGGGTGGGTTGCGGCCGGGGTCTCTGTCGAAGCACTGCTGCGACAGTCTAATCTTGATTGCATTTGCTTTTCAGGAAATCCGTGGTGGAAAACAGGAGTTATGATGATTGATGATGATGATGACGACCTAGCTGCACAGCGCCGCGTTTGGACCGAAGGCCGAGAGACATTGTAAGTATGAGATTTAGCTTTTTCGCTGTTTGGTGGTGTTGTGTCGCGTGTTTTTTTGCGGGTGGGTTGGCGCCGGCGGGTCTTGCCTGGGGCATTCCTGGGAAGGTCTAATACCGGATACAAGTGTTTTGGACAAAATCCATAAGGAACAGCCTTTTTTTTGCCATTTCTTCAGACATCTTGCTCAATGTAGCGTTTTGGGGGGCTTCCTGCTGTTCGTGGGTGGGTTGCGGCCGGGGTCTCTGTCGAAGCACTGCTGCGACAGTCTAATCTTGATTGCATTTGCTTTTCAGGAAATCCGTGGTGGAAAACAGGAGTTATGATGATTGATGATGATGATGACGACCTAGCTGCACAGCGCCGCGTTTGGACCGAAGGCCGAGAGACATTGTAAGTATGAGATTTAGCTTTTTCGCTGTTTGGTGGTGTTGTGTCGCGTGTTTTTTTGCGGGTGGGTTGGCGCCGGCGGGTCTTGCCTGGGGCATTCCTGGGAAGGTCTAATACCGGATACAAGTGTTTTGGACAAAATCCATAAGGAACAGCCTTTTTTTTGCCATTTCTTCAGACATCTTGCTCAATGTAGCGTTTTGGGGGGCTTCCTGCTGTTCGTGGGTGGGTTGCGGCCGGGGTCTCTGTCGAAGCACTGCTGCGACAGTCTAATCTTGATTGCATTTGCTTTTCAGGAAATCCGTGGTGGAAAACAGGAGTTATGATGATTGATGATGATGATGACGACCTAGCTGCACAGCGCCGCGTTTGGACCGAAGGCCGAGAGACATTGTAAGTATGAGATTTAGCTTTTTCGCTGTTTGGTGGTGTTGTGTCGGGTGTTTTTTTGCGGGTGGGTTGGCGGGTCTTGCCTGGGGCATTCCTGGGAAGGTCTAATACCGGCTAGAAGTTAGTTGGACAAAATCCATAAGGAAACACCAGTTTTGGCACTTTGTAAGTTAGGGTTCGTTAGGGTTAGCCCTAGCAGCAGGATTGCATGTGTTTAGGGGGGTTCTATTGCAACGCGGTTCTGTTGTTGTAGAGCACTGTTGGAGCGATGCTGGCTATGGATACTTTTGCTTGCAGGCAAGTGGTTTGAATACAATCCACGGTCTGTATTTGGGTCTACTGTTACTTTCAAAGTACGTTTTGTAACCATTTTTCTGCTAGGCATCGTTTTTGGAGATATGATTGGGTTCTTCTACATTTTTGCGACTGGCTTTAGTAAGGGTCTTGGTGGGAGCATTGCTGGGAAGGTCAAATTTTGTTCTAAAACACAGTAGTACAGCCACCTTGAGGGGAAAGATCCGCTATAATATTTTGGCCATACTTATTGATCCTTAAAAAGGTGACTCAGACAGAGCACGCAATTTCAAAAATATTGTACTGTCTATTAGGGAAATCAAAGTGTGACTTTTTGAACCACACAGCGTACATACCTTTTATTTATTTATCAGTGGTATTGTAATAGCACTTCCTGTTTTCCGTTCAATAATTACAGGCCGGGTTTCAGTCAACATCCGCCAGGCAGGCAGTGGACAGGGTGTCTCTTCTGTCAGTGGTCACCACCACATTGATGGACGAAGCGTCAGCTGGAATGGAGGAGTGCCGCCAATAAGAGGAATTGTTTGCTGCATGCAACTTACTTACCAATTTCAACAGGACAACTCCAACAACATACGCAATACAGATACAGTATCCATTGTTGTCTTTTATTCTATGAGTGTGACTGCATGTGCTTACCTTTACTTTGTAACCAAAGATTGTCTGTAAACTCTGTATCTTCAATTATTGTTTGTCCATGCTCTGCTTTTTTTTTCTTCTCTCAACAAAACCTACCCAAAAAGAAACCCCCATTCCCATCCATTTTACAAACCCTAACCCTCTTCCCCCGGGCTGTGTTGTTTTGCTTGATGTCTGACTAAAATGACATCAATAATTCCACACACTTGCTGGGGAGGATAAGGTGATAGCAGCAACAGGCTGGTGAAGGAATACGAGGATATCTTCTAGACTTACTCAGCTTCAGTACTATATCTTCTAGTAGTAGTAGCCAATGTCAAATAAATTCAACGCAAGTACTAGTTATACTTGCAATACTTTACCATTTGTTAGGCTACATTATGGCACTGTTCTAGTGTACTGTCACCTGCTATTTTCTCGATCGTACCGTAACCGTTGTAATGCTACAGTAAGGAGTACAAACAAGGTTTTGTTTTCTTTTTTTCCATAGGCATGCAACTGCCACTGTGTCACACCACTAGTAACACCGCAATGAGGAAATGTCACCCGCCCAGGAATGACAACGTTAATCCCCATTTCACCTGGAGCCAGCCCTGGGCCTAGCCCTAATTTCTAACACAAATTACAGGTAAGATAAGCGTTTGGTGGGAGGTAGTATAATGGAGTATTATTTCGGAGTAGACAAGAGTTTGACGGTTGTACTACTAAAGTCCTACGACTGTTCAGGAAAACAAAGTTACTGTTACACCCCCGCCCCCCACCCACCAGACTGAAAAGCAGTAAAAAACAGGTATGGTCAGATAAAGTAGTTGAAAAATATATTTATTTATCCCTAACAAAATAATCTCCCTCACCCACCCTAACCCCAACGATTGTCTCTGAAACGTCCCAAAACGATCCCAACTCCCAAATCCCACCCCCCAAAAGTCTATAAAAAAAGGGCAAGGGACACTCCACTACTGGAGGGTGCTGGTGCTGGTGCATGATGCGGCATGGGCATCATACTCCTTGCGGAGGGTGGCAAGCTCGGAGCGGAGGCCCTTAACCAAGGTCTTATACCTCAGGACCTCCTGCTCCAGGTTGGACATGCGGACTCGTAGGCGGTGTTGGCGTTCCTTGCAGCTCCTGTGGGGGGCAGCTGGTGTTTCGGGTGCTTGGCGGTGGCGGTCGGCTTTCTTAGCCCGGCTCGGTCCCGCTGGTTTAGTCACGGAGGAGGATGCAGTCGAAGATGTTGCCCCGCTCGACTGCGTGTCCTCCTCCTCCTCCAGGGCCACCAGCCGCCGATACTCGGCGACTGTGGCCTCCAGCCTCCGTTGCCGGGCCAATCTAGCCTGCTCCCTCCTTGTTGTTGATTTGGAAGGAGCAACTATATGAAGAAAGAAAGACATAGTCTGTAACCAATGCTCCTTATTAATAACACAAAGTGATTGAGCCGAAAGTTGGGTCACAGAGTACAAGTAGCAAATTGAAAGCACAGTACATAACTATTGAGGACAGTATCTATGTAACCCTCCCACTTCTGCATCCTTGCTCTAACAGTAGTGGTAGTTTAATGAACTAATTCTACGACCACTATGGACTTCCATTACAGTCGACTATGACAGTACACCAGTCTTATTCTTCTTCTTCTCTCTTGTTTAGGGAAATGGGTACGTTATCTTATGCAAGCCGGCAGAATGACATGGACACAGCACAGTGAAGTTGCACCCGAGAAAAAAAGTTGCACACCATGATGATGGAGACAGACTTGCGTTACTGTACCGGTCCAGTACATGCAGGTGGTGAAGCTATTACTTTTCTATTACGGGTGGCACTGAGAATACTCTGTTACAAGGGCTACTGCTTAATTAATTTACCTTTCACCCTACAGTGCAAATGAGTACTAGAAAAGGAAACTGAAGAAGCTAACTAATTTGATTATCTATCACTTCACATGGGACGTATTTAATGACAGATGAGATGACTTTAGGTGCTTTGCTTAATATTGAGTGAACACAGTGATACACCCACACATGAATGACGTACTACAAGTAAACTAAAGTTATTAAGAGAGGTACGGAGTGTCCACCGTAATAACCAGATATATGCTGTGAATGCAAACGCAATACAAAGTACTGCTACTATTCATGGTAGTATTGGACACATTTACAATTTCTTTTCCTTGCCTTCCCTGCACTGGGACGGACGTGCGGGTGCGGTGGTACATGCTCTTCAAGGTAACACTTACTTCACCTGGCGACCATCTACTCTCTCTAGATACACATTTGCTATGTAAGAGTCAGAGAATACCATGCTCCAGGCATCCATTCATTCAAAGTATACGCACACATACAGTTTCTGTTTCACCCACCCAGGCTGCTGTCCTTCCACCCATCCTTGCTTCATCATTGACCCAGCCATGCACCATACCATATTCTTTCCTTCCCAGCCACCTCTGGGTCCAAGCAAACACATATCGTTCTTCTTTGCCAGCCATCATACAAGTTCGCGTCCCACTTACTTACACCCTTCTTTCGCTTTTCGTTCATCCCATCCATCACGTTCGTCTAAGAACTTATTGGGATTCTTCTCACCAAAAACTTCACAGCTAAGTCGAAGTACATTTCGAGGAGGCTACTACCTGGTTGATTTGTAATTGTAATACACCCGTGCAGAAAGCACACTATGCAGTCTTCAATCTCAATAAGTAAGGAATATATAGCTTACCTGTTTCCGCCACCACCGTTTGATCCCCCACAGGAACGGCCACCAGCTCTTCTACCGCCGCATCCTCCCCAGAGGCCTCCGAGTCCAAGTCCAACACATCAGCCACCTCCGCGCTGGCCCCGTCACCAGATGTTACACCTACAAAGTACATTTAAGAAAGTTAGAATACACCACTCACTACTATATAATATTTGGTCTAGGAGAAATGTTAAAAAAACAGAATACAATGTAATAATTTGTGACTGTCTACTCCATAGTAAAAATGTCCCATTTTCCAGGGAAGGCTGTTGTCTTGCTGCACTTTTATGCACAACTGATGAATGCTTGCTTTTGATTTTTAACACGCACCACTTTTTCTCCTAACAGACAGAAGCTTGACTCCTGAGTCCTAAGAACACGACCAGGATCAAGTTCAAAGTAGGTGAGAGTTCGGCTCGACCACAAGAAATGTGTCCAATTAATCGTCAGCACTAACCACTTTTCCGTTTACAGTTAAATAGTTTTATGACAAAGTAGATTTCAATAAATGTGTTTACTTTTAATAAAGCTTTTACACTTAAATAGACTCTGTGGTTTTTGTTCCTCTAGACTAGAGTGGATGAGCTAAAGGTTTTGGAATTTTTGCAAGCATGAGTGCCTCTGACACTTCTTGACTGTGCTGTGACTCCGTACTACTCTCTTGTCCTGCGTACGATAATCTAGAGATCATTGGGGATCTATAATCGGTGACTTCGGGAGCTGAATGACTCTGCCACACTATCTAGTCAGTAAGGAGACAGTGCATAGAGGTATTGCTGAATATAATGGGAGTCCAATGGAATTGCCAAATGTCCAATCTTAGTTAGCTACACAGACAGACTAATAAGAATAGTCTAGTAATACCACAGGGAGTCATCATATTCGAGGCAGGATAAGAATTTATATCCAGTCTACAAGAAGATCAAAGACGATTTAGAAAAAATCGAATGAGGAACGCTAGGAAAAAATAGGTACTGTTTAGTAAAATGTAAACTTACTGGGGCCAGCAAAGGAGCCCTCGCCTGCCCGATCCTGGCCTGCGTCCTCAGCACCCTCCTCCTGTGCCCTCTTGCCCTTGGGGGGAGCTGATGTACAACATGAAAGAAAGAAAAACCATAAAACATGGATGAGATTTTTCAACCAAATCAAACATTTCAAAAGAACAATAACAACATATTTTGGAAAAATAGCAAATAGATAGACAACTATTCCACGGGATCTATCTCATGTGGTATACTACGTTATTCGTATTGCCTGATTTGCGGAACGTTGACTTAGAAAGTTCCTATGTAACTCAATAAACAGACTACTAAAGAGGTTTGCCTAGGCCTGGCACTGCAGGCAGTAGTGCACAACACGTGACAGACAAAGTCCATCCTGCTTGCAGATCAGTGAATACTCAAACTATCAATCCACCCGCCACCACCGCCACTATTTCTTCTGATAGCCATGTGACTGTCTAAAGGAAGGACACTGGACTTCAGTCTGTTGGGGGTGATTTATAAGTCCCTTGCGGAAGTTGCGGCTGATTTTCCTCCATTGTTGCGTGCCTTTTCTGACGCAGCGGCAGAACAAAAGACTCGCCATGGTGTTGGTGCGGCGTATATATTAAAAAAAAAAACACATATGGGCATATGGGCGATGCATCACGTTGTAAAGCCCTGCGCCATCAGGGGGCGTTCCGGCGCAAGGGAGGGCGTACCTGCGCAGGAACGAATCCTAAAAGTGGCTGAGGGAAATCTACAAGATGTCAATCAGTCATTTTTATGACAATGATGCATGACTCAAACCCTGCGCGCTTGAAGCCGACGTACGGCTTGATGCAGCATTGGGGAGATAGGGTACCCCAGAGCATTGCTGGAGCTGCGCCATCGTTGGCACGCAACTCCAGCAATGCGCTGCCTTTACGGCACAGATGCGTAAGGCTTCTGTGACGTTTTGGGCCAATGGGTGGTGGTGGCATGGCACACAATTACTGCCGCATCCCTGCTACTTTGCAGGGATGCGCCGGTAATTGAAAATATGACCCTTACTGTCTAGCATTACGCAGTTCTTTTCTTTACAGTACACTGATACATAATTTCTCAGGCCAATGAAATGCTTCTGAACACAACATACAAAACAAAGAAGCATAGTAGCAAGCAAGGCTACTGAGAAGGAGAGCAGTGCACCTGAAAATGAAATGCATAGAAGATTTTGAAATATAATTTACCTCAATGTAATCGGCAGCATTATTGCTCTTGGTAAAGAACAAAGATTTGCAAATAACAGAGCAGGATAAAACAGAGTAGTAAATGTACTACTACTACTACTCACCAAGCCCGGGGACCTCTACGCCGAGCGCGTCCAGCAAGTCCCGCTCCCGGTCCATGACATCGGTCCAGCGGTGGGTGGCCTGGTTATATGTGCGCCGGACCCCAGAGATCTTGTACATGGCCCGGCACACCTTCTCCCACCGCTGGCGGCGCTCCCGGATGCCATAGCCGGTCGCGATCTTGCCGCCTCCCAGGATCGTCTTGGGGAGGCGGCGCTGGACATGGAAGATCAGTGCCGCCACTTCCTCCGCGCTAAAGATCTCCCTCGGGACCACTTGCTCCCCCCTTAAACGCCCGCACGGGAGCCGGGCACGGGGTGCGGGACCCTTCCCCTTCTCAGGGTGCTTCCCGGCTCCCTTTACCATGGTCTGGGCAGAAATAAACTTAAATGATAAAGAAGAAATAGAATAGTGAAGAAGAAAATAAAAGAGTTTAAAAAAGTAGTTTAAAAGTAACTAAAAGCTGCAGAAAACACAAAAATATAGAGCTAGAAAAATAGAGGGTTAGATAATAAGTAAAATTAGATCAAAAAAACTTCAAACAAGCAAAGGATGGCAGAGATTGAGAGAGGATAGAGAAAGCATGCCCAGAACCATAGCAATGAATGAGAAACAAGATGGCCGCGCCCGTTCACGACCGCGTGGGTAAGTTCGCGCGAGATTTTCCTTGCGAGTACGCGCGAACTTGTACTCGCGAGCAGCACACTTTGCGAGATTACACATAGCGGGCGGAAACGGAATTACGTCACGCCAACAAGATGGCCGCGCCCGTGTACGACCGATAGGGTAACTTGGCAAACGAATAGCTAGAAGCGCCTCGCGAACACGCGCAAGATCACGCGAACATACACGTCGCAACAAAAACAATTTTGTATTCGCACGTATTCGCGGCTTCCGAAATCGATCTCGCACGGATTCGCGCCCCAAATAACGCGCGAAATTGCAAAAAAAACGATTTTAGCTAAAATGAAAGCAATGAGCAGGTGCAAAAGTTCAAACTTAACATTAGTAACATTCAAGGTAGTGCTTCCTGATGGGCCCCTCCAGAGTTTGCAACAATTCTATGACCCTGCTATGACCCAAACAGCAGGCTCATAGAATAGCACCATAAAGGTCCTGTAAAAAAAAAATTTCACTGCAACAAAAAGCAAATTACAGATAAGGAAGGAAGCAGGTGCCAGCCAGACTGGAACTTTCAAAATTACTGACACATTAATGAAACACAAATTAATTGATGGCAGTTGAAGAAGGGCAGGTGTGCTAGCTTTTTTCAACCACCATAATCTACAGTAATAAATAAACCTAATAGGTGCCTGTGAGGATGTACTAGAGGGTGGCATGGGTGTCCCAGAGGGTGGCAGTGGTGAAACAGAGGGTGCTGTGAACCTGTGATGATAAACCAGACGTAGAAACAACATAGTCGCGGCCGTTGCAAGCCGAAAAGTAAGTTCGCAATTGCGAACTTGTCCCAAAATCGGCGCGAACACGCGCCAACACAAAAAACGGAAAAATCCGCAAGTCCGCTAGAGTTCGCGGATCTTCGCGGATTGCGAATCCGTAAATACGCAAGTTCTCTAGCCCCAGTTCTTAACCATGTTCCAGAACCAACCACCAAGCGACCATTCTTCCTGATCCTGGTGGACTTCTGAAGAGAGTCTGTGAAGATGTTCGATGGCTTTGTACACTGAAGGTGAGTTGTCCGGTATGTATGTACAGCAGCTGGACCCAATAATGCGGCATGCTCCACCACGGTCCGCAAGAACCACATCCAGGACAAGGCGGTTCTGGAGCGCCACCAAGCGGATCGCTTGGAGTTCGGCGGTGTTGTTAGCAAAGATACCAGCTGTGATATTCATTGTTGTCTCAACCGCCTGAGTCAGATGTCGGATGGCACGGCTGTTTGCCATCGGGCCCCAGAGAGGAACAAGTCCCTTCATAGCATCGAGGAACTGCGCTCCTGTTGAGTCGGCTTGCTCAATGTCCTTGGCTCGTTTTTGCCTGTGATGATTCGCTGGGGCCACATAAGTCGGAGGAAGGACGAAGGAGATGAAACAAGTGCCCCCCCAGCCTTTGGGGAGCCAGGTGTAGTCCTTTGTGCCGCAGACGAAATACATGTTTGGGGACGACACAAAGGAAGGTGGATCCGTGGTGTCCAAAGTTCTGGTAAAACGGCAAGCACTGCGGGCCACCAGCTGTGTCCCATGCCCTTCTATGCACATGTGGCCTGTGACGTTGATGACTGACAGGGCCACAGTCAGAGTGGCAGCCGTTCGTTTCCGCAGGTAGGAGAAGGTGGGTCTGGTTGGATTGTTGAACACCTGCATTTCAATTCGTTCTTTAGCAGGGATGTCCATGTGGATTGAGTCGTTGGAGGTCTGCGGGCAGAAGTGTACCTTTGTTTTGTTTCGCCAGACCCCGTGGAAGAAGTGCGTTACGGTTTTGCCGGAGGTGGCATTGTCCTTATAGCTTTCTTGCAGGAGGATCAGCCAAGCAAGGCAGGAGCCATGAACTGAGAAGGGTGAGGGGATGAATGGTATCGAGTGTCCAGCGGCGTGGGGTAGCAACCCACAGATCCAACAGTTGGTGGCATTGGTGGCGAGATTGTGCTGGTGAAGGAGCTGTACGAAAGAGTTATTCCAAAACTCCTTTCGCCTCTCTCTGAGTTGAGGAGAGAGCGAAATCAGATAATGTTCCTTCATGGTGGTAGGCTGAGCAGTGGTCAGGAATGTTTCGTGAGCAGGTGCATTTTCTTCCACAATCCAGAGTGTGGTCATGAGGAGAAAGCAGAAAAGAATTGTGATGAAGAGTGCAATCGTCTTTGAGCTGTGGAGTCTGTCTGTTCCTGGGTTTCTGTAGTGGGTATTTCCTGTTGTCTCCATCATCTTCTTATTTGGCGCTTCCATCATCTTCTTATCTGGCGCTTCCATCATCTTCATCTTCAAGGTGCTCGGTAGTGGGCAGAACCACAGACTTAGTTAGCTTCTCTCCAAGCAACCCTTGATTGCTTTGGGTCACCGTTCTGAGATTCAACTTAGTTCGTGGTCTACTTAGCCGAAGCTCCCTCCTTTCGACGCAGGAAATACCCTTCTCTGGATGGCACAGTGGGATCAGAGAATTTTGAAAGTTCAAGTGCTTCGGTATCAGGATAGCAGGTTAGCGACGGTCGGTCCTTGTTCAGGAGCTCTTCTTGGTCGTCGATGTTTTCTGTCGTGGCCAGGGTCGAGGAGACCTTCTTACAGTGGTGTGCGTGCAGCCAGTGCCGTTTCCCCTCTACACGAAGAGCCGTCCGGGTGGTGATCAACACTTGCCAGGGGCCCGTCCACCGGGGTTCCAAACTCTTCGACCGCTGAAAGTTCCGGATCAGTACGAAATCCCCAGGTTGGATGGCGTGACCCGGACCCCTGGAAGCATCGGGGATGGCCTGCTGCACCTGCTGATGAATGACAGACAGAGTTTCAGTCAATTTATACAGATAATCAGACATTAGGACGTCCGGGACGTCATGAATGGAAGTTGGTTTCGGTGCAGACCAGATACTCATGGGTCGACCGAAAACAACTTCATAAGGTGTTAAGTGATGCCTGGTGGGGGTGGAACGCATCGATAGCAATGCCAGTGGGAGGGCGTCTGGCCATTTCAGACCCGTGGTAGCCACTATCTTGGCCAGTTTAAGCTTTAGTGTGGCATTGTGTCGCTCAACTAGTCCAGCAGACTGGGGGTGGAAGACTGCGTGAAATTTCTGCTTAATGCCCAACCCCTTCAAGATGAACTGGATGACTTCGGCTATGAAGTGGGGGCCATTATCGCTCCATAAAATACGACAAAGGCCGTAACGGGGGAAAAACTCCTTTAACAGTACTTTTGCAGTGGCCATAGCAGTGTTGTCACGGGTTGGGTATGCTTCCACCCACTTGCTAAATGCGCACACCACGACAAGTACATATTTCAGGCCTTGGCACCTATCTAGCTGGATGTAGTCCATTTGCAGAACCTCAAATGGGTGGTGTGGGACCCCAAATCCTCCCCGGGGTACTACAGTTCCTTTCCCGGGGTTGTGTTGCAGGCATATCAAGCATTGTTGGACCAGACGTTTGGCGGAATCTGTGATTTTATCATTGTGCCAAACTCTGGAGACAAGTTCAATCATGGGGGCTGATCCTATGTGGGCAGGGGAGTGTGCCATAGCCAGTATGGGAATCAGGTACGAGTCAGGTAGCAACCATTTGTTTGTGTCTCTTGTCCGCCAGCAGCCTTCATCATCTTTTAATCCCACCCGTGTCCATTCAGTCAACTCGTGTTGTGTGCTAGCCGTTTGAATGTCTCTAATAGTGTCCCTAGCGTCAGTCCATTTTTCTGCTTGTGACCTGGTCACGTACATATGTGTTGTCGTCCTATTTTCAGCTGTCGTTCGGGCTGTGATGTCGGCTAGTGCATTTCCCTGCCCAATGATGTCTGTCACCTTTTTGTGTGCCTGGCATTTGACGACTGCAAGCTTGTTGGGGAGGACAGCTTCGATCAAGGCGGAGACTAGATCCCCGTGCAAAATGGGGGTGCCGTGTGAGGTCAAGAATCCCCTTTCCCTCCAAAGGAGCCCAAAATGGTGAACCACCCCGAAGGCATACTGGCTGTCGGTGTAAATGTTCACTGTGGTTCCTGCTGCCAGAATGCAGGCTCGTGTCAGGGCAATCAGTTCCGCTGCCTGGGCAGATCGTTGCGTGATGCGGGCTGTCTCGACTACAGTTCGAGCCGTGGTGACTGCATAGGCGGCGGAAGTGGTGCCATCGGGGAGTTTGATGCAAGAACCGTCCACCCACAGCTCCCCGTCAGGGTCAGGGAAAGCCGTGTCTCTGAGGTCAACCCTACTTCTAGTCTGTTCGTCCGTAAGAGTCACGCAGTCATGTACAGGGTGCACATTGGGATCGTTCTCTGGCAAGGGTAACAGAGTTGCCGGGTTCAGTGTGGTGCATCTTTTCAGGGCGATATGGGGTGCAAGCAAAGTCAGTTCGTATCCAGTCAGTCGTGCACTCGTCAGGTGTTGCGTCTTGGTTTGGTTCAGGAGGGTGTCAACTGCATGGGGTACCAGTACCGTGAGGGAATTCGAGAGTACGATCCCCTCACTCTGTCGGATAGAGATTGCAGCAGCAGCTACAGCTCGAAGGCAGGCAGGCAAGGCTCTGGCTACAGGGTCAAGAGTGGCAGAGAAGTAAGCGCACGGTCGTTGCTTAGGGCCAATGGCCTGGGTCAGGACAGATAAAGCGCACCCCTCCCTTTCGTGAGTGTAAAGGGAGAAGGGCTTTTTGTAATCAGGGGTACCTAGGACAGGGGCCGAACAAAGGGCATCTCGTAGTTCCGTGAAGGAGGTTTGACACTCAGGGGTCCAAGGGAGTGGGAAGGGGACGTCTTTACCTAGCAGAGAAAGCAGCAGTTTCACAACGAGGCTAAAGTTTGATAACCACTGTCGGCAGAAGGAGGTGAGGCCTAATAGGGAGCGAACCTGCTTCTGGGTCTTAGGGACAGGAGTTTCGAGAATGGTTTGGATTCGATCAGGAGTGAGTTTCCTTCCTTCTTTGGACAAAAGGTGGCCTAGGTAAGTGACCTGGGGTTGGCAGAATTGCAATTTCTTCTTGGAGACCTTGTGGCCATTTTCCGCAAGGAAGTGCAGGAGTTGAATGGTGGCTGTAACTGCTAATGGAGTGGTGTCGGCTGCCAAAAGGATGTCATCGACGTATTGCACTAACACCACTCCATCGGGTAACTGGACTTGATCCAGTTGTCTCTTGAGGGCCTGGCTGTAGATGCTAGGGCTTTCTGTGTAGCCCTGGGGTGCTCGGCAGAACCTATATGAGCGGTTTTTTAGGGTGAAGCCGAAGAGATATCGGCTGTCTGGGTGGATGGGGATGGAAAAGAATGCGTTTTTGAGGTCAATGACAGTGAAGGTGGTGGCAGTAGAAGGAATCAAAGTCAGGATGGTGGTGATGTCCGAGACCACAGGGTACTGGGATACCACCACTTTGTTGATCTCTCGAAGGTCAATGATAAAACGGTATGCTTTCTCATCTCCCTCTCCCTGTTTCTTGATGATAGGCAAGATAGGGCTGTTGCAAATGTTGCTAACCACTTCCTCTACCACTCCTGCGTCTATCAGTGACTGGATAATCTTAACTAATGCCTTCTCGCCCTTGGGCGATATCCGATATTGTGGAAGTTTTGGGAGAGTTGCGTCTGGTCGGACAGTAATGTGCACTGGGTCAATCAACATGCGCCCTACGTCCGAATCCGCCTTGGCCCACAGATACGGAGGCAGAGTGTCAAGCAGGGATGTGTCAGCGTCGGAGATGGAAAACATGCGTCGGGGAGGGCAATGTCTAAGCAGAACGGGGTTGTCGTAAAGGAAAACTCGAACTCCGTCTTGAGAACATCTGATCGTCGCTCGGAAGTGTTTCAATAAGTCAAGTCCCATGATGGCGTCAGGGCTATTGGAGGAAAGCAAATACGTGGTGTCAGTGGTGTTATTTTCTACGTCAAAGAGGATCGGGGCGGACAAAGGGTTAGTGGAGGGCGTTCCATCGAAACCTGTCGATGTTATAAGTGAGCCAGACAAGGGTGCCCCCGGAATCAGTCGTTTAGATAACGCACTACGTGTTGCGCCAGTGTCTACCAGAAATGGAGACTTGGTACCCAGGACCTTAGCAGTGACGTAAGGGCCTTGCTGGTCAACATAGAGCTCGACTGGATCCCTCCCTTGCCCTTGGCAGTCCTATGCAAAGTTGTGGGCGTCATCATAGTCAGATTGCTGGTATTGGTTCTGTCTGGGTCGATCAAATGTATTTGGTCTGCCTGATCTGTCGTTAGTCGTGTCATTTGGGGGCCCTCGCTGTTGTCCCTTATTTCTCGGTCCATTTGCTATGTCCTTGGGGTCTTTGTTTCTGATTATTTCCAGAAGAACTGGGCACTGGGATTTCCAGTGGCCAGTTCCTTTGCAGAAAGCGCACTGGTCCTCTCTAAGGTCTGTACGTCCACTGTGGGGAGTCGAAGTACGGTCCTGGGACTTAGGGGCGTTCGTCTGATAGTTTCCCCGGTATTGGTCTCGTCCTATAGTCACCCCTTGCAGTTGGGCCATCATCACCCTCTCTTTCAAGTCCTTCTTCTTTTTCTCTGTTGCCCTATCGTTTTCATTTTTCTGATGTTCATAATATTGGGCCATCTGGAGGATAGCCGTAGGTTTGGAGGCTGCCCAACTACTCTCGCTAGCCTGCAGTTTCTGGGAGACCTCCGATGACAGACCCTTAACCACATGAGCGCTAGCGAAATTCTGCCCCTGTGCTCGTTTTTTAAAAAACCCATTATTCATGACGAGCTGGGCTCGTCATGAGCGTGCGAGGAGGCTACCTCATGACGAGCCCAGCTCGTCATGAGCGTCGAAGGGGTTAACATAATTCTGGACAAACAGATGGTGTCCGGTTGCAGTGGTCATGTCCTGGCCGCTGTAATCGGAGAACACCGTTTCGAACCGGGAGAAGTATTCCGATACATCCTCCTGGGGTTTCTGGCGACAGGCCGTTACTATCGACCAGTCCACTTTCTTTTCCGGAATCAGGGTTTTTAATTTCTGTACGATTTTATCTGGAAGGTCTAGAATGGATTTCAAAGGCTTTTGTCCTGGTCCTCGTTGTTTATCAATGTCATCGAGTTGTGTCCAGGTATGTCCGAACAGCTCATGGTGGTCGACTTTCCGGATTTGCTTCCACACATCAGCTGGTAGACATAACCCGAAAAACAAGTCGATGTCAGCCAGGGTCATAATCGTTGAACCTAGGGCTGTACCCAATTCAGTATAGAAGGCAGTGGGGTTTTTACGTAGGTCAGGCAGAGATTTCCGGAATGTCAGAATCTCTTGCCGGTCCCATGGCTGGTAGACCCAGTTGTACACTACCCTTCCTTTTGCATCTTGGTGGTTTGCATCATCGTGAGTCCCTGCACCTCGTGGAGGAACCCAGTAAGGGGCAGCCTCTCGTATTGGCATCATGGTGTTAGATTGCTCAGTTTGTGGTTCGGTCGCCACGGATGTCGTGGGTTTAGTTCCCGATTCTCGTTCAGTGAGGTGGCGGAAAACCTCTAGCGTACGCGTAAGGAGGTCCGTCACATCACACTCGCCCTCATCCCCGATATCGACCTTCCGGTACAGAGTCGTTAGGCTCTCGGGACCTTTGTCTCGATATCGGTCCTCGTATGCGTTCAAGACATGGTAACACAGTCGTACGGTAAAGTGTCGTCTGTGACTCCCTGTATACGATTTAAACATATCCGTGATGTACCCTTCATCTTCCTTCCTTTCTACCAGTGTCCTTGCTATCTTGTCGATCCCTGTTCGCTCATCTTTGCTTAGTCTGTTTGTTCTTGCAGAACCAGCTCTTCGGGTCTCAGGGTCGCCTAACGTTGTCGTTTGCGTAGTATTTGGTACAAGGGGTTCAGCCGGCACAGAGGCCATGGGGGCCGAAGCTGTGGCGCTACCCTCGTTTGTACCTGGGGGTGGCGAGTGCTGTGCTAAGGGTTGGGAAGGGGCATATGGAGGGGGCATGTAGATGGTCGGAGGACCTAACAGCAGATCATCGTTGACTCGCTGTCTCGAGGGTAAATCAGGGTATAGCATGGAGGACGTTCTAACCGGACACTGGCTTGATGTTTCCCTTTCTAGTTTCTGTTTGGCTTTCTCTCTTTCCTTTATCTCTCCTTCTAGTTTCTGAGCAGCTAGGTGGGCTGCTTTTCGCAGCTCTTTTCCCAACCTACTCTCAATTTTCTTTTTACGTTGTTCAGTTTCTTTTCGCCACATGCCGAAACTATCAAGCATAGTGGGCGTTGTTTTGTTTTTACCAAGGGCTGTTTCTAGCGCATTTATTTTGTCATCATCGAAGGATCCTATCAGTGGCCACTGACTATCTCCATTCTTTTTCGTATATTTATGCCACAGCTTGTTATAGGCTATAGCGATCAATCCATGCTTCATGAACATGTCCTTATTAGGGGTGCCTTCCGGTGGAGCCGGATGGTCCATCTCTAATAAGCGGTCCGGGCTAAACAGGCTACTAATCAGTGGGGAGAAGACAGACATGACGGAGCACAACGGGGACAAAAGTCAGCACTGCCTATCTTATCACTGCGTGCAAAGACTAGACAGAATATTCCTATTCTACGTTGTTTGCAGGCAGTGAACACCTCATCGACCAATATCAAATAGTCAACGTTCGGTCAATAAAAAACAATTCAGTGGGGAGAATAAGTAGGCCCGCAAAGGTCTGCGTTACCTACCCTTTCACTATCTGTAAAAAGGGGGGAGGGGAGCTCTTTCCTGTTTGCAGACAGAGAATCTCCAGAAAACGGTCCGCGAACAATAGTTCAGTTTCAAATAATTAATCAGTGGGGGAGAAAGATAGGCACGCTGGCTGCGTTACCTATCCTCCACTGTTTGCAAAGAGAGAGCCTGTTGTTTCTCCGTTTGCAGACAGAGGATCTCCAAATAAATTAACAAAGAGTAATACTAGTATTTTCTAAACAATTCAAATAACCATTTCGCAATTCGTCGTGTTTACACAACCTTACCCGGACCGCATGGACAGTTTCTTGTCTTCCGAATCCAGCGCCCGATCGTCCTCTTTTCTTCGTAA
Organism: Lissotriton helveticus; assembly: GCF_964261635.1. Lineage (NCBI taxonomy): Eukaryota > Metazoa > Chordata > Amphibia > Caudata > Salamandridae > Lissotriton > Lissotriton helveticus. The sequence goes on along the minus strand of NC_136065.1, from coordinate 2,123,596,045 downwards.
TCCTCGCGGCACTCCTGATGGTTCCCAGTCAGGACCGTAGATCACTCGAGAGAGGTCTGTTCGGAACCAGGGAAGTTCGGATGATCGGCTGTCAGACGAGGGTCTATCGGACAGGTGCACTCCCGATCGTTGCAGTCATTTACTCTGTCGTCAGGACCTCTCCCACTGGATCCACGAGTCGCTGATGGGCCCCACGCTTGGGACGCCAATTGTAAAAGGTCAGGCTACCAACCAGAATAAAAGATCCTAAAGTATTGCCCGGCGGTGTCGCCTCTTAAACCCACAAGATATTAACCAATGAAGAGGCAGGCGCTGGAGACTGGAAGGCAGGAAACAAGGGTTTTTATTCTCTCCGGAGGAGAACACATCAGTTCGGACAGCAAGTATCGTCACGAGGTGCTCTACCCGCATCTCTGAGGCCTGGCCTCTTATACATATTTTCATCGTCTTTATTGCAGGTAACACATCTTTGTAATGCTTTGAAGTATGAAAGGACATCCTCTGAATCTCCCCTTCAGGCCCGTTCCCACACACATTTACAGTTGAAGTCCCCACCCCGGTCACAACAGGTGATGATTATCGCGCAGCTGGACATTCCGCCGATTCACGGAATGTAGGGGTTTGATCGGATCTCATAGGGTGGGGGCTTTGATCAACTCGGGGGTCCTTTGATGAGGGAAGCTTCCTACTGTACAGGGGGGGGGGCAATAAACAGTATCCGCAGAGCCAGGTGGCGGCCTGGGAACGAGGAAGACAAACGGGCACACAGGAAAGGGGGGTTTGTATCAAAGGGCCTGGGACCATGAAAGGAATGAAGGGAGGTGTCGCGCTGGGAACAGGATGGGGTTCCGAGGCAGAGCTGCGCTGAAGAGGGGTTTATGACCCAAGACATGTGAGAGCGGGGGGGTTGTCAGCGCGCGGGGGGGGGATGCCTGCGAGGTCGAGAGAGAGAGAGAGACGCGCTGGCTATCAGCGAGGGGCAGGGAGGCCATAGTGCTCAAAATGGCTGCCGTTTACGCGCACGAATGGGTTCAAGGAGAGCAAGATGGTGCCGATAATGTTGACATTTGCAGCCTAACTTTTAACAGTACGTGGGCCTCGACCCCTGCTCTGGAGGGTGAGGTGTCTTGTAGCCACAGTAGTATCTCTATCTCTGATGCTATAAGATCAAGGGGCGCACCCAGTCAGGCTGATGAATAAGAAGTCAATAGGTTGCAAACCAATCCAAAGTGGCCCCTCCCATCAAAGAAAGATATGGGTGGTAAATGTATATATTTGTGAAATCCCAAAGTAAAATGTGTTTTTGGACATTACATTTACTATACAAAATCTTGTTACAAAAAATATTTCCCAGCCACTGTGACTCTTCACATTTCCCATGCATGAACATGAAAATAAGAATGTGTTTTCTGCATTTGACTGTACCTAACACACGTTGCATGTTTCTGTACTAATACACTTACCTCAAAAATGATTGTTGGTACTGTGACTGCACCTCTCTCTTCCATTCGCAGCTGTGCTGCCATCTTGGGATGGGTTGTGGTGTGGGTGGTTCTCCTCTTCATCCTAGCTGTCCGGCTACATTGAAGTCCCCTACCTGTTGCTTTATTGTACAGCGTAGCACACACTGCCACAATCGTGTATGCCACTTGAGGTGAAGCTAAAGGACCCCCTACTCTGATAAATGTAAGAAAAACTTCACTTTAAGCAGCCCAAAAGTGCACTCTATGCCCTTGCTCACTTGTTAACATTACTATAACCGGGTGTACAACCTTTACAACGCAACTTTTACCACGCAGTGCCTTTACGACGCACCTTTTACAACGCAAACCATTACAACGCATTGCGCTGGGGGGCGCTCTAGGATAGGGAATATATTTAATATACTATCCAACACCTTCCCTACTATCCACGGGGACTGGAGTTTGAATAGTAAATTAAATAAATCACTATCCAGCGCCTAAAAGCACTATGCGTTGTAATGGTATTCATTGTAAATACCGCGTTGTAAAGGCATGAGATGTAAAAGTATGCGTTGTAATGTCATACATCCCTATAACCGTGTTAACATGCATGGCGGTATGAGATTAAAATTAGGCCTGGGTGGTGAACTTCACTCCTTTCGCAGAGTTTGCAGATTTTTCTGTATTCTGCACTCCGTCGAGCTCGCAGAGTGCAAAAAACTCCGCTTCGCGACGTGCAGCAGAGTTTTTTCCCCGCTCGTGATCGCGAATGTTAAGTTCGCGATCGAGAACGGTAAGTTTACGAGTGCGAGCTTCTGCTCCGGTAGAATTTCTACCTGAGCAGCAGGAATACCAGCACAAACTGCAGTTCGCACTACGCCCAGGCATAAATCCATGTGCATTGTGAATAAGCACGATCACCTAACACAAATGAAAAATACAATGAAAACCACAACTATATAATATGGATTTCTTAAATTTATAATTGAAATGTAGAAATACCTAACAGAAAATGTTCCCTACAGTGCCGGAAGGTATAGGAGTCATGATCGGAATCTTGAAATTTAGGGCCTGGTTGATACGTTGGCAAAAAGGGTATTTACTCCATTAAAACAGCGACGGAGTACCCTTTCCACCAACTTGATGGTTGGCCTACCTCATTTAGAGTTGCACAAGTCTTCAGTGTGTTCATATACAGTCACACAAATCTTCAGTGTGTTCCTTTAGAGTCACTCAAATCTTCAGTGTTCATTTAGAGTCGCACAAATCTTCAGTGTGTTCCTTTAGAGTCACTCAAATCTTCAGTGTTCATTTAGAGTCACGCAAATCTTCAGTGTGTTCATTTAGAGTCGCACAAATCTTCAGTGTGTTCATTTAGAGTCGGGCAAATCTCCAGTGTGTTCATTTAGAGTCGCACAAATCTTCAGCGTGTTCATTTACAGTCGCGCAAATCTCCAGTGTGTTCATTTAGAGTCACGCAAATCTTCAGTGTGTTCATTTAGAGTCACGCAAATCTTCGGTGTGCTCATTTAGAGTCACGCAAATCTTCAGAGTGTTCCTTTAGAGTCGCACAAATCTTTAGTGTGTTCCTTTAGAGTCGCGCAAATTTTCAGTGTGTTCATTTAGAGTTGCGCAAATCTTCAGTGCGTTCATTTAGAGTTGAGCAAATCTTCAGTGCGTTCATTTAGTCGCGCAAATCTTCAGAGTGTTCATTTAGAGTCGCGCAAATCTCCAGTGTGTTCATTTAGTCGCGCAAATCTCCAGTGTGTTCATTTAGAGTCGCGCCAATCTTCAGTGTGTTCATTTAGAGTAGCGCAAATCTTCAGTGTGTTCATTTAGAGTCGAGCAAATCTCCAGTGTGTTCATTTAGAGTCGTGCAAATCTTCAGTGTGTTTATTTAGAGTCGCGCAAATCTCCAGTGTGTTCATTTAGAGTCGCGCAAATCTTCATTGTGTTCATTTAGAGTCGGGCAAATCTTCCGTGTGTTCATTTAGAGTCGCACAAATCTTCTGTGTGTTCATTTAGAGTCGAGCGGATCTTCCGTGTGTTCATTTAGAGTCGCGCAAATCTTCAGTGTGTTCATTTAGAGTCGCACAAATCTTCAGTGTGTTCATTTAGAGTCGCACAAATCTTCAGTGTGTTTAATTAGAGTCACGCAAATCTTTAGTGTGTTCATTTAGAGTCGAGCACATCTTCAGTGTGTTCATTTAGAGTCACGCAAATCTTCAGTGTGTTCATTTAGAGTCACGCAAATCTCCAGAGTGTTCATTTAGAGTTGAGCAAATCTTCAGTGTGTTCATTTAGAGTCGTGCAAATCTTCAGTGTGTTCATTTAGAGCCGCACAAATCTACAGAGCGTAGGCGGCGGAGACTACTCTCATGGGGTAAGGTCATCGTTTTATTTGTTTAATAAAAAAATCCAGCTTTAGAATTTTCTTTTTGAAAATAAAAAAAACATTGTAAGTTTGACATATGACTCTGTCATGCTGATGGAGGCGCCCGTCAAACTTACAATGCATTTCCAGGAATGGCTGTGACAGCGGTTCCTAGAACTACAAGAGATGTCGCAGCAGCAGCCGACATCTCTAAATACGGCACGTGGCGGACCCTCACCATGGTAGGGTGAAGTGCTCTGCCATGGCAACAGTAATTACTTCATCCACCAAGATATAAATGAGCCCCTCAGCCACAAGGTCAGAAATTAGAGAGGAACCATTTCAGACTATTTGAATGTTGAAAGAGTATTTACTCTTCCAATTTCTGTGTAAAAGCTCAATGGCCCCAGGATGAAGAATTAGGACATGATTGCATCAGCACATTTCCTGTGAGAAATGTGCCAATGATAACAATTGGATTTTGTTTGTTGCTAGTCTTGTTGTGAGCTGAGAAAAATATATCTGTGAATTTTTAGCATCACAGCATAGAAAGAATTGAGAAAAAAGCAGAAACAAGAATTTTGTGGAACGTCTACTCTCTAGGTTCCTGAGGCTAAAAGGTGTAGGCAGAAAAGTACCTGAATATAGGTTGTCATTGAAACACTCATGCGTGTCCCTACAAAACCCGGGGTCTAACTCGGTAATCAAATCTAAAATAACAGTTGCCTTCTCCTCCAGCCACAGCCCTGTCGCCATAGCAGACAGAACAGCCATCCTGGAGAAAAAACAGAGGGGCATATTACCAATGATTAGCGATATTGTATCGCTAACTAGGCTTAGCAATGAATTTTTTATCGCTAAGCATCACCGGAAATTATCGCTGAGATAACGTGCTATTAGCAACGTTTATCTCCAAAGCGATAAATTTTCCGGCGATAGCGTGAATATCGCTGAGAATACAGCGATATTCACGCATTAGCGACAAAATGCTCTTAGCCATGTTATCCACCTCCCATTGGATAACATGGCTAAGAACTGGTCAGAGCAGGAGTTCGTTTTTGGCGATAGCGGGAATGTTTCCATCGCTACACCTGCCTTGCTAATAGGCGATAGCGACATTAGCGACTGCTTTCAGTTGCTAACAGGTTGGGTACGCCCACTTTGCATGTCATTAGCGATAAATATCGCTGACATGCAAAGCGGGACCCAAACCGCTCGCTATCGCCTAAAAGCTGTCGCTAACTGCTGTTAGCGACAGTTTGCTAATAGAGCAATAGAACTATTGCCGCTTAGCGGCCGAAAACGGCCGCTAAAGCGGAGATAATTGCCTATTGCCCTCCTTCGTAATATGCCCCAGAGTTTTCACCCTGCTGTAGGTTGCACTAGGGGTGGGCGGAAATGGAGGAATTTGGTAATTCTGAGTTGCTCATTTAACCTGGAATTACTAATATATTCTGGCACTACCCTGGCGGAATTCATCAGGATTGTAATAGGTTCTTAAACAGGGCGGGTCGAGGCAGCAGCCCCTCTGTGTACAAAAACCACTGCAGATTAAACTTTAATCTGGAGTGATTTAAACATAGAGGGACTGCTGCCTCGTCCTGCTCTATTTAAATCATTGCAGTGCAGCGCACACCCCTCGGTGCCCTTACATAAGCATGTAAGCCCACCAAGGGATATGCACTGGAGTAGATGCCCCTCGGAGCGCTTACATAAACCATGTAAGGGCACCAAGGGGTATACACTGGAGTAGATGCCCCTCGGAGTGCTTACATAAGCATGTAAGGGCACCAAGGGGTATGCACTGGAGTAGATGCCCCTCGGAGCGCTTACATAAGCATGTAAGGGCACCAAGGAGTATGCACTGGAGTAGATGCCCCTCGGAGCGCTTACATAAGCATGTAAGGGCATCAAGGGATATGCACTGGAGTAGATGCCCCTCGGCGCGCTTACATAAGCATGTAAGGGCACCAAGGGGTATGCACTGGAGTAGATGCCCCTCGGAGCGCTTACATAAGCATGTAAGGGCAACGAGGGGTATACACTGGAGTAGATGCCCCTCGGAGTGCTTACATAAACCATGTAAGGGCACCAAGGGGTATGCACTGGAGTAGATGCCCCTCGGAGCGCTTACATAAACCATGTAAGGGCACCAAGGGGTATGCACTGGAGTAGATGCCCCTCGGAGCGCTTACATAAACCATGTAAGGGCACCAAGGGGTATGCACTGGAGTAGATGCCCCTCGGAGCGCTTACATAAGCATGTAAGGGCACCAAGGGGTATGCACTGGAGTAGATGCCCCTCGGACCGCTTACATAAACCATGTAAGGGCACCAAGGGGTATGCACTGGAGTAGATGCCCCTCGGAGCGCTTACATAACCATGTAAGGGCACCAAGGGGTATGCACTGGAGTAGATGCCCATCGGAGTGCTTACATAAGCATGTAAGGGCACCAAGGGGTATACACTGGAGTAGATGCCCCTCGGAGCGCTTACATAAGCATGTAAGGGCACCAAGGGGTATACACTGGAGTAGATGCCCCTCGGAGTGCTTACATAAGCATGTAAGGGCACCAAGGGGTATACACTGGAGTAGATGCCCCTCGGAGCGCTTACATAACCATGTAAGGGCACCAAGGGGTATACACTGGAGTAGATGCCCTCGGAGTGCTTACATAAGCATGTAAGGGCAACGAGGGGTATGCACTGGAGTAGATGCCCCTCGGAGTGCTTACATAAGCATGTAAGGGCACCAAGGGGTATGCACTGGAGTAGATGCCCCTCGGAGCGCTTACATAAGCATGTAAGGGCAACGAGGGGTATACACTGGAGTAGATGCCCCTCGGAGTGCTTACATTAGTATGTAAGGGCACCAAGGGGTATACACTGGAGTAGATGCCCCTCGGAGTGCTTACATAACCATGTAAGGGCACCAAGGGGTATGCACTGGAGTAGATGCCCCTCGGAGCGCTTACATAACCATGTAAGGGCACCAAGGGGTATGCACTGGAGTAGATGCCCCTCGGAGCGCTTACATAAGCATGTAAGGGCACCAAGGGGTATGCACTGGAGTAGATGCCCCTCGGAGCGCTTACATAAGCATGTAAGGGCACCAAGGGGTATACACTGGAGTAGATGCCCCTCGGAGTGCTTACATAACCATGTAAGGGCACCAAGGGGTATACACTGGAGTAGATGCCCCTCGGAGTGCTTACATAACCATGTAAGGGCACCAAGGGGTATACACTGGAGTAGATGCCCCTCGGAGTGCTTACATAACCATGTAAGGGCACCAAGGGGTATACACTGGAGTAGATGCCCCTCGGAGCGCTTACATAAGCATGTAAGGGCACCGAGGGGTATGCACTGGAGTAGATGCCCCTCGGAGCGCTTACATAAGCATGTAAAGGGCAACGAGGGGTATACACTGGAGTAGATGCCCCTCGGAGTGCTTACATAAACCATGTAAGGGCACCAAGGGGTATGCACTGGAGTAGATGCCCCTCGGAGCGCTTACATAAACCATGTAAGGGCACCAAGGGGTATGCACTGGAGGAGATGCCCCTCGGAGCGCTTACATAAACCATGTAAGGGCACCAAGGGGTATGCACTGGAGTAGATGCCCCTCGGAGCGCTTACATAAGCATGTAAGGGCACCAAGGGGTATGCACTGGAGTAGATGCCCCTCGGAGCGCTTACATAAACCATGTAAGGGCACCAAGGGGTATGCACTGGAGTAGATGCCCCTCGGAGCGCTTACATAACCATGTAAGGGCACCAAGGGGTATACACTGGAGTAGATGCCCCTCGGAGTGCTTACATAAGCATGTAAGGGCACCAAGGGGTATACACTGGAGTAGATGCCCCTCGGAGCGCTTACATAACCATGTAAGGGCACCAAGGGGTATACACTGGAGTAGATGCCCTCGGAGTGCTTACATAAGCATGTAAGGGCAACGAGGGGTATGCACTGGAGTAGATGCCCCTCGGAGTGCTTACATAAGCATGTAAGGGCACCAAGGGGTATGCACTGGAGTAGATGCCCCTCGGAGCGCTTACATAAGCATGTAAGGGCAACGAGGGGTATACACTGGAGTAGATGCCCCTCGGAGTGCTTACATTAGTATGTAAGGGCACCAAGGGGTATACACTGGAGTAGATGCCCCTCGGAGTGCTTACATAACCATGTAAGGGCACCAAGGGGTATGCACTGGAGTAGATGCCCCTCGGAGCGCTTACATAACCATGTAAGGGCACCAAGGGGTATGCACTGGAGTAGATGCCCCTCGGAGCGCTTACATAAGCATGTAAGGGCACCAAGGGGTATGCACTGGAGTAGATGCCCCTCGGAGTGCTTATATAACCATGTAAGGGCACCAAGGGGTATACACTGGAGTAGATGCCCCTCGGAGTGCTTACATAAGCATGTAAGGGCACCAAGGGGTATGCACTGGAGTAGATGCCCCTCGGAGCGCTTACATAAGCATGTAAGGGCACCAAGGGGTATACACTGGAGTAGATGCCCCTCGGAGCGCTTACATAACCATGTAAGGGCACCAAGGGGTATACACTGGAGTAGATGACCCTCGGAGTGCTTACATAACCATGTAAGGGCACCAAGGGGTATACACTGGAGTAGATGCCCCTCGGAGTGCTTACATAACCATGTAAGGGCACCAAGGGGTATGCACTGGAGTAGATGCCCTCGGAGTGCTTACATAAGCATGTAAGGGCATCAAGGGGTATACACTGGAGTAGATGCCCCTCGGAGTGCTTACATAAGCATGTAAGGGCAACAAGGGGTATGCACTTTAGTAGATGCCCCTCGGAGCGCTTACATAAACCATGTAAGGGCACCAAGGGGTATACACTGGAGTAGATGCCCCTCGGAGCGCTTACATAAGCATGTAAGGGCACCAAGGGGTATGCACTGGAGTAGATGCCCCTCGGAGTGCTTACATAACCATGTAAGGGCACCAAGGGGTATACTGGAGTAGATGCCCCTCGGAGTGCTTACATAACCATGTAAGGGCACCAAGGGGTATGCACTGGAGTAGATGCCCCTCGGAGTGCTTACATAACCATGTAAGGGCACCAAGGGGTATACTGGAGTAGATGCCCCTCGGAGTGCTTACATAACCATGTAAGGGCACCAAGGGGTATGCACTGGAGTAGATTCCCCTCGGAGCGCTTACATAAGCATGTAAGGGCACCAAGTGGTATACACTGGAGTAGATGCCCCTCGGAGTGCTTACATAAGCATGTAAGGGCACCAAGGGGTATACACTGGAGTAGATGCCTCTCGGAGTGCTTACATAAGCATGTAAGGGCACCAAGGGGTATGCACTGGAGTAGATGCCCCTCGGAGCGCTTACATAAGCATGTAAGGGCACCAAGGGGTATGCACTGGAGTAGATGCCCCTCGGAGTGCTTACATAACCATGTAAGGGCACCAAGGGGTATACACTGGAGTAGATGCCCCTCGGAGCGCTTACATAAGCATGTAAGGGCACCAAGGGGTATGCACTGGAGTAGATGCCCCTCGGAGCGCTTACATAAGCATGTAAGGGCACAAAGGGGTATGCACTGGAGTAGATGCCCCTCGGAGCGCTTACATAACCATGTAAGGGCACCAAGGGGTATACACTGGAGTAGATGCCCCTCGGAGCGCTTACATAAGCATGTAAGGGCATCAAGGGATATGCACTGGAGTAGATGCCCCTCGGAGTGCTTACATAAGCATGTAAGGGCACCAAGGGGTATGCACTGGAGTAGATGCCCCTCGGAGCGCTTACATAAGCATGTAAGGGCACCAAGGGGTATGCACTGGAGTAGATGCCCCTCGGAGTGCTTACATAAGCATGTAAGGGCACCAAGGGGTATACACTGGAGTAGATGCCCCTCGGAGTGCTGGAGTTCTGGACCTTTTGGTTCCGTCCAGAGGTGTCAGGGATAACACCCGAAGACCCCGGAGTTCCACCTGTCTCGGTGCACAAACAAACAGAAACACGGGCTTCTCGATGGTGGCGTCAAAGACCAAAGGTTTATTACTGCAGGGACACAGAAGTCACAGAAACTACACATGGGCAGTATCTAGGAGCCTGTTCGATTTGTACAAAGAGGATTGCTCCTTATATACCAAATATTGGGCTTCAGGCAAATTCTTTACATGTTACCACAGTTCTAAACATTCGTATCTTAAACAATAAATATTTGGCGTTGCACAGGAATCGTCAACAGTATCTGATGTCGAAACATTACAAATGAGGGGTTCCCACTAGTCCATCATAATCCCATGTCAATTCTTCATTCAAGACCCGGACCGCCTCATCGTAAATTTCGTTACCTCCCCCTAATAAAGGCCCAGAAGGAAAGGAGCAGAGCCAGGTGTAGAAGATAGAAAGACAGGATAAGAAATGTTTGTGGGTCGTAAATGGGCACGGTTACCAGCTTCGGCCGCCTAATCATGATCAGGCCAACGAACACAAGAACCAGTATAGCAGGACTGGCCTCAGGCTGGGGAGGCAGGTCTTGCCGAGTCATGCTGCTACAGCGTTGCTGGCCTAAGGTGCACGTGTCACTAGCAAGGTGAATTGCCGGCCAAGGCCTACGTGTCCTTAATTGAAAAGAGGTCATTGCGTGTCCATTGACTATGTGAGGGCAAGGAATACAAAATGGCTTCCGTGATCTAAGATGGATGCCATGGGAAAATTACAAATGTGTTGGTAACAGGAGTGCTCTTGCTCGTAGCATAGCGAAAATACCAGGATATACTAAATGGATCATTTGCGGTTCACTGATACCAAAATTATGTATTTACGACAATGTTATAAAAACGAGTAAAATCGTCACGGAACCTCAGACCCTCCTTTTGCCCTTACATAGGCAATTACTCAGTCTATATCAGAGTCAGAGTCTAATTCTATGCTCATTAGGTCAGTGACATGTTGTTGTATCATCATCCTGTCTCGTGCCTTTTCTCCAAATGCAGGTGTTTTTCTGAAACAGGTTGCAGCACAGAGACTACACAGAGCGGGACCACACTGGATAATAAGACAGCACGAGAACAGAAATACTAGGATGACACCTATAACCATTAGAACCTTCCATCCCCACGCTGATACCAGAGTCCAAAACCACTCCATGAAGGACCAGTTTCCCTTATCTATGTGTATGGAGTCGGAAATCTTATGTAACTTAGAGATTGCTTCATAGACTGTTGGAGCATTATTAGGAATAAAGACACAGCAGCTCGATTGGATCACTCTGCATACCCCACCTCGATCTGCAAGTATTACATCTAGAACCATACGGTTCTGCAACGTCATGAGACGATCCGCCTGAAGCTCAGCTGTTAAGTTACTAAGGGCACCAGCAGTTTCTGTAATAGTAGATTCAACTACCCGTGTTAGTTGACGAATGTTTCTACTATTGGCCATAGGCCCCCAAAATGGAAGGAAACCTTTGAAAAAGTCTCCAGCTTCTTGACCAGCGGTATCTTCCTTGCTGAAGACACCTCTTGCTACTCTGGTTTTGTGATAATCTGAAGAAGCAGTGTATGTCGGAGGTAACAATCGAGCAATATAACATGAACCTGAAAAGTCAGCAGGCAGCCATGTATATGCTCTGTCCTGACAAATGAAGTAGGTACCCCTAGCAGTCAGAAAGGCAGGGGAGGAGTCAGACGGAAATACGTAAGTCTCAACGCACTCGCTGCTCCCTAGCTGAGCTCTCGGATTTCTCCCATTTCCTTGCAAACAGACCTGACCTCGGTGAGGCACGACCCAAACTGAAGTGGAGCTTTTACGCTTGCTTTCTCCCAAACTAAGGCGGTACTCTGTAGAGTTCCAAGTCAAATACACCAGCAATTCATCTCTAGGATAAGATGGAGTATTATTGACGTCTTTAATCATATCAATAATTCCCTGGACTAAAGCTTTGTTGGCTGAGTTGTATTTAGTGGACCGTGGTGGACGCGGAGGATAGGTCTCAAGGGCGTATGAAAAAATGGTCTGAAAGGCCTGAAATGATCCATTATAGCTAAAAGGCAAGACTAGGTAGGGAATGCCTTTATCCATAGTGTGAGGTATCAACCCACACACCCAGCAGTCTGTAGTATTAACTATCAGTTGGTGTTGATGCAAGAGCTGTACAAATGTATTGTTCATAAATTCTGAGCGTCGAGCTTGTTCGTGTTCAGGAAATGAGTGAAAAGAATGCATAGAAGAAACTGTAGAAGTAACAGGATTAAGGGGAGGCACTGTAGTTACTGGCATAAAAATCAAATGTATGCAAAAGATGATTCCACCCACCAACGTTATTAAAACAATTAAAAATGTAACTGCACATTGTATTAGAAAGCATTTGCTGTGAAGTATTCTGTACAGTCTATTTCTGCGAACATAAATTACATTTTCTCGTTGTAGCTCAGGAAGCTCCATCTTCTACGACCGTTCGCGACCACTGATGATGTGTACGTAGATGAAAATGCCTCTATCAGCCCTGGGAGTTCCCAGAACTAACAGAAAGGTCGACCTTGTGTCGGACCCCCGCAGATTCAACTAGGCACACAGCCACGACCCTACGGCTACCCAGACGGCAAGGCAATTTTTAAAACAAAAAGAAACAATACAAAGTATTAGCAAACTTCCTGGCTGGAGGCAATGTATAGCAAATTCAAATATAAAAATAGGCAGTTTCCTGCTTTATTTGTCCATATTGCGAGAACGTAAGTTGTATCTCAGTTTTGCAGGAGCTGTCTGATCTGGAAACAATGTATTTTCAGCTGACGTTGCAATGTTCACGTTCGCAGATGACAAATGTTCTTTGTGTGTGGATGACAAATGTTTAGGGTTCAAAAGAGCAGTTTCAGGAGGAGAGTCAGACTTTGGTGAATCCGTGATCAGTTCTGCATCGCTGAAAGGTATGAACCTGGGGACTTGTTCCGTTTCAGAGGCACCGATTCCTTTCTTTACCCAGTTGTCGTAAGGAAGTGGCAGAGGCACACGTTTAGCGTGTGTTGTATGGATCCAATTTCTTCTTCCGGCCACACGAATAGCAGTTCTCGTTGCTAGCAGGACTTGGAACGGGCCAATAAATCTGGGCTGAAGATTTTTCGTTCTTGCAAAATTTCGGATGACCACCTGATCACCCGGTTTCAGCTGATGGCCTGGACTCTCTGATGGCTTTGGCAATGCATCGAAAACCTGTTGGTGAATAAGACTCAATTTAGCAGTCAAGTCGAAAAGGTAATCAATTAACATTGGGTATTCCAGCTGCTTAAATTCTTTCGGTCTAGGTACCCCCCAAACATTTGCAGGACGACCGAAAACTATTTCGTAGGGACTAAGCCCTACTCTAGAATGTACAGTTGCTCTTGTTGATAGCAAAGCCAAAGGCAATGCGTCTGGCCAGGACAAACCCGTGGATGCTTGTATCTTAGCGAGTTTCAGTTTAAGGGTGCCATTGTAACCCTCGACTAAACCCGCGGACTGGGGATGATTTGCACTATGGAATTTTTGCCTAATCCCTAGGCCGGCACACACACTCTGCATAACTTTCCCTACGAACTCACTTCCGTTGTCTGACCATACAATCCGTGGCATTCCGTATCTGGGGAAGTATTCTTTAAGAAGAATTTTGGCAGTGGATAAGGCAGTATTGTCCTTGAGTGGGTATGCTTCGATCCATCTGGAAAAAGCACAAACTACCACTAGGACGTATTTCAGGTTATTACAACGGTCCATGTGAATGAAATCTAGCTGGATCACTTCAAAAGGGCAGGAAGGAGGAGCGAAGTGACCTGCAGGTGTGGGGATTCCCTTGCCAGGATTATGCATCAAGCATACCATACAATTTCTCACCACTCTCTCTGCACACTTACTAATCCCGTCATTCTTCCAGACCGGAGCCAACATCTTACAAATCCCTTTTGAACTGATGTGCGCTGATCCATGCGCCATCGTTACTACTGCAAGCACATACGCATCAGGCAACATCCAACGCTGTTGTTCCGACAAGTCAATCCAACACCCACTCGAGTCCATTTTACCTGTGCTCTCCCTCCATGCACGTTTTTCCTCCTTAGTCGCCTCTCTCTGAATTTCTTTCACGCTTTCCACTGTGTCTTCACACATTCCAGACTCAGAAATCCATCTTGCAGACGTTGCAACATACATTCTACTCATCATATTTCTAGCTGTCTGTTTTGCAGTTTCATCAGCAAAAGCATTCCCACGACCAACATCATTCGTGATTGCTTTATGAGCACTGCATTTCACAATCGCAACTTCAGTCGGTAAGGTTAGAGATTCCAACAAGTCATTAACTAGCTGACCATGTTGAATCTTAGTCCCATGGGACGTAATGAAACCTCTCTCTTTCCACAAACGGCCAAAACTATGGGCCACGCCGAACGCGTACTGACTATCTGTGAGCACATTCACTCTCTTTCCCTTAGCTAAAACGCACGCTCTTGTTAGCGCGATCAATTCTGCAGCCTGGGCAGAATTCTGACTCACTCTTGCAGTCTCTACAATCGTACTCAAAGTCGTTACTGCATAAGCAGCAGTCACATCACCATTCTCCAATTTGAAGCAAGACCCGTCAACATACAACGTGCCATCTGGTTCTGACAATGGAGTGTCTTTTAGGTCGATTCGTCCTTTTGTTTCTTCCTCAGTTCTGAAACAACAGTCGTGTGGTTCGGAATCACTCGACTCTTGACTAGTCGGCAACAATGTTGCTGGATTCAATACATTGCATCTTTTGATCTGAATATGACTAGCTAATAGTGTCAGTTCATAGCCTGATAATCTAGCACTAGTAAGGTGTTGTGTCTTGGTTCGGTTCATGAGTGTATCCACGGCATGAGGAACCATGACTACTAGCATGTTGTTCATTACTAAACCAGCAGATTGTCGAATGGAAGCTGCAGCTGCGGCTGTAGCTCTCAAGCAACTAGGCAATGCTCTAGCTACTGGATCTAATGTTGATGAAAAATACGCACAAGGGCGTTGTTTATCACCAAATTTCTGCGTCAAAACACTCAATGCACAACCTTCTCTCTCGTGGACATAGAGCGTAAATGGCTTACTGTAGTCGGGTGTACCCAATACAGGTGCTGAACACAGTGCATTTCGTAACTCAGAAAAACTCTGCTGACATTCAGCAGACCATGGTACCGGACTTGGAACACCTTTCCCAGTCAAGGCTACCAATGGTTTTGCTAAAAGAGAAAAATTTGGGATCCATTGCCTACAATATGAGGTAATACCTAAAAAAGCACGTACTTCTCTCTGTGTGCTAGGAACGTTCATCTGTGTAATTGCTTTTATTCTCTCTGGGGTCAGCTTCCTTCCCTCCTTTGACAAGAGATGACCTAGGTAGGTCACTTCTTGGCAGCAGTATTGCATTTTTGAAGGTGACACCTTGTGATTCAAATCCGACAAGTGATGCAATAAAGAAATCGTAGCTGTTTTGCAAGTTTCCTTGTCATCGGCAGCCACTAGAAGATCATCGACATACTGTACTAGAGCAGAACCATGAGGAAGTACGAAGGAATCTAACTGACTTTTTAATGCTTGACTGTAAATGGATGGGCTTTCACAATAACCTTGTGGAGCGCGTTTAAATCTAAAACTTCGTCCTCCTAGAGAAAATCCGAAAATATCTCTGCTTTCCTCGGCTATCGGAATGCTGAAAAAGGCATTTTTCAAATCGATAACCGAAAACCATGCTGCTGTAGCAGGAATCAACGTTAACAATGCAGTAATGTCTGGTACCACAGGAAACTGTGGGATCACAATTTTATTAACCTCTCTAAGATCAATTACGAACCTATATACTGGAGGCTTTGTAGGGTCAGTTCGTTTCAAAATAGGCAGTACCGGACTATTACAGACATTACCTCTGGTTTCTTCTACAACATCTTTCTTGATCAGGTCTTGTACTATTAGTAGGAGCGCACGCTCGCCTTCACTAGAGATTCTGTATTGTGGAATTCGTGGAAGTTTGACATTTGCTTTCAAAGTTACTACATAGGGTGGAATTTTCAATAGACCTACATCATTAGGACCAGTCGCCCAAAGAGTATCAGGGAGTGAACGCAGCTCTGGTGGGAGTGCATCCATCGATAAGTACATCGGAGAGATTATTCTTTTACCCAACGTAAGCTGTACTCCTGCTGGAGAACAGTACAATGTCGCGTACAGGCGTTTTAACAAGTCTAAACCAAGCAGATTTTCGTTACAACCTGTCGTCAAAATCAGGGGTGCTTTCAATTGACGAGGTCCGACAGAAATATACAAAGGACCAGAAACAGGGTTGTGAACAGGGGCGCCTGAAAAACCTACTGAAACGTTTGTTGAGCCAGACAAAGGTGCGCCAGGGAGTTTAGCATGTATGATAGAACTTTTTGCTGCACCAGTATCCAACAGAAACGGTTCGACTATACCTGATGTTGCTACTGCGACATAAGGTCCACTCTGATCTACTGGTACTGATACTACTCCCTCTCTTTGTCCATGGCTGTCCTAGTATTCACTTTGCTGAATTTCCTCACTAGTTTCATAATAGTCTTCGACATGATACTGTGGAGACCTATTCTGTTGGGCAGATTGTCCATTTCGCTGATCGAAATAATTAGAGGGGCGATCACTTGTCTGTGGAGGCATAGCACCTCGTCCTCGACCTCTAGAGTTTTGCATAGAACTACCACGACCTCTCTGAGCTGCCGCATCATTATTTTGCGCCCGAACTGGACAATCACTCTTATAATGACCTTCTTTTTTGCAATAAGCACATTGATTCCATTGATATTGTGGCCTTTGAAAATTATAATCCGTTCTTTGATATGTCCCTTGCTGCATATTAGTTTGATTCGTGCGAGGCGGATAAGCTTGCTGTAAAAGTACTTTAGTTTTTAAATCTTTCGTCTTTTTATCTGATTTTTCCTTCTCTTCTTTATCCCTATTTTCGTAGTACTGAGCAGTCGCAAGTATTTGCGCAGTCGTAGAGACAGCCCACGCACTTTCAGAATTCTTTAATTTACTACTAAGTTCTGGCAACAGATTGTGCACAAATTTATCAACGAATAATCTCTGGCCTCCTTCTGTGCTCATATCTTGACCACTATGATCCACGAAAGTCTCTTCGAATCTTGTGAAAAAGTCGGAGACGCTTTCGTCTTTCTTTTGTTTGCATGCGGACAATTTGTCCCAGTTAACGCGTAATGCAGGCATTAAAGTTTTCATTAAATCGATTATTCTACCAGGCAAATTAGCAATTAAAGGTTCAGGTTTGGAACCACCTACTTGTTGACCATCCGCTGCAATTATAGCTGCCCAGTCACCACCTAGGGCAACTGGATGATTCTCTTTACGAATTTTAGCCCAAATTGGTTGCGGTACTACATTACCAAATAGCAGATCTATGTCAGCAAGATTCAATACACAAGCGTCAACTGTTTGAGCCAACTCTTTGTAGTATCCTGCAGGATTTTTACGCGGATCTGGCAAGGCCTGTTTTACTGCTAATACTTCAGCTCGCTTCCATGGAATATGTATCCATACTCTCTGGAATTGGGCCGGAGCGGCTGCAATACCAAGGTTTGCATTAGCTTGCACAGCTTCACGCCAAATTGGTGGAACCTCTCTCATTGGATATTGCCGATTTCGTTTCGTACTACGTTTCTCTAACTCTCTCGGTGAAAGAAGGGATGAGTCGGCTCTATAACTTAGAACCAGTTCCATCGCTTCTTTTATATTTTGTCCAACTATCATACCTGTAGCAAATTCTTTCTGAACATTAATTAATTCTCCTAGATTTGATTCAGGGTCATCTTCTTCCAATTCCTCACGTAGAAGGAAACACATTTCATCGAACACATATCGTTGTGTCGGTTCGTTCCATTGCATAAATGTATCTAATACATCTTGTACATTATATCTTCCAACTTTCGAAACCCATCTAAGCGCAGTGGAATCTAGTATTCCTCTTTCCTCAGTACTGGGAAGCTGACTACGTCTCTGCACAGAGTCAGAGGTAGGAGTCTTAATCAGAGTTTTGTAGAAGGGAGATAGAATATTAGAGACAGAATCAGTGATCCTTCGACGAACAGAAAGCGGAGTCATAATATTAGCAGAGGCAGTGAATAGAGTAGCAGTTGGAACAGATAGGTCAGGAACAGTAGGAGTAGCTTGAAAATTAGCTTGTGAAGTAGCAGGTGTGAGCGACACAGGCATAGGAAAAGAAGCCGGCAACCCTAGAAGAGGGGTTGTCGAAGGAACATTAATATTGACCACAGGAGGTACAGGAACTTGATTCAGGGGAGCGGGAACAGGGACACCAGGTTGTCCAGCAACCGGTAAGTGAACATTCGGTATAGGTGGAGCCGTAGCACCTTGTGCATACGGTGGGGGTGATCGTAACAAGTAAGACAACAGGGGATCCTTTTCAGGGTCCTCTACTATCTTAACCGTACTCGATGGCAAAGCAGGATAGCACTTGTCTATCGCTAAATTACGCTCTCTATCGGCCACCTCCATCGCTTTCTCAGACTCGTTGAGTTGCAGCTGCCTAGCAGACTGTTCTAAAGTCAACTCTTGCTCTTTCTGTTCTTTCTTTAACTTTTTAATCTTTCTCTGTTTAGATTCTTTTCGCCAATAACGGAAAGAATCAAACATTGCCGGCCGGGCTTTCTTCTTAAACAACCTTCTTTCTAGATTATCGAGAACTTCAGGTTCAAAACTACCATGTAGTGGCCAACTAAGGACACCATCTTTCTCTGTGTAGCGGATCCATATCTCGTTATAAGAGATAGGGCCCACACCAAATTTGCAATATAGATCATAAAGGGGAGTTCCAATCGGAGGAACCAAACACGAGTCCTCCAACTGGGAATCACTGTTGCAACTAAAACAAGACAACATACAATTTGTCCGACTTACCATTTTATAATCCGGAACACAGGACAAACAAAACACAAAAAGATGCGCACTTGAACCGAGAACTTAGGCCTACCAGAACTGACAAATGTATCGATACCTGAACTGAACAGAATGATTATCGTAACCAGAATAACCAGTGATAATCTTACAGAACTGAACTGAACTGAGAACTAAAAGGATTATTCAAACGGGAGCAATCCTCACAAAATATTTAACTAGCAACCACTGAATACTTAACTGAGGCACTGAAGACGTCACCAAGGAGAAACCCGTCACGTTTCGCCGTACTGAGGACTGCACCTCGGGTCCAAGACAGGGCGACGGTCAAGGCAACGGACCACTGCAGCCGTCTGAACGGGAACCCTCGTGGAAGAGAACGTCGGGGCCACTTTTGCGATATGCCGGGATCGATGAAGTGGGGCGCCTCCCTCTGAAATCTTCACACGAAGCTCCTCGAACTCTTCAGGCTTTTGGACCGGTACCGAATGACGTCGCCCCACGTTGGGCGCCAATTGGAGTTCTGGACCTTTTGGTTCCGTCCAGAGGTGTCAGGGATAACACCCGAAGACCCCGGAGTTCCACCTGTCTCGGTGCACAAACAAACAGAAACACGGGCTTCTCGATGGTGGCGTCAAAGACCAAAGGTTTATTACTGCAGGGACACAGAAGTCACAGAAACTACACATGGGCAGTATCTAGGAGCCTGTTCGATTTGTACAAAGAGGATTGCTCCTTATATACCAAATATTGGGCTTCAGGCAAATTCTTTACATGTTACCACAGTTCTAAACATTCGTATCTTAAACAATAAATATTTGGCGTTGCACAGGAATCGTCAACAGTATCTGATGTCGAAACATTACAAATGAGGGGTTCCCACTAGTCCATCATAATCCCATGTCAATTCTTCATTCAAGACCCGGACCGCCTCATCGTAAATTTCGTTACCTCCCCCTAATAAAGGCCCAGAAGGAAAGGAGCAGAGCCAGGTGTAGAAGATAGAAAGACAGGATAAGAAATGTTTGTGGGTCGTAAATGGGCACGGTTACCAGCTTCGGCCGCCTAATCATGATCAGGCCAACGAACACAAGAACCAGTATAGCAGGACTGGCCTCAGGCTGGGGAGGCAGGTCTTGCCGAGTCATGCTGCTACAGCGTTGCTGGCCTAAGGTGCACGTGTCACTAGCAAGGTGAATTGCCGGCCAAGGCCTACGTGTCCTTAATTGAAAAGAGGTCATTGCGTGTCCATTGACTATGTGAGGGCAAGGAATACAAAATGGCTTCCGTGATCTAAGATGGATGCCATGGGAAAATTACAAATGTGTTGGTAACAGGAGTGCTCTTGCTCGTAGCATAGCGAAAATACCAGGATATACTAAATGGATCATTTGCGGTTCACTGATACCAAAATTATGTATTTACGACAATGTTATAAAAACGAGTAAAATCGTCACGGAACCTCAGTGCTTACATAACCATGTAAGGGCACCAAGGGGTATACACTGGAGTAGATGCCCCTCGGAGCGCTTACATAACCATGTAAGGGCACCAAGGGGTATACACTGGAGTAGATGCCCTCGGAGTGCTTACATAAGCATGTAAGGGCAACGAGGGGTATGCACTGGAGTAGATACCCTCTGAGCGCTTACATAAACCATGTAAGGGCACCAAGGGGTATACACTGGAGTAGATGCCCCTCGGAGTGCTTACATAACCATGTAAGGGCACCAAGGGGTATACACTGGAGTAGATGCCCCTCGGAGTGCTTACATAAGCATGTAAGGGCAACAAGGGGTATGCACTGGAGTAGATGCCCCTCGGAGCGCTTACATAAACCATGTAAGGGCACCAAGGGGTATGCACTGGAGTAGATGCCCCTCGGAGTGCTTACATAACCATGTAAGGGCACCAAGGGGTATACACTGGAGTAGATGCCCCTCGGAGTGCTTACATAACCATGTAAGGGCACCAAGGGGTATGCACTGGAGTAGATGCCCCTCGGAGCGCTTCCATAAGCATGTAAGGGCACCAAGTGGTATACACTGGAGTAGATGCCCCTCGGAGTGCTTACATAAGCATGTAAGGGCACCAAGGGGTATACACTGGAGTAGATGCCTCTCGGAGTGCTTACATAAGCATGTAAGGGCACCAAGGGGTATGCACTGGAGTAGATGCCCCTCGGAGCGCTTACATAAGCATGTAAGGGCACCAAGGGGTATGCACTGGAGTAGATGCCCCTCGGAGCGCTTACATAACCATGTAAGGGCACCAAGGGGTATACACTGGAGTAGATGCCCCTCGGAGTGCTTACATAAGCATGTAAGGGCATCAAGGGATATGCACTGGAGTAGATGCCCCTCGGAGCGCTTACATAAGCATGTAAGGGCACCAAGGGGTATGCACTGGAGTAGATGCCCCTCGGAGCGCTTACATAAGCATGTAAGGGCACCAAGGGGTATGCACTGGAGTAGATGCCCCTCGGAGCGCTTACATAAGCATGTAAGGGCACCAAGGGGTATGCACTGGAGTAGATGCCCCTCGGAGCGCTTACATAAGCATGTAAGGGCACCAAGGGGTATGCACTGGAGTAGATGCCCCTCGGAGCGCTTACATAACCATGTAAGGGCACCAAGGGGTATACACTGGAGTAGATGCCCCTCGGAGCGCTTACATAAGCATGTAAGGGCATCAAGGGATATGCACTGGAGTAGATGCCCCTGGGAGCGCTTACATAAGCATGTAAGGGCACCAAGGGGTATGCACTGGAGTAGATGCCCCTCGGAGCGCTTACATAAGCATGTAAGGGCACCAAGGGGTATGCACTGGAGTAGATGCCCCTCGGAGTGCTTACATAAGCATGTAAGGGCACCGAGGGGTATACACTGGAGTAGATGCCCCTCGGAGCGCTTACATAAGCATGTAAGGGCACCAAGGGGTATACACTGGAGTAGATGCCCCTCGGAGCGCTTACATAAGCATGTAAGGGCAACGAGGGGTATGCACTGGAGTAGATGCCCCTCGGAGCGCTTACATAAACCATGTAAGGGCACCAAGGGGTATGCACTGGAGTAGATGCCCCTCGGAGCGCTTACATAACCATGTAAGGGCACCAAGGGGTATACACTGGAGTAGATGCCCCTCGGAGCGCTTACATAAGCATGTAAGGGCACCAAGGGGTATACACTGGAGTAGATGCCCCTCGGAGTGCTTACATTAGTATGTAAGGGCACCAAGGGGTATACACTGGAGTAGATGCCCCTCGGAGTGCTTACATAACCATGTAAGGGCACCAAGGGGTATGCACTGGAGTAGATGCCCCTCGGAGCGCTTACATAAGCATGTAAGGGCACCAAGGGGTATACACTGGAGTAGATGCCCCTCGGAGCGCTTACATAACCATGTAAGGGCACCAAGGGGTATGCACTGGAGTAGATGCCCCTCGGAGTGCTTACATAACCATGTAAGGGCACCAAGGGGTATACACTGGAGTAGATGCCCCTCGGAGTGCTTACATAACCATGTAAGGGCACCAAGGGGTATACACTGGAGTAGATGCCCCTCGGAGTGCTTACATAAGCATGTAAGGGCACCAAGGGGTATACTGGAGTAGATGCCACTCGGAGTGCTTACATAACCATGTAAGGGCACCAAGGGGTATGCACTGGAGTAGATGCCCCTCGGAGCGCTTACATAAGCATGTAAGGGCACCAAGTGGTATACACTGGAGTAGATGCCCCTCGGAGCGCTTACATAAGCATGTAAGGGCACCAAGGGGTATACACTGGAGTAGATGCCTCTCGGAGTGCTTACATAAGCATGTAAGGGCACCAAGGGGTATGCACTGGAGTAGATGCCCCTCGGAGCGCTTACATAAGCATGTAAGGGCACCAAGGGGTATGCACTGGAGTAGATGCCCCTCGGAGTGCTTACATAACCATGTAAGGGCACCAAGGGGTATACACTGGAGTAGATGCCCCTCGGAGCGCTTACATAAGCATGTAAGGGCACCAAGGGGTATGCACTGGAGTAGATGCCCCTCGGAGCGCTTACATAAGCATGTAAGGGCACAAAGGGGTATGCACTGGAGTAGATGCCCCTCGGAGCGCTTACATAACCATGTAAGGGCACCAAGGGGTATACACTGGAGTAGATGCCCCTCGGAGCGCTTACATAAGCATGTAAGGGCATCAAGGGATATGCACTGGAGTAGATGCCCCTCGGAGTGCTTACATAAGCATGTAAGGGCACCAAGGGGTATGCACTGGAGTAGATGCCCCTCGGAGCGCTTACATAAGCATGTAAGGGCACCAAGGGGTATGCACTGGAGTAGATGCCCCTCGGAGTGCTTACATAAGCATGTAAGGGCACCAAGGGGTATACACTGGAGTAGATGCCCCTCGGAGTGCTTACATAACCATGTAAGGGCACCAAGGGGTATACACTGGAGTAGATGCCCCTCGGAGCGCTTACATAACCATGTAAGGGCACCAAGGGGTATACACTGGAGTAGATGCCCTCGGAGTGCTTACATAAGCATGTAAGGGCAACGAGGGGTATGCACTGGAGTAGATACCCTCTGAGCGCTTACATAAACCATGTAAGGGCACCAAGGGGTATACACTGGAGTAGATGCCCCTCGGAGTGCTTACATAACCATGTAAGGGCACCAAGGGGTATACACTGGAGTAGATGCCCCTCGGAGTGCTTACATAAGCATGTAAGGGCAACAAGGGGTATGCACTGGAGTAGATGCCCCTCGGAGCGCTTACATAAACCATGTAAGGGCACCAAGGGGTATGCACTGGAGTAGATGCCCCTCGGAGTGCTTACATAACCATGTAAGGGCACCAAGGGGTATACACTGGAGTAGATGCCCCTCGGAGTGCTTACATAACCATGTAAGGGCACCAAGGGGTATGCACTGGAGTAGATGCCCCTCGGAGCGCTTCCATAAGCATGTAAGGGCACCAAGTGGTATACACTGGAGTAGATGCCCCTCGGAGTGCTTACATAAGCATGTAAGGGCACCAAGGGGTATGCACTGGAGTAGATGCCTCTCGGAGTGCTTACATAAGCATGTAAGGGCACCAAGGGGTATGCACTGGAGTAGATGCCCCTCGGAGCGCTTACATAAGCATGTAAGGGCACCAAGGGGTATGCACTGGAGTAGATGCCCCTCGGAGCGCTTACATAACCATGTAAGGGCACCAAGGGGTATACACTGG
Organism: Lissotriton helveticus; assembly: GCF_964261635.1. Lineage (NCBI taxonomy): Eukaryota > Metazoa > Chordata > Amphibia > Caudata > Salamandridae > Lissotriton > Lissotriton helveticus. The sequence goes on along the minus strand of NC_136065.1, from coordinate 2,123,572,034 downwards.
AGTAGATGCCCCTCGGAGTGCTTACATAAGCATGTAAGGGCACCAAGGGGTATGCACTGGAGTAGATGCCCCTCGGAGTGCTTACATAAGCATGTAAGGGCATCAAGGGATATGCACTGGAGTAGATGCCCCTCGGAGCGCTTACATAAGCATGTAAGGGCACCAAGGGGTATGCACTGGAGTAGATGCCCCTCGGAGCGCTTACATAAGCATGTAAGGGCACCAAGGGGTATGCACTGGAGTAGATGCCCCTCGGAGCGCTTACATAAGCATGTAAGGGCACCAAGGGGTATGCACTGGAGTAGATGCCCCTCGGAGCGCTTACATAAGCATGTAAGGGCACCAAGGGGTATGCACTGGAGTAGATGCCTCTCGGAGTGCTTACATAAGCATGTAAGGGCACCAAGGGGTATGCACTGGAGTAGATGCCCCTCGGAGTGCTTACATAAGCATGTAAGGGCATCAAGGGATATGCACTGGAGTAGATGCCCCTCGGAGCGCTTACATAAGCATGTAAGGGCACCAAGGGGTATGCACTGGAGTAGATGCCCCTCGGAGCGCTTACATAAGCATGTAAGGGCACCAAGGGGTATGCACTGGAGTAGATGCCCCTCGGAGCGCTTACATAAGCATGTAAGGGCACCAAGGGGTATGCACTGGAGTAGATGCCCCTCGGAGCGCTTACATAAGCATGTAAGGGCACCAAGGGGTATGCACTGGAGTAGATGCCCCTCGGAGCGCTTACATAACCATGTAAGGGCACCAAGGGGTATACACTGGAGTAGATGCCCCTCGGAGCGCTTACATAAGCATGTAAGGGCATCAAGGGATATGCACTGGAGTAGATGCCCCTCGGAGCGCTTACATAAGCATGTAAGGGCACCGAGGGGTATGCACTGGAGTAGATGCCCCTCGGAGCGCTTACATAAGCATGTAAGGGCACCGAGGGGTATGCACTGGAGTAGATGCCCCTCGGAGTGCTTACATAAGCATGTAAGGGCACCGAGGGGTATACACTGGAGTAGATGCCCCTCGGAGCGCTTACATAAGCATGTAAGGGCAACGAGGGGTATGCACTGGAGTAGATGCCCCTCGGAGCGCTTACATAAACCATGTAAGGGCAACGAGGGGTATGCACTGGAGTAGATGCCCCTCGGAGCGCTTACATAAACCATGTAAGGGCACCAAGGGGTATGCACTGGAGTAGATGCCCCTCGGAGCGCTTACATAACCATGTAAGGGCACCAAGGGGTATACACTGGAGTAGATGCCCCTCGGAGCGCTTACATAAGCATGTAAGGGCACCAAGGGGTATACACTGGAGTAGATGCCCCTCGGAGTGCTTACATTAGTATGTAAGGGCACCAAGGGGTATACACTGGAGTAGATGCCCCTCGGAGTGCTTACATAACCATGTAAGGGCACCAAGGGGTATGCACTGGAGTAGATGCCCCTCGGAGCGCTTACATAAGCATGTAAGGGCACCAAGGGGTATACACTGGAGTAGATGCCCCTCGGAGCGCTTACATAACCATGTAAGGGCACCAAGGGGTATGCACTGGAGTAGATGCCCCTCGGAGTGCTTACATAACCATGTAAGGGCACCAAGGGGTATACACTGGAGTAGATGCCCCTCGGGCATCAAGGGATATGCACTGGAGTAGATGCCCCTCGGAGCGCTTACATAACCATGTAAGGGCACCAAGGGGTATGCACTGGAGTAGATGCCCCTCGGAGCGCTTACATAAGCATGTAAGGGCAACGAGGGGTATACACTGGAGTAGATGCCCCTCGGAGTGCTTACATAAACCATGTAAGGGCACCAAGGGGTATGCACTGGAGTAGATGCCCCTCGGAGCGCTTACATAAGCATGTAAGGGCACCAAGGGGTATGCACTGGAGTAGATGCCCCTCGGAGCGCTTACATAAGCATGTAAGGGCAACGAGGGGTATACACTGGAGTAGATGCCCCTCGGAGTGCTTACATAAACCATGTAAGGGCACCAAGGGGTATGCACTGGAGTAGATGCCCCTCGGAGCGCTTACATAAGCATGTTAGGGCACCAAGGGGTATGCACTGGAGTAGATGCCCCTCGGAGCGCTTACATAAGCATGTAAGGGCATCAAGGGATATGCACTGGAGTAGATGCCCCTCGGAGCGCTTACATAACCATGTAAGGGCACCAAGGGGTATGCACTGGAGTAGATGCCCCTCGGAGTGCTTACATAAGCATGTAAGGGAACCAAGGGGTATGCACTGGAGTAGATGCCCCTCGGAGCGCTTACATAAGCATGTAAGGGCATCAAGGGATATGCACTGGAGTAGATGCCCCTCGGAGCGCTTACATAACCATGTAAGGACACCAAGTGGTATGCACTGGAGTAGATGCCCCTCGGAGTGCTTACATAAGCATGTAAGGGCAACGAGGGGTATACACTGGAGTAGATGCCCCTCGGAGTGCTTACATAAACCATGTAAGGGCACCAAGGGGTATGCACTGGAGTTGATGCCCCTCGGAGCGCTTACATAAGCATGTAAGGGCACCAAGGGGTATACACTGGAGTAGATGCCTCTCGGAGCGCTTACATAAAGCATGTAAGGGCACCAAGGGGTATGCACTGGAGTAGATGCCCCTCGGAGCGCTTACATAAGCATGTAAGGGCACCAAGGGGTATGCACTGGAGTAGATGCCCCTCGGAGCGCTTACATAAGCATGTAAGGGCACCAAGGGGTATGCACTGGAGTAGATGCCCCTCGGAGCGCTTACATAAGCATGTAAGGGCACCAAGGGATATGCACTGGAGTAGATGCCCCTCGGAGCGCTTACATAAGCATGTAAGGGCACCAAGGGGTATGCACTGGAGTAGATGCCCCTCGGAGCGCTTGCATAAGCATGTAAGGACACCAAGGGGTATGCACTGGAGTAGATGCCCCTCGGAGCGCTTGCATAAGCATGTAAGGGCACCAAGGGATATGCACTGGAATAGATGCCCCTCGGAGCGCTTGCATAAGCATGTAAGGGCACCAAGGGGTATGCACTGGAGTAGATGCCCCTCGGAGCGCTTACATAAGCATGTAAGGGCACCAAGGGGTATACACTGGAGTATATGCCCCTCGGAGCGCTTACATAAGCATGTAAGGGCACCAAGGGGTATGCACTGGAGTAGATGCCCCTCGGAGCGCTTACATAACCATGTAAGGGCACCAAGGGGTATACACTGGAGTAGATGCCCCTCGGAGCGCTTACATAAGCATGTAAGGGCACCAAGGGGTATGCACTGGAGTAGATGCCCCTCGGAGCGCTTACATAAGCATGTAAGGGCACCAAGGGGTATGCACTGGAGTAGATGCCCCTCGGAGCGCTTACATAAGCATGTAAGGGCACCAAGGGGTATGCACTGGAGTAGATGCCCCTCGGAGCGCTTACATAAGCATGTAAGGGCACCAAGGGGTATACACTGGAGTAGATGCCCCTCGGAGCGCTTACATAAACCATGTAAGGGCACCAAGGGGTATGCACTGGAGTAGATGCCCCTCGGAGCGCTTACATAAGCATGTAAGGGCACCAAGGGGTATGCACTGGAGTAGATGCCCCTCGGAGCGCTTACATAAGCATGTAAGGGCACCAAGGGGTATGCACTGGAGTAGATGCCCCTCGGAGCGCTTACATAAGCATGTAAGGGCACCAAGGGGTATGCACTGGAGTAGATGCCCCTCGGAGCGCTTACATAAGCATGTAAGGGCAACGAGGGGTATACACTGGAGTAGATGCCCCTCGGAGTGCTTACATTAGTATGTAAGGGCACCAAGGGGTATACACTGGAGTAGATGCCCCTCGGAGTGCTTACACATGTAAGGGCACCAAGGGGTATGCACTGGAGTAGATGCCCCTCGGAGCGCTTACATAACCATGTAAGGGCACCAAGGGGTATGCACTGGAGGAGATGCCCCTCGGAGCGCTTACATAAGCATGTAAGGGCACCAAGGGGTATGCTTACATTAGTATGTAAGGGCACCAAGGGGTATACACTGGAGTAGATGCCCCTCGGAGTGCTTACACATGTAAGGGCACCAAGGGGTATACACTGGAGTAGATGCCCCTCGGAGCGCTTACATAAGCATGTAAGGGCAACGAGGGGTATGCACTGGAGTAGATGCCCCTCGGAGCGCTTACATAAACCATGTAAGGGCACCAAGGGGTATGCACTGGAGTAGATGCCCCTCGGAGTGCTTACATAAACATGTAAGGGCACCAAGGGGTATGCACTGGAGTAGATGCCCCTCGGAGTGCTTACATAAGCATGTAAGGGCACCAAGGGGTATGCACTGGAGTAGATGCCCCTCGGAGCGCTTACATAAGCATGTAAGGGCACCAAGGGGTATGCACTGGAGTAGATGCCCCTCGGAGCGCTTACATAAGCATGTAAGGGCACCAAGGGGTATGCACTGGAGTAGATGCCCCTCGGAGCGCTTACATAAGCATGTAAGGGCACCAAGGGGTATGCACTGGAGTAGATGCCCCTCGGAGTGCTTACATAAGCATGTAAGGGCACCAAGGGGTATGCACTGGAGTAGATGCCCCTCGGAGTGCTTACATAAGCATGTAAGGGCACCAAGGGGTATGCACTGGAGTAGATGCCCCTCGGAGCGCTTACATAAGCATGTAAGGGCACCAAGGGGTATGCACTGGAGTAGATGCCCCTCGGAGCGCTTACATAAGCATGTAAGGGCACCAAGGGGTATGCACTGGAGTAGATGCCCCTCGGAGTGCTTACATAAGCATGTAAGGGCATCAAGGGGTATGCACTGGAGTAGATGCCCCTCGGAGCGCTTACATAAGCATGTAAGGGCACCAAGGGGTATGCACTGGAGTAGATGCCCCTCGGAGCGCTTACATAAGCATGTAAGGGCACCAAGGGGTATGCACTGGAGTAGATGCCCCTCGGAGCGCTTACATAAGCATGTAAGGGCACCAAGGGGTATGCACTGGAGTAGATGCCCCTCGGAGCGCTTACATAAGCATGTAAGGGCATCAAGGGATATGCACTGGAGTAGATGCCCCTCGGAGTGCTTACATAAGCATGTAAGGGCACCAAGGGGTATGCACTGGAGTAGATGCCCCTCGGAGTGCTTACATAAGCATGTAAGGGCACCAAGGGGTATGCACTGGAGTAGATGCCCCTCGGAGCGCTTACATAAGCATGTAAGGGCACCAAGGGGTATACACTGCAGTAGATGCCCCTCGGAGCGCTTATATAAGCATGTAAGGGCACCAAGGGGTATGCACTGGAGTAGATGCCACTCGGATTGCTTACATAACCATGTAAGGGCACCAAGGGGTATACACTGGAGTAGATGCCCTCGGAGTGTTTACATAAGCATGTAAGGGCACCAAGGGGTATGCACTGGAGTAGATGCCCCTCGGAGCGCTTACATAAGCATGTAAGGGCACCAAGGGGTATACACTGGAGTAGATGCCCCTCGGAGCGCTTACATAAGCATGTAAGGGCACCAAGGGGTATGCACTGGAGTAGATGCCCCTCGGAGCGCTTACATAAGCATGTAAGGGCACCAAGGGGTATACACTGGAGTAGATTCCCCTCGGAGGGCTTACATAACCATGTAAGGGCACCAAGGGGTATACACTGGAGTAGATGCCCCTCGGAGCGCTTACATAACCATGTAAGGGCACCGAGGGGTATACACTGGAGTAGATGCCCTCGGAGTGCTTACATAAGCATGTAAGGGCAACGAGGGGTATGCACTGGAATAGATGCCCCTCGGAGTGCTTACATAAGCATGTAAGGGCACCGAGGGGTATGCACTGGAGTAGATGCCCCTCGGAGCGCTTACATAAGCATGTAAGGGCAACAAGGGGTATACACTGGAGTAGATGCCCCTCGGAGTGCTTACATTAGTATGTAAGGGCACCAAGGGGTATACACTGGAGTAGATGCCCCTCGGAGTGCTTACACATGTAAGGGCACCAAGGGGTATGCACTGGAGTAGATGCCCCTCGGAGCGCTTACATAACCATGTAAGGGCACCAAGGGGTATGCACTGGAGGAGATGCCCCTCGGAGCGCTTACATAAGCATGTAAGGGCACCAAGGGGTATGCTTACATTAGTATGTAAGGGCACCAAGGGGTATACACTGGAGTAGATGCCCCTCGGAGTGCTTACACATGTAAGGGCACCAAGGGGTATGCACTGGAGTAGATGCCCCTCGGAGCGCTTACATAAGCATGTAAGGGCACCAAGGGGTATGCACTGGAGTAGATGCCCCTCGGAGTGCTTACATAACCATGTAAGGGCACCAAGGGGTATACACTGGAGTAGATGCCCCTCGGAGTGCTTACATAAGCATGTAAGGGCACCAAGGGGTATGCACTGGAGTAGATGCACCTCGGGGCGCTTACATAAGCATGTAAGGGCACCAAGGGGTATATACTGGAGTAGATGCCCCTCGGAGTGCTTACATAACCATGTAAGGGCACCAAGGGGTATACACTGGAGTAGATGCCCCTCGGAGTGCTTACATAACCATGTAAGGGCACCAAGGGGTATACACTGGAGTAGATGCCCCTCGGAGTGCTTACATAACCATGTAAGGGCACCAAGGGGTATACACTGGAGTAGATGCCCTCGGAGTGCTTACATAAGCATGTAAGGGCAATGTTGGACAGGCCACATGGTCGGGCTGCCCCCCCTCCCCGCAGTAGGACCTGGACCCTGGCTCTCCCTGCATCCCCAGCCAGAGTCCCTAAACGACCACCCGAAATACCCTGCAATCCCTCCACTACAAGACACCAGCCCCGGACCCAGCTGGCCCGGGTCACCATCCACACCACGACATCGAACCGGCCGCCATCTTGGGGCACTGCAGCACGAGGCCGCGTGGCCTCAACCCGACCCTAACCCTGGGCCCGGCCGGCCCCGACATCGGGGCACCAACCTCCCCCCAGGAGGCAGAGTGACCACTTGGCAAATCAATGGGAGAAGGAATCGTCAACGGCTCCCCTCCGCCAGGTGTCGATCACCCCCGGCCGCCCTGGGCGCTGGCTCCACCCCCCTGCGGGGTGTCTGGACTCCCTCATCCCGGACCTCCCGGCCACCAGGCGCGAGGGTCCGGACATCAAAGGGGACCAGACCTATAACTGGGGCAGTGCCAGACCAGGAAGGCAGTTGTATCCTGGAGTCGAGAGACCCGAGAAGAACTCATCCGTGACTGGCCTGCTGGCGCTGCCGCGGCCCTCTGCCTCATAAACCCATCTTGGCCTGCTGGCGCTGCCGCGGCCCTCTGCCTCGTGAAACCATCGTCTTGGCCTGCTGGCGCTGCCGCGGCCCTCTGCCTAGTGAAACCATCTTGGCCTGCTGGCGCTGCCGCGGCCCTCTGCCTCGTGAAACCATCTTGGCCTGCTGGCGCTGCCGCGGCCCTCTGCCTCGTGAAACCATCGACTTGGCCTGCTGGCGCTGCCGCGGCCCTCTGCCTTGTGAGACTACCATCTTGGCCTGCTGGCGCTGCCGCGGCCCTCTGCCTCGTGAAACCATCGACTTGGCCTGCTGGCGCTGCCGCGGCCCTCTGCCTTGTGAGACTACCATCTTGGCCTGCTGGCGCTGCCGCGGCCCGATCCACAGACCCTCCAGCTCGAGGATTGTGAGCTCGCCCCTTACCACTACCTGTACCGATCCGGTACCAAGACTGTCCCGCTACCCCTTTTCCCTACAGAGACTAGAAGTGAGAGGACCCCCGGGTCCGAGATATCCTGTATCGCTGATATCCTTGCCTTAAGAACCTTATATAAAGCATTGAACTCGACTTGGTGTGGTGCCTGTTTGTGGGGAGGGAGGCAACTTGTCTGTACGATCACCGGAGACGGTCCCCCTCGGGGATCTCTCCCTCAGTGTCCGGCCGACCCTCAGGGTCCCCGTCTAACATTGGTGGCCAGCGACGGGATCCGAACCTACGCATAATCGTACAGAAAGTCACCCGATCCACGACACACGACCACCATGACAACAGAGAGCGGAACAACGGAGAAATTCCAGATGGAAAAATTGGAAGACTACAACCACCGAGAACTGAAGCAATATTGCATGGAACTTGGTCTCCCAACCACGGGTCTGAGTACGAAGGAAGACTTCAAACGAGCCCTAGAAGCCTGGGCGGAAACGGGTACGGCCGTACCCCGAACACAAACGACCGAAACGAGCCCCGCACCAACTAAAGAAAGAGCGGGTCTCTCCCTGGAAGAGATCCGAGAAAGAGAAAAAACCAGACTCCACGAATTAGAACTAGCCCGACTTCGCTTGGATGGAGAACTCAAGCTGGCCGAAAAAAAAATAACCCTGGAACACTTACGACTCAAGGAAGAGCGAGAAGACAAGCAAAGACAGAGAGAGCTAGAGGAAAAGAAACTAGAGTACGAACATGAGCGCGATCTCAAAGCACTGGAGATCCAGAAACAGAATAAAGACCTCGGGCTCCCCGAACGACCGACCCCGTCTGCTTCGACCGAACCCAAGGTTCACATCCCCAAAGAGGTCATCCGGGAATACCACAAGAACGATGATATACAGCAGTGGTTTAAAGCCTATGAGGTGGCAATGACCTCCCACCGGATTCCCCGAAGCGATTGGGGAGCCGGATTATGGGGGAGGTTTGTCAACGAAGGGCGGGACGCCCTGCTGCAACTCCCGGACCAGCTGATGACCTCCTACGACCACATGAAGGCCGCCCTCCTCACTCGATACGGGCTCACACCTGAGATGTACCGCCAACGGTTCCGCGACTGCAAACGGATTCCGGGTACAACTTGGGTGGAGTACGTGAACTTTTTTAGCCGAGCCTTCGAGGGGTGGATCAAGGGCAACAAAGTAACCACATACGAACAACTCTTTGACCTTATCGTATGGGAACACCTGTCGAACAACTGCTTCGTGGAGCTCCGGCAACACCTCCTGGACAGTAAGATAACCGACCCTCGACAACTCGCCGTCGAAGCCGACCGGTGGGAAAGCACCCGAGTTGGCCGGAACGCACCCAGCGAATTATCCAGACCGTATCGCCCCCGAGGGGGAGGAGGGAGTCAGGGTCGGGGGAGAGACCCCGGCCCCTCGTCACCCCCCAGAAACCCCTCGACCCCGGTTGGCCGAGGAAGCCCTGCCGTCCGGGCCGGTTTCCGGGCCAACATTACGTGCCACAGGTGCCAGCGACCCGGCCACTACGCCAGTGATCCCAACTGCCCAAAGAATCCGAACACTACCCCCCGCCAAGTTGCAGCGGCGGCCCTAGGGGAAGAACTAATCCCGGAAGACCAAGAAGAGTACGAGACCGATCCCTCTGAATGGGCGCCCGCCGCCATGGCACTGGTCTGCTTAGGGGAGAGAGACATGATTCCGCGGGCCCCCCTTCCCGCCAACACCCAGAAGTACGGTCAATGGGTCAACATTAATGGCCGCCGGGCGGAAGCCCTCCGCGACACCGGGGCCAGTGTAACGGCGGTCCGACGCCACCTCGTCACTCCCGACCAAATCTTGCCGAACATTCTTTGCCCTGTCCGATCAGCCGACAACTCCGAAAGCCTATGCCACATGGCCTGCGTCCCCTTCGAGTGGGGAGGAGTAACAGGGATGTTAAAAGTAACTGTCCGCGATGATGCCCCCGTGGACTGCCTCCTAGGAAACGACCTTGAAAGCTCTCCATGGGCAGCTGTCGAACGGAGGGAGCACCTGGGGATGCTTGGCCTCCCCGAATGGGTCTGCGTCACGACCCGGTCCATGACCGCCCGCGCGGTCCCCAGCCCAGAAGAGCCCGAGTGGCCAGAGCCTCCTCCCGCGCTCATCCCAGAGGAGGCCGCCCCAGGAGCCAGTCCATTGACCCAAACCGAAGAAGGATCCGACCAGCTTCGGGACGTCCCTGACCTGGCACAATGGCGGCAGGAGGGAGGCCCCACGCAGGAACAATTCCGGGCCGAACAGAAAACCTGTCCCTCTCTCGAAGGACTCCGGCAGCAAGCCCTGGCCCAGAGCACCGGGGATACCTCGGGGGCCCACTGGATCTACTGGGACCAAGACCTGCTCTACAGCGAGCAGAAAGTGGCGGAACTAGGGGCCAGTCGGGTGCTGGTGGTGCCCCTTCGCTTCCGAGACTTCCTCCTGAACTTAGCCCACGATGTCCCCCTTGCCGGACACCTGGGGCAGGATAAAACCTACGACCGCCTGGTGACCCATTTTTTCTGGCCCCACATGCGAAAGGATGTCACCAACCACTGCAAGGCCTGCCCCACCTGCCAGGCCAGCGGAAAAAGTGGCCGAAAAATCAAAGCACCATTGCAACCCTTTCCTGTCGTCACCACCCCGTTTGAACGAGTGGGAATAGACATTGTGGGGCCCCTCGACCCTCGAACAGCCCAAGGACACCGGTTCATCCTGGTCCTCGTAGACCACGCCACTCGCTATCCCGAGGCCATCCCTCTTCGGACGGTGACGGCCCCCGTGGTGGGCCGGGCCCTGATGGGGATCTTCTCCCGGGTGGGGTTCCCCCGGGAGGTCGTCAGTGACAGGGGCACGAACTTTATCTCCAGATATATGAAGTCTCTTTGGCAACAATGCGGGGTTACCTACAAATTCACGACCCCCTATCACCCGCAGGGAAACGGACTGGTCGAGAGGTTCAACCGCACCCTCAAGGGGATGATTATGGGCCTAGAAGAACCCCTTCGACGCCAGTGGGACGTGCTACTTCCCTGCCTCCTGTTTGCCTATCGGGAGGTCCCGCAGAAGTCCCTCGGCTTCAGCCCATTTGAACTCCTGTACGGGCACCCCGTCCGGGGCCCCCTCAGCCTAGTCAAGGAAGGTTGGGAGCAGCCTCCCCAGAAAACTCCCCCGGACATCTACAGGTACCTCCTGGCTCTCCGCAACCAGACCCGGCAGTTCCGAGACACCGCCAAAGCCAATCTCGAGGCCAGTCAGGAGGACATGAAGAGGTGGTACGATCAGCACGCGTCCTCCATTGAGTTCGAACCGGGACAACAGGTCTGGGTGATGTCCCCGGTTGAACCCTGTGCACTCCAAGACCGATGGTCCGGGCCCTTCAAGGTAATCGAACGCAAAGGGCCCGTCACCTATTTAATCGACATGGAAACTGCCCGGAACCCCCTACGGGTCCTCCATGCCAACAGGCTAAAACCCCATTTTGTGCGATCCGAGCTCAGCCTCCTGATGGCTACCGATAATGGGACAGAAGAAGACTCCGAACCCCTGCCGGACTTACTGAGGGCCTTCGAGCAGGATGGCTCAGTGGAAGGGGTCCAGCTCTCCGAGGCCCTGTCCCCGGAGCAACGCCAAGACTGCCAAACGCTCCTGAGGCGGTTCGCCTCCCTGTTCTCCCTCACCCCCGGAGTCACCCCCTGGTGCCTCCACGATGTGGACACCGGGGACAGCCCTCCTATCCGACACCGGGCATACCGCGTACCAGACCGGGTACGAGCCTGCATCCAGACCGAGGTGTCCAAAATGCTGACCCTGGGAGTGATCGAACCCTCAGACAGCCCCTGGGCAAGCCCAGTCGTCCTGGTTCCCAAGGCGGCCGCCCCGGGCGTTGCCCCTGAGCTCCGGTTCTGCGTGGACTATCGGGGGCTGAATGCAGTTACCCGGACCGACGCTCATCCCATCCCCCGGGCCGACGAGCTAATTGACCGGATGGGGGCCGCCCGCTACCTGAGCATCTTCGACCTAACAGCGGGCTACTGGCAGATCGGCCTCACCCCTCGGGCCCAAGAACGATCCGCCTTCTCTACCCCAGACGGGCACTACCACTTTAAAGTCATGCCCTTCGGCATGAAAAACGCCCCGGCCACGTTCCAACGGCTGGTAAACCAGGTACTGGCGGGCCTGGAAGACTTCAGCGCCGCCTACCTGGACGACATTGCTGTGTACAGCCACCAGTGGACCGACCACCTCCGCCACCTGCGGGAGGTTCTACACGCCCTCCAGCAAGCCGGGCTCACCATCAAGGCCAGCAAGTGCCAGGTTGGCCAAGGGTCCGTGACCTACCTGGGACACCAAGTGGGAAGCGGGCTAGTGGCTCCTCTCCAACTCAAGATTGCTGCCATCCAGGCCTGGCAACCCCCTACGACCCAAACGGAGGTCCGGGCCTTCCTGGGGCTCACCGGATACTACCGGCGGTTCGTGAAGGACTATGGCAGCATCGTGGGACCCCTCACAGAGCTCACCTCCAAAAAGGGCCCCAAAACCGTCAACTGGACCCTGGACTGCCAATCGGCCTTCGAGAAACTAAAGACCGCCATGTGCACGGCCCCCGTGCTCCAGGCTCCCGACTACAGCCGGGAATTCATTGTGCAGACGGACGCCTCCGATCATGGTGTGGGGGCCGTCCTCTCCCAACTCAACGCCGAAGGGGTCGACCATCCGGTGGTCTTCATCAGCAGACGCCTCTTGCCCCGAGAACAGCGCTGGAGCACCATTGAGAGAGAAGCCTTCGCCGTAGTCTGGGCACTCAAGAAGCTCCGGCCATACCTCTTCGGCACCCACTTCCGGGTGCAAACAGACCACCGACCCCTGCAATGGCTGATGCAAATGCGGGGGGAAAACCCGAAGCTGTTGCGCTGGTCCATCTCCCTGCAGGGGATGGACTTCACGGTGGAACATCGTCCAGGCCAGGACCACGCCAACGCCGACGGCCTGTCACGCTTTTTCCGCCTCAGCGAGGAGAGTCCCCAGGAAGATGGCTGACTCTCCCCGCCTTCAGCTGGGGGGGACGCATGTTGGACAGGCCGCATGGTCGGGCTGCCCCCCCTCCCCGCAGTAGGACCTGGACCCTGGCTCTCCCTGCATCCCCAGCCAGAGTCCCTAAACGACCACCCGAAATACCCTGCAATCCCTCCACTACAAGACACCAGCCCCGGACCCAGCTGGCCCGGGTCACCATCCACACCACGACATCGAACCGGCCGCCATCTTGGGGCACTGCAGCACGAGGCCGCGTGGCCTCAACCCGACCCTAACCCTGGGCCCGGCCGGCCCCGACATCGGGGCACCAACCTCCCCCCAGGAGGCAGAGTGACCACTTGGCAAATCAATGGGAGAAGGAATCGTCAACGGCTCCCCTCCGCCAGGTGTCGATCACCCCCGGCCGCCCTGGGCGCTGGCTCCACCCCCCTGCGGGGTGTCTGGACTCCCTCATCCCGGACCTCCCGGCCACCAGGCGCGAGGGTCCGGACATCAAAGGGGACCAGACCTATAACTGGGGCAGTGCCAGACCAGGAAGGCAGTTGTATCCTGGAGTCGAGAGACCCGAGAAGAACTCATCCGTGACTGGCCTGCTGGCGCTGCCGCGGCCCTCTGCCTCGTAAACCCATCTTGGCCTGCTGGCGCTGCCGCGGCCCTCTGCCTCGTGAAACCATCGTCTTGGCCTGCTGGCGCTGCCGCGGCCCTCTGCCTAGTGAAACCATCTTGGCCTGCTGGCGCTGCCGCGGCCCTCTGCCTCGTGAAACCATCTTGGCCTGCTGGCGCTGCCGCGGCCCTCTGCCTCGTGAAACCATCGACTTGGCCTGCTGGCGCTGCCGCGGCCCTCTGCCTTGTGAGACTACCATCTTGGCCTGCTGGCGCTGCCGCGGCCCTCTGCCTCGTGAAACCATCGACTTGGCCTGCTGGCGCTGCCGCGGCCCTCTGCCTTGTGAGACTACCATCTTGGCCTGCTGGCGCTGCCACGGCCCGATCCACAGACCCTCCAGCTCGAGGATTGTGAGCTCGCCCCTTACCACTACCTGTACCGATCCGGTACCAAGACTGTCCCGCTACCCCTTTTCCCTACAGAGACTAGAAGTGAGAGGACCCCCGGGTCCGAGATATCCTGTATCGCTGATATCCTTGCCTTAAGAACCTTATATAAAGCATTGAACTCGACTTGGTGTGGTGCCTGTTTGTGGGGAGGGAGGCAACTTGTCTGTACGATCACCGGAGACGGTCCCCCTCGGGGATCTCTCCCTCAGTGTCCGGCCGACCCTCAGGGTCCCCGTCTAACAGGCAACGAGGGGTATGCACTGGAGTAGATGCCCCTCGGAGCGCTTACATAAACCATGTAAGGGCACCAAGGGGTATACACTGGAGTAGATGCCCCTCGGAGTGCTTACATAACCATGTAAGGGCACCAAGGGGTATACACTGGAGTAGATGCCCCTCGGAGCGCTTACATAAGCATGTAAGGGCAACGAGGGGTATGCAGTGGAGTAGATGCCCCTCGGAGCGCTTACATAAACCATGTAAGGGCACCAAGGGGTATGCACTGGAGTAGATGCCCCTCGGCGCGCTTACATAACCATGTAAGGGCACCAAGGGGTATACACTGGAGTAGATGCCCCTCGGAGTGCTTACATAAGCATGTAAGGGCACCAAGGGGTATGCACTGGAGTAGATGCCCCTCGGAGCGCTTACATAAGCATGTAAGGGCACCAAGGGGTATACACTGGAGTAGATGCCCCTCGGAGCGCTTACATAAGCATGTAAGGGCACCAAGGGGTATACACTGGAGTAGATGCCCCTCGGAGCGCTTACATAAGCATGTAAGGGCACCAAGGGGTATGCACTGGAGTAGATGCCCCTCGGAGTGCTTACATAAGCATGTAAGGGCATCAAGGGATATGCACTGGAGTAGATGCCCCTCGGAGCGCTTACATAAGCATGTAAGGGCACCAAGGGGTATGCACTGGAGTAGATGCCCCTCGGAGCGCTTACATAAGCATGTAAGGGCACCAAGGGGTATGCACTGGAGTAGATGCCCCTCGGAGCGCTTACATAAGCATGTAAGGGCACCAAGGGGTATGCACTGGAGTAGATGCCCCTCGGAGCGCTTACATAACCATGTAAGGGCACCAAGGGGTATGCACTGGAGTAGATGCCCCTCGGAGTGCTTACATAAGCATGTAAGGGCACCAAGGGGTATGCACTGGAGTAGATGCCCCTCGGAGTGCTTACATAAGCATGTAAGGGCACCAAGGGGTATGCACTGGAGTAGATGCCCCTCGGAGCGCTTACATAAGCATGTAAGGGCACCAAGGGGTATGCACTGGAGTAGATGCCCCTCGGAGCGCTTACATAAGCATGTAAGGGCACCAAGGGGTATACACTGGAGTAGATGCCCCTCGGAGTGCTTACATAAGCATGTAAGGGCACCAAGGGGTATACACTGGAGTAGATGCCCCTCGGAGCGCTTACATAAGTATGCAAGGGCAACGAGGGGTATGCACTGGAGTAGATGCCCCTCGTAGCGATTACATAAACCATGTAAGGGCACCAAGGGGTATGCACTGGAGTAGATGCCCCTCGGAGTGCTTACATAACCATGTAAGGGCACCAAGGGGTATACACTTGAGTAGATGCCCCTCGGAGCGCTTACATAAGCATGTAAGGGCACCAAGGGGTATACACTGGAGTAGATGCCCCTCGGAGTGCTTACATTAGTATGTAAGGGCACCAAGGGGTATACACTGGAGTAGACGCTCCTCGGAGTGCTTACATAACCATGTAAGGGCACTGTTAGACGGGGACCCTGAGGGTCGGCCGGATACCGAGGGAGAGATCCCCGAGGGGGACCGTCTCCGGCGATCGTACAGACAAGTTACCTCCCTCCCCACAAACAGGCACCACACCAGGTTGAGTTCAAGGTTTTATATAAGGTTCTTAAGGCAAGGATATCAGCGATACAGGATATCTTGGACCCGGGGGTCCTCTCACTTCTAGTCTCTGTAGGGAAAAGGGGGTAGCGGGACAGTCTTGGTACCGGATCGGTACAGGTAGTGGTCAACGGCGAGCTCACAATCCTCGAGCTGGAGTGTCTGTGGATCGGGCCGCGGCAGCGCCAGCAGGCCAAGGTGATAGTCTCATAAAGCAGAGGGCCGCGGCAGCGCCAGCAGGCCAAGTCGATGGTTTCACGAGGCAGAGGGCCGCGGCAGCGCCAGCAGGCCAAGACGATGGTTTCACGAGGCAGAGGGCCGCGGCAGCGCCAGCAGGCCAAGACGATGGTTTCACGAGGCAGAGGGCCGCGGCAGCGCCAGCAGGCCAAGACGATGGTTTCACGAGGCAGAGGGCCGCGGCAGCGCCAGCAGGCCAAGACGATGGTTTCACGAGGCAGAGGGCCGAGGCAGCGCCAGCAGGCCAAGTCACGGATGAGTTCTTCTCGGGTCTCTCGACTCCAGGATACAACTCCCTTCCTGGTCTGGCCCTGCCCCAGTTATAGGTCTGGTCCCCTTTGATGTCCGGACCCTCGCGCCTGGGGGCCGGGAGGTCCGGGATGAGGGAGTCCAGACACCCAGCAGGGGGGTGGAGCCAGCGCCCAGGCGGCCTGGGGTGATCGACACCTGGCGGAGGAGAGCCGTTGACGATTCCTTCTCCCATTGACTCGCCAAGTGGTCACTCTGCCTCCTGGGAGGATGGTGGGGCCTCGATGTCGGGGCCGGCCGGGCCCGGGGTTAGGGTCGAGTTGAGGCCACGCGGCCTCGTGCTGCAGTGCCCCAAGATGGCGGCCGGGTCGATGTCGTGGGGTAGATGGTGACCCGGGCCAGCTGGGTCCGGAGCTGGTGTCTTGTAGTGGAGGGATTGCAGGGTACTTCGGGTGGTCGTTTGTGGACTCTGGCTGGGGATGCAGGGAGAGCCAGGGTCCTGGTCCCATTGCGGGGAGGGGGGACAGCTCGAACATGCGGCCTGTCCAACATGCGTCCCCCCCAGCTGAAGGCGGGGAGAGTCAGCCATCTTCCTGGGGACTCTCCTCGCTGAGGCGGAAAAAGCGTGACAGGCCGTCGGCGTTGGCGTGGTCCTGGCCTGGACGATGTTCCACCGTGAAGTCCATCCCCTGCAGGGAGATGGACCAGCGCAACAGCTTCGGGTTCTCCCCCCGCATTTGCATCAACCATTGCAGGGGTCGGTGGTCTGTTTGCACCCGGAAGTGGGTGCCGAAGAGGTATGGCCGGAGCTTCTTGAGTGCCCAGACTACGGCGAAGGCCTCCCTCTCAATGGTGCTCCAGCGCTGTTCTCGGGGCAAGAGGCGTCTGCTGATGAAGACCACCGGATGGTCGACCCCTTCGGTGTTGAGTTGGGAGAGGACGGCCCCCACACCATGATCGGAGGCGTCCGTCTGCACAATGAATTCCCGGCTGTAGTCGGGAGCCTGGAGCACGGGGGCCGTGCACATGGCGGTCTTTAGCTTCTCGAAGGCTGATTGGCAGTCCGGGGTCCAGTTGACGGTTTTGGGGCTCTTTTTGGAGGTGAGCTCTGTGAGGGGCCCCACGATGCTGCCATAGTCCTTCACGAACCGCCGGTAGTATCCGGTGAGCCCCAGGAAGGCCCGGACCTCCGTTTGGCTCGTAGGGGGTTGCCAGGCCTGGATGGCAGCAATCTTGAGTTGGAGAGGGGCCACCAGCCCGCTTCCCACTTGGTGTCCCAGGTAGGTCACGGACCCTTGGCCAACTTGGCACTTGCTGGCCTTGATGGTGAGCCCGGCTTGCTGGAGGCCGTGTAGAACCTCCCGCAGGTGGCGGAGGTGGTCGGTCCACTGGTGGCTGTACACAGCAATGTCGTCCAGGTAGGCGGCGCTGAAGTCTTCCAGGCCCGCCAGTACCTGGTTTACCAGCCGTTGGAACGTTGCCGGGGCGTTTTTCATGCCGAAGGGCATGACTTTAAAGTGGTAGTGCCCGTCTGGGGTAGAGAAGGCGGATCGTTCTTGGGCCCTAGGGGTGAGGCCGATCTGCCAGTAGCCCGCTGTTAGGTCGAAGATGCTCAGGTAGCGGGCGGCCCCCATCCGGTCAATTAGCTCGTCTGCCCGGGGGATGGGATGAGCGTCGGTCCGGGTAACTGCATTCAGCCCTCGATAGTCCACGCAGAACCGGAGCTCAGGGGCAACGCCCGGGGCAGCTGCCTTGGGAACCAGGATGACTGGGCTCGCCCAGGGACTGTCTGAGGGTTCGATCACGCCTAGGGTCAGCATCTTGGATACCTCGGTCTGGATGCAGGCTCGTACCCGGTCTGGTACGCGGTATGCTCGGTGTCGAATAGGAGGGCTGTCCCCGGTGTCTACATCGTGGAGGCACCAGGGGGTGACTCCGGGGGTGAGGGAGAACAGGGAGGCGAACTGCCTCAGGAGCGTTTGGCAGTCTTGGCGTTGCTCCGGGGACAGGGCCTCGGAGAGCTGGACCCCTTCCACTGAGCCATCCTGCTCGAGGGCCCTCAGTAAGTCCGGAAGGGGTTCGGAGTCTTCTTCTGCCCCAGTATCGGTAGCCATCAGGAGGCTGAGTTCGGATCGCACAAAATGGGGTTTGAGCCTGTTGGCATGGAGGACCCGTAGGGGGTTCCGGGCAGTCTCCATGTCGATTAAATAGGTGACGGGCCCCTTGCGTTCGATTACCTTGAAGGGCCCGGACCATCTGTCTTGGAGGGCACAGGGCTCAACCGGGGACATCACCCAGACCTGTTGTCCAGGTTCGAACTCAATGGAGGACGTGTGCTGATCGTACCACCTCTTCATGTCCTCCTGACTGGCCTCGAGGTTGGCTTTGGCGGTGTCTCGGAACCGCCGGGTCTGGTTGCGGAGAGCCAGGAGATACCGGTAGATGTCCGGGGGAGTTTTCTGGGGAGGCTGCTCCCAACCTTCCTTGACTAGGCTGAGGGGGCCCCGGACGGGGTGCCCGTACAGTAGTTCAAAGGGGCTGAAGCCGAGGGACTTCTGCGGGACCTCCCGATAGGCAAACAGGAGGCATGGAAGCAGTACGTCCCACTGGCGTCGAAGGGGTTCTTCTAAACCCATAATCATCCCCTTGAGGGTGCGGTTGAATCTCTCGACCAGTCCGTTTCCTTGCGGGTGATAAGGGGTCGTGAATTTGTAGGTGACCCCGCATTGCTGCCAGAGGGACTTCATATATCTGGAGATAAAGTTCGTGCCCCTGTCACTGACGACCTCCCGGGGGAACCCCACCCGGGAGAAGATCCCCATCAGGGCCCGGCCCACCACGGGGGCCGTCACAGTCCGAAGAGGGATGGCCTCGGGATAGCGGGTGGCGTGGTCTACAAGGACCAGGATGAACCGGTGTCCTTGGGCTGTTCGGGGGTCGAGGGGCCCCACAATGTCTATTCCCACTCGTTCAAACGGGGTGGTGACGACAGGAAAGGGTTGTAATGGTGCTTTGATTTTTCGGCCACTTTTTCCGCTGGCCTGGCAGGTGGGGCAGGCCTTGCAGTGGTTGGTGACATCCTTCCGCATGTGGGGCCAGAAAAAATGGGTCACCAGGCGGTCGTAGGTTTTATCCTGCCCCAGGTGTCCGGCAAGGGGGACATCGTGGGCTAAGTTCAGGAGGAAGTCTCGGAAGCGAAGGGGCACCAC
Source organism: Lissotriton helveticus (assembly GCF_964261635.1). NCBI lineage: Eukaryota > Metazoa > Chordata > Amphibia > Caudata > Salamandridae > Lissotriton > Lissotriton helveticus. The sequence continues at coordinate 2,123,552,643 of NC_136065.1, read as the reverse complement.
CAGCACCCGACTGGCCCCTAGTTCTGCAATTTTCTGCTCGCTGTAGAGCAGGTCTTGGTCCCAGTAGATCCAGTGGGCCCCCGAGGTATCCCCGGTGCTCTGGGCCAGGGCTTGCTGCCGGAGTCCTTCGAGAGAAGGACAGGTTTTTTGCTCGGCCCGGAATTGTTCCTGCGTGGGGCCTCCCTCCTGCCGCCATTGTGCCAGGTCAGGGACGTCCCGAAGCTGGTCGGGTCCTTCTTCGGTTTGGGTCAAGGGAATGGCTTCTGGGGCGGCCTCCTCTGGGATGAGCGCGGGAGGAGGTTCTGGCCACTCGGGCTCTTCCGGGCGGGGGACCGCGCGGGCGGTCATGGATCGGGTCGTGACGCAGACCCATTCGGGGAGGCCAAGCATCCCCAGGTGCTCCCTCCGTTCGACAGCTGCCCAGGGAGAGCTTTCAAGGTCGTTTCCTAGGAGGCAGTCCACGGGGGCATCATCGCGGACAGTTACTTTTAACATCCCTGTTACTCCTCCCCACTCGAAGGGGACGCAGGCCATGTGGCATAGGCTTTCGGAGTTGTCGGCTGATCGAACAGGGCAAAGAATGTTCGGCAAGATTTGGTCTGGAGTGACGAGGTGGCGTCGGACCGCCGTTACACTGGCCCCGGTGTCGCGGAGGGCTTCCGCCCGGCGGCCATTGATGTTGACCCATTGACCGTACTTCTGTGTGTTGGCGGGAAGGGGGGCCCGCGGAATCATGTCTCTCTCCCCTAAGCAGACCAGTGCCATGGCGGCGGGTGCCCATTCAGAAGGATCGGTCTCGTACTCCTCTTGGTCTTCCGGGATTATTTCTTCCCCTAGGGCCGCCGCTGCAACTTGGCGGGGAGTAGTGTTCGGATTCTTTGGGCAGTTGGGATCACTGGCGTAGTGGCCGGGTCGCTGGCACCTGTGGCACGTAATGTTGGCCCGGAAACCGGCCCGGACGGCAGGGCTTCCCCGGCCAACCGGGGTCGAGGGGTTTCTGGGGGGTGACGAGGGGCCGGGGTCTCTCCCCCGACCCTGACTTCCTCCTCCCCCTCGGGGGCGATACGATCTGGATACTTCGCTGGGTGCGCTCCGGCCAACTCGGGTGCTTTCCCACCGATCGGCTTCGGCGGCGAGTTGTCGAGGGTCGGTTAGCTTGCTGTCCAGGAGGTGTTGCCGGAGCTCCACGAAGCAGTTGTTCGACAGGTGTTCCCATACGATAAGGTCAAAGAGTTGTTCGTAGGTGGTTACTTTGTTGCCCTTGATCCACCCCTCGAAGGCTCGGCTAAAAAAGTTCACGTACTCCACCCAAGTTGTACCCGGAATCCGTTTGCAGTCGCGGAACCGTTGGCGGTACATCTCAGGTGTGAGCCCGTATCGAGTGAGGAGGGCGGCCTTCATGTGGTCGTAGGAGGTCATCAGCTGGTCCGGGAGTTGCAGCAGGGCGTCCCGCCCTTCGTTGACAAACCTCCCCCATAATCCGGCTCCCCAATCGCTTCGGGGAATCCGGTGGGAGGTCATTGCCACCTCATAGGCTTTAAACCACTGCTGGATATCATCGTTCTTGTGGTATTCCCGGATGACATCTTTGGGGATGTGAACCTTGGGTTCGGTCGAGGCAGACGGGGTCGGTCGTTCGGGGAGCCCGAGGTCTTTATTCTGTTTCTGGATCTCCAGTGCTTTGAGATTGCGCTCATGTTCGTACTCTAGTCTCTTTTCCTCTAGCTCCCTCTGTCTTTGCTTGTCTTCCCGCTCTTCCCTGAGCCGTAAGTGTTCCAGGGTTATTTTTTGTTCCGCCAGCTTGAGTTCCCCATCCAAGCGAAGTCGGGCAAGTTCTAACTCGTGGAGTCTGGTTTTTTCTCTTTCTCGGATCTCTTCCAGGGAGAGATCCGCTCTTTCTTTAGTTGGTGCGGGGCTCGTTTCGGTTGTTTGTGTTCGGGGTACGGCCGTACCCGTTTCTGCCCAAGCTTCTAGGGCTCGTTTGAAGTCTTCCTTTGTGCTAAGACCTGTGGTTGGAAGTCCAAGTTCTATGCAATATTGCTTCAGTTCCCGGTGGTTGTAGTCTTCCAATTTTTCCATCTGAAATTTTTCCGTTGTTCCGCTCTCTATTGACATGGTTGTTGTGTGTGGTGGGGCGAGTGACCTTCTGTACGATTATGCGTAGGTTCGGATCCCGTCGCTGGCCACCAATGTTAGACGGGGACCCTGAGGGTCGGCCGGATACCGAGGGAGAGATCCCCGAGGGGGACCGTCTCCGGCGATCGTACAGACAAGTTACCTCCCTCCCCACAAACAGGCACCACACCAGGTTGAGTTCAAGGTTTTATATAAGGTTCTTAAGGCAAGGATATCAGCGATACAGGATATCTTGGACCCGGGGGTCCTCTCACTTCTAGTCTCTGTAGGGAAAAGGGGGTAGCGGGACAGTCTTGGTACCGGATCGGTACAGGTAGTGGTCAACGGCGAGCTCACAATCCTCGAGCTGGAGTGTCTGTGGATCGGGCCGCGGCAGCGCCAGCAGGCCAAGGTGATAGTCTCATAAAGCAGAGGGCCGCGGCAGCGCCAGCAGGCCAAGTCGATGGTTTCACGAGGCAGAGGGCCGCGGCAGCGCCAGCAGGCCAAGACGATGGTTTCACGAGGCAGAGGGCCGCGGCAGCGCCAGCAGGCCAAGACGATGGTTTCACGAGGCAGAGGGCCGCGGCAGCGCCAGCAGGCCAAGATGATGGTTTCACGAGGCAGAGGGCCGCGGCAGCGCCAGCAGGCCAAGACGATGGTTTCACGAGGCAGAGGGCCGCGGCAGCGCCAGCAGGCCAAGACGATGGTTTCACGAGGCAGAGGGCCGCGGCAGCGCCAGCAGGCCAAGTCACGGATGAGTTCTTCTCGGGTCTCTCGACTCCAGGATACAACTCCCTTCCTGGTCTGGCCCTGCCCCAGTTATAGGTCTGGTCCCCTTTGATGTCCGGACCCTCGCGCCTGGGGGCCGGGAGGTCCGGGATGAGGGAGTCCAGACACCCAGCAGGGGGGTGGAGCCAGCGCCCAGGCGGCCTGGGGTGATCGACACCTGGCGGAGGAGAGCCGTTGACGATTCCTTCTCCCATTGACTCGCCAAGTGGTCACTCTGCCTCCTGGGAGGATGGTGGGGCCTCGATGTCGGGGCCGGCCGGGCCCGGGGTTAGGGTCGAGTTGAGGCCACGCGGCCTCGTGCTGCAGTGCCCCAAGATGGCGGCCGGGTCGATGTCGTGGGGTAGATGGTGACCCGGGCCAGCTGGGTCCGGAGCTGGTGTCTTGTAGTGGAGGGATTGCAGGGTACTTCGGGTGGTCGTTTGTGGACTCTGGCTGGGGATGCAGGGAGAGCCAGGGTCCTGGTCCCATTGCGGGGAGGGGGGACAGCTCGAACATGCGGCCTGTCCAACAGGCACCAAGGGGTATGCACTGGAATAGATGCCCCTCGGAGTGCTTACATAAGCATGTAAGGGCACCAAGGGGTATGCACTGGAGTAGATGCCCCTCGGAGCGCTTACATAAGCATGTAAGGGCAACGAGGGGTATACACTGGAGTAGATGCCCCTCGGAGTGCTTACATTAGTATGTAAGGGCACCAAGGGGTATACACTGGAGTAGATGCCCCTCGGAGTGCTTACACATGTAAGGGCACCAAGGGGTATGCACTGGAGTAGATGCCCCTCGGAGCGCTTACATAACCATGTAAGGGCACCAAGGGGTATGCACTGGAGGAGATGCCCCTCGAAGCGCTTAAATAAGCATGTAAGGGCACCAAGGGGTATGCTTACATTAGTATGTAAGGGCACCAAGGGGTATACACTGAAGTAGATGCCCCTCGGAGTGCTTACACATGTAAGGGCACCAAGGGGTATACACTGGAGTAGATGCCCCTCGGAGCGCTTACATAAGCATGTAAGGGCAACGAGGGGTATGCACTGGAGTAGATGCCCCTCGGAGCGCTTACATAAACCATGTAAGGGCACCAAGGGGTATGCACTGGAGTAGATGCCCCTCGGAGTGCTTACATAACCATGTAAGGGCACCAAGGGGTATACACTGGAGTAGATGCCCCTCGGAGTGCTTACATAAGCATGTAAGGGCACCAAGGGGTATGCACTAGAGTAGATGCCCCTCGGAGCGCTTACATAAGCATGTAAGGGCACCAAGGGGTATACACTGGAGTAGATGCCCCTCGGAGTGCTTACATAAGCATGTAAGGGCACCAAGGGGTATGCACTGGAGTAGATGCCCCTCGGAGTGCTTACATAAGCATGTAAGGGCACCAAGGGGTATGCACTGGAGTAGATGCCCCTCGGAGCGCTTACATAACCATGTAAGGGCACCAAGGGGTATGCACTGGAGTAGATGCCCCTCGGAGCGCTTACATAAGCATGTAAGGGCATCAAGGGATATGCACTGGAGTAGATGCCCCTCGGAGCGCTTACATAAGCATGTAAGGGCACCAAGGGGTATGCACTGGAGTAGATGCCCCTCGGAGCGCTTACATAAGCATGTAAGGGCACCAAGGGGTATGCACTGGAGTAGATGCCCCTCGGAGCGCTTACATAAGCATGTAAGGGCACCAAGGGGTATGCACTGGAGTAGATGCCCCTCGGAGCGCTTACATAAGCATGTAAGGGCACCAAGGGGTATGCACTGGAGTAGATGCCCCTCGGAGCGCTTACATAACCATGTAAGGGCACCAAGGGGTATGCACTGGAGTAGATGCCCCTCGGAGCGCTTACATAAGCATGTAAGGGCATCAAGGGATATGCACTGGAGTAGATGCCCCTCGGAGCGCTTACATAAGCATGTAAGGGCACCAAGGGGTATGCACTGGAGTAGATGCCCCTCGGAGCGCTTACATAAGCATGTAAGGGCACCAAGGGGTATGCACTGGAGTAGATGCCCCTCGGAGCGCTTACATAAGCATGTAAGGGCACCAAGGGGTATGCACTGCAGTAGATGCCCCTCGGAGCGCTTATATAAGCATGTAAGGGCACCAAGGGGTATGCACTGGAGTAGATGCCACTCGGAGCGCTTACATAACCATGTAAGGGCACCAAGGGGTATGCACTGGAGTAGATGCCCTCGGAGTGTTTACATAGGCATGTAAGGGCACCAAGGGGTATGCACTGGAGTAGATGCCCCTCGGAGCGCTTACATAAGCATGTAAGGGCACCAAGGGGTATACACTGGAGTAGATGCCCCTCGGAGCGCTTACATAAGCATGTAAGGGCACCAAGGGGTATGCACTGGAGTAGATGCCCCTCGGAGCGCTTACATAAGCATGTAAGGGCACCAAGGGGTATACACTGGAGTAGATGCCCCTCGGAGCGCTTACATAACCATGTAAGGGCACCAAGGGGTATACACTGGAGTAGATGCCCCTCGGAGCGCTTACATAACCATGTAAGGGCACCAAGGGGTATACACTGGAGTAGATGCCCTCGGAGTGCTTACATAAGCATGTAAGGGCAACGAGGGGTATGCACTGGAATAGATGCCCCTCGGAGTGCTTACATAAGCATGTAAGGGCACCGAGGGGTATGCACTGGAGTAGATGCCCCTCGGAGCGCTTACATAAGCATGTAAGGGCAACGAGGGGTATACACTGGAGTAGATGCCCCTCGGAGTGCTTACATTAGTATGTAAGGGCACCAAGGGGTATACACTGCAGTAGATGCCCCTCGGAGTGCTTACACATGTAAGGGCACCAAGGGGTATGCACTGGAGTAGATGCCCCTCGGAGCGCTTACATAACCATGTAAGGGCACCAAGGGGTATGCACTGGAGGAGATGCCCCTCGGAACGCTTACATAAGCATGTAAGGGCACCAAGGGGTATGCTTACATTAGTATGTAAGGGCACCAAGGGGTATACACTGGAGTAGATGCCCCTCGGAGTGCTTACACATGTAAGGGCACCAAGGGGTATGCACTGGAGTAGATGCCCCTCGGAGCGCTTACATAAGCATGTAAGGGCACCAAGGGGTATGCACTGGAGTAGATGCCCCTCGGAGTGCTTACATAACCATGTAAGGGCACCAAGGGGTATACACTGGAGTAGATGCCCCTCGGAGTGCTTACATAAGCATGTAAGGGCACCAAGGGGTATACACTGGAGTAGATGCCCCTCGGAGCGCTTACATAAGCATGCAAGGGCAACGAGGGGTATGCACTGGAGTAGATGCCCCTCGTAGCGATTACATAAACCATGTAAGGGCACCAAGGGGTATGCACTGGAGTAGATGCCCCTCGGAGTGCTTACATAACCATGTAAGGGCACCAAGGGGTATACACTTGAGTAGATGCCCCTCGGAGCGCTTACATAAACATGTAAGGGCACCAAGGGGTATACACTGGAGTAGATGCCCCTCGGAGTGCTTATATAAGCATGTAAGGGCACCAAGGGGTATGCACTGGAGTAGATGCCCCTCGGAGCGCTTACATAAGCATGTAAGGGCACCAAGGGGTATGCACTGGAGTAGATGCCCCTCGGAGTGCTTACATAACCATGTAAGGGCACCAAGGGGTATACACTGGAGTAGATGCCCCTCGGAGTGCTTACATAAGCATGTAAGGGCACCAAGGGGTATGCACTGGAGTAGATGCCCCTCGGGGCGCTTACATAAGCATGTAAGGGCACCAAGGGGTATATACTGGAGTAGATGCCCCTCGGAGTGCTTACATAACCATGTAAGGGCACCAAGGGGTATACACTGGAGTAGATGCCCCTCGGAGCGCTTACATAACCATGTAAGGGCACCAAGGGGTATACACTGGAGTAGATGCCCCTCGGAGTGCTTACATAACCATGTAAGGGCACCAAGGGGTATACACTGGAGTAGATGCCCTCGGAGTGCTTACATAAGCATGTAAGGGCAACGAGGGGTATGCACTGGAGTAGATGCCCCTCGGAGCGCTTACATAAACCATGTAAGGGCACCAAGGGGTATACACGGGAGTAGATGCCCCTCGGAGTGCTTACATAACCATGTAAGGGCACCAAGGGGTATACACTGGAGTAGATGCCCCTCGGAGCGCTTACATAAGCATGTAAGGGCAACGAGGGGTATGCAGTGGAGTAGATGCCCCTCGGAGCGCTTACATAAACCATGTAAGGGCACCAAGGGGTATGCACTGGAGTAGATGCCCCTCGGCGCGCTTACATAACCATGTAAGGGCACCAAGGGGTATACACTGGAGTAGATGCCCCTCGGAGTGCTTACATAAGCATGTAAGGGCACCAAGGGGTATGCACTGGAGTAGATGCCCCTCGGAGCGCTTACATAAGCATGTAAGGGCACCAAGGGGTATACACTGGAGTAGATGCCCCTCGGAGCGCTTACATAAGCATGTAAGGGCACCAAGGGGTATACACTGGAGTAGATGCCCCTCGGAGTGCTTACATTAGCATTTAAGGGCACCAAGGGGTATGCACTGGAGTAGATGCCCCTCGGAGCGCTTACATAAGCATGTAAGGGCACCAAGGGGTATGCACTGGAGTAGATGCCCCTCGGAGTGCTTACATAACCATGTAAGGGCACCAAGGGGTATACACTGGAGTAGATGCCCCTCGGAGTGCTTACATAAGCATGTAAGGGCATCAAGGGATATGCACTGGAGTAGATGCCCCTCGGAGCGCTTACATAAGCATGTAAGGGCAACGAGGGGTATGCACTGGAGTAGATGCCCCTCGTAGCGATTACATAAACCATGTAAGGGCACCAAGGGGTATGCACTGGAGTAGATGCCCCTCGGAGTGCTTACATAACCATGTAAGGGCACCAAGGGGTATGCACTGGAGTAGATGCCCCTCGGAGCGCTTACATAAGCATGTAAGGGCACCAAGGGGTATGCACTGGAGTAGATGCCCCTCAGAGCGCTTACATAAGCATGTAAGGGCACCAAGGGGTATGCACTGGAGTAGATGCCCCTCGGAGCGCTTACATAAGCATGTAAGGGCACCAAGGGGTATACACTGGAGTAGATGCCCCTCGGAGCGCTTACATAAGCATGTAAGGGCACCAAGGGGTATACACTGGAGTAGATGCCCCTCGGAGTGCTTACATAAGCATGCAAGGGCAACGAGGGGTATGCACTGGAGTAGATGCCCCTCGTAGCGATTACATAAACCATGTAAGGGCACCAAGGGGTATGCACTGGAGTAGATGCCCCTCGGAGTGCTTACATAACCATGTAAGGGCACCAAGGGGTATACACTGGAGTAGATGCCCCTCGGAGCGCTTACATAAGCATGTAAGGGCACCAAGGGGTATACACTGGAGTAGATGCCCCTCGGAGTGCTTACATTAGTATGTAAGGGCACCAAGGGGTATACACTGGAGTAGATGCCCCTCGGAGTGCTTACATAACCATGTAAGGGCACCAAGGGGTATACACTGGAGTAGATGCCCCTCGGAGCGCTTACATAAGCATGTAAGGGCACCAAGGGGTATGCACTGGAGTAGATGCCCCTCGGAGCGCTTATATAAGCATGTAAGGGCACCAAGGGGTATGCACGGGAGTAGATGCCCCTCGGAGCGCTTACATAACCATGTAAGGGCACCAAGGGGTATGCACGGGAGTAGATGCCCCTCGGAGCGCTTACATAACCATGTAAGGGCACCAAGGGGTATGCACTGGAGTAGATGCCCCTCGGAGCGCTTACATAACCATGTAAGGGCACCAAGGGGTATGCACTGGAGTAGATGCCCCTCGGAGCGCTTACATAAGCATGTAAGGGCACCAAGGGGTATGCACTGGAGTAGATGCCCCTCGGAGCGCTTACATAAGCATGTAAGGGCACCAAGGGGTATACACTGGAGTAGATGCCTGTTGGACAGGCCCCATGAAGGGCCGCTCTCCCCCGGCCCAACCAGGCCCGAACCAGCCACGCAAGTACCACACACCACCATTGCACGTCCACCGTCCCCGCAGGGACCCCTACACTCGAACCTGTTGACCGCGTAGGCCGACCCACTACCGGCCTGCGCGCCCATCCTGGGCGCCATCTTGGACACTCCACCACGAGGCCGCCTGGCCCCCGATCGACCCCAACCCTGGGCCTGGCCAGGCCTCAGACATTCCGGCACCAACATCCACCCAGGAGGTGAGCGGGCTACTTGGTCAGTCAATGGGAGCAAGAGGTGTCGATGGCTCTCCCCCGCCAAGTGCCACTCGCCCATCGCCTCTCCGGGCGCTGGCTCCACCCCCCTGCTGGGTGTCTGAACCCCCTCATCCCGGACCTCCCGACCTCCAAGTGCGAGGGTCCGGACATCAAAGCACACCAGCCCTATAACTGGGGCAGCTCCAGAGCAGGACGGGAGTTGTATCTTGGAGTCGAGAGACGCAAAGAAGAACTCATCCTTGACGGACTACTGGCGCTGCCGTAGCTCTGTCTTGTGCACCCTCGTCTTGCCTGCTGGCGCTGCCGCGGCTTTGGGAACCACCCTATCCTTCGCAATCGTCGGGACCTGCTGGCGTGGCCGCGGACCGTTTGTAACCACCACCTCCATCGGGACCTGCTGGCTCTGCCGCGGACCGTCGTCTTCCTTCATCCATCTCGGGACCTGCTGGCTCCGCCGCGGCCCGTTCATCTACACCACCAAGCTCGAGGATTGAGAGCTATTTCCATCCTTTTGGTAACAAGACTGTCCCGCTACCCTTTTCCCAAACAGAGACCAGAATAGAGGGGACCCCTGAGTCCAGACCTCCTTGTACCATTCTACCGTACTTGAAGAATTGCCTATAAAATATCGTCGAACTTTATCATTGTGTGGTGTCCGTCTGTGGGGGGGAAGTTACTTGTCTGTACGATTCACTGGAGACGGCTCTCCCCGGAGACCTCTCCCCTTATCCTCGGCCGACCCTCCCGGTCCGTCTAACATTGGTGGCCAGCGACGGGATCCGAATCACCGCATAAACCGTACAGAGAGTAGCTCACCCCACGGCGAATCACGATGTCAACTAAAGACAGCGGATCAACGGAGAAATTCCAGATGGAGAAATTGGACGAGTACAGCCATCGTGAACTTAAACAGTTCTGTATCGAATTAGGTATCGCTACCACCGGACTAAATACCAAAGATGACTTTAAGCAGGCCCTGGAATCTTGGACAGAAACCGGGGCTGCCGGAACCCCCGATCAAGACATCGCAGCAAAAACCCCCATGGCCCCTGAAGAACGAAGAACGGGTCTCTCGCCAGACGAGATCCAGGAACGAGAAAGAACCCGACTACACGAGCTGGAAATGGCCCGGCTCAAAATGGACGTTGAACTAAAGTTGGCCGAACAGAAAATCAACTTAGAGCACCTGCGTCTCCGAGAAGAAAGAGAGGAGAAACAAAGACAAAGGGAGCTCGAGGAAAAGAAACTGGCATATGAACATGAGCGGAAATTAGCTGAAATCGACCTACGCAAACAGAATAAAGAAACAGGGGTGCCCGAGCAACCCCACACTCCAGGGGCAACAGAGAAGAAGGTACACATCCCCAAGGATGTCGTTCGAGAATACTTCCGAGAGGACGACATCCAGCAATGGTTTAAGGCCTATGAAATCGCTATGACTGCACACCGGATCGATAGAAGCGATTGGGGGGCCGGTCTGTGGGGGAGATTCCTCAATGAGGGCCGCGACGCCCTGCTGCAACTCCCGGACCAGCAGATGACCTCCTATGACCATATGAAAGCTGCACTCCTCACCCGCTATGGCCTCACACCCGAGATGTACCGTCAGAGGTTCCGAGACTGCACCCGCATCCCAGGTACAACTTGGGTGGACTATGTCAATTACTTTAGCCGAGCCTTCGAGGGCTGGATCAAAGGAAGCAAGGTCACAACCTACGAACAACTGTTCAATCTTATGGTATGGGAGCATCTGTCGAACAATTGCTTCATTGAACTTCGCCAGCACCTCCTCGACAGCAAGTTAACGGATCCCCGGCAGCTCGCAGCCGAAGCAGACCGGTGGGAGATCACCAGAGTGAGTCGAAATGGGTCCTGCGAACAGAACCGGAACAACAATGGTCAGCACCGTCCCCGAGGAGGTGGAGGCCAAGGACGCGGAAGAAGCAACGCTCCGGTCACCCCCACTACCAGCACCACCCCCCCGGCCAACCGGGGCAGCACCCCAGCGCGACCGGGACATCGAGCCAATGTTACCTGCCATCGATGTCAACGAGTCGGACACTATGCAAACGACCCAAACTGCCCCCAGTACCAGAGCCCAAGACCCCGCCAAGTAGCCGCTGCTGCTCTGGGGGAGGAACAGATCTCAGAGGAACAAGAAGAATATGAACAGGAACACCAAGAATGGGAGCCAGCCGCCATGGCTCTCGCCTGCCTAGGGGGGAGAGACATGGTCCCGCGGGTCCCCCTACCCGCTAATACCCAGAAGTACAGCCAATGGGTGGGCATCAATGGACGCCGGGCTGAAGCCCTTCGTGACACTGGGGCCAGTGTAACAGCCGTCCGCTGTCACCTGGTGACCCCCGAACAATACTTACCAAACATTCTCTGCCCTGTACGTTCAGCCGATAACTCAGAAAGTCTGTGTCGGATGGCCTGCGTCCCCTTCGAATGGGGAGGGGTCTCCGGCATGTTGAAGGTGACGGTCCGAGATGATGCCCCCGTAGACTGCCTCCTGGGTAATGACCTGGAAAGCTCTCCATGGGCAGCAGTCGAACGGAAAGAGCACCTGGGGATGCTGGGCGTCCCGGACTGGGCGTGCGTCACCACCCGGTCCATGACCGCCCGTGCCAACACCCGCCCAGAGGAACTCGAATGGCCGGCGCCACCGCCTCCGGTCGCCCCCGCCGAAACCACCGACCGTGACGTCCCCCCCGAACCAGCTCAACCTCCAGACCTCGCTAACCTCGACCAGTGGCCTCAAGAGGGGGGGCCCACGCAAGAACAATTTCGCCAAGAACAAAAGACCTGTCCCTCCCTCGAGGGACTCCGCCAGCAAGCGCTAGCCCAAAGCGCAGGGGATACCTCCGGAACCCACTGGGTCTACTGGGACAATGATCTGCTGTACAGTGAGCAAAGAATCGCGGAGCTGGGGGCCAGCCGAGTCCTAGTGGTACCCCTCCGTTTTAGAGACTTTCTGCTAAACCTGGCCCACGATGTCCCCCTGGCAGGACACTTGGGTCAAGACAAAACCTATAGCCGCCTGGTGACCCACTTCTTCTGGCCCAAAATGAGGGACAATGTACACCAGCATTGCCGATCTTGCCCCACGTGCCAAGCCAGTGGGAAGAGCGGCCGCAAACTGAAAGCCCCCCTGCAACCTTTTCCCGTGGTCACCACCCCGTTCGAGAGGGTCGGAATCGATATCGTAGGGCCCCTGGACCCGCGCACAAAACAAGGCCATCGATTCATCCTGGTGCTAGTGGACCACGCCACCCGCTACCCGGAGGCTGTTCCCCTGCGGACTGTGACAGCCCCGGTAGTCGGCCGGGCTCTGATGGGGATCTTCTCCCGGGTGGGCTTCCCCCGGGAGGTCGTCAGTGACAGAGGCACGAACTTTATTTCGAAATATATGAAATCTCTCTGGCAACAGTGCGGGGTTACCTACCGGTTCACGACCCCCTATCACCCTCAAGGAAACGGACTCGTTGAGCGGTTCAACCGCACGCTCAAAGGGATGATCGGGGGGTTGGAGGAGCCCCTCCGTCGCCAGTGGGATGTGCTGCTGCCGTGCCTCCTCTTCGCATATCGAGAGGTTCCCCAGAAGTCCCTGGGCTTCAGCCCATTTGAACTACTATATGGACACCCCGTGCGCGGGCCGCTCAGCCTAGTTAAGGAAGGCTGGGAGATGCCCCCTCTAAAGAACCCACCAGATGTTTTCCGCTACCTCCTAACACTCCGCAACCAGACCCGGCGATTCCGAGAACTAGCAAAAGCCAACCTAGAGGCCAGTCAGGAGGACATGAAAAGGTGGTATGACCGGAATGCCTCCTCCATCGAATTTGAACCTGGGCAACAGGTATGGGTGATGTCCCCCACCGAACCCTGCGCCCTACAAGACAAGTGGACAGGGCCCTTCAAAGTGGTCGAGCGCAAGGGTCCGGCGACCTATCTCATCGACTTGGAATCTTCCCGGAACCCCCTCCGGGTCCTCCACGCTAACAGACTGAAACCGCACTTTGTACGGACAGAGCTCAGCCTCCTGATGGCCACAGACAATGGGGCTGAAGAGGACTCCGAGCCCCTCCCGGACCTCCTACGAACGCGGGAGAAAGACGGTTCCGTAGATGGGGTCCGACTCTCAGAGGCCCTCACCCGAGAGCAACACCAGGAGTGCCAAGTTCTCCTGTCACAATTCGCCAGCCTGTTCTCCCTCACCCCAGGTGTCACTTCCTGGTGTACGCACGATGTGGACACGGGGGACAGCCCCCCTATCCGCCACCGGGCCTACCGCGTGCCAGATCGGGTACGGGCCTGCATCCAGGAGGAAGTAGCCAAAATGCTCACGCTCGGGGTCATCGAGCCCTCAGACAGCCCCTGGGCCAGCCCTGTAGTACTGGTCCCCAAAGCAGCTGCCCCCGGCACCACACCAGAACTCCGGTTCTGCGTCGACTACCGGGGCTTGAATGCGGTCACCAGGACAGACGCACATCCCATCCCCCGGGCAGATGAACTAATCGACCGCATGGGAGCTGCCCGCTACCTCAGTATCTTCGACCTGACGGCGGGCTACTGGCAAATCGGCCTCACACCCCGGGCACAAGAACGTTCTGCCTTTTCCACTCCCGATGGCCATTACCATTTCACAGTCATGCCCTTCGGCATGAAGAATGCCCCAGCAACGTTCCAACGGCTCGTCAATCAGGTCCTGGCGGGACTCGAAGGATTCAGCGCCGCCTACTTAGACGACATCGCTGTATACAGCAACCAGTGGTCCGAGCACCTCCACCACCTCCGAGCAGTGCTGCACGCCCTTCAGCAAGCTGGCCTCACGATCAAGGCCAGCAAATGTCAAATTGGGCAAGGGTCTGTAACCTACCTCGGGCACCAGGTGGGAAGCGGCCTGGTGGCCCCTCTTCAGCTAAAAATTGCCGCCATCCAGTCCTGGCAGCCCCCCACTACCCAGACCGAGGTACGAGCCTTCCTGGGCCTCACGGGCTATTACCGAAGGTTCGTGAAAGACTATGGTACTATCGTGAGGCCCCTCACAGAGCTCACGTCAAAAAATCAGCCCCAGAAAGTCAACTGGACCCCAGAGTGTCAAGCTGCATTTGAACAATTGAAAGCCGCCATGTGCTCCGCCCCTGTGCTCCAGGCCCCCGACTACAGCCGGGAGTTCATCGTCCAGACGGATGCCTCCGACCATGGCATTGGGGCAGTCCTGTCTCAAGTGAACACCGAAGGCCATGACCAGCCGGTGGCCTTCATCAGCCGGCGACTCCTACCACGGGAACAACGCTGGAGCACCATAGAGAGGGAGGCCTTCGCGGTGGTATGGGCCCTCAAGAAGCTCCGGCCCTACCTTTTTGGCACACCCTTTCGGGTACAGACCGACCACCGACCCCTGCAGTGGCTGATGCAGATGCGGGGGGAAAACCCGAAGTTACTACGCTGGTCCATCTCCCTACAAGGGATGGACTTCACAGTTGAACATCGGCCTGGGCCCGATCACGCCAACGCAGATGGCCTGTCCCGGTTCTTCCGCCTCGACGAGAAGAGTCCCCAAGAGAATGGGTAACTCTCCCCGCCTTCAGCTGGGGGGGACGCATGTTGGACAGGCCCCATGAAGGGCCGCTCTCCCCCGGCCCAACCAGGCCCGAACCAGCCACGCAAGTACCACACACCACCATTGCACGTCCACCGTCCCCGCAGGGACCCCTACACTCGAACCTGTTGACCGCGTAGGCCGACCCACTACCGGCCTGCGCGCCCATCCTGGGCGCCATCTTGGACACTCCACCACGAGGCCGCCTGGCCCCCGATCGACCCCAACCCTGGGCCTGGCCAGGCCTCAGACATTCCGGCACCAACATCCACCCAGGAGGTGAGCGGGCTACTTGGTCAGTCAATGGGAGCAAGAGGTGTCGATGGCTCTCCCCCGCCAAGTGCCACTCGCCCATCGCCTCTCCGGGCGCTGGCTCCACCCCCCTGCTGGGTGTCTGAACCCCCTCATCCCGGACCTCCCGACCTCCAAGTGCGAGGGTCCGGACATCAAAGCACACCAGCCCTATAACTGGGGCAGCTCCAGAGCAGGACGGGAGTTGTATCTTGGAGTCGAGAGACGCAAAGAAGAACTCATCCTTGACGGACTACTGGCGCTGCCGTAGCTCTGTCTTGTGCACCCTCGTCTTGCCTGCTGGCGCTGCCGCGGCTTTGGGAACCACCCTATCCTTCGCAATCGTCGGGACCTGCTGGCGTGGCCGCGGACCGTTTGTAACCACCACCTCCATCGGGACCTGCTGGCTCTGCCGCGGACCGTCGTCTTCCTTCATCCATCTCGGGACCTGCTGGCTCCGCCGCGGCCCGTTCATCTACACCACCAAGCTCGAGGATTGAGAGCTATTTCCATCCTTTTGGTAACAAGACTGTCCCGCTACCCTTTTCCCAAACAGAGACCAGAATAGAGGGGACCCCTGAGTCCAGACCTCCTTGTACCATTCTACCGTACTTGAAGAATTGCCTATAAAATATCGTCGAACTTTATCATTGTGTGGTGTCCGTCTGTGGGGGGGAAGTTACTTGTCTGTACGATTCACTGGAGACGGCTCTCCCCGGAGACCTCTCCCCTTATCCTCGGCCGACCCTCCCGGTCCGTCTAACAATGCCCCTCGGAGCGCTTACATAAGCATGTAAGGTCACCAAGGGGTATGCACTGGAGTAGATGCCCCTCGGAGCGCTTACATAACCATGTAAGGGCACCAAGGGGTATGCACTGGAGTAGATGCCCCTCGGAGCGCTTACATAAGTATGTAAGGGCACCAAGGGGTATGCACTGGAGTAGATGCCCCTCGGAGCGCTTACATAACCATGTAAGGGCACCAAGGGGTATGCACTGGAGTAGATGCCCCTCGGAGCGCTTACATAACCATGTAAGGGCACCAAGGGGTATGCACTGGAGTAGATGCCCCTCGGAGCGCTTACATAAGCATGTAAGGGCACCAAGGGGTATGCACTGGAGTAGATGCCCCTCGGAGCGCTTACATAACCATGTAAGGGCACCAAGGGGTATGCACTGGAGTAGATGCCCCTCGGAGCGCTTACATAAACCATGTAAGGGCACCAAGGGGTATGCACTGGAGTAGATGCCCCTCGGAGCGCTTACATAAACCATGTAAGGGCACCAAGGGGTATGCACTGGAGTAGATGCCCCTCGGAGCGCTTACATAAACCATGTAAGGGCACCAAGGGGTATGCACTGGAGTAGATGCCCCTCGGAGCGCTTACATAAGCATGTAAGGGCACCAAGGGGTATGCACTGGAGTAGATGCCCCTCGGAGCCCTTACATAAGCATGTAAGGGCACCAAGGGGTATGCACTGGAGTAGATGCCCCTCGGAGCCCTTACAAAAGCATGTAAGGGCACCAAGGGGTATGCACTGGAGTAGATGCCCCTCGGAGCGCTTACATAAGCATGTAAGGGCACCAAGGGGTATGCACTGGAGTAGATGCCCCTCGGAGCGCTTACATAAGCATGTAAGGGCACCAAGGGGTATGCACTGGAGTAGATGCCCCTCGGAGCCCTTACATAAGCATGTAAGGGCACCAAGGGGTATGCACTGGAGTAGATGCCCCTCGGAGCGCTTACATAAGCATGTAAGGGCACCAAGGGGTATGCACTGGAGTAGATGCCCCTCGGAGCCCTTACATAAGCATGTAAGGTAACCAAGGGGTATGCACTGGAGTAGATGCCCCTCGGAGCGCTTACATAAGCATGTAAGGGCACCAAGGGGTATGCACTGGAGTAGATGCCCCTCGGAGCGCTTACATAAGCATGTAAGGGCACCAAGGGGAATGCACTGGAGTAGATGCCCCTCGGAGCGCTTACATAAACCATGTAAGGGCACCAAGGGGTATGCACTGGAGTAGATGCCCCTCGGAGCGCTTACATAAGCATGTAAGGGCACCAAGGGGTATGCACTGGAGTAGATGCCCCTCGGAGCGCTTACATAACCATGTAAGGGCACCAAGGGGTATGCACTGGAGTAGATGCCCCTCGGAGCGCTTACATAAGCATGTAAGGGCACCAAGGGGTATGCACTGGAGTAGATGCCCCTCGGAGCGCTTACATTAGCATGTAAGGGCACCAAGGGGTATGCACTGGAGTAGATGCCCCTCGGAGCGCTTACATTAGCATTTAAGGGCACCAAGGGGTATGCACTGGAGTAGATGCCCCTCGGAGCGCTTACATAAGCATTTAAGGGCACCAAGGGGTATGCACTGGATTAGATGCCCCTCGGAGCGCTTACATAACCATGTAAGGGCACCAAGGGGTATGCACTGGAGTAGATGCCCCTCGGAGCGCTTACATAAGCATGTAAGGGCACCAAGGGGTATGCACTGGAGTAGATGCCCCTCGGAGCGCTTACATAAGCATGTAAGGGCACCAAGGGGTATGCACTGGAGTAGATGCCCATCGGAGCGCTTACATAAGCATGTAAGGGCACCAAGGGGTATGCACTGGAGTAGATGCCCCTCGGAGCGCTTACATAACCATGTAAGGGCACCGAGGGGTATGCCCCTCGGAGCGCTTACATAAGCATGTAAGGGCACCGAGGGGTATACACTGGAGTAGATGCCCCTCGGAGCGCTTACATAACCATGTAAGGGCACCGAGGGGTATACACTGGAGTAGATGCCCTCGGAGCGCTTACATAAGCATGTAAGGGCAACGAGGGGTATGCACTGGAGT
This sequence comes from Lissotriton helveticus, assembly GCF_964261635.1. Classification (NCBI taxonomy): domain Eukaryota; kingdom Metazoa; phylum Chordata; class Amphibia; order Caudata; family Salamandridae; genus Lissotriton; species Lissotriton helveticus. The sequence continues at coordinate 2,123,534,760 of NC_136065.1, read as the reverse complement.
AGATGACCCTCGGAGCGCTTACATAAAGCATGTAAGGGCACCGAGGGGTATACACTGGAGTAGATGCCCCTCGGAGCGCTTACATAAGCATGTAAGGGCACCAAGGGGTATACACTGGAGTAGATGCCCCTCGGAGCGCTTACATAACCATGTAAGGGCAACGAGGGGTATGCACTGGAGTAGATGCCCCTCGGAGCGCTTACATAAGCATGTAAGGGCATCAAGGGATATGCACTGGAGTAGATGCCCCTCGGAGCGCTTACATAAACATGTAAGGGCACCAAGGGGTATGCACTGGAGTAGATGCCCCTCGGAGCGCTTACATAAGCATGTAAGGGCACCAAGGGGTATGCACTGGAGTAGATGCCCCTCGGAGCGCTTACATAAGCATGTAAGGGCACCAAGGGGTATGCACTGGAGTAGATGCCCCTCGGAGCGCTTACATAAACCATGTAAGGGCATCAAGGGGTATGCACTGGAGTAGATGCCCCTCGGAGCGCTTACATAAGCATGTAAGGGCATCAAGGGGTATGCACTGGAGTAGATGCCCCTCGGAGCGCTTACATAAGCATGTAAGGGCACCAAGGGGTATGCACTGGAGTAGATGCCCCTCGGAGTGCTTACATAAGCATGTAAGGGCACCAAGGGGTATGCACTGGAGTAGATGCCCCTCGGAGCGCTTACATAAGCATGTAAGGGCACCAAGGGGTATACACTGCAGTAGATGCCCCTCGGAGCGCTTATATAAGCATGTAAGGGCACCAAGGGGTATGCACTGGAGTAGATGCCACTCGGAGTGCTTACATAACCATGTAAGGGCACCAAGGGGTATACACTGGAGTAGATGCCCTCGGAGTGTTTACATAAGCATGTAAGGGCACCAAGGGGTATGCACTGGAGTAGATGCCCCTCGGAGCGCTTACATAAGCATGTAAGGGCACCAAGGGGTATGCACTGGAGTAGATGCCCCTCGGAGCGCTTACATAAGCATGTAAGGGCACCAAGGGGTATGCACTGGAGTAGATGCCCCTCGGAGCGCTTACATAAGCATGTAAGGGCACCAAGGGGTATACACTGGAGTAGATGCCCCTCGGAGGGCTTACATAACCATGTAAGGGCACCAAGGGGTATACACTGGAGTAGATGCCCCTCGGAGCGCTTACATAACCATGTAAGGGCACCAAGGGGTATACACTGGAGTAGATGCCCTCGGAGTGCTTACATAAGCATGTAAGGGCAACGAGGGGTATGCACTGGAATAGATGCCCCTCGGAGTGCTTACATAAGCATGTAAGGGCACCGAGGGGTATGCACTGGAGTAGATGCCCCTCGGAGCGCTTACATAAGCATGTAAGGGCAACGAGGGGTATACACTGGAGTAGATGCCCCTCGGAGTGCTTACATTAGTATGTAAGGGCACCAAGGGGTATACACTGGAGTAGATGCCCCTCGGAGTGCTTACACATGTAAGGGCACCAAGGGGTATGCACTGGAGTAGATGCCCCTCGGAGCGCTTACATAACAATGTAAGGGCACCAAGGGGTATGCACTGGAGGAGATGCCCCTCGGAGCGCTTAGATAAGCATGTAAGGGCACCAAGGGGTATGCTTACATTAGTATGTAAGGGCACCAAGGGGTATACACTGGAGTAGATGCCCCTCGGAGTGCTTACACATGTAAGGGCACCAAGGGGTATGCACTGGAGTAGATGTCCCTCGGAGCGCTTACATAAGCATGTAAGGGCACCAAGGGGTATGCACTGGAGTAGATGCCCCTCGGAGTGCTTACATAACCATGTAAGGGCACCAAGGGGTATACACTGGAGTAGATGCCCCTCGGAGTGCTTACATAAGCATGTAAGGGCACCAAGGGGTATGCACTGGAGTAGATGCCCCTCGGGGCGCTTACATAAGCAGGTAAGGGCACCAAGGGGTATATACTGGAGTAGATGCCCCTCGGAGTGCTTACATAACCATGTAAGGGCACCAAGGGGTATACACTGGAGTAGATGCCCCTCGGAGTGCTTACATAACCATGTAAGGGCACCAAGGGGTATACACTGGAGTAGATGCCCCTCGGAGTGCTTACATAACCATGTAAGGGCACCAAGGGGTATACACTGGAGTAGATGCCCTCGGAGTGCTTACATAAGCATGTAAGGGCAACGAGGGGTATGCACTGGAGTAGATGCCCCTCGGAGCGCTTACATAAACCATGTAAGGGCACCAAGGGGTATACACTGGAGTAGATGCCCCTCGGAGTGCTTACATAACCATGTAAGGGCACCAAGGGGTATACACTGGAGTAGATGCCCCTCGGAGCGCTTACATAAGCATGTAAGGGCAACGAGGGGTATGCAGTGGAGTAGATGCCCCTCGGAGCGCTTACATAAACCATGTAAGGGCACCAAGGGGTATGCACTGGAGTAGATGCCCCTCGGCGCGCTTACATAACCATGTAAGGGCACCAAGGGGTATACACTGGAGTAGATGCCCCTCGGAGTGCTTACATAAGCATGTAAGGGCACCAAGGGGTATGCACTGGAGTAGATGCCCCTCGGAGCGCTTACATAAGCATGTAAGGGCACCAAGGGGTATACACTGGAGTAGATGCCCCTCGGAGCGCTTACATAAGCATGTAAGGGCACCAAGGGGTATACACTGGAGTAGATGCCCCTCGGAGTGCTTACATTAGCATTTAAGGGCACCAAGGGGTATGCACTGGAGTAGATGCCCCTCGGAGCGCTTACATAAGCATGTAAGGGCACCAAGGGGTATGCACTGGAGTAGATGCCCCTCGGAGCGCTTACATAACCATGTAAGGGCACCAAGGGGTATACACTGGAGTAGATGCCCCTCGGAGCGCTTACATAAGCATGTAAGGGCACCAAGGGGTATGCTCTGGAGTAGATGCCCCTCGGAGCGTTTACATAAGCATGTAAGGGCACCAAGGGGTATGCACTGGAGTAGATGCCCCTCGGAGCGCTTACATAAGCATGTAAGGGCACCAAGGGGTATGCACTGGAGTAGATGCCCCTCGGAGCGCTTACATAACCATGTAAGGGCACCAAGGGGTATGCACTGGAGTAGATGCCCCTCGGAGCGCTTACATAAGCATGTAAGGGCACCAAGGGGTATGCACTGGAGTAGATGCCCCTCGGAGCGCTTACATAAGCATGTAAGGGCACCAAGGGGTATGCACTGGAGTAGATGCCCCTCGGAGCGCTTACATAAGCATGTAAGGGCACCAAGGGGTATGCACTGGAGTAGATGCCCCTCGGAGAGCTTACATAAGCATGTAAGGGCACCAAGGGGTATACACTGGAGTAGATGCCCCTCGGAGTGCTTACATAAGCATGTAAGGGCACCAAGGGGTATACACTGGAGTAGATGCCCCTCGGAGCGCTTACATAAGCATGCAAGGGCAACGAGGGGTATGCACTGGAGTAGATGCCCCTCGTAGCGATTACATAAACCATGTAAGGGCACCAAGGGGTATGCACTGGAGTAGATGCCCCTCGGAGTGCTTACATAACCATGTAAGGGCACCAAGGGGTATACACTTGAGTAGATGCCCCTCGGAGCGCTTACATAAGCATGTAAGGGCACCAAGGGGTATACACTGGAGTAGATGCCCCTCGGAGCGCTTACATTAGTATGTAAGGGCACCAAGGGGTATACACTGGAGTAGATGCCCCTCGGAGTGCTTACATAACCATGTAAGGGCACCAAGGGGTATGCACTGGAATAGATGCCCCTCGGAGTGCTTACATAAGCATGTAAGGGCACCAAGGGGTATGCACTGGAGTAGATGCCCCTCGGAGTGCTTACATAAGCATGTAAGGGCAACGAGGGGTATACACTGGAGTAGATGCCCCTCGGAGCGCTTACATAACCATGTAAGGGCACCAAGGGGTATACACTGGAGTAGATGCCCCTCGGAGCGCTTACATAAGCATGTAAGGGCACCAATGGATATGCACTGGAGTAGATGCCCCTCGGAGCGCTTACATAAGCATGTAAGGGCACCAAGGGGTATGCACTGGAGTAGATGCCCCTCGGAGTGCTTACATAAGCATGTAAGGGCACCAAGGGGTATGCACTGGAGTAGATGCCCCTCGGAGCGCTTACATAAGCATGTAAGGGCACCAAGGGGTATGCACTGCAGTAGATGCCCCTCGGAGTGCTTATATAAGCATGTAAGGGCACCAAGGGGTATGCACTGGAGTAGATGCCACTCGGAGTGCTTACATAACCATGTAAGGGCACCGAGGGGTATGCACTGGAATAGATGCCCCTCGGAGTGCTTACATAAGCATGTAAGGGCACCAAGGGGTATGCACTGGAGTAGATGCCCCTCGGAGTGCTTACATAAGCATGTAAGGGCAACGAGGGGTATACACTGGAGTAGATGCCCCTCGGAGCGCTTACATAACCATGTAAGGGCACCAAGGGGTATGCACTGGAGTAGATGCCCCTCGGAGCGCTTACATAAGCATGTAAGGGCACCAATGGATATGCACTGGAGTAGATGCCCCTCGGAGCGCTTACATAAGCATGTAAGGGCACCAAGGGGTATGCACTGGAGTAGATGCCCCTCGGAGTGCTTACATAAGCATGTAAGGGCACCAAGGGGTATGCACTGGAGTAGATGCCCCTCGGAGCGCTTACATAAGCATGTAAGGGCACCAAGGGGTATGCACTGCAGTAGATGCCCCTCGGAGTGCTTATATAAGCATGTAAGGGCACCAAGGGGTATGCACTGGAGTAGATGCCACTCGGAGTGCTTACATAACCATGTAAGGGCACCAAGGGGTATGCACTGGAGTAGATGCCACTCGGAGTGCTTACATAACCATGTAAGGGCACCAAGGGGTATGCACTGGAGTAGATGCCCTCGGAGTGTTTACATAAGCATGTAAGGGCACCAAGGGGTATGCACTGGAGTAGATGCCCCTCGGAGCGCTTACATAAGCATGTAAGGGCACCAAGGGGTATACACTGGAGTAGATGCCCCTCGGAGTGCTTACATTAGCATTTAAGGGCACCAAGGGGTATGCACTGGAGTAGATGCCCTCGGAGTGTTTACATAAGCATGTAAGGGCACCAAGGGGTATGCACTGGAGTAGATGCCCCTCGGAGCGCTTACATAAGCATGTAAGGGCACCAAGGGGTATACACTGGAGTAGATGCCCCTCGGAGTGCTTACATTAGCATTTAAGGGCACCAAGGGGTATGCACTGGAGTAGATGCCCCTCGGAGCGCTTACATAAGCATGTAAGGGCACCAAGGGGTATGCACTGGAGTAGATGCCCCTCGGAGCGCTTACATAACCATGTAAGGGCACCAAGGGGTATACACTGGAGTAGATGCCCCTCGGAGCGCTTACATAAGCATGTAAGGGCACCAAGGGGTATGCTCTGGAGTAGATGCCCCTCGGAGCGTTTACATAAGCATGTAAGGGCACCAAGGGGTATGCACTGGAGTAGATGCCCCTCGGAGCGCTTACATAAGCATGTAAGGGCACCAAGGGGTATGCACTGGAGTAGATGCCCCTCGGAGCGCTTACATAACCATGTAAGGGCACCAAGGGGTATGCACTGGAGTAGATGCCCCTCGGAGCGCTTACATAAGCATGTAAGGGCACCAAGGGGTATGCACTGGAGTAGATGCCCCTCGGAGCGCTTACATAAGCATGTAAGGGCACCAAGGGGTATGCACTGGAGTAGATGCCCCTCGGAGCGCTTACATAAGCATGTAAGGGCACCAAGGGGTATGCACTGGAGTAGATGCCCCTCGGAGAGCTTACATAAGCATGTAAGGGCACCAAGGGGTATACACTGGAGTAGATGCCCCTCGGAGTGCTTACATAAGCATGTAAGGGCACCAAGGGGTATACACTGGAGTAGATGCCCCTCGGAGCGCTTACATAAGCATGCAAGGGCAACGAGGGGTATGCACTGGAGTAGATGCCCCTCGTAGCGATTACATAAACCATGTAAGGGCACCAAGGGGTATGCACTGGAGTAGATGCCCCTCGGAGTGCTTACATAACCATGTAAGGGCACCAAGGGGTATACACTTGAGTAGATGCCCCTCGGAGCGCTTACATAAGCATGTAAGGGCACCAAGGGGTATACACTGGAGTAGATGCCCCTCGGAGCGCTTACATTAGTATGTAAGGGCACCAAGGGGTATACACTGGAGTAGATGCCCCTCGGAGCGCTTACATAACCATGTAAGGGCACCAAGGGGTATGCACTGGAATAGATGCCCCTCGGAGTGCTTACATAAGCATGTAAGGGCACCAAGGGGTATGCACTGGAGTAGATGCCCCTCGGAGTGCTTACATAAGCATGTAAGGGCAACGAGGGGTATACACTGGAGTAGATGCCCCTCGGAGCGCTTACATAACCATGTAAGGGCACCAAGGGGTATACACTGGAGTAGATGCCCCTCGGAGCGCTTACATAAGCATGTAAGGGCACCAATGGATATGCACTGGAGTAGATGCCCCTCGGAGCGCTTACATAAGCATGTAAGGGCACCAAGGGGTATGCACTGGAGTAGATGCCCCTCGGAGTGCTTACATAAGCATGTAAGGGCACCAAGGGGTATGCACTGGAGTAGATGCCCCTCGGAGCGCTTACATAAGCATGTAAGGGCACCAAGGGGTATGCACTGCAGTAGATGCCCCTCGGAGTGCTTATATAAGCATGTAAGGGCACCAAGGGGTATGCACTGGAGTAGATGCCACTCGGAGTGCTTACATAACCATGTAAGGGCACCAAGGGGTATGCACTGGAGTAGATGCCACTCGGAGTGCTTACATAACCATGTAAGGGCACCAAGGGGTATGCACTGGAGTAGATGCCCTCGGAGTGTTTACATAAGCATGTAAGGGCACCAAGGGGTATGCACTGGAGTAGATGCCCCTCGGAGCGCTTACATAAGCATGTAAGGGCACCAAGGGGTATACACTGGAGTAGATGCCCCTCGGAGCGCTTACATAAGCATGTAAGGGCACCAAGGGGTATGCACTGGAGTAGATGACCCTCGGAGCGCTTACATAAGCATGTAAGGGCACCAAGGGGTATACACTGGAGTAGATGCCCCTCGGAGTGCTTACATAACCATGTAAGGGCACCAAGGGATATACACTGGAGTAGATGCCCCTCGGAGCGCTTACATAACCATGTAAGGGCACCAAGGGGTATACACTGGAGTAGATGCCCTCGGAGTGCTTACATAAGCATGTAAGGGCAACGAGGGGTATGCACTGGAATAGATGCCCCTCGGAGTGCTTACATAAGCATGTAAGGGCACCGAGGGGTATGCACTGGAGTAGATGCCCCTCGGAGCGCTTACATAAGCATGTAAGGGCAACGAGGGGTATACACTGGAGTAGATGCCCCTCGGAGTGCTTACATTAGTATGTAAGGGCACCAAGGGGTATACACTGGAGTAGATGCCCCTCGGAGTGCTTACACATGTAAGGGCACCAAGGGGTATGCACTGGAGTAGATGCCCCTCGGAGCGCTTACATAACCATGTAAGGGCACCAAGGGGTATGCACTGGAGGAGATGCCCCTCGGAGCGCTTACATAAGCATGTAAGGGCACCAAGGGGTATGCTTACATTAGTATGTAAGGGCACCAAGGGGTATACACTGGAGTAGATGCCCCTCGGAGTGCTTACACATGTAAGGGCACCAAGGGGTATGCACTGGAGTAGATGCCCCTCGGAGCGCTTACATAAGCATGTAAGGGCACCAAGGGGTATGCACTGGAGTAGATGCCCCTCGGAGTGCTTACATAACCATGTAAGGGCACCAAGGGGTATACACTGGAGTAGATGCCCCTCGGAGTGCTTACATAAGCATGTAAGGGCACCAAGGGGTATGCACTGGAGTAGATGCCCCTCGGGGCGCTTACATAAGCATGTAAGGGCACCAAGGGGTATATACTGGAGTAGATGCCCCTCGGAGTGCTTACATAACCATGTAAGGGCACCAAGGGGTATACACTGGAGTAGATGCCCCTCGGAGCGCTTACATAACCATGTAAGGGCACCAAGGGGTATGCACTGGAGTAGATGCCCCTCGGAGCGCTTACATAACCATGTAAGGGCACCAAGGGGTATGCACTGGAGTAGATGCCCCTCGGAGCGCTTACATAAGCATGTAAGGGCACCAAGGGGTATGCACTGGAGTAGATGCCCCTCGGAGCGCTTACATAAGCATGTAAGGGCACCAAGGGGTATGCACTGGAGTAGATGCCCCTCGGAGCGCTTACATAAGCATGTAAGGGCACCAAGGGGTATGCACTGGAGTAGATGCCCCTCGGAGCGCTTACATAAGCATGTAAGGGCACCAAGGGGTATACACTGGAGTAGATGCCCCTCGGAGTGCTTACATAAGCATGTAAGGGCACCAAGGGGTATACACTGGAGTAGATGCCCCTCGGAGCGCTTACATAAGCATGCAAGGGCAACGAGGGGTATGCACTGGAGTAGATGCCCCTCGTAGCGATTACATAAACCATGTAAGGGCACCAAGGGGTATGCACTGGAGTAGATGCCCCTCGGAGTGCTTACATAACCATGTAAGGGCACCAAGGGGTATACACTTGAGTAGATGCCCCTCGGAGCGCTTACATAAGCATGTAAGGGCACCAAGGGGTATACACTGGAGTAGATGCCCCTCGGAGTGCTTACATTAGTATGTAAGGGCACCAAGGGGTATACACTGGAGTAGATGCCCCTCGGAGTGCTTACATAACCATGTAAGGGCACCAAGGGGTATGCACTGGAATAGATGCCCCTCGGAGTGCTTACATAAGCATGTAAGGGCACCAAGGGGTATGCACTGGAGTAGATGCCCCTCGGAGCGCTTACATAAGCATGTAAGGGCAACGAGGGGTATACACTGGAGTAGATGCCCCTCGGAGCGCTTACATAACCATGTAAGGGCACCAAGGGGTATACACTGGAGTAGATGCCCCTCGGAGCGCTTACATAAGCATGTAAGGGCATCAATGGATATGCACTGGAGTAGATGCCCCTCGGAGCGCTTACATAAGCATGTAAGGGCACCAAGGGGTATGCACTGGAGTAGATGCCCCTCGGAGTGCTTACATAAGCATGTAAGGGCACCAAGGGGTATGCACTGGAGTAGATGCCCCTCGGAGCGCTTACATAAGCATGTAAGGGCACCAAAGGGTATGCACTGCAGTAGATGCCCCTCGGAGCGCTTATATAAGCATGTAAGGGCACCAAGGGGTATGCACTGGAGTAGATGCCACTCGGAGTGCTTACATAACCATGTAAGGGCACCAAGGGGTATGCACTGGAGTAGATGCCCTCGGAGTGTTTACATAAGCATGTAAGGGCACCAAGGGGTATGCACTGGAGTAGATGCCCCTCGGAGCGCTTACATAAGCATGTACGGGCACCAAGGGGTATACACTGGAGTAGATGCCCCTCGGAGCGCTTACATAAGCATGTAAGGGCACCAAGGGGTATGCACTGGAGTAGATGACCCTCGGAGCGCTTACATAAGCATGTAAGGGCACCGAGGGGTATACACTGGAGTAGATGCCCCTCGGAGCGCTTACATAACCATGTAAGGGCACCGAGGGGTATACACTGCAGTAGATGCCCCTCGGAGCGCTTACATAACCATGTAAGGGCACCGAGGGGTATACACTGGAGTAGATGCCCCTCGGAGTGCTTACATAAGCATGTAAGGGCACCAAGGGGTATGCACTGGAGTAGATGCCCCTCGGAGCGCTTACATAACCATGTAAGGGCACCAAGGGGTATACACTGGAGTAGATGCCCCTCGGAGTGCTTACATAAGCATGTAAGGGCACCAAGGGGTATGCACTGGAGTAGATGCCCCTCGGAGTGCTTACATAACCATGTAAGGGCACCAAGGGGTATGCACTGGAGTAGATGCCCCTCGGAGCGCTTACATAAGCATGTAAGGGCACCAAGGGGTATGCACTGGAGTAGATGACCCTCGGAGCGCTTACATAAGCATGTAAGGGCACCAAGGGGTATACACTGGAGTAGATGCCCCTCGGAGTGCTTACATAACCATGTAAGGGCACCAAGGGATATACACTGGAGTAGATGCCCCTCGGAGCGCTTACATAACCATGTAAGGGTACCAAGGGGTATACACTGGAGTAGATGCCCTCGGAGTGCTTACATAAGCATGTAAGGGCAACGAGGGGTATGCACTGGAATAGATGCCCCTCGGAGTGCTTACATAAGCATGTAAGGGCACCGAGGGGTATGCACTGGAGTAGATGCCCCTCGGAGCGCTTACATAAGCATGTAAGGGCAACGAGGGGTATACACTGGAGTAGATGCCCCTCGGAGTGCTTACATTAGTATGTAAGGGCACCAAGGGGTATACACTGGAGTAGATGCCCCTCGGAGTGCTTACACATGTAAGGGCACCAAGGGGTATGCACTGGAGTAGATGCCCCTCGGAGCGCTTACATAACCATGTAAGGGCACCAAGGGGTATGCACTGGAGGAGATGCCCCTCGGAGCGCTTACATAAGCATGTAAGGGCACCAAGGGGTATGCTTACATTAGTATGTAAGGGCACCAAGGGGTATACACTGGAGTAGATGCCCCTCGGAGTGCTTACACATGTAAGGGCACAAAGGGGTATGCACTGGAGTAGATGCCCCTCGGAGCGCTTACATAAGCATGTAAGGGCACCAAGGGGTATGCACTGGAGTAGATGCCCCTCGGAGTGCTTACATAACCATGTAAGGGCACCAAGGGGTATACACTGGAGTAGATGCCCCTCGGAGTGCTTACATAAGCATGTAAGGGCACCAAGGGGTATGCACTGGAGTAGATGCCCCTCGGGGCGCTTACATAAGCATGTAAGGGCACCAAGGGGTATATACTGGAGTAGATGCCCCTCGGAGTGCTTACATAACCATGTAAGGGCACCAAGGGGTATACACTGGAGTAGATGCCCCTCGGAGCGCTTACATAACCATGTAAGGGCACCAAGGGGTATACACTGGAGTAGATGCCCCTCGGAGTGCTTACATAACCATGTAAGGGCACCAAGGGGTATACACTGGAGTAGATGCCCTCGGAGTGCTTACATAAGCATGTAAGGGCAACGAGGGGTATGCACTGGAGTAGATGCCCCTCGGAGCGCTTACATAAACCATGTAAGGGCACCAAGGGGTATACACTGGAGTAGATGCCCCTCGGAGTGCTTACATAACCATGTAAGGGCACCAAGGGGTATACACTGGAGTAGATGCCCCTCGGAGCGCTTACATAAGCATGTAAGGGCAACGAGGGGTATGCAGTGGAGTAGATGCCCCTCGGAGCGCTTACATAAACCATGTAAGGGCACCAAGGGGTATGCACTGGAGTAGATGCCCCTCGGCGCGCTTACATAACCATGTAAGGGCACCAAGGGGTATACACTGGAGTAGATGCCCCTCGGAGTGCTTACATAAGCATGTAAGGGCACCAAGGGGTATGCACTGGAGTAGATGCCCCTCGGAGCGCTTACATAAGCATGTAAGGGCACCAAGGGGTATACACTGGAGTAGATGCCCCTCGGAGCGCTTACATAAGCATGTAAGGGCACCAAGGGGTATACACTGGAGTAGATGCCCCTCGGAGCGCTTACATTAGCATTTAAGGGCACCAAGGGGTATGCACTGGAGTAGATGCCCCTCGGAGTGCTTACATTAGTATGTAAGGGCACCAAGGGGTATACACTGGAGTAGATGCCCCTCGGAGTGCTTACATAACCATGTAAGGGCACCAAGGGGTATGCACTGGAATAGATGCCCCTCGGAGTGCTTACATAAGCATGTAAGGGCACCAAGGGGTATGCACTGGAGTAGATGCCCCTCGGAGCGCTTACATAAGCATGTAAGGGCAACGAGGGGTATACACTGGAGTAGATGCCCCTCGGAGCGCTTACATAACCATGTAAGGGCACCAAGGGGTATACACTGGAGTAGATGCCCCTCGGAGCGCTTACATAAGCATGTAAGGGCATCAATGGATATGCACTGGAGTAGATGCCCCTCGGAGTGCTTACATAAGCATGTAAGGGCACCAAGGGGTATGCACTGGAGTAGATGCCCCTCGGAGTGCTTACATAAGCATGTAAGGGCACCAAGGGGTATGCACTGGAGTAGATGCCCCTCGGAGCGCTTACATAAGCATGTAAGGGCACCAAAGGGTATGCACTGCAGTAGATGCCCCTCGGAGTGCTTATATAAGCATGTAAGGGCACCAAGGGGTATGCACTGGAGTAGATGCCACTCGGAGTGCTTACATAACCATGTAAGGGCACTGTTGGACAGGCCACAGGAAGGGCCGCTCTCCCCCGGCCCAACCAGGCCCGAGCCAGCCACGCAAGTACCACACACCACCATTGCACGTCCACCGTCCCCGCAGGGACCCCTACACTCGAACCTGTTGACCGCGTAGGCCGACCCACTACCGGCCTGCGCGCCCATCCTGGGCGCCATCTTGGACACTCCACCACGAGGCCGCCTGGCCCCCGATCGACCTCAACCCTGGGCCTGGCCAGGCCTCAGACATTCCGGCACCAACATCCACCCAGGAGGTGAGCGGGCTACTTGGTCAGTCAATGGGAGCAAGAGGTGTCGATGGCTCTCCCCCGCCAAGTACCGCTCGCCCATCGCCTCCCCGGGCGCTGGCTCCACCCCCCTGCTGGGTGTCTGAACTCCCTCATCCCGGACCTCCCGACCTCCAAGTGCGAGGGTCCGGACATCAAAGCACACCAGCCCTATAACTGGGGCAGCTCCAGAGCAGGACGGGAGTTGTATCTTGGAGTCGAGAGACGCAAAGAAGAACTCATCCTTGACGGACTACTGGCGCTGCCGTAGCTCTGTCTTGTGCACCCTCGTCTTGCCTGCTGGCGCTGCCGCGGCTTTGGGAACCACCCTATCCTTCATCGTCGTCGGGACCTGCTGGCGTGGCCGCGGACCGTTTGTACCCACCACCTTCATCGGGACCTGCTGGCTCTGCCGCGGACCGTCGTCTTCCTTCATCCATCTCGGGACCTGCTGGCTCCGCCGCGGCCCGTTCATCTACACCCCCGAGCTCGAGGATTGAGAGCTATTGCCATCTTTTTGGTAACAAGACTGTCCCGCTACCCTCTTCCCAAACAGAGACCAGAATAGAGGGGACCCCTGAGTCCAGACCTCCTTGTACCATTCTACCGTACTTGAAGAATTCCCTATAAAGTATCGTTGAACTTTATCCTTGTGTGGTGTCCGTCTGTGGGGGGGGGAGTTACTTGTCTGTACGATTCGCTGGAGACGGCTCTCCCCGGAGACCTCTCCCCTTATCCTCGGCCGACCCTCCCGGTCCGTCTAACATTGGTGGCCAGCGACGGGATCCGAATCACCGCATAAACCGTACAGAGAGTAGCTCACCCCACGGCGAATCACGATGTCAACTAAAGACAGCGGATCAACGGAGAAATTCCAGATGGAGAAATTGGACGAGTACAGCCATCGTGAACTTAAACAGTTCTGTATCGAATTAGGTATCGCTACTACCGGACTAAATACCAAAGATGACTTTAAGCAGGCCCTAGAATCTTGGGCAGAAACCGGGGCTGCCGGAACCCCCGATCAAGACATCGCAGCACAAACCCCCATGGCCCCTGAAGAACGAAGAACGGGTCTCTCGCCAGACGAGATCCAGGAACGAGAAAGAACCCGACTACACGAGCTGGAAATGGCCCGGCTCAAAATGGACGTTGAACTGAAGTTGGCCGAACAGAAAATCAACTTAGAGCACCTGCGTCTCCGAGAAGAAAGAGAGGAGAAACAGAGACAAAGGGAGCTCGAGGAAAAGAAACTGGCATATGAACATGAGCGGAAATTAGCTGAAATCGACCTACGCAAACAGAATAAAGAAGCAGGGGTGCCCGAGCAACCCCACACTCCAGGGGCAACAGAGAAGAAGGTACACATCCCCAAGGATGTCGTTCGAGAATACTTCCGAGAGGACGACATCCAGCAATGGTTTAAGGCCTATGAAATCGCTATGACTGCACACCGGATCGATAGAAGCGATTGGGGGGCCGGTCTGTGGGGGAGATTCCTCAATGAGGGCCGCGACGCCCTGCTGCAACTCCCGGACCACCAGATGACCTCCTATGACCATATGAAAGCTGCACTCCTCACCCGCTATGGCCTCACACCCGAGATGTACCGTCAGAGGTTCCGAGACTGCACCCGCATCCCAGGTACAACTTGGGTGGACTATGTCAATTACTTTAGCCGAGCCTTCGAGGGCTGGATCAAAGGAAGCAAGGTCACAACCTACGAACAACTGTTCAATCTTATGGTATGGGAGCATCTGTCGAACAATTGCTTCATTGAACTTCGCCAGCACCTCCTCGACAGCAAGTTAACGGATCCCCGGCAGCTCGCAGCCGAAGCAGACCGGTGGGAGATCACCAGAGTGAGTCGAAATGGGTCCTCCGAACAGAACCGGAACAACAATGGTCAGCACCGTCCCCGAGGAGGTGGAGGCCAAGGACGCGGAAGAAGCAACGCTCCGGTCACCCCCACTACCAGCCCCACCCCCCCGGCCAACCGGGGCAGCACCCCAGCGCGACCGGGACATCGAGCCAATGTTACCTGCCATCGATGCCAACGAGTCGGACACTATGCAAACGACCCAAACTGCCCCCAGTACCAGAGCCCAAGACCCCGCCAAGTAGCCGCTGCTGCTCTGGGGGAGGAACAGATCTCAGAGGAACAAGAAGAATATGAACAGGAACACCAAGAATGGGAGCCAGCCGCCATGGCTCTCGCCTGCCTAGGGGGGAGAGACCTGGTCCCGCGGGTCCCCCTACCCGCTAATACCCAGAAGTACAGCCAATGGGTGGGCATCAATGGACGCCGGGCTGAAGCCCTTCGTGACACTGGGGCCAGTGTAACAGCCGTCCGCTGTCACCTGGTGACCCCCGAACAATACTTACCAAACATTCTCTGCCCTGTACGTTCAGCCGATAACTCAGAAAGTCTGTGTCGGATGGCCTGCGTCCCCTTCGAATGGGGAGGGGTCTCCGGCATGTTGAAGGTGACGGTCCGAGATGATGCCCCCGTAGACTGCCTCCTGGGTAATGACCTGGAAAGCTCTCCATGGGCAGCAGTCGAACGAAAAGAGCACCTGGGGATGCTGGGCGTCCCGGACTGGGCGTGCGTCACCACCCGGTCCATGACCGCCCGTGCCAACACCCGCCCAGAGGAACTCGAATGGCCGGCGCCACCGCCTCCGGTCGCCCCCGCCGAAACCACCGACCGTGACGTCCCCCCCGAACCAGCTCAACCTCCAGACCTCGCTAACCTCGACCAGTGGCCTCAAGAGGGGGGGCCCACGCAAGAACAATTTCGCCAAGAACAAAAGACCTGTCCCTCCCTCGAGGGACTCCGCCAGCAAGCGCTAGCCCAAAGCGCAGGGGATACCTCCGGAACTCACTGGGTCTACTGGGACAATGATCTGCTGTACAGTGAGCAAAGAATCGCGGAGCTGGGGGCCAGCCGAGTCCTAGTGGTACCCCTCCGTTTTAGAGACTTTCTGCTAAACCTGGCCCACGATGTCCCCCTGGCAGGACACTTGGGTCAAGACAAAACCTATAGCCGCCTGGTGACCCACTTCTTCTGGCCCAAAATGAGGGACAATGTACACCAGCATTGCCGATCTTGCCCCACGTGCCAAGCCAGTGGGAAGAGCGGCCGCAAACTGAAAGCCCCCCTGCAACCTTTTCCCGTGGTCACCACCCCGTTCGAGAGGGTCGGAATCGATATCGTAGGGCCCCTGGACCCGCGCACAAAACAAGGCCATCGATTCATCCTGGTGCTAGTGGACCACGCCACCCGCTACCCGGAGGCTGTTCCCCTGCGGACTGTGACAGCCCCGGTAGTCGGCCGGGCTCTGATGGGGATCTTCTCCCGGGTGGGCTTCCCCCGGGAGGTCGTCAGTGACAGAGGCACGAACTTTATTTCGAAATATATGAAATCTCTCTGGCAACAGTGCGGGGTTACCTACCGGTTCACGACCCCCTATCACCCTCAAGGAAACGGACTCGTTGAGCGGTTCAACCGCACGCTCAAAGGGATGATCGGGGGGTTGGAAGAGCCCCTCCGTCGCCAGTGGGATGTGCTGCTGCCGTGCCTCCTCTTCGCATATCGAGAGGTTCCCCAGAAGTCCCTGGGCTTCAGCCCATTTGAACTGCTATATGGACACCCCGTGCGCGGGCCGCTCAGCCTAGTTAAGGAAGGCTGGGAGATGCCCCCTCTAAAGAACCCACCAGATGTTTTCCGCTACCTCCTAACACTCCGCAACCAGACCCGGCGATTCCGAGAACTAGCAAAAGCCAACCTAGAGGCCAGTCAAGAGGACATGAAAAGGTGGTATGACCGGAATGCCTCCTCCATCGAATTTGAACCTGGGCAACAGGTATGGGTGATGTCCCCCACCGAACCCTGCGCCCTACAAGACAAGTGGACAGGGCCCTTCAAAGTGGTCGAGCGCAAGGGTCCGGCTACCTATCTCATCGACTTGGAATCTTCCCGGAACCCCCTCCGGGTCCTCCACGCTAACAGACTGAAACCGCACTTTGTACGGACAGAACTCAGCCTCCTGATGGCCACAGACAATGGGGCTGAAGAGGACTCCGAGCCCCTCCCGGACCTCCTACGAACGCGGGAGAAAGACGGTTCCGTAGATGGGGTCCGACTTTCAGAGGCCCTCACCCGAGAGCAACACCAGGCGTGCCAAGTTCTCCTGTCACAATTCGCCAGCCTGTTCTCCCTCACCCCAGGTGTCACTTCCTGGTGTACGCACGATGTGGACACGGGGGACAGCCCCCCTATCCGCCACCGGGCCTACCGCGTGCCAGATCGGGTACGGGCCTGCATCCAGGAGGAAGTAGCCAAAATGCTCACGCTCGGGGTCATCGAGCCCTCAGACAGCCCCTGGGCCAGCCCTGTAGTACTGGTCCCCAAAGCAGCTGCCCCCGGCACCACACCAGAACTCCGGTTCTGCGTCGACTACCGGGGCTTGAATGCGGTCACCAGGACAGACGCACATCCCATCCCCCGGGCAGATGAACTAATCGACCGCATGGGAGCTGCCCGCTACCTCAGTATCTTCGACCTGACGGCGGGCTACTGGCAAATCGGCCTCACACCCCGGGCACAAGAACGTTCTGCCTTTTCCACTCCCGATGGCCATTACCATTTCACAGTCATGCCCTTCGGCATGAAGAATGCCCCAGCAACATTCCAACGGCTCGTCAATCAGGTCCTGGCGGGGCTCGAAGGATTCAGCGCCGCCTACCTAGACGACATCGCTGTATACAGCAACCAGTGGTCCGAGCACCTCCACCACCTCCGAGCAGTGCTGCACGCCCTTCAGCAAGCTGGCCTCACGATCAAGGCCAGCAAATGTCAAATTGGGCAAGGGTCTGTAACCTACCTCGGGCACCAGGTGGGAAGCGGCCTGGTGGCCCCTCTGCAGCTAAAAATTGCCGCCATCCAGTCCTGGCAGCCCCCCATTACCCAGACCGAGGTACGAGCCTTCCTGGGCCTCACGGGCTATTACCGAAGGTTCGTGAAAGACTATGGTACTATCGTGAGGCCCCTCACAGAACTCACGTCAAAAAATCAGCCCCAGAAAGTCAACTGGACCCCAGAGTGTCAAGCTGCATTTGAACAATTGAAAGCCGCCATGTGCTCCGCCCCTGTGCTCCAGGCCCCCGACTACAGCCGGGAGTTCATCGTCCAGACGGATGCCTCCGACCATGGCATTGGGGCAGTCCTGTCTCAAGTGAACACCGAAGGCCGTGATCAACCGGTGGCCTTCATCAGCCGGCGACTCCTACCACGGGAACAACGCTGGAGCACCATAGAGAGGGAGGCCTTCGCGGTGGTATGGGCCCTCAAGAAGCTCCGGCCCTACCTTTTTGGCACACCCTTTCGGGTACAGACCGACCACCGACCCCTGCAGTGGCTGATGCAGATGCGGGGGGAAAACCCGAAGTTACTACGCTGGTCCATCTCCCTACAAGGGATGGACTTCACAGTTGAACATCGGCCTGGGCCAGATCACGCCAACGCAGATGGCCTGTCCCGGTTCTTCCGCCTCGACGAGAAGAGTCCCCAAGAGAATGGGTAACTCTCCCCGCCTTCAGCTGGGGGGGACGCATGTTGGACAGGCCACAGGAAGGGCCGCTCTCCCCCGGCCCAACCAGGCCCGAGCCAGCCACGCAAGTACCACACACCACCATTGCACGTCCACCGTCCCCGCAGGGACCCCTACACTCGAACCTGTTGACCGCGTAGGCCGACCCACTACCGGCCTGCGCGCCCATCCTGGGCGCCATCTTGGACACTCCACCACGAGGCCGCCTGGCCCCCGATCGACCTCAACCCTGGGCCTGGCCAGGCCTCAGACATTCCGGCACCAACATCCACCCAGGAGGTGAGCGGGCTACTTGGTCAGTCAATGGGAGCAAGAGGTGTCGATGGCTCTCCCCCGCCAAGTACCGCTCGCCCATCGCCTCCCCGGGCGCTGGCTCCACCCCCCTGCTGGGTGTCTGAACTCCCTCATCCCGGACCTCCCGACCTCCAAGTGCGAGGGTCCGGACATCAAAGCACACCAGCCCTATAACTGGGGCAGCTCCAGAGCAGGACGGGAGTTGTATCTTGGAGTCGAGAGACGCAAAGAAGAACTCATCCTTGACGGACTACTGGCGCTGCCGTAGCTCTGTCTTGTGCACCCTCGTCTTGCCTGCTGGCGCTGCCGCGGCTTTGGGAACCACCCTATCCTTCATCGTCGTCGGGACCTGCTGGCGTGGCCGCGGACCGTTTGTACCCACCACCTTCATCGGGACCTGCTGGCTCTGCCGCGGACCGTCGTCTTCCTTCATCCATCTCGGGACCTGCTGGCTCCGCCGCGGCCCGTTCATCTACACCCCCGAGCTCGAGGATTGAGAGCTATTGCCATCTTTTTGGTAACAAGACTGTCCCGCTACCCTCTTCCCAAACAGAGACCAGAATAGAGGGGACCCCTGAGTCCAGACCTCCTTGTACCATTCTACCGTACTTGAAGAATTCCCTATAAAGTATCGTTGAACTTTATCCTTGTGTGGTGTCCGTCTGTGGGGGGGGGAGTTACTTGTCTGTACGATTCGCTGGAGACGGCTCTCCCCGGAGACCTCTCCCCTTATCCTCGGCCGACCCTCCCGGTCCGTCTAACAGGCACCAAGGGGTATGCACTGGAGTAGATGCCCTCGGAGTGTTTACATAAGCATGTAAGGGCACCAAGGGGTATGCACTGGAGTAGATGCCCCTCGGAGCGCTTACATAAGCATGTAAGGGCACCAAGGGGTATACACTGGAGTAGATGCCCCTCGGAGCGCTTACATAAGCATGTAAGGGCACCAAGGGGTATGCACTGGAGTAGATGACCCTCGGAGCGCTTACATAAGCATGTAAGGGCACCAAGGGGTATACACTGGAGTAGATGCCCCTCGGAGCGCTTACATAACCATGTAAGGGCACCAAGGGGTATACACTGCAGTAGATGCCCCTCGGAGCGCTTACATAACCATGTAAGGGCACCGAGGGGTATACACTGGAGTAGATGCCCCTCGGAGTGCTTACATAAGCATGTAAGGGCACCAAGGGGTATGCACTGGAGTAGATGCCCCTCGGAGCGCTTACATAACCATGTAAGGGCACCAAGGGGTATACACTGGAGTAGATGCCCCTCGGAGTGCTTACATAAGCATGTAAGGGCACCAAGGGGTATGCACTGGAGTAGATGCCCCTCGGAGTGCTTACATAACCATGTAAGGGCACCAAGGGGTATGCACTGGAGTAGATGCCCCTCGGAGCGCTTACATAAGCATGTAAGGGCACCAAGGGGTATGCACTGGAGTAGATGACCCTCGGAGCGCTTACATAAGCATGTAAGGGCACCAAGGGGTATACACTGGAGTAGATGCCCCTCGGAGTGCTTACATAACCATGTAAGGGCACCAAGGGATATACACTGGAGTAGATGCCCCTCGGAGCGCTTACATAACCATGTAAGGGCACCAAGGGGTATACACTGGAGTAGATGCCCTCGGAGTGCTTACATAAGCATGTAAGGGCAACGAGGGGTATGCACTGGAATAGATGCCCCTCGGAGTGCTTACATAAGCATGTAAGGGCACCGAGGGGTATGCACTGGAGTAGATGCCCCTCGGAGCGCTTACATAAGCATGTAAGGGCAACGAGGGGTATACACTGGAGTAGATGCCCCTCGGAGTGCTTACATTAGTATGTAAGGGCACCAAGGGGTATACACTGGAGTAGATGCCCCTCGGAGTGCTTACACATGTAAGGGCACCAAGGGGTATGCACTGGAGTAGATGCCCCTCGGAGCGCTTACATAACCATGTAAGGGCACCAAGGGGTATGCACTGGAGGAGATGCCCCTCGGAGCGCTTACATAAGCATGTAAGGGCACCAAGGGGTATGCTTACATTAGTATGTAAGGGCACCAAGGGGTATACACTGGAGTAGATGCCCCTCGGAGTGCTTACACATGTAAGGGCACAAAGGGGTATGCACTGGAGTAGATGCCCCTCGGAGCGCTTACATAAGCATGTAAGGGCACCAAGGGGTATGCACTGGAGTAGATGCCCCTCGGAGTGCTTACATAACCATGTAAGGGCACCAAGGGGTATACACTGGAGTAGATGCCCCTCGGAGTGCTTACATAAGCATGTAAGGGCACCAAGGGGTATGCACTGGAGTAGATGCCCCTCGGGGCGCTTACATAAGCATGTAAGGGCACCAAGGGGTATATACTGGAGTAGATGCCCCTCGGAGTGCTTACATAACCATGTAAGGGCACCAAGGGGTATACACTGGAGTAGATGCCCCTCGGAGCGCTTACATAACCATGTAAGGGCACCAAGGGGTATACACTGGAGTAGATGCCCCTCGGAGTGCTTACATAACCATGTAAGGGCACCAAGGGGTATACACTGGAGTAGATGCCCTCGGAGTGCTTACATAAGCATGTAAGGGCAACGAGGGGTATGCACTGGAGTAGATGCCCCTCGGAGCGCTTACATAAACCATGTAAGGGCACCAAGGGGTATACACTGGAGTAGATGCCCCTCGGAGTGCTTACATAACCATGTAAGGGCACCAAGGGGTATACACTGGAGTAGATGCCCCTCGGAGCGCTTACATAAGCATGTAAGGGCAACGAGGGGTATGCAGTGGAGTAGATGCCCCTCGGAGCGCTTACATAAACCATGTAAGGGCACCAAGGGGTATGCACTGGAGTAGATGCCCCTCGGCGCGCTTACATAACCATGTAAGGGCACCAAGGGGTATGCACTGGAGTAGATGCCCCTCGGAGTGCTTACATAAGCATGTAAGGGCACCAAGGGGTATGCACTGGAGTAGATGCCCCTCGGAGCGCTTACATAAGCATGTAAGGGCACCAAGGGGTATACACTGGAGTAGATGCCCCTCGGAGCGCTTACATAAGCATGTAAGGGCACCAAGGGGTATGCACTGGAGTAGATGCCCCTCGGAGCGCTTACATTAGCATTTAAGGGCACCAAGGGGTATGCACTGGAGTAGATGCCCCTCGGAGCGCTTACATAAGCATGTAAGGGCACCAAGGGGTATGCACTGGAGTAGATGCCCCTCGGAGCGCTTACATAACCATGTAAGGGCACCAAGGGGTATACACTGGAGTAGATGCCCCTCGGAGTGCTTACATAAGCATGTAAGGGCATCAAGGGATATGCACTGGAGTAGATGCCCCTCGGAGCGCTTACATAAGCATGTAAGGGCACCAAGGGGTATGCACTGGAGTAGATGCCCCTCGGAGCGCTTACATAAGCATGTAAGGGCACCAAGGGGTATGCACTGGAGTAGATGCCCCTCGGAGCGCTTACATAAGCATGTAAGGGCACCAAGGGGTATGCACTGGAGTAGATGCCCCTCGGAGCGCTTACATAAGCATGTAAGGGCATCAAGGGATATGCACTGGAGTAGATGCCCCTCGGAGCGCTTACATAAGCATGTAAGGGCACCAAGGGGTATGCACTGGAGTAGATGCCCCTCGGAGCGCTTACATAAGCATGTAAGGGCACCAAGGGGTATGCACTGGAGTAGATGCCCCTCAGAGCGCTTACATAAGCATGTAAGGGCACCAAGGGGTATGCACTGGAGTAGATGCCCCTCGGAGCGCTTACATAAGCATGTAAGGGCACCAAGGGGTATACACTGGAGTAGATGCCCCTCGGAGCGCTTACATAAGCATGTAAGGGCACCAAGGGGTATACACTGGAGTAGATGCCCCTCGGAGCGCTTACATAAGCATGCAAGGGCAACGAGGGGTATGCACCGGAGTAGATGCCCCTCGTAGCGATTACATAAACCATGTAAGGGCACCAAGGGGTATGCACTGGAGTAGATGCCCCTCGGAGTGCTTACATAACCATGTAAGGGCACCAAGGGGTATACACTTGAGTAGATGCCCCTCGGAGCGCTTACATAAGCATGTAAGGGCACCAAGGGGTATACACTGGAGTAGATGCCCCTCGGAGTGCTTACATTAGTATGTAAGGGCACCAAGGGGTATACACTGGAGTAGATGCCCCTCGGAGTGCTTACATAACCATGTAAGGGCACCAAGGGGTATACACTTGAGTAGATGCCCCTCGGAGCGCTTACATAAGCATGTAAGGGCACCAAGGGGTATGCACTGGAGTAGATGCCCCTCGGAGCGCTTATATAAGCATGTAAGGGCACCAAGGGGTATGCACGGGAGTAGATGCCCCTCGGAGCGCTTACATAACCATGTAAGGGCACCAAGGGGTATGCACTGGAGTAGATGCCCCTCGGAGCGCTTACATAACCATGTAAGGGCACCAAGGGGTATGCACTGGAGTAGATGCCCCTCGGAGCGCTTACATAACCATGTAAGGGCACCAAGGGGTATGCACTGGAGTAGATGCCCCTCGGAGCGCTTACATAAGCATGTAAGGGCACCAAGGGGTATGCACTGGAGTAGATGCCCCTCGGAGCGCTTACATAAGCATGTAAGGGCACCAAGGGGTATGCACTGGAGTAGATGCCCCTCGGAGCGCTTACATAAGCATGTAAGGGCACCAAGGGGTATGCACTGGAGTAGATGCCCCTCGGAGCGCTTACATAAGCATGTAAGGGCACCAAGGGGTATGCACTGGAGTAGATGCCCCTCGGAGCGCTTACATAAGCATGTAAGGGCACCGAGGGGTATGCACTGGAGTAGATGCCCCTCGGAGCGCTTACATAAACCATGTAAGGGCACCGAGGGGTATGCACTGGAGTAGATGCCCCTCGGAGCGCTTACATAAACCATGTAAGGGCACCGAGGGGTATGCACTGGAGTAGATGCCCCTCGGAGCGCTTACATAAGCATGTAAGGGCACCGAGGGGTATGCACTGGAGTAGATGCCCCTCGGAGCGCTTACATAAGCATGTAAGGGCACCGAGGGGTATGCACTGGAGTAGATGCCCCTCGGAGCGCTTACATAAGCATGTAAGGGCACCGAGGGGTATGCACTGGAGTAGATGCCCCTCGGAGCCCTTACATAACCATGTAAGGGCTCCGAGGGGTATGCACTGGAGTAGATGCCCCTCGGAGCCCTTACATAAGCATGTAAGGGCACCGAGGGGTATGCACTGGAGTAGATGCCCCTCGGAGCGCTTACATAAGCATGTAAGGGCACCGAGGGGTATGCACTGGAGTAGATGCCCCTCGGAGCCCTTACATAAGCATGTAAGGGCACCGAGGGGTATGCACTGGAGTAGATGCCCCTCGGAGCGCTTACATAAGCATGTAAGGGCACCGAGGGGTATGCACTGGAGTAGATGCCCCTCGGAGCGCTTACATAAGCATGTAAGGGCACCGAGGGGAATGCACTGGAGTAGATGCCCCTCGGAGCGCTTACATAACCATGTAAGGGCACCGAGGGGTATGCACTGGAGTAGATGCCCCTCGGAGCGCTTACATAAGCATGTAAGGGCACCGAGGGGTATGCACTGGAGTAGGGGTATGCACTGGAGTAGATGCCCCTCGGAGCGCTTACATAACCATGTAAGGGCACCGAGGGGTATGCACTGGAGTAGATGCCCCTCGGAGCGCTTACATAACCATGTAAGGGCACCGAGGGGTATGCACTGGAGTAGATGCCCCTCGGAGCGCTTACATAAGCATGTAAGGGCACCGAGGGGTATGCACTGGAGTAGATGCCCCTCGGAGCGCTTACATAAGCATGTAAGGGCACCGAGGGGTATCCACTGGAGTAGATGCCCCTCGGAGCGCTTACATAAGCATGTAAGGGCACCGAGGGGTATCCACTGGAGTAGATGCCCCTCGGAGCGCTTACATAAGCATGTAAGGGCACCGAGGGGTATGCACTGGAGTAGATGCCCCTCGGAGCGCTTACATAAGCATGTAAGGGCACCGAGGGGTATGCACTGGAGTAGATGCCCCTCGGAGCGCTTACATAAGCATGTAAGGGCACCGAGGGGTATGCACTGGAGTAGATGCCCCTCGGAGCGCTTACATAAGCATGTAAGGGCACCGAGGGGTATGCACTGGAGTAGATGCCCCTCGGAGCGCTTACATAAGCATGTAAGGGCACCGAGGGGTATGCACTGGAGTAGATGCCCCTCGGAGCGCTTACATAAGCATGTAAGGGCACCAAGGGGTATGCACTGGAGTAGATGCCCCTCGGAGCGCTTACATAAACCATGTAAGGGCACCAAGGGGTATGCACTGGAGTAGATGCCCCTCGTAGCGCTTACATAACCATGTAAGGGCACCAAGGGGTATGCACTGGAGTAGATGCCCCTCGGAGCGCTTACATAACCATGTAAGGGCACCAAGGGGTATGCACTGGAGTAGATGCCCCTCGGAGCGCTTACATAAGCATGTAAGGGCACCAAGGGGTATGCACTGGAGTAGATGCCCCTCGGAGCGCTTACATAAGCATGTAAGCCCACCAAGGGGTATGCACTGGAGTAGATGCCCCTCGGAGCGCTTCCATAAGCATGTAAGGGCACCAAGGGGTATGCACTGGAGTAGATGCCCCTCGGAGCGCTTCCATGATGCCCCTCGGAGCGCTTCCATAAGCATGTAAGGGCACCAAGGGATATGCACTGGAGTAGATGCCCCTCGGAGCGCTTACATAAGCATGTAAGGGCACCAAGGGATATGCACTGGAGTAGATGCCCCTCGGAGCGCTTACATAAGCATGTAAGGGCACCAAGGGGTATGCACTGGAGTAGATGCCCCTCGGAGCGCTTACATAAGCATGTAAGGGCACCAAGGGGTATGCACTGGAGTAGATGCCCCTCGGAGCGCTTACATAAGCATGTAAGGGCACCAAGGGGTATGCACTGGAGTAGATGCCCCTCGGAGCGCTTACATAAGCATGTAAGGGCACCAAGGGGTATGCACTGGAGTAGATGCCCCTCGGAGCGCTTACATAACCATGTAAGGGCACCAAGGGGTATGCACTGGAGTAGATGCCCCTCGGAGCGCTTACATAAACCATGTAAGGGCACCAAGGGGTATGCACTGGAGTAGATGCCCCTCGGAGCGCTTACATAACCATGTACGGGCACCAAGGGGTATGCACTGGAGTAGATGCCCCTCGGAGCGCTTACATAAGCATGTAAGGGCACCAAGGGGTATGCACTGGAGTAGATGCCCCTCGGAGCGCTTACATAAGCATGTAAGGGCACCAAGGGGTATGCACTGGAGTAGATGCCCCTCGGAGCGCTTACATAACCATGTAAGGGCACCAAGGGGTATGCACTGGAGTAGATGCCCCTCGGAGCGCTTACATAACCATGTAAGGGCACCAAGGGGTATGCACTGGAGTAGATGCCCCTCGGAGCGCTTACATAAGCATGTAAGGGCACCAAGGGGTATGCACTGGAGTAGATGCCCCTCGGAGCCCTTACATAAGCATGTAAGGGCACCAAGGGGTATGCACTGGAGTAGATGCCCCTCGGAGCGCTTGCATAAGCATATAAGGGCACCAAGGGGTATGCACTGGAGTAGATGCCCCTCGGAGCGCTTGCATAAGCATGTAAGGGCACCAAGGGGTATACACTGGAGTAGATGCCCCTCGGAGCGCTTGCATAAGCATGTAAGGGCACCAAGGGGTATGCACTGGAGTAGATGCCCCTCGGAGCGCTTACATAACCATGTAAGGGCACCAAGGGGTATGCACTGGAGTAGATGCCCCTCGGAGCGCTTACATAACCATGTAAGGGCACCAAGGGGAATGCACTGGAGTAGATGCCCCTCGGAGCGCTTACATAAACCATGTAAGGGCACCAAGGAGTATGCACTGGAGTAGATGCCCCTCGGAGCGCTTACATAAGCATGTAAGGGCACCAAGGGGTATGCACTGGAGTAGATGCCCATCGGAGCGCTTACATAAGCATGTAAGGGCACCGAGGGGTATGCACTGGAGTAGATGCCCCTCGGAGCGCTTACATAACCATGTAAGGGCACCGAGGGGTATGCACTGGAGTAGATGCCCCTCGGAGCGCTTACATAAGCATGTAAGGGCACCGAGGGGTATACACTGTAGTAGATGCCCCTCGGAGAGCTTACATAACCATGTAAGGGCACCGAGGGGTATACACTGGAGTAGATGCCCCTCGGAGTGCTTACATAAGCATGTAAGGGCAACGAGGGGTATGCACTGGAGTAGATGACCCTGGGAGCGCTTACATAAACCATGTAAGGGCACCAAGGGGTATACACTGGAGTAGATGCCCCTGGGAGCGCTTACATAAGCATGTAAGGGCAACGAGGGGTATGCACTGGAGTAGATGCCCCTCGGAGCGCTTACATAAGCATGTAAGGGCAACGAGGGGTATGCACTGGAGTAGATGCCCCTCGGAGCGCTTACATAAGCATGTAAGGGCACCAAGGGGTATGCACTGGAGTAGATGCCCCTCGGAGCGCTTACATAAGCATGTAAGGGCACCAAGGGGTATGCACTGGAGTAGATGCCCCTGGGAGCGCTTACATAACCATGTAAGGGCACCAAGGGGTATACACTGGAGTAGATGCCCCTGGGAGCGCTTACATAAGCATGTAAGGGCACCAAGGGATATGCACTGGAGTAGATGCCCCTCGGAGCGCTTACATCAGCATGTAAGGGCACCAAGGGGTATGCACTGGAGTAGATGCCCCTCGGAGCGCTTACATAAGCATGTAAGGGCACCAAGGGGTATGCACTGGAGTAGATGCCCCTCGGAGCGCTTACATAAGCATGTAAGGGCACCAAGGGGTATGCACTGGAGTAGATGCCCCTCGGAGCGCTTGCATAAGCCTGTAAGGGCACCAAGGGGTATACACTGGAGTAGATGCCCCTCGGAGCGCTTGCATAAGCCTGTAAGGGCACCAAGGGGTATACACTGGAGTAGATGCCCCTCGGAGCGCTTACATAAGCATGTAAGGGCACCGAGGGGTATACACTGGAGTAGATGCCCTCAGAGTGCTTACATAAGCATGTAAGGGCAACGAGGGGTATGCACTGGAGTAGATGACCATGGGAGCGCTTACATAAACCATGTAAGGGCACCAAGGGGTATACACTGGAGTAGATGCCCCTCGGAGCGCTTACATAAGCATGTAAGGGCACCGAGGGGTATACACTGGAGTAGATGCCCCTCGGAGCGCTTACATAAGCATGTAAGGGCAACGAGGGGTATGCACTGGAGTAGATGCCCCTCGGAGCGCTTACATAAGCATGTAAGGGCACCAAGGGGTATGCACTGGAGTAGATGCCCCTCGGAGCGCTTACATAAGCATGTAAGGGCACCAAGGGGTATGCACTGGAGTAGATGCCCCTCGGAGCGCTTACATAACCATGTAAGGGCACCAAGGGGTATACACTGGAGTAGATGCCCCTCGGAGCGCTTACATAAGCATGTAAGGGCACCAAGGGATATGCACTGGAGTAGATGCCCCTCGGAGCGCTTACATCAGCATGTAAGGGCACCAAGGGGTATGCACTGGAGTAAATGCCCCTCGGAGCGCTTACATAAGCATGTAAGGGCACCAAGGGGTATGCACTGGAGTAGATGCCCCTCGGAGTGCTTACATAAGCATGTAAGGGCACCAAGGGGTATGCACTGGAGTAGATGCCCCTCGGAGCGCTTACATAAGCATGTAAGGGCACCAAGGGGCATACAGTGGAGTAGATGCCCCTCGGAGCGCTTACATAAGCCTGTAAGGGCACCAAGGGGTATACACTGGAGTAGATGCCCCTCGGAGCGCTTACATAAGCATGTAAGGGCACCAAGGGGTATACACTGGAGTAGATGCCCCTCGGAGCGCTTACATAAGCATGTAAGGGCAACGAGGGGTATGCACTGGAGTAGATGCCCCTCGGAGCGCTTACATAAACCATGTAAGGGCAACGAGGGGTATGCACTGGAGTAGATGCCCCTCGGAGCGCTTACATAAACCATGTAAGGGCACCAAGGGGTATGCACTGGAGTAGATGCCCCTCGGAGTGCTTACATAACCATGTAAGGGAACCAAGGGGTATACACTGGAGTAGATGCCCCTCGGAGCGCTTACATAAGCATGTAAGGGCACCAAGGGGTATACACTGGAGTAGATGCCCCTCGGAGTGCTTACATTAGTATGTAAGGGCACCAAGGGGTATACACTGGAGGTGGAGTAGATGCCCCTCGGAGCCCTTACATAAGCATGTAAGGGCACCAAGGGGTATACACTGGAGTAGATGCCCCTCGGAGCGCTTACATAAGCATGTAAGGGCACCAAGGGGTATGCACTGGAGTAGATGCCCCTCGGAGCGCTTACATAAGCATGTAAGGGCACCAAGGGGTATACACTGGAGTAGATGCCCCTCGGAGCGCTTACATAACCATGTAAGGGCACCAAGGGGTATACACTGGAGTAGATGCCCCTCGGAGCGCTTACATAACCATGTAAGGGCACCAAGGGGTATACACTGGAGTAGATGCCCCTCGGAGC
Source organism: Lissotriton helveticus (assembly GCF_964261635.1). NCBI lineage: Eukaryota > Metazoa > Chordata > Amphibia > Caudata > Salamandridae > Lissotriton > Lissotriton helveticus. The sequence continues at coordinate 2,123,505,604 of NC_136065.1, read as the reverse complement.
GCTTACATAACCATGTAAGGGCACCAAGGGGTATACACTGGAGTAGATGCCCCTCGGAGCGCTTACATAACCATGTAAGGGCACCAAGGGGTATACACTGGAGTAGATGCCCCTCGGAGCGCTTACATAAACCATGTAAGGGCACCAAGGAGTATGCACTGGAGTAGATGCCCCTCGGAGTGCTTACATAAGCATGTAAGGGCACCAAGGGGTATGCACTGGAGTAGATGCCCATCGGAGTGCTTACATAAGCATGTAAGGGCACCAAGGGGTATGCACTGGAGTAGATGCCCATCGGAGTGCTTACATAAGCATGTAAGGGCACCAAGGGGTATGCACTGGAGTAGATGCCCCTCAGAGTGCTTACATAACCATGTAAGGGCACCAAGGGGTATGCACTGGAGTAGATGCCCCTCGGAGCGCTTACATAAGCATGTAAGGGCACCAAGGGGTATACACTGGAGTAGATGCCCCTCGGAGCGCTTACATAACTGTTAGACGGACCGGGAGGGTCGGCCGAGGATAAGGGGAGAGGTCTCCGGGGAGAGCCGTCTCCAGCGAATCGTACAGACAAGTAACTCCCCCCCCCACAGACGGACACCACACAAGGATAAAGTTCAACGATACTTTATAGGGAATTCTTCAAGTACGGTAGAATGGTACAAGGAGGTCTGGACTCAGGGGTCCCCTCTATTCTGGTCTCTGTTTGGGAAGAGGGTAGCGGGACAGTCTTGTTACCAAAAAGATGGCAATAGCTCTCAATCCTCGAGCTCGGGGGTGTAGATGAACGGGCCGCGGCGGAGCCAGCAGGTCCCGAGATGGATGAAGGAAGACGACGGTCCGCGGCAGAGCCAGCAGGTCCCGATGAAGGTGGTGGGTACAAACGGTCCGCGGCCACGCCAGCAGGTCCCGACGACGATGAAGGATAGGGTGGTTCCCAAAGCCGCGGCAGCGCCAGCAGGCAAGACGAGGGTGCACAAGACAGAGCTACGGCAGCGCCAGTAGTCCATCAAGGATGAGTTCTTCTTTGCGTCTCGCGACTCCAAGATACAACTCCCGTCCTGCTCTGGAGCTGCCCCAGTTATAGGGCTGGTGTGCTTTGATGTCCGGACCCTCGCACTTGGAGGTCGGGAGGTCCGGGATGAGGGAGTTCAGACACCCAGCAGGGGGGTGGAGCCAGCGCCCGGGGAGGCGATGGGCGAGCGGTACTTGGCGGGGGAGAGCCATCGACACCTCTTGCTCCCATTGACTGACCAAGTAGCCCGCTCACCTCCTGGGTGGATGTTGGTGCCGGAATGTCTGAGGCCTGGCCAGGCCCAGGGTTGAGGTCGATCGGGGGCCAGGCGGCCTCGTGGTGGAGTGTCCAAGATGGCGCCCAGGATGGGCGCGCAGGCCGGTAGTGGGTCGGCCTACGCGGTCAACAGGTTCGAGTGTAGGGGTCCCTGCGGGGACGGTGGACGTGCAATGGTGGTGTGTGGTACTTGCGTGGCTGGCTCGGGCCTGGTTGGGCCGGGGGAGAGCGGCCCTTCCTGTGGCCTGTCCAACATGCGTCCCCCCCAGCTGAAGGCGGGGAGAGTTACCCATTCTCTTGGGGACTCTTCTCGTCGAGGCGGAAGAACCGGGACAGGCCATCTGCGTTGGCGTGATCTGGCCCAGGCCGATGTTCAACTGTGAAGTCCATCCCTTGTAGGGAGATGGACCAGCGTAGTAACTTCGGGTTTTCCCCCCGCATCTGCATCAGCCACTGCAGGGGTCGGTGGTCGGTCTGTACCCGAAAGGGTGTGCCAAAAAGGTAGGGCCGGAGCTTCTTGAGGGCCCATACCACCGCGAAGGCCTCCCTCTCTATGGTGCTCCAGCGTTGTTCCCGTGGTAGGAGTCGCCGGCTGATGAAGGCCACCGGTTGATCACGGCCTTCGGTGTTCACTTGAGACAGGACTGCCCCAATGCCATGGTCGGAGGCATCCGTCTGGACGATGAACTCCCGGCTGTAGTCGGGGGCCTGGAGCACAGGGGCGGAGCACATGGCGGCTTTCAATTGTTCAAATGCAGCTTGACACTCTGGGGTCCAGTTGACTTTCTGGGGCTGATTTTTTGACGTGAGTTCTGTGAGGGGCCTCACGATAGTACCATAGTCTTTCACGAACCTTCGGTAATAGCCTGTGAGGCCCAGGAAGGCTCGTACCTCGGTCTGGGTAATGGGGGGCTGCCAGGACTGGATGGCGGCAATTTTTAGCTGCAGAGGGGCCACCAGGCCGCTTCCCACCTGGTGCCCGAGGTAGGTTACAGACCCTTGCCCAATTTGACATTTGCTGGCCTTGATCGTGAGGCCAGCTTGCTGAAGGGCGTGCAGCACTGCTCGGAGGTGGTGGAGGTGCTCGGACCACTGGTTGCTGTATACAGCGATGTCGTCTAGGTAGGCGGCGCTGAATCCTTCGAGCCCCGCCAGGACCTGATTGACGAGCCGTTGGAATGTTGCTGGGGCATTCTTCATGCCGAAGGGCATGACTGTGAAATGGTAATGGCCATCGGGAGTGGAAAAGGCAGAACGTTCTTGTGCCCGGGGTGTGAGGCCGATTTGCCAGTAGCCCGCCGTCAGGTCGAAGATACTGAGGTAGCGGGCAGCTCCCATGCGGTCGATTAGTTCATCTGCCCGGGGGATGGGATGTGCGTCTGTCCTGGTGACCGCATTCAAGCCCCGGTAGTCGACGCAGAACCGGAGTTCTGGTGTGGTGCCGGGGGCAGCTGCTTTGGGGACCAGTACTACAGGGCTGGCCCAGGGGCTGTCTGAGGGCTCGATGACCCGGAGCGTGAGCATTTTGGCTACTTCCTCCTGGATGCAGGCCCGTACCCGATCTGGCACGCGGTAGGCCCGGTGGCGGATAGGGGGGCTGTCCCCCGTGTCCACATCGTGCGTACACCAGGAAGTGACACCTGGGGTGAGGGAGAACAGGCTGGCGAATTGTGACAGGAGAACTTGGCACTCCTGGTGTTGCTCTCGGGTGAGGGCCTCTGAAAGTCGGACCCCATCTACGGAACCGTCTTTCTCCCGCGTTCGTAGGAGGTCCGGGAGGGGCTCGGAGTCCTCTTCAGCCCCATTGTCTGTGGCCATCAGGAGGCTGAGTTCTGTCCGTACAAAGTGCGGTTTCAGTCTGTTAGCGTGGAGGACCCGGAGGGGGTTCCGGGAAGATTCCAAGTCGATGAGATAGGTAGCCGGACCCTTGCGCTCGACCACTTTGAAGGGCCCTGTCCACTTGTCTTGTAGGGCGCAGGGTTCGGTGGGGGACATCACCCATACCTGTTGCCCAGGTTCAAATTCGATGGAGGAGGCATTCCGGTCATACCACCTTTTCATGTCCTCTTGACTGGCCTCTAGGTTGGCTTTTGCTAGTTCTCGGAATCGCCGGGTCTGGTTGCGGAGTGTTAGGAGGTAGCGGAAAACATCTGGTGGGTTCTTTAGAGGGGGCATCTCCCAGCCTTCCTTAACTAGGCTGAGCGGCCCGCGCACGGGGTGTCCATATAGCAGTTCAAATGGGCTGAAGCCCAGGGACTTCTGGGGAACCTCTCGATATGCGAAGAGGAGGCACGGCAGCAGCACATCCCACTGGCGACGGAGGGGCTCTTCCAACCCCCCGATCATCCCTTTGAGCGTGCGGTTGAACCGCTCAACGAGTCCGTTTCCTTGAGGGTGATAGGGGGTCGTGAACCGGTAGGTAACCCCGCACTGTTGCCAGAGAGATTTCATATATTTCGAAATAAAGTTCGTGCCTCTGTCACTGACGACCTCCCGGGGGAAGCCCACCCGGGAGAAGATCCCCATCAGAGCCCGGCCGACTACCGGGGCTGTCACAGTCCGCAGGGGAACAGCCTCCGGGTAGCGGGTGGCGTGGTCCACTAGCACCAGGATGAATCGATGGCCTTGTTTTGTGCGCGGGTCCAGGGGCCCTACGATATCGATTCCGACCCTCTCGAACGGGGTGGTGACCACGGGAAAAGGTTGCAGGGGGGCTTTCAGTTTGCGGCCGCTCTTCCCACTGGCTTGGCACGTGGGGCAAGATCGGCAATGCTGGTGTACATTGTCCCTCATTTTGGGCCAGAAGAAGTGGGTCACCAGGCGGCTATAGGTTTTGTCTTGACCCAAGTGTCCTGCCAGGGGGACATCGTGGGCCAGGTTTAGCAGAAAGTCTCTAAAACGGAGGGGTACCACTAGGACTCGGCTGGCCCCCAGCTCCGCGATTCTTTGCTCACTGTACAGCAGATCATTGTCCCAGTAGACCCAGTGAGTTCCGGAGGTATCCCCTGCGCTTTGGGCTAGCGCTTGCTGGCGGAGTCCCTCGAGGGAGGGACAGGTCTTTTGTTCTTGGCGAAATTGTTCTTGCGTGGGCCCCCCCTCTTGAGGCCACTGGTCGAGGTTAGCGAGGTCTGGAGGTTGAGCTGGTTCGGGGGGGACGTCACGGTCGGTGGTTTCGGCGGGGGCGACCGGAGGCGGTGGCGCCGGCCATTCGAGTTCCTCTGGGCGGGTGTTGGCACGGGCGGTCATGGACCGGGTGGTGACGCACGCCCAGTCCGGGACGCCCAGCATCCCCAGGTGCTCTTTTCGTTCGACTGCTGCCCATGGAGAGCTTTCCAGGTCATTACCCAGGAGGCAGTCTACGGGGGCATCATCTCGGACCGTCACCTTCAACATGCCGGAGACCCCTCCCCATTCGAAGGGGACGCAGGCCATCCGACACAGACTTTCTGAGTTATCGGCTGAACGTACAGGGCAGAGAATGTTTGGTAAGTATTGTTCGGGGGTCACCAGGTGACAGCGGACGGCTGTTACACTGGCCCCAGTGTCACGAAGGGCTTCAGCCCGGCGTCCATTGATGCCCACCCATTGGCTGTACTTCTGGGTATTAGCGGGTAGGGGGACCCGCGGGACCAGGTCTCTCCCCCCTAGGCAGGCGAGAGCCATGGCGGCTGGCTCCCATTCTTGGTGTTCCTGTTCATATTCTTCTTGTTCCTCTGAGATCTGTTCCTCCCCCAGAGCAGCAGCGGCTACTTGGCGGGGTCTTGGGCTCTGGTACTGGGGGCAGTTTGGGTCGTTTGCATAGTGTCCGACTCGTTGGCATCGATGGCAGGTAACATTGGCTCGATGTCCCGGTCGCGCTGGGGTGCTGCCCCGGTTGGCCGGGGGGGTGGGGCTGGTAGTGGGGGTGACCGGAGCGTTGCTTCTTCCGCGTCCTTGGCCTCCACCTCCTCGGGGACGGTGCTGACCATTGTTGTTCCGGTTCTGTTCGGAGGACCCATTTCGACTCACTCTGGTGATCTCCCACCGGTCTGCTTCGGCTGCGAGCTGCCGGGGATCCGTTAACTTGCTGTCGAGGAGGTGCTGGCGAAGTTCAATGAAGCAATTGTTCGACAGATGCTCCCATACCATAAGATTGAACAGTTGTTCGTAGGTTGTGACCTTGCTTCCTTTGATCCAGCCCTCGAAGGCTCGGCTAAAGTAATTGACATAGTCCACCCAAGTTGTACCTGGGATGCGGGTGCAGTCTCGGAACCTCTGACGGTACATCTCGGGTGTGAGGCCATAGCGGGTGAGGAGTGCAGCTTTCATATGGTCATAGGAGGTCATCTGGTGGTCCGGGAGTTGCAGCAGGGCGTCGCGGCCCTCATTGAGGAATCTCCCCCACAGACCGGCCCCCCAATCGCTTCTATCGATCCGGTGTGCAGTCATAGCGATTTCATAGGCCTTAAACCATTGCTGGATGTCGTCCTCTCGGAAGTATTCTCGAACGACATCCTTGGGGATGTGTACCTTCTTCTCTGTTGCCCCTGGAGTGTGGGGTTGCTCGGGCACCCCTGCTTCTTTATTCTGTTTGCGTAGGTCGATTTCAGCTAATTTCCGCTCATGTTCATATGCCAGTTTCTTTTCCTCGAGCTCCCTTTGTCTCTGTTTCTCCTCTCTTTCTTCTCGGAGACGCAGGTGCTCTAAGTTGATTTTCTGTTCGGCCAACTTCAGTTCAACGTCCATTTTGAGCCGGGCCATTTCCAGCTCGTGTAGTCGGGTTCTTTCTCGTTCCTGGATCTCGTCTGGCGAGAGACCCGTTCTTCGTTCTTCAGGGGCCATGGGGGTTTGTGCTGCGATGTCTTGATCGGGGGTTCCGGCAGCCCCGGTTTCTGCCCAAGATTCTAGGGCCTGCTTAAAGTCATCTTTGGTATTTAGTCCGGTGGTAGCGATACCTAATTCGATACAGAACTGTTTAAGTTCACGATGGCTGTACTCGTCCAATTTCTCCATCTGGAATTTCTCCGTTGATCCGCTGTCTTTAGTTGACATCGTGATTCGCCGTGGGGTGAGCTACTCTCTGTACGGTTTATGCGGTGATTCGGATCCCGTCGCTGGCCACCAATGTTAGACGGACCGGGAGGGTCGGCCGAGGATAAGGGGAGAGGTCTCCGGGGAGAGCCGTCTCCAGCGAATCGTACAGACAAGTAACTCCCCCCCCCACAGACGGACACCACACAAGGATAAAGTTCAACGATACTTTATAGGGAATTCTTCAAGTACGGTAGAATGGTACAAGGAGGTCTGGACTCAGGGGTCCCCTCTATTCTGGTCTCTGTTTGGGAAGAGGGTAGCGGGACAGTCTTGTTACCAAAACGATGGCAATAGCTCTCAATCCTCGAGCTCGGGGGTGTAGATGAACGGGCCGCGGCGGAGCCAGCAGGTCCCGAGATGGATGAAGGAAGACGACGGTCCGCGGCAGAGCCAGCAGGTCCCGATGAAGGTGGTGGGTACAAACGGTCCGCGGCCACGCCAGCAGGTCCCGACGACGATGAAGGATAGGGTGGTTCCCAAAGCCGCGGCAGCGCCAGCAGGCAAGACGAGGGTGCACAAGACAGAGCTACGGCAGCGCCAGTAGTCCGTCAAGGATGAGTTCTTCTTTGCGTCTCTCGACTCCAAGATACAACTCCCGTCCTGCTCTGGAGCTGCCCCAGTTATAGGGCTGGTGTGCTTTGATGTCCGGACCCTCGCACTTGGAGGTCGGGAGGTCCGGGATGAGGGAGTTCAGACACCCAGCAGGGGGGTGGAGCCAGCGCCCGGGGAGGCGATGGGCGAGCGGTACTTGGCGGGGGAGAGCCATCGACACCTCTTGCTCCCATTGACTGACCAAGTAGCCCGCTCACCTCCTGGGTGGATGTTGGTGCCGGAATGTCTGAGGCCTGGCCAGGCCCAGGGTTGAGGTCGATCGGGGGCCAGGCGGCCTCGTGGTGGAGTGTCCAAGATGGCGCCCAGGATGGGCGCGCAGGCCGGTAGTGGGTCGGCCTACGCGGTCAACAGGTTCGAGTGTAGGGGTCCCTGCGGGGACGGTGGACGTGCAATGGTGGTGTGTGGTACTTGCGTGGCTGGCTCGGGCCTGGTTGGGCCGGGGGAGAGCGGCCCTTTCTGTGGCCTGTCCAACAATAACCATGTAAGGGCACCAAGGGGTATACACTGGAGTAGATGCCCCTCGGAGCGCTTACATAACCATGTAAGGGCACCAAGGGGTATACACTGGAGTAGATGCCCTCGGAGTGCTTACATAAGCATGTAAGGGCAACGAGGGGTATGCACTGGAGTAGATGACCCTCGGAGCGCTTACATAAAGCATGTAAGGGCACCGAGGGGTATACACTGGAGTAGATGCCCCTCGGAGCGCTTACATAAGCATGTAAGGGCACCAAGGGGTATACACTGGAGTAGATGCCCCTCGGAGCGCTTACATAACCATGTAAGGGCAACGAGGGGTATGCACTGGAGTAGATGCCCCTCGGAGCGCTTACATAAGCATGTAAGGGCATCAAGGGATATGCACTGGAGTAGATGCCCCTCGGAGCGCTTACATAAGCATGTAAGGGCACCAAGGGGTATGCACTGGAGTAGATGCCCCTCGGAGCGCTTACATAAACCATGTAAGGGCACCAAGGGGTATGCACTGGAGTAGATGCCCCTCGGAGCGCTTACATAAGCATGTAAGGGCACCAAGGAGTATGCACCGGAGTAGATGCCCCTCGGAGCGCTTACATAAGCATGTAAGGGCACCAAGGGGTATACACTGGAGTAGATGCCCCTCGGAGCGCTTACATAAGCATGTAAGGGCACCAAGGGGTATACACTGGAGTAGATGCCCCTCGGAGCGCTTACATAAAGCATGTAAGGGCACCAAGGGGTATACACTGGAGTAGATGCCCCTCGGAGCGCTTACATAAACCATGTAAGGGCACCAAGGGGTATGCACTGGAGTAGATGCCCCTCGGAGCGCTTACATAAGCATGTAAGGGCACCAAGGGGTATGCACTGGAGTAGATGCCCCTCGGAGCGCTTACATAAGCATGTAAGGGCACCAAGGGGTATACACTGGAGTAGATGCCCCTCGGAGCGCTTACATAAGCATGTAAGGGCACCAAGGGGTATGCACTGGAGTAGATGCCCCTCGGAGCGCTTACATAAGCATGTAAGGGCACCAAGGAGTATGCACTGGAGTAGATGCCCCTCGGAGCGCTTGCATAAGCATGTAAGGGCACCAAGGGGTATGCACTGGAGTAGATGCCCCTCGGAGCGCTTACATAACCATGTAAGGGCACCAAGGAGTATGCACTGGAGTAGATGCCCCTCGGAGCGCTTACATAAACCATGTAAGGGCACCAAGGGGTATGCACTGGAGTAGATGCCCCTCGGAGCGCTTACATAACCATGTAAGGGCACCAAGGGGTATGCACTGGAGTAGATGCCCCTCGGAGCGCTTACATAAACCATGTAAGGGCACCAAGGGGTATGCACTGGAGTAGATGCCCCTCGGAGTCCTTACATAACCATGTAAGGGCACCAAGGGGTATGCACTGGAGTAGATGCCCCTCGGAGCGCTAACATAAGCATGTAAGGGCACCAAGGGATATGCACTGGAGTAGATGCCCCTCGGAGCGCTTACGTAACCATGTAAGGGCACCAAGGGGTATACACTGGAGTAGATGCCCCTCGGAGCGCTTACATAACCATGTAAGGGCACCAAGGGGTATGCACTGGAGTAGATGCCCCTCGGAGCGCTTACGTAACCATGTAAGGGCATCAAGGGATATGCACTGGAGTAGATGCCCCTCGGAGCGCTTACATAACCATGTAAGGGCATCAAGGGGTATGCACTGGAGTAGATGCCCCTCGGAGCGCTTACATAACCATGTAAGGGCACCAAGGGGTATACACTGGAGTAGATGCCCCTCGGAGCGCTTACATAACCATGTAAGGGCACCAAGGGGTATGCACTGGAGTAGATGCCCCTCGGAGCGCTTACATAAGCATGTAAGGGCACCGAGGGGTATGCACTGGAGTAGATGCCCCTCGGAGCGCTTACATAACCATGTAAGGGCACCAAGGGGTATACACTGGAGTAGATGCCCCTCGGAGCGCTTACATAACCATGTAAGGGCACCAAGGGGTATGCACTGGAGTAGATGCCCCTCGGAGCGCTTACATAACCATGTAAGGGCACCAAGGGGTATACACTGGAGTAGATGCCCCTCGGAGCGCTTACATAACCATGTAAGGGCACCAAGGGGTATACACTGGAGTAGATGCCCCTCGGAGCGTTACATAAACCATGTAAGGGCACCAAGGGGTATACACTGGAGTAGATGCCCCTCGGAGTGCTTACATAACCACGTAAGGGCACCAAGGGGTATGCACTGGAGTAGATGCCCCTCGGTGCCCTTAGATACTTACCAAAGGGCACCAAGGGGTATGCACTACACGGTCGTATTGCAGCGCATACATACCCCTTGTTGCCCTTACATAAGTATGTAAGGGCGCTGAGTGGTATTAACTGGAGTGGAAGCCCCTTGAGGCACTGACATGCTTATGTAAGGGCACCGAGGAGTATGTATGGCACATTGCGGTGCCCACTCTGTCCCTTCACTGAATTCTGCTGAATCTCGAATTTCATGGACTTCCATGGAATGAAACTCCCCCAATTCAACCCACCTGTCGTTTGCACCTGATTACTACGTTTTCCCACTTGATCCTAATTTGCAGGTGGAAAAAGTTTTTTACAACATTAATCTGCAACTTTTTTCTTGTGACTGGGACAGAACACCACATCGACACATTCTTTTCGATACCGTTTCACAGTCGCTAACTTACTTTCGACAGATCACCGAATTACAAACGCTTCATACATCTGGCGCTATATCTCCTGGAGGATGAGGATGCAACCGTGCCTCCTTCTGTCCAGCTGGGTGCAATGCTGGCTGTCTGTGGACACTGTTAGGGTAGGTCGTCTGTGAGCCCCGAAGGGTCTTCCCTCTCTGATGTGGTGGTTAAAAAGATCGAAGCTGTGCTCAGAAAGACTCAGCCAAAAACCTTGCTATAAGAACTGGGATCTCTTCAGTGTACGCGGCCCAGTCCATGGTCAAGACTTCTAAACTCCTACACCAATAATGCAGGAAGGAGGGGATTGTTATGTTATGTTATGTTATCAGGGTATTTGTAGAGCGCGTAGCTACTCAGCAGATTGTCCAGAGCTCTTAGCCAGCATGAAGCAACAATCCAGATGTATTTCAGATGTGTCAGGAGATGGTCTTAAAGCATCCTCATTAGCAGCTAGAAAGGGCAGTCTTAATCAGACATTTAGGATGGTGTAGAGTTTGGAAAATTGAGAATTCTGAAATTCAAGAGTAAAATGGTTTGCTGTGCAGTTGGAAGCTATAGTGACCAGAGCTTCCAAGACATAAAGGAGAGAATCTACCACCTATTTCATGTCTCTTCATCTGATAATTGGAAAAGTCACTTAAAGAGAAGAAAAGGCTTTCAGCCCAGAGGTTCTAACAGTGAGAGATCTTCCTCCGCTCGACTGACAGCTCAGAAGGGTTACCGCTCCTTACTATCTATCAGAGGAGAGGTCATAAGACCATGTTGGGGAGCGCATCCAAGACTTTCTTCACATATGGGGGAAGATGTGGTCGGGTCTTTGTGTGTTGAATATGGAACATCAAGATTATCCTATTGAATTTGCACCCAGGCTTCCAGATCCTCTCCACCCCCAAGCCTGTTCCAAGGCTTCAAAGCAAGATGGATGCCTTATGGCAAGGCCTTGCATCTGTTGACAAAGAACTAAGGCTGCTGCTCTAGAACTAGAACAAGAGAAAGGAAAGGAAAGTGAAATCCTACTGGCTGGGCTTCTGGCAGGTACTGTTCTGTTATGGACTTACGGAGGGTGAATGAGTTGGGAGAGACAATTCATTTCAAAATGGACGGTGTGCAGAAATCACCGCAAATGAGAGAATTCGTAGTAAAGATAGATCTTCAAGATTCTTACCTCTACTTCCCTATATTTGAAGATCTCTACAGGTGTCTGCGTTTTACAGTGGGCGATCATCATTTTCAACTTTGTGCGCTACCTTTTCATCTGAAATCTGCTCCACGGGTATTTACCAAGTTGATGACCCCACTAAAGCCTGTGTACACAGCAGAGGAGCACCAGTTCACTCTCATCTTTGTGACTGGCAAGTACATGGTCCTTGAGAACAGACTGCCCTTCATCCTCTGAAGAAAGCAATGTTTCTCTTACAGAAACAGGGATTTCTGATTAACTGGCAGGAATCATCCCTCAAGAATTGGAACAATTTATTTATTTGAAAGGTTTTATATAACACAAACAAGACCCAACAGGGTATCAGAGTTCTGTACATTGTGGTTGAGAATAAGAGAATAGCATCTTTTCTGTACAGTAGAGTCATTTTAAGAGCCAAGAACATTTTCGAGCTATGGTAATCCAAAAGCCTCCATCGCTAAGAGTTGCTTTCCGGTACTCGGAGACGCGACAGTGATGGTCGCACGGGCTCCATGCGTGAGATTTCACTTGGGAATCTTAGTTAACCATCGCCAAGCTCAATGGTATCTGAAATCTTTTAATCTTCAATCCTGTTAATCCCAGAAATGAAGGATGGCCTGAGTTGGAGGTTAATTTAATCTCAACCAACAAAATGTGTCTCTTCCTGCAAGGTCAAGCGAAACAGATGCCAGTGGACATGGATGGACAACTGTAAGGACCTTAGAAGAAGACAGGCAAAGGTCATTTCTGCACAAGCTTCATTTTTGAAGCTTGGAGGGGGTGGGGAGCTCAGCTCGAACCTTCTGGAGTTTGCGAACAAAATCCTAGGACAATTGGACATGATCAAAGCCGACAACATGATGGACGGGGTATTTGAACAAAGAAGGAGGCGCTTGCCCTCTCTCAGCCTCCCTGGCTATTCAGATCTCTCAACGGGGAGAGCAGAATCTCTACTCTTTGACTGTGATCCATATCAGGCTGGTGGATAATGTGGTAGTGGATAGGCTGAGCGAGCCCTTGACGTCATCTTTGGATTTCTGCTTCACCCAGTAATGTCCAGAAGGATTTGTTTGAGGATGGGAGCACCCACGGGGAGATCCTTTCCCACAGAACCAAACTCTCTTCACCCAAATTTAATTTTGTGACTCAAAAGTGTGGGGGCCTTTGATGTGGATGCCATGAGCTGTCCTTGATTGATCAAAAAGACACTGATGAAGATAAAGAGGTAGAAAGAGAAGGCAGAGATGACATTTGGACTCCCTGTTCCTCCTGCCCTTTTCCGCGTCAGAGGTGGAGGGTGTCAGGAACAGACTCTGTCCCGGTCCCTCTCATCACCTCGGACAATGAGCAGAGATGTTCTCTGTCCTCTAAAATTTAAACATCCTGGTAAAGAAGAGGTTGGGCCTGCAGAAGGGAGGTTTCTCTGAGAGCCATCCTTGACCGATAACTCTCGAAGAACTGCTCTTCAGGCATGTCCTATTCCTTCCAGAAATGGTGGGTTAAGAATGACTGGGACCCTATGTCATGCAGTGAGGTCTAAATCCTAGTTTTTCCACAGAAAGGGTTTTGCTTCCAGATTAGAGGTAGCAACCCTTCAACTGCAATGGACAGCAGTTAGATCATTTAGGGAACCCGGGTGGACCAGGAGAGTTAAATTCCTATATGTCCAGGATAATGAGGAGTTTTCCTTTGTCTAGGCCACCAGTAAGCACTCCATTCAGAGGCATTGTTTTGAACAGTTGCAGGCGGTGCCATTACAATATCTAACTTAGAAAGTTGTTTTTTCCTGGTGGCAACTACATCTGCAAGGAGGTTGGAGGAATTGGGGGGTTTGTCCTCCCAACCTCCATATTTAAAACTTTTTTCTGACAGATTAGTTCTTAAATTGAATCTTCTCTACTTCCCAAATTCAGTTCCAACTTACATGTGCAGCAAGAGGTGATTCTGCAGAATTTGTCCCAGATGCAGGAATGTGTAAGAAGTATCTCTCTATACTCAGGATGCAAAGGCTGCAGCTCAGACAAACTTAAGGAGAGTCTCTGCCTTTAGGAAGGTGAATTCTTTGTATCAACTTTGGCCGGCTAGGAAAGGGTTGAAACCATCCTTTGCCTCTGGCTGCCTATATTCACTAAAGCTTTGACCGTGTCCTGGGAGGATTCAGGGTAGGTTTACACGCCCCTTTGCTGGGGCAGCTGTGCCCAGTACAAATAAAAATAACATAACATAACATAACATAACAAAAAGCAGGCCTACTTCATGGGCGGAACTTCAGGGAGCTTGAATTTGAGAAATGTATAGAGCAGCAACGTGGCCTCCACATCTACAGGCGTGAATCACTACCGTATTTACTATGATACTGTTACTAATACTTTGAAAACGAATAATTCTGCTTGAGTGTCGATGCTGTTTAGTAGGTACTACTTCGACATGAAGGCCCTTTGGGCAAGGGTGCCTGTGGTATCGGCAGGTTTGCTTTTCCCCCTGGAAGGGGCACATTCCTACAATCCTAAGAGTCATTTTGAGAAAGAGGAAAAAACAAGGAGAAATAAAGAAATATCTTCTGGTCACACCTCACCTTTGGAGATGTATGGATCTGGCGTTTCTCCAGGTGTACATGATCTTGTAAATCTGCGGCAGCGTCAAAATCCATGGGTGTTGGGTGGGAAAACCCACCGCTAGGCTTATGGAATGCCTCCGAGCGCAGAGGAAGGCAACGCCGAGATTAGCCCTGCCGTACCTTACTCCATATCTGTGAGCCATCCATAGCCACGCATTTCCGTGGCCTGATAGATATGATTTTGTAATCTGTGTGGCCGGGGTGTCACAAAAAGTGACGCTCCGGCACCACAGTGGGTTTGTGAATAAACTCCAAAAATTCAAAAGCTTCAGGATGCCTCAAAAGTCAGGACTGGAGCAAGGAAGAAAGAACTCAGAGTAATGAAATTACCAGTAAGTAATTATGACAAGACATCAGAGGGAAGGTGTGCAACAACACAGATTATTGGAGGACCGCCAATCTGGATTCTGACCAATGAGAGCAACATCTGAGAAGACATCTTGACCCCAGACAAGGCCCATGGCCACCTTCCCTGGTTGCATCATCTAAGTGTCTAGTGTCCCCGCACCTGGGGAGCAAGAAAGCGTCCTAAAAGCACTCCTGCCCCCGTAGGTCCATCCGGCCGACCGCGTGGCACAGCTGGAAGGCAATTCACAGCAAATGATGGCAAAAGTGCTTCACTTAAGCGAGCAGCAGGGACCTAAAGAACTGACCATTTACATTTTTGCAAGTCTAAGAGCTTCTCTGAAATTACCATTATTAGGACATAAGTGACTAATGGCCAAGACATTGAACATGGACAAGTGCAGGTAAACAGGGAGAGATGAAGAGACAGAGAGAGGCAAGAAGAGAGAGAAGCAGCAAGATTAAGAAAGATGAAGAGAGGAAAAGTTATGGAAAGGCATGGACAGAAGGGGAGAGAGCAGCAGGGAGAGGCAGAATGAGAGGTCAGAGGGTGACATTGAAAGACAAAGATGAGAGGCAGAGAGAAACAAGGTGAGCAAGGGAAAAGCAGCAGAGACCAAGAAAGGGAAGTGGAGACAGAGTGAGAGAGGCAGGGAGAGAAAGAGTGAAAGAAAGATAGACAGAGAGAGAGAGAAGGTGCAGAAGTAGAGACAGGGAGAGGCATTGAGACAGAATTATCTATCTATCTATCTAACTATCTATCTCTCTCTCTCTCTCTCTCTATATATATATATATATATATATATATATATATATATATATATATATATATATATATATATATATATATATATATATATAATCTGTTTATCTATCTATCTATCTATCTATTTATCTATCCATCGAACGATCCATCTATCGTTCTCTCTCTCTACCTGTCTGTCTGTCTGTCTATCCATCTATCCATCTATCTATCTATCTATCTATCTATCTATCTATCTATCTATCTATCTATCTATCTATCTATCTATCTATCTATCTATCTATCTATCTATCTATCTATCTATCTATCTATCTATCTATCTATCTATCTATCTATCTATCTATCTATCTATCTATCTATCTATCTATCTGTCTGTCTATCTATCTATCTATCTATCTATCTGTCTGTCTGTCTGTCTGTCTGTCTGTCTGTCTGTCTGTCTATCTATCTATCTATCTGTCTATCTATCTATCTGTCAGCTCCAGGCCCTGACTCTCTCAGTCTTACATTCTGTCCCAGCTCTCTTCGGGAACGAGTGTGTCTTGGGCACAGTGTTACCCTCCGTCTGCTGGGACAGTGCCAGCTCCCTCGGGCACCAGCTGACTCTGCTTCTTTTTTAATATACTTTAGATATGACCCCCACAGATTTTCTGTCTACATTTTCAGACAAAGAGAAGTGTACAGAAGAATCAGAAAGGAAAGAGAACTGCCTGGGGCTGGAAGGAGGGCAGCTCTGCCAGAATCAATCTTGTCTGGTAACACTATTGATACTGACTGCGGTGCCGGCTCATTATAGGCACAGCTCAGCTGAAATGGAAGCTGGGCAGGGTGGACACTGTGGATACGGACAGTGGCGCTGGTGGATTGTGGGCACATCTCAGCTGAGACAGAAGCTAGGCTGGGTGGCGGTCACCTGCACAGTGGGTCCTTTCAGTGAAGCCCCCCACCGGTCCCATCGAGTCAGTTCCCAGTGGACCCTCTCTCTCATAGCTATGCGTCAATGTGTCAAACACAGAGCTGTGCTCTCAGGGGCACAATCTGGTACAGGTGTGCCATAGTACCACAGTACCACGGTGATGGATCGAGGCGGCACAGCGGTGCTAATACTCCTCGATCTATCAGCCGCCTTTGATACGGTACACTCCTCGATCTATCAGCCGCCTTTGATACGGTACACTCCTCGATCTATCAGCCGCCTTTGATACGGTGGACCATTCTCTCTTGCATGAGCGGCTCGAGAAGTTAGGAGTAGGGGGTTCTGCATTGGCCCTACTGTCCTCCTATCTGAAAGCTTACGGTTTCGATCGACACCTTTTTTTCAGACCCCTACACTGTTCCTTGTGGTGTGCCACAGGGCTCCTCGCTGAGCCCTTCACTCTTCAACGTATATGTCTCAGAGCTGGCCCCGCTGATTCAGAGTTGTGGCTTTAGCCTTTCTTCCTACGCTGACGAAACTCAGATCGTAGTGACAGCTTACAAGAATGGAGTCCCCCCCACCCCACAATTTCTAAACTGTATGCGCTCCATCAACCAATGGATGAACTCACACTGCCTCAAATTAAACTCGGAAAAGACCGAAGTTCTGATCTTTGGCAACCTACTACCCAGTTGGGGAAATCTACGGTGGCCTTCAGAATTTAGCGAACCCCCAAAACCAGTATTAAAGGCTAAGAACCTGGAGGTATGGTTGGATCACAAACTCGCCTTCATCCAACACACAAACGCCACGGGTTCGGCCAGCCACTTCCTTATAAAGAAAGTTTGGAAGATCCTTCCATACCTCCCGATAGACACAAAAAAACAGTAGTGACATCCCTAATCTAATCCAGTCAAAACTAGACTATTGTAACGGACTGCTAGAAAATGTAAAAAAACAATGCTTGAAAAAACTACATAGTGTACAAAACTCAGCAGCACGAATACTATCTAACATCCCCAGGTATTTCAGCTGAAATTCGCAAATTGCACTGGCTCCCGGTGGAGCAGCGGATCAAATTCAAGGCCCTCTCCCTAGCCTATACAGCCTTAAACCAAAAAGGCCCGGTCTTCTTACAGAATCTGCTCACCTGGTATGAGCCCACCAGGCATCTTCATTCCTCCGGCACCAAACTTCTTCAGGTGCCTAAAATCCGCACCTTACAACGGCACGGCCGCAGCTTTCACTTTCACACCACCAAGCTCTGGAATTCCCTTCCTCTTGATCTCAGGAGCGCACCTACTCTCACCTCCTTCAGGAAGGGCCTGAAAACCTGGCTGTTTCAGAACTAGACGCAAATACATTACCAACTGTCCACAGCGCCAAGACACCTCCGGGTATACGTGCGCTTTACAAATCCATATAACATAGCATAACACAACAGTGGTACCACGTTAACTGAGCTCCTACATGTTTCTATTTGCTTTCATAGCATTCTGGACTGCTGAGAATAAACAAATGCAGCCAACGGGGTTTAATGTCTCATTTATATTTGTGTGTGGGTGTGTATGTGTGTGTGTGTGTGTGTGGGTGTGCATGTGTGTGTGTGTGTGTGTGTATATAAATATACATTCACAAAAAAAATGAAGATTACAGGGACAATATAGTTAGGCTAAGATTTCACAAGCACAAAACCATAGACATTCAGCAGTTATAGTTACCTGAGTTAAATATAACTGACACCCCCGAAATGCACTGTTTATAACCTCCCATATTTGATCACTGATGACATGGTCAGTGACATTTTGACATCAATGATGACATCTCAAATGACATTACTGATGACATCATCCAGTGAGTGTAAGTCTTTTGTAAACATTTCTGAGACTAAAACATGTATACTAAGCAACTGCATAAGTTAAATTACTGTTCTTTCTGTACTACTAATGAGTGATACTATTTCTAACATATTTCATCTCTGAGTAGTGTGTGACTGGCTGTATCTATATGTGAATGGGTGTCTGAGTGGCTGTATGGGTGTTTGAGTGGGTGAGCTGCTGTATGGATCTGCCAGTGGGTGTGTGAGTGGCTGTATAGGTCTGTCAGTGGGTATGTTTGTGGCTGTATGGGTCTGTGAATGGGTTTGTGAGTGGTTTTCTGGGTGTGTGATTGGCAGTGTGAGTGGTTGTATGTGTGTGAGTGGTAGTATGTGATGTGTGAGTGGTTATATAGGTATGTCAGTTGGTGTTTGAGTGGTTGTATGGGTGTGTGAGTGGTTGTGGGTGTATGAGTAGGTACCTGAGTAGCTGTGTGGGTGTATGAGTGGTAGTATGGGTATATAAGTGTGTGTGGAAGTTGTTCGATGGGTGTTTGAGTGGTTGTGTGCATGTATTAAAGAGATCTATGACAGCTTCAACAGCCTCGATACCCAAGACCCTCTCCCCTCACCCACAATCACTGCACCCAATGACACCAAAACCCAGCAGACCCTGCTCAGCGGGACTCCCCTTACCACTGATGACACTCTCAAGACAATGAAGAGCATCCAATCTGAAGCACCCGTGGACCCCTGCCCTCACCACATCTTCAACAGAGCAGGAACCACCATCGCCCCCGAACTCTGCCGCATCATCAACTGCTTCATCAACTCCACCACCTGCCCTGAAGACTGCAAACACACAGAGATCAACCCCTTGCTGATGAAACATTCTGCCAACTCAACAGACCTCAAGAACTTCCGACCCATCTATCTGCAACCCTTCCCAGCGATGGTCATTGAGAAGGCCATCAATGAGTTCATTGAAGTGACTCACATCCCGGACCTCTGCCAATCTGGCTTCCAAAGCAACCACAGCATTAAGAACACACTCCTCACTGCCATAGATGACGTTCGTACCCTCCTCGACTGTGGCAGAACTGCAGTACTCATACTCCTTGACCTCTTGGCTGCCTTTAACATTATCTCCCACCGTACCCTATGCACAACAATCTACGATGCTGGCATCCGCACAAAGCCCTGGAATGGATCCGCTCCTTCCTCACCGGCCAAACACAGAGAGACAGACTACCTCTGTCCCACTCTGAATCTACAGAGATCAGCTGTGGGGTACGTCAGAGCTCCTGACTGAGCCCGACTCTCTTCAACATCTACGTGGCCCGCTCCTAACCATTTTCAGAAACTATGGGCACAACATTGTCTCTAACGCTGACGACACCCAGCTGATCCTCTCCCTCACCAACAGACCCACAGTTGGCAAGAACAACTTCCACGACAGGATACCTGGATCAAGGGCAGCTGTTTCAATCTCAACTCAGAGAAGGTCAAAGTCCTCATCCTGGGCTCCACCCCCACTGCCTGAGACGACTCCAGGTGGCCCACAGATCTTGGATCCCCCCACATCCACAGATCGCACGAAACCTTGGCATCATCCTGGACTCCTCTCTCATCATGAACCGTCAGATCAACGGCGTCTCACCATCCTACTTCAACATGCTATACCTACTCCAAAAGATCTTCAAGTGGATCCCCACTGAGTCCAGAAAGACAGTCACCAACGCTCTCAGCAGCAGCAGACTAAATTCTGGGAATGCACTCCATGCCGGCATCATCCAGAAACTGCTCAAGAAACTGCAGAACATTCTGAACACCTCAGCCAGACTCATCCCCAATATCCCCTGCAGCAGCCACATCACCAGCCACTGAGAGACCTCCACTGGTTCCCAGCCAAAAAAGAATAACCCTCAAGCACCTCACACACGCCTACAAAGCTCTACATGACACCGGGCCGGCATACTTCGCACAACTGGCCCTGGGCACTGTCCCACGTATCTGCAAGACGACAGCTTGAAGAAGATCCTTCTCCTACCTCGCAGCAAAGACATGTAAGACCCTTCCCCTCCACCTCAGGAAATCACTGCCACTGCCTCAATTCAGGAAGGACCTCAAGACCTGGCTCTTTGACTGAACCACAGTGCCCTCGATAGATCAGCAGCCCCCCTAAACCCCTCCCCCAGTGCCTTGAGACCCTTATTGGTAAATAGTCATCCTTTACAAGTCACCTGATTGATTGATTGATTGATTGTATGAGTGTATATGTGTGTACGTTTGAGTGGTTGTATGGGTGCGTGAGTAGGCGTGAGTGGTATGCAGCAGTGCATACGTTATATTTGGCTCAGATAACTATAGCTGATGAAGTTCTAGGGTTTTGGGCATTTGCACTCTGAGCCTAACTATTATGCCCCTATTACCTTTGTTTTTTCAGTGAATTTCTAGGTTTTTTATGTTACTTCCTAACTATAGCATCACTGTAACTTTTGTTTCTTAGTGAATTTCTATGTTTTTTTTAAATTGCATTTCCTACCTGTAACCTGTAATGTTTAAGACATGTGTAAGTGGCGTATAGGTTAGTGAGTGGGTGTTTGAGTAGCGATATGGGTCTGTGAGACAGTGTGTGAGTGGCTGTATGGGTTAGTGAGTGAGCGTGTGTGAGTGGCTGTATGGGTTAGTGAGTGAGCGTGTCTATGTGCCTGCATGGGTGTATGACTGGTATTGCATGCATGAGCACTACTTTTTCATGCCCCTTCCTTTGAAGCAACCTCCTAACTATTACTGAGCATGGTAATGTACTTACTAATTTAATATGTGGCTATGAATAACAACAGATATCTTCTTAAAGAGTCAATAGGTGCCAATGTTGTTCTTTATTCCTGGTGCACATTTGTGTAATTTTTTGTATTTGATACTTTTTGCTAACTGTATGCATGCCTAAATTGGATCTCAGTTCCTAAATATTTTTTGACTTTATTGCTGGGTAAATTAGTGGTACAGTTGCAGAATATTGAACATTTAAGAAGAGAATATCGACAGGGACATCTTAGCACAGTCTTTGCAAGTACGTGTAAGTTCTGTGGGTAGAGGCATTATAAATGTCATAGGTTTTAGCACCCCATCTATATCTTCCCAACCAAACTCACACAGATCTTTCTTTACATATGCATGATCAAAAACATTAACACATCTTCTGATCAAGTAGAACTCTCTTTTCATGTATCCACTCTCAGAATATGAGGTCTGAGGAAGGTCACTTAGCGGGACTGATCTCTTGAACTCACTGTACCAAAGATTGTCAAATGTGTGACAGTCAGAACTCGATTTCCCACATGCACAAGATATTTTTCTATTTCTTTAAAGTCACGTTCTTCTTCTGGCCCAGCAAATCCTTTTAGAAACTTCACAGGTTCAGCGCTTAAAGCTCCAAGCTTTGCTCCAATTTAGCTCATAGTGTAAGAATATGTGTCGGAACACCGGGCATCTCTGGGTCAAGTTTCTTGTACAGAATATGAAGTGGGATTAAGTGTCGTTTCTCACCTGTTCAATAATGTATCCATATTTCTGAGAATCCTTGACTTATGAACATTGCAAAAAATCTAAGTAGCACAATAATAACATCTGTGTCATTTGACAATACAAAGACTCAATTGGAATCATTTAGAACAACGAAAAAAAAGGGTGGAGGGTGCACTGCAAAACTTAAATGGAGTATCTGAGTGGAAAGTTAAATGGTAGGGTGCACTCTCTGGAAGCGTTTCCGTCCAACGCTTATGAATATATTGAATGAGTTGTGTACGCATAAAAATGCGGGTACATCCCAAAAGAGGCACTCCAGGAAGGATCAAAGAATTGATTCCAATGTCTTAGACTGAGTTATTTATTATCATTATTCTGAAAAGATTCTTCGTGATATTGTCATCATATCAACAAAATTCATGGCAAAATCCACAAGTGATCATTTAATGAAGACTCCGATGCATTTCGGCGGGCTGCCCTTTGTCAAGGAGAACTGAAAGAAGAGGAAACGAGCCTGAGTTAGAATAGGGAAAGAGTGAAAGGTGAAACATGCATTATATTAATGTGGGCGCATATTGGAACCGGGGTGTGGTATTAAGTACAAAAGTAAAGCGTGTGTCGGGTTAAATTAATTAGCAAGGGTCTTGGGGTGGTGTGGAAGTGAGCTAAAGGTTAAGGTAAGTACGAGGGAGTGACGGGTTTTACACACGCGGCGTGAGTTAAGTGAAAATTCAAGTGAAGCGTGAGCTAGATGTCTGCAAAGAGACGAGAAAACTTACTTCATAATGAGAACGCCGGGAGGCGAAGGTTCAGTCTACGGCTGATCAGATTACGAATGAGGAACCCGGTGAAGTGCAGAGGGGTGAATACGAGAGCGTGGAGGTAGACAGAGGACTATCATAATGTGTCTGAAAGGTAAATTAAGTGAAAGGTGACGGCCATATTGGAAAGGTCAAGTGAAAATGAAGAATGGGAAAGACTAGTAAAGAGCAATGCTGAATGTCGACTGATAAGTCTATCATACAAAATCAACATTATAAATAACAACTAAATTCAACACGATCATTGAGTCCATGTGGCTTCAGGGTTTGCAAACGGTACATCCATTCTAATTCTCTTTTAAGCAAAAGTTTGCGGTTGTCAGTTCCTTCACTTTTTGTAATCGTTTCAAGTACAATGAATTGAAGTTGAGCAATGGTGTGATGAGATTCATTGAAATGGGTAGCGACATTGGATTTACAGTTTCTAGTACGGATGTTCGATTTGTACTCGTTCATACGTACTTTGACTTTTCTCTCGGTCTTGCCTACATACAATTTGCCACAAGGGCATTTAATGGCATAGATGAGATTCGTAGAATGGCAGGTAGCGTTAACATGTAATTTAATAGAATGGCCGTTCATGGGATGTCTTATGATGTTTCCTTTGATTATACAATTGCAATTGTTGCAGTTCATGCACGGCAAGGTTCCTTTGTACTCTTTGAGAATGGAAGATTTATTGGCGAGAATTTCCTTCATGTTACTGCTGCGGGTGTAGGCGAACAGTGGTGAAATTCAAAAAAATGTCCCTGAAATCGGGTTCCATCTGTAGGATGGGCCAGTTGTTGAGGAAAATTCTCTTGAAGATAGCACTTGTCGTGGAATATTTAGACACCAGTACCATGCGTTGGTCTGTTGATTTCGTTTTTTTGGTGAGGCTTTCTTTTCTGCTGATGAGCAGCGGATCAAATTCAAGGGCCTCTCCCTAGCCTATAAAGCCTTGAACCAAAAAGGCCCGGTCTTCTTACAGAATCTGCTCACCTGGTATGAGCCCACCAGGCATCTTCATTCCTCCGGCACCAAACTTCTTCAGGTGCCTAAAATCCGCACCTTACAACGGCACGGCCGCAGCTTTCACTTTCACACCACCAAGCTCTGGAATTCCCTTCCTCTTGATCTCAGGAGCGCACCTACTCTCACCTCCTTCAGGAAGGGCCTGAAAACCTGGCTGTTTCAGAACTAGACGCAAATACATTACCAACTGTCCACAGCGCCAAGACACCTCCGGGTATACGTGCGCTTTACAAATCCATATAACATAACATAACACAACAGTGGTACCACGTTAACTGAGCTCCTACATGTTTCTATTTGCTTTCATAGCATTCTGGACTGCTGAGAATAAACAAATGCAGCCAACGGGGTTTAATGTCTCATTTATATTTGTGTGTGTGTGTGTGTGTGTGTGTGTGTGGGTGTGCATGTGTGTGTGTGTGTGTGTGTATATAAATATACATTCACAAAAAAAAATGAAGGTTACAGGGACAATACAGTTAGGCTAAGATTTCACAAGCACAAAACCATAGACATTCAGCAGTTATAGTTACCTGAGTTAAATATAACTGACACCCCCGAAATGCACTGTTTATAACCTCCCATATTACATCACTGATGACATGGTCAGTGACATTTTGACATCAATGATGACATCTCAAATGACATTACTGATGACATCATCCAGTGAGTGTAAGTCTTTTGTAAACATTTCTGAGACTAAAACATGTATACTAAGCAACTGCATAAGTTAAATTACTGTTCTTTCTGTACTACTAATGAGTGATACTATTTCTAACATATTTCATCTCTGAGTAGTGTGTGACTGGCTGTATCTATATGTGAATGGGTGTCTGAGTGGCTGTATGGGTGTGTGAGTGGGTGAGCTGCTGTATGGATCTGCCAGTGTGTGTGTGAGTGGCTGTATAGGTCTGTCAGTGGGTATGTTTGTGGCTGTATGGGTCTGTGAATGGGTTTGTGAGTGGTTTTCTGGGTGTGTGATTGGCAGTGTGAGTGGTTGTATGTGTGTGTGAGTGGTAGAATGTGATGTGTGAGTGGTTATATAGGTATGTCAGTTGGTGTTTGAGTAGTTGTATGGGTGTGTGAGTGGTTATGGGTGTGTGAGTATGTACCTGAGTAGCTTTGTGGGTGTATGAGTGGTAGTATGGGTATGTGAGTGTGCGTGGAAGTTGTTCAATGGGTGTTTGAGTGGTTGTGTGCATGTATTAAAGAGATCTATTACAGCTTCGACAGCCTCGATACCCAAGACCCTCTCCCTCACCCGCAATCACTGCACCCAATGATACCAGAACCCAGCAGACCCTGCTCAGCGGGACTCCCCTTACCACCGATGACACTCTCAAGACAATGAAGAGCATCCACTCTGAAGCACCCGTGGACCCCTGCCCACACCACATCTTCAACAGAGCAGGAACCACCATCGCCCCCGAACTCTGCCGCATCATCAACTGCTTCATCAACTCCACCACCTGCCCTGAAGACTGCAAACACACAGAGATCAACCCCTTGCTGATGAAACATTCTGCCAACTCAACAGACCTCAAGAACTTCCGACCCATCTCTCTGCTACCCTTCCCAGCGATGGTCATTGAGAAGGCCATCAAGGAGTTCATTGAAGTGACTCACATCCCGGACCTCTCCCAATCTGGCTTCCAAAGCAACCACAGCATTAAGAACACACTCCTCACTGCCATAGATGACGTTCGTACCCTCCTCGACTGTGGCAGAACTGCAATCCTCATACTCCTTGACCTCTTGGCTGCCTTTTACATTATCTCCCACCGTACCCTATGCACAACAATCTACGATGCTGGCATCCGCACAAAGCCCTGGAATGGATCCGCTCCTTCCTCACTGGCCAAACACAGAGAGACAGACTACCTCTGTCCCACTCTGAATCTACAGAGATCAGCTGTGGGGTACGTCAGGTCTCCTCCCTGAGCCCGACTCTCTTCAACATCTACATGGCCCGCTCACAGCAATCGTCAGAAACCATGGGCACAACATTGTCTCCTACGCCAACGACACCCAGCTGATCCTCTCCCTCACCAACAACCCCACAGTCACCTAGAACAACTTCCACGACAGGATACCTGGATCAAGGACAACTGTTTCAAGCTCAACTCAGAGAAGGTCAAAGTCCTCATCCTGGGCTCCACCCCCTCTGCCTGAGACGACTCCAGGTGGCCCACAGATCTTGGATCCCCCCACACCCACAGACCGCACGAAACTTTGGCATCATCCTGGACTTCTCTCTCATCATGAACCGTCATATCAACGGCGTCTCACCATCCTGCTTCAACATGCTATACCTACTCCAAAAGATCTTCAAGTGGATCACTACTGAGTCCAGAAAGACAGTCACCAACGCTCTCATCAGCAGCAGACTCGACTCTGGGAATGCACTCTATGCCGGCATCACCCAGAAACTGCTAGAGAAACTGCAGAACATTCTGAACACCTCAGCCAGACTCATCCTCAATATCCCCTGCAGCAGCCACATTACCAGCCACTGAGAGACCTCCACTGGTTCCCGGACAAAAAAAGGATAACCTTCAAGCTCCTCATACACGCCTACAAAGCCCTACATGACACCGGACCTGCATACCTCAACCACTGCCATGCATTCCACGCACCCACCAGAGGCCTCCACTCTGCCCAACTGGCCCTGGGCACTGTCCCACGGATCTGCAAGACCACAGCTTGAAGAAAATCCTTCTCCTACCTTGCAGCAAAGATCTGGAAGACCCTTCTCCTCCACCTCAGGAAATCACTGCCACTGCCTCAATTCAGGAAGGACATCAAGACCTGGCTCTTCGACTAGACCACAGTGCCTTCGACAGATCAGCATCCCCCATAAACCCCTCCCCCAGCACCTTGAGACCCTTATTGGTGAATAGTCATCCTTTACAAGTCACTTGGTTGATTTATTGATTGATTGATTGTATGACTTTATGTGTGTACGTGTGAGTGGTTGTATGGGTATGTGAGTGGTTGAATGTGTCTGTGAGTAGGTGTGAGTGGTGTGCAGCAGTGCATAAGTTATACTTGGCTCAGATAACTATAACTGATGAAGTTCTAGGGTTTTGTGCATTTGCACTCTGAGGCTAACTATTGTGTCCCTATAACCTTTGTTTTTTTTCAGTGAATTCCTAAGTTTTTTATGTTACTTCCTAACTATAACATCACTGTAACGTTTGTTTCTTAGTGAATTTCTATGTTTTTTAAATTGCATTTCCTACCTGTAACCTGTAAGGTTTAAGAGTAAATGTATAAGTGGCTTATAGGCTAGTGAGTGGGTGTGTGAGTAGCGATACGAGTCTGTGTGACAGTGTGTGAGTTGCTGTGTGGGTCTGTGAGTGTGTGTATGAGTGTCTGTATGGGTCTGTGAGTGGGTGTGTGAGTAGCTGAATGGGTCAGTGACTGGGTGTATGAGTGGCTGTATGGGTTAGTGAGTGAGGGTGTGTGTGTGTCTGCATGGGTGTATGAGTGGTATTGCACACATAAGCACTACTTTTTTCATGCCCCTTCCTTCGGAGAAACTTCCTAACTATTACTGAGCATGGTAATGTACTTACCAATTTAATATGTGTCTATGAATAAAAACAGATATCTTCTTAAAGAGTCAATCGGTGCCAATGTTGTTCTTAATGCCTGGTGCACATTTGCAGAATTTTTTGTATTTAATACTTTTTGCTGATTGTATGCATGCCTAAATGCATGCCTAAATTGGATCTCAGATCGTAAATATTTTTTGACTTTATTGCGTGGTAAATAAGTCTAGGACCAACTGTTTTCTACACCACTTGATGCCCAGGTCCATGGATGTTGTTTGGGTTACCCCATTATGTTATCCTGGGTGTATGACTGGCCGTGTGTAGTTTTGAGGGGGTGTAAGTGGGTGTGTGAGTCATTTTGTGGGACAGTGAGCAGGTGTGTGAATGGCTGTATGAGTCTGTGAGTGGGTATATGGGTGGCTGTATGGGTATGTGAGTGGCTGTATGGGTGTGGTAGTGGGTATGTGAGTGCTGTATCGGTCTGGGAGGGGGAGTACCTGTATTAGTCTGTAAGTGTGTGTGCGTGTGACTGTATGGTTGTGTGAGCGGGTGTGTAAATATTTTTGGGGTGTGTGAGTGGCTGTGTGGCCCTATGAGTGGGTCTGTGAGTGGTTATGTGGGTGTGTGAGTGGGTATATGAGTGGCTGTATAGGCCTGTGAGTGGGTATATGAGTGTCTGTATGGGTCTGGGAGTAGGTGTGTGTGTAGCTGTATGGGTCTGTGACTGGGTGTATGAGTAGATGTATGGGTCTGTGAGTGTAGGTTGAGTGTCTGTATGGCTGTGTGAGAGGGTGTGTGAGTAGTTGTGAGAGTGTGTAAATAGTGGTCTAAGTGGTTTTGTGGGTCAGTGAGTGGCTGTATGAGTCTGTGAGTGAGTTTGTAAGTGTCTGTATGGGTCTGTGAGAGGGTGTGAGTGACTGTATGGGTCTGTAAGTGGGTGTGTGAGTGGGTGTATGGGTCAGTGAATGGGTGTGTGACTGGCTGTATGGGTTTGTGAGTGAGTGTATGAGGGGTTATCTGGGTGGGTGTGTGAGTGGCTGTATGGACGTGTAAGTGATTTTGTGGGTATGTGAGTAAATGTGAGAGTGGCTGTATAGGTGTATGAGTGGGTGTGTGTGTGGCTGTGTCAGTAGCTGTTTGAGTTGCTGGCCTAGAACGGACTCTTGCCTGCCCGTTTCTCCAAAAAGAGCCCACAGCTTTGCAAAGAATATTTACCCAACTAGAGTACTTTCTACTGTTTAATTGGTGTTAAATAGAAGTGTTTGTATGGGTGTGTGAGTGGCTATTTCAGTGTGTGAGTGGGCATGTAAGTATCTGTGTGTTTGTGAGGCTGGGTTTGTCAGTGGCTGCATGGGTGTGTGAGTGGCTGTATGGGTGTGTGTGTGGGAATGGTTTTATAGGTGTGTGAGTGGATGTATGGGTGTGTGAGTGACTGTGTGAGTGACTGTTTGGGTATGTGAGTCAATGGGTGAATTAGCTCTGTGAGTGGCTGTGTGGGTATGTCTGTGACTGTGTGAGTGATGAAGTGGACATGTAAGTGAGTTTGTGAGTGGCTGCATAGGTGTGTAGGTAGATGTATGAGTGGTACTGTGAGGGTATAAGAAAGTGTATAAGTGGATCTGTGAGGGTGTGTATTTTTTCTTCCATTGGGGTTGGATCTGTGGATCGGTCGTGGATTCACATGCGGGCCACACTGAGCACCATGATGGATCCTGGATCTGTGGATCCTCACACTTACAATGTTTTGGGACAATTTCTTGCCCATCAGGTGTAACTCAGCAACCCCTCTATCACACCCATGCTGTCAAAGTACCTCCACCTTTACTCCTTCCATTACTTTTCCATTGTATTTTCAGCCTCTGTTGCCCTGCATCAATATCTAACATGGTGGCCACAACTTTCCTCTCATTTATGTGTACATGCATGTATATATGTGTGTGTGTGTGTGTGTATATATATATATATATGAACAAGTGAACTCCTCTCAACTTCCAGCAAGCAGGCATACAACGCCGGCGACGAAGGAGACGGACCACCAGGTACGGCAACAATGTTATTTATTTTACCACCACAAACAACAGCTACGCGTTTCAGGCTTAGACGCCCTTGTTCACACTGTAATGGTCAATAAAGTTAGTTGCTTTTTTATGTATGCTAAAGTGAAACACACCACTATCCATTACATCATCAATCACATGATCATGGAAAGTGAAGACATACATGTTCATTATTTTCGTTTTTTGTTTTTGTTTTCTTTCAGAATCATTCCTGACGTTTTAACATGTTGTCATAATTACATATCCAGAGAATCTTGAGTTTCTAAGAGAATTAAAATATTTTATTTAGCCATTATATATCTGTTGGACCCGGCCTCGTGGCGTGGTCCTACCCCTCCCGCATGGCGGGCCCGGGACGACATCGGCCTCCGTCGACCCCCCTGAACACGAACCATCGACGAGAGCAGCCCCCTGGCAACCCACAGCTTCCCCCCCCCAGGGACCCCAGCGGACCCTGCTCGCCAACACTGCCGGTCTGGCGACCATGCCAGGCCACCATTTCTGGCCCAACTCCATCTTGGGCCCATCACGTCCCGAGCACATGGCCGCGGCCACCCCTGGCCCCGGTCCCAGCGAAGCCCCGACATCGAGGCACCAAGATCCTCCCAGGTGGTAGAGTGGCCACTTGGCGGATCCCGGAGGAGGGGAGTTTCGATGGGCCTCCAGCCATCCCCGGACGCCTGGTATCGATCGCCCTCCAGCCTCCCTGGGCCCTGGCTCCACCCCCCTGCTGGGTGTCTGGACACCTTCATTCCGGCCCCTCGGACCCCCAGGCGCGAGGGTCCGGACATCAAAGGACTCCAGTCCTATATCTGGGCCAGCCCTGGATTAGGACTCCAGTTGTATCTTGGGGTCGAAGCCCTGCTGACCTTGTCGCGGCTGATCCTGATCCAAACTCTTGCACCTGAACCATCTTCGAGGCCCTGCTGACGCTGTCGCGGCCTGACCGAGCTGAACCATCTTCGAGGCCCTGCTGACGCTGTCGCGGCCTGAGCGAGCTGAACCATCTTCGAGACCCTGCTGACGCTGTCGCGGCCTGACCAAGCTGAACCACCTTCGAGGCCCTGCTGACGCTGTCGCGGCCTGACCAAGCTGAACCACCTTCGAGGCCCTGCTGACGCTGTCGCGGCCTGACCAAGCTGAACCACCTTCAAGGCCCTGCTGACGCTGTCGCGGCCTGACCCCTTGAACTATCCACGCACTAGTTGGTGCCAAGACTGTCCCGCTACCCCATTATTCCCGAAACCACGACTTTATGGATCCCTCGATCCCTGCCTGCTGACCTGCTAAGTACCTGCCTTCATTTCCTATATAAAGATACTTGTGAATATTCCGTCGTGTGGTGTCCGTTTGTAGTAGGGTGATTGCTCAGCTGGTACGATTGTAGGAGAGGAGCCTCACCAAGGAGGCCTCCCTACGGCGCTCGGCCTATTCCATAGAGAGAGGTGAGTCTCGGGGCGGGCAGTCAGACATCTTCTGTCTCCCCTGGGATCGCCTTTCCAACATTGGTGGCAAGCGACGGGATCCGAGCCCGCGCAAATCGTACAGCGAGTAATTTGCCACTACTAACAGAGACCCACAACCATGATGACTACTAAGGAAACCGGAACGACCACAGAATTCCAGAAGGAACGATTAGAGGAGTACACCCATAAAGAACTCAAACAATTCTGCAAAGCCCTGGGTATTGCTACCACCGGACTAAGCACAAAAGACGATTTCAAAGACGCGCTGCAAACGTGGGTGGAGACCGGAGCGGCCCCACCCCAGGCTAACGATGACATTATCCTAGAAGTACCCCTGAGTACGGTCATAGCCCCAGTGGAAGAAAGAACCGTCAACAGAGAACCGGGCCTCTCCCACGAAGACGCCCGGGAGCGAGAGAGGAGTCGGCTCCATGAACTAGAGCTCGCCCAACTCCGGCTGGATGGGGAAATTCAATTAGCAGAAAAGAAAATGGCCATTGAGCAACTACGATTAGAAGGAGATCTGGAAGAGAGGCGGAGGCAAAGGGAATTGGAAGAGAAAAAGCTCACGTACGAACATGAGCGTGGCCTCAAAGAACTAGAGATTAAGGCCAAGACCGAAGAGGCTGGCGCCGCGATAACCCGGGACTACAAGAATGACGATATCCAGCAATGGTTCAAGGCGTATGAAGTTGCCATGACCGCGCACCACATCCCGTGAAAAGATTGGGGTGCCGGCTTATGGGGGAGATTTGTCAGCGAAAGGAGAGACACCCTGCTCGAGCTGGCCGAGGAAGTGATGTCCTCCTATGACCACATGAAGGACGCCCTGCTCACCCGGTATGGCCTCACCCCCGAGATGTACCGACAGAGGTTCAGAAACTGCAAAAAGATCCCCGGTACCACGTGGGTGGAATACGTAAACTTTTATAGCCGGGCCCTGGAAGGATGGATAAAGGGCAGCAAAGTGTCCACCTACGAGCAGCTGTTCGACCTCATCGTTTGGGAGCACCTCTCCAACAACTGCTTTGTCGAGCTCAGACAGCATATCCTCGACAGCAAGCTGACCGAGCCCCGAAAACTCGCCGTCGAGGCTGATCGATGGGTGAGCACCCGGGTCCCCCGGACCCCGATAGGAGAAACGGGACGGAATGGCCAGGGGCACCCCCACCAGCGTGGCGGCGGAGGAGGCCAGAACAGGAGCCGAGACTTCCCGTCGGCCCCGGGCCGGAGCCCGCCTCGGGGGTCCCCCCAGAATAAACCTTCGCCAACCCTGACCAGAAGAGGACCCCCTCCAGCACGTCCGGGGCCCCGCCCGAACATTACTTGCCACAGATGCCAGCGGCCCGGTCACTATGCCAGTGACCCCCTCTGCCCCATGAACAAGCGCCCCGGCACCACCGGGCCTCCGACCCACCAGTTCGCTGCTGCAGCCCTGGGGGAAGGGGGAGAAGAAGGCGAAGAGGTCTACAATGTAGATCAGACCGAGTATGAACCGGCCGCCATGGCCCTAGCCTGCCTGGGCGAAAGAGGCATGGTCCCCCAAGCCCCTCTACCGAGCAACACTCAAAAATACCGTCAGTGGGTCCCCATCAATGGACGACGGACCGAAGCCCTCCGGGACACGGGAGCCAGTGTGACGGCCGTTCGCTGCCACTTGGTGACCCCCGAACAGATCATACCCAACGTGAGGGCTGCCGACAACTCCGAGACTCTGTGTCAGATGGCCCGAATCCCCTTCGAGTGGGGGGGGTGTCGGGCACCCTCAAGGTGACCGTCCGGGACGACGCCCCCGTGGACTGCCTCCTCGGAAACGACCTCGAGAGCTCTCCCTGGGCCCAAGTCGAGCGGAGAGAACATCTAGGAATGATGGGACTACCAGAGTGGGTCTGCGCTACGACCCGATCTATGACTGCCCGGGCCCCGGCGGCAACCGAGGCCACCCCGACGGAAGAGCCAGAGTGGCCCGCGCCACCACCGCCCGCAGTCAATGAAGAATCCGAGCCTGAGCCATCGGAGCATGACTGAGAAGGCAGCGCCGAACTCAGCGACATACCCGAACTAGCCCAATGGCGCCAGGAGGGTGGTCCCACCCGAGAACAATTCCGGCAGGAACAGAAGGCCTGCCCCTCCCTCGAGGGGACCCGGCAGCAAGCCACAGCCCAAGCTGCTGGGGACACCTCGGGGTCCCACTGGGTATACTGGGACCACGGCCTCCTATACAGTGAACAGAAAATTGCCGAGCTGGGGGCCAGCCGAGTGTTGGTGGTCCCCCTACGATTCAGAGACTTCCTCTTGAACCTGGCACACGATGTGCCCCTCGCCGGCACCTGGGACAGGACAAAACTTACAGCCGCCTGGTGACCCATTTCTACTGGCCGAAAATGCGCAACGATGTGCATAACCACTGCCGCACCTGCCCGACATGCCAAGCCAGCGGAAAGAGCGGGGGGAAGGTGAAGGCCCCGCTCCAACCCTTTCCAGTGGTGACCACTCCCTTCGAGCGAGTGGGGATCGACATCGTGGGGCCCCTGGACCCCCGAACCTCGCAAGGGCATCTCTTCATCCTCGTCCTGGTGGACCATGCCACCCGCTATCCCGAGGCCATCCGCCTGCGAACCATAACGACTCCCGTGGTGGGCCGAGCACTGATGGGGATCTTCTCCAGAGTGGGGTTCCCCCGAGAAGTCGTGAGCGATCGGGGCACAAACTTTATATCGAAGTATATGCGGTCCCTGTGGTAACAGTGCGGGGTCACATATAAGTTCACCACCCCGTATCACCCCCAAGGGAATGGACTTGTGGAGCAGTTTAACCGAACACTCAAGGGGATGATCCAGGGCCTAGAAGAACCCCTCCGCCGCAAATGGGACATCCTGCTGCCCTGCGTCCTGTTCGCCTATCGGGAGGTACCACAGAAATCCCTGGGGTTCAGCCCCTTCGAACTCTTGTACGGGCACCCTGTCCGAGGTCCCCTCAGCCTGGTCAAAGAAGGCTGGGAAACTACAGTCCAAGACGCACCGCCGGATGTCTACCGGTACCTCCTGACCCTCCGAAGCCAGACTCGGACGTTCCGGGCCCTTGCCGAGGCCAACCTTGAGGCCAGTCAGGAAGACATGAAACGCTGGTATGACCAGAACTCTTCATCCATCGAGTTCGAGCCGGGCCAGCAGGTCTGGGTCATGAACCCGGTCGAACCTTGTGCCCTCCAGGACAAATGGTCGGGCCCCTTCAAAGTGATCGAGCGCAAGAGCCCCGTCACCTATCTCGTGGACATGGAGTCACCCCGAAACCCCCTCCGGGTTCTGCACGCCAATCGGCTCAAGCCTCATTTTGCCCGCACAGAACTGAGCCTGCTGCTAGCTACTGATGATGGGGCCGAAGACGACTCCGAGCCCCTGCCCGACCTCCTAAGGTGCGCTGAGAAAGACGGCTCCGTCGAGGGAATCTCTCTCTCCTCCGACCTGACCCCCGCACAGCGCCGAGACTGCCAAGAGTTGTTGGGGCAATTTACTGACCTGTTCTCCCTCACCCCCGGGGTTACCCAGTGGTGTGTCCACGATGTCGACACCGGGGACAGCCAGCCAGTGCGACACCGGGCCTACCGAGTTCCCGACCGAGTTCAGGCCTGCATCCAGACAGAGGTTACCAAAATGCTGGCCCTGGGGGTGGTCGAACCCTCCGACAGTCCCTGGGCCAGCCCAGTTGTCCTGGTCCCCAAAGCCGCCGCACCTGGCACCCCTCCAGAACTCAGGTTTTGTGTCGACTACCGGGGACTAAATGCTGTTACCAGAACCGACGCACATCCCATCCCCCGGGCCGATGAACTAATCGACCGCCTGGGAGCCGCCAAGTACCTCAGAACTTTCGACCTCACAGCAGGGTACTGGCAGATCGGCCTCACCCCTGGCGCCCAGGAGCGATCGGCCTTCTCCACACCCGATGGCCACTTCCAATTCAAGGTGATGCCCTTCGGCATGAAAAACGCCCCAGCAACTTTCCAGAGACTGGTGAACAAAGTGCTGGCGGGGCTAGAAGAATTCAGCGCTGCCTATCTAGACGACATTGCAGTGTACAGCCTCCACTGGGCCGAGCACCTGAAGCACCTCTGGGAGGTCCTGATGGCCCTCCGACGGGCCGGACTAACCATAAAGGCCAGCAAGTGCCAAATAGGTCAAGGGTCCGTAACCTACCTGGACACCAAGTGGGGAGCGGCCACGTGGCTCCCCTCCAACCCAAGATTGACGCCATCGTGGCCTGGGAGCCCCCGGTCAGCCAGACAGCCGTCCGAGCCTTCCTGGGGCTCACTGGATATTATCGGCGCTTCATAAAGAACTATGGGAGCATTGTGGGTCCCCTCACTGAACTGACCTCGAAGAACCGGCCACAGAAAGTACCATGGACACCCGCGTGTCAGGTGGCCTTCGAGACTTTGAAAACAGCCATGTGCACCGCCCCTGTGCTCCAAGCCCCTGACTACAGCCGGGAGTTCGTAGTCCAGACCGACGCCTCGGAGCACGGCATTGGGGCGGTCCTATCTCAGATTGACCCCGAGGGGATTGACCATCCTGTGGCCTTCATCAGCCGGCGGCTGCTGGCCAGAGAGCGGCGATGGAGCACCATTGAGAGAGAGGCCTTCGCCGTCGTGTGGGCCCTCAAGAAACTCAGACCCTACCTCTTCGGCACCCACTTCCGGGTCCAGACTGACCACCGGCCCCTGCGGTGGCTGATGCAGATGCGTGGCGAAAACCCAAAGCTGCTGCGATGGTCCATCTCCCTCCAAGGGATGGACTTCACTGTGGAGCATCGCCCTGGCAACGACCACGCCAACGCTGACGGCCTGTCCCGCTTCTTCCGCCTCGACGAGGAGAATACCCAGGAAGATGGGTGACTCTCCCCGCCTTCAGCTGGAGGGGACGTGTGTTGGACCCGGCCTCGTGGCGTGGTCCTACCCCTCCCGCATGGCGGACCCGGGACGACATCGGCCTCCGTCGACCCCCCTGAACACAAACAATCGTCGAGAGCAGCCCCCCTGGCAACCCACGGCTTCCCCCCCCCTGGGACCCCAGCGGACCCTGCTCGCCAACACTGCCGGTCTGGCGACCATGCCAGGCCACCATTTCCGGCCCGACTCCATCTTGGGCCCATCACGTCCCGAGCACATGGCCGCGGCCATCACTGGCCCCGGCCCCAGCGAAGCCCCGACATCGAGGCACCAAGATCCTCCCAGGTGGTAGAGTGGCCACTTGGCTGATCCCGGAGGAGGGGAGTTTCGATGGGCCTCCAGCCATCCCCGGACGCCTGGTATCGATCGCCCTCCAGCCTCCCTGGGCCCTGGCTCCACCCCCCTGCTGGGTGTCTGGACACCTTCATCCCGGCCCGTCGGACCCCCAGGCGTGAGGGTCCGGACATCAAAGGACTCCAGTCCTATATCTGGGCCAGCCCTGGATTAGGACTCCAGTTGTATCTTGGGGTCAAAGCCCTGCTGACCTTGTCGCGGCTGATCCTGATCCGAACTCTTGCACCTGAACCATCTTCGAGGCCCTGCTGACGCTGTCGCGGCCTGGCCGAGCTGAACCATCTTTGAGGCCCTGCTGACGCTGTCGCGGCCTGACCGAGATTGAACCATCTTCGAGGCCCTGCTGACGCTGTCGTGGCCTGACCGAGCTGAACCATCTTCGAGGCCCTGCTGACGCTGTCGCGGCCTGACCGAGCTGAACCATCTTCGAGGCCCTGCTGACGCTGTCGCGGCCTAACCAAGCTGAACCATCTTCGAGGCCCTGCTGACGCTGTCGCGGCCTGACCAAGCTGAACCACCTTCGAGGCCCTGCTGACGCTGTCGCGGCCTGACCAAGCTGAACCACCTTCAAGGCCCTGCTGACGCTGTTGCGGCCTGACCCCTTGAACTATCCATGCACTAGTTGGTGCCAAGACTGTCCCGCTACCCCATTATTCCCGAAACCACGACTTTATGGATCCCTCGATCCCTGCCTGCTGACCTGCTAAGTACCTGCCTTCATTTCCTATATAACGATACTTGTGAATATTCCGTCGTGTGGTGTCCGTCTGTAGTAGGGTGATTGCTCAGCTGGTACGATTGTAGGAGAGGAGCCTCGCCAAGGAGACCTCCCTACGGCGCTCAGCCTATTCCATAGAGAGAGGTGAGTCTCGGGCGGGCAGTCAGACATCTTCTGTCTCCCCTGGGATCGCCTTTCCAACAATATCTTTAAAGGATTAAAGGATTTTTTGTATAGGCTATTTCCAAAAATTATATTATTCACCGTTGTTTCCTCAAATTTTATGATTTTGCCTTTTTTCTTTTAAAAAAGAATATATTTTCTACAAGTTCCACAAGTTTTACAAAACATTAGGGCTGCTTCTGTTAGGATGATAAAGAGTCCTTGCATTGCTCTTGAGAGCTTGTGCTGCGAGTGCTACCTCAATCATGTCTGTGCGCAGAGGACTTCTTGTGACACAGAATTCCACCCAGTGCTTGGCTCTGTGGTCTGAAGGGGCACATGTGAGTATGACCCTTGTCAACTGATCGGGTTGTTGAGGACTAACAGTGGTGGCAGCAAGTGATTATAATAGTAGGACAGGCCTTTCTCCCTGTCACCTGCCAAAAAGAGCCACCTACTGGCTTCTCCTACATTTTTTAATTGGTCAGTCGGTCCCCGACAATGTGAAACTACCCTTCAGAGTAGGGAGAAATGGATGCCACGTGTGTGTGGGGGGGGTGGATAGTTGTGAACTGTATCTGTTACATGTAGCTGTGGCTACACAGGAATCCTTTGGATTTCTTGACGCAAAGGGGCTGAAAAGATCTGAAAAGATGTAAATGGGAGACAGTAATATGAATTGCAGGGCTTCTCCAAAACATTTCTGAGGGCCTTTGTAGGGACCTGACTCGGGAGAGGAAGTGAGGGACGGAGGGTCCCTTTTAATCCCAGCCCCCGATATACCTCCGTAAAAAATTACTGTCCAGAGATTTTCATTTTTGATTTGTGTTTTTGGATCATTACACAAGTAATTTAGCTTACGTAGATATTGCTGATCTCTAAATCGTTTTTCTGGATGACATTTTTTAAAGTGGCGGATATGTTGCAGTGATGATTTATTAGTTCAGGAACCATGGGGCCGATTCACAGAACTAATCTGGACAAAATCCTAAACTTACTACTTTTGGTATTCACAGAAGGCATTTAGTAGCAGTAAAGTTAGGATGTTGTCTTAAGTTTGACGTTAGACAGACTTAAGACAAACTTAAGACACAATCCTAACTTTACTACTACTAAATGCTTTCTGTGAATACCAAAAGTAGTAAGTTTAGGATTTTGTCTCATATTACTTTTGTGAATCGGGCCCACTGAGACCTGTATACTTCCATTTGGTGTCAAAACATAGGTTTTGAGGGTAAGTACTCTTATAGAGACAGAAAATATCTGAATATGAAAATAAATAATGTTTATCACTCCTGTTTTAGACACATTTTCATAGTTCACTTTATTTATTTGTTTTGGCACTTGTTTCGCTCATGGTATAGTTGCAGAATATTGAACATTTGAGAAGAGCATATTGACAGGGACATCTTTTTGTAACACAGGCTTTGCAAGTACGTGTAAGTTCTGTGGGTAGAGGCATTATAAATTTCATAGGTTTTAGCACCCCCTCAATATCTTCCCAACCAAACTCACACAGATCTTTCTTTACACATGCATGATCAAAAACATTAACACATCCTCTGATCAAGTATAACTCTCTTTATGTGTCCACGCTCAGAATATGACATCGGTGGAAGGTCACCTTGCGGGACTGATCTGTTGAACTCACTGTACCAAAGATCGTCAAACGTGTGACAGTCAGAACTCGTTTTCCACACATGCACAAGGTATTTTTCTATGTCTTTAAAGTCGCGTTCTTCTTCTGGCCTAGCAAATCCTTTTAGAAACTTCACAGGTTCATCACTTAAAGTTCCAAGCTTTGCTCCAATTTTGTTCACAGTGTCATCACCCGTTAAGAATATGTGTCAGAACACTGGGCATCTCTGGGTCAACTTTCTTGTTCAGAATATGAAGCAGGATTAAGTGTCTTTTCTCGCCTGTTCAATAATGTATCCATATTTCTGAGAATCCTTGCCTTATGAACATTGCAAAAAATCTAAGTAGCACAATAATAACATCTGTGTAATTTGACAGTACAAAGACTCGATTGGAATCATTTAGAACAACCCACTCAACATGTGGCACAACATGAAGGTCGGCTTCCTCTAATTTGCTGTTAAGTTTTTAAACAATATGAACCGTACCTTTTGAATATATCTCTGCAGGCACCAACTTATTGACGATGATTACACTTGCAATAATTGGAAATAGCGATTCTCCTAACTAAATGCCAAGAGAATCTGGATTTCATTAAAGACACGTAGGCTAACATTATGCATTATTCCTTTGATGACAACTCCACGAAGCACTTACAATTAATACCTCATTAAAGGAACAATTACAGCACAGAATCCTTATGACACATAATAGGCATGAACGCAGAACAGACTGCCTCTTTGAAATACGATCAAAAGTACGTTTTTTTAAATAACGAGTCCAAAACAGTAAGTGAAAGTATCAAAGCTGAGCCGTGGAAAGGAGTTCTCCCAGCGTACCACTTATCCAGAACAAGATCCACTGAAGTAGGACATCATTACTGAGAAGTATCGGAAAACAATAAGAGGGCAAATACTCCATTGTCGTGAAAACTTGTATTAGTAACAACAATTAAATTACAGAACAAGCAACACATGTCTTACATTTAACTGATTTAAATGGTAGACTTTAAACACCACATTTTTAGAGTTTTTTTTATTCATACACCAACCATATCATTATGCTGGGTGGGTGAGATAATACTAGCCTCTGTGTCTTTAATGAAATCCAGATTCTCTTGGCATTTAATTAGGAAAACCACTATTTCATTAAAGATGGGAGCCTGCCATTATGCATGTTGGTAGTCCTGTAAAACCACATCCGACATGTGCTCAATCGGTTTACAATAGTGTTTTGCAAAAGTATTAGAATTTGACCAATCCACAACCCTGATTTGATTTGATTGTAGGTTTTATATAGCTCACGATTGCCCGGGGGGCGTCTAGGCACTCAGCGGATAGTCAACCGGCATCTGAATAATGAAAGTGAAATTTAGCTAGCAAATAACAAGGTTGTTAGTGATTTCCTGAAAGTGATTACTGTCGGGCTGTTCTTGATCTCTATCGGGAGTAAGTTCCACTGTTTCACTGTACCCAGAATGAAGCTTCTTCCTCCCCAACGTGCTTTCCTATATTTGGGTGTCTGAAGAAGTTTGCACTGAGATGAACATAGGTTTCTAGCAGGCTGGTACCAAGAAAAGTATTGTCTCAGAAACATTGGTCTGGTTTCCTGAAGAGCCTTGTAAGCTAGACAGAGGGATTTGAATTATGTCCTCTTTGTCATGGGAAGCCTGTGAAGTTTCTTTAAGCCATGGGCAATAGGCTGGAATTTGGCAATGTCCAGCAGCAATCTGGCAACTGCATTCTGTGCCCGTTGGAGTTTGTTCATGTATTGCTTCTGAAGGCCAATAAACAAAGCATTACAATAATCTAGTCTGGCCAGGGCTAATGCTGTTACCAGGGTTGCAAGGAATAAAATTACGTACTTTTCTAATTGCTTTTAGTATCAGAAAGACCGAGGAGAAAACCTTGCTGA
The DNA here is from genome assembly GCF_964261635.1 of Lissotriton helveticus. Taxonomy (NCBI): domain Eukaryota; kingdom Metazoa; phylum Chordata; class Amphibia; order Caudata; family Salamandridae; genus Lissotriton; species Lissotriton helveticus. The sequence continues at coordinate 2,123,465,622 of NC_136065.1, read as the reverse complement.
CATGATGTTGAAATGTGAGTCTGTCGTCGAGGATGAAGCCCAGGTTCCTCACCTTACAGACTGGGGCTGGAAGCGATCCCATATTTAAAGGCCACCAGTTCTGTGTCCAGAAGGGGGTGTCAGATCCTAACAGGAGCACTTCTGTTTTGCTCCCGTTGAGCTTTCAGCAGTTTGCTGTCATCCACTGGTCGATTTGGGACATACATTGACTGAAAAGTTCTGCGTTTTCGTCTGAGTTGTTTGTGAAGGACTCCACTATTTGAGTGTCATTCGCGTAGGAAACTAAAGAAAAGCCAAACTGCCTGATAATGTCCGCTAGGGGGGAAACATATAGATTGAACAATGTAGGGCTCAATGCTGAGACCTGCGTCACTCCAGAAGGAAGTGAAAACCGCTCAGAGCAGGAGTCACCAATCTGAACATATTGATAACTGTTATTCAGATAAGATTTGATCAAGTTAAGAGCAGTATTTTTGACACCAGCTTCTTGGAGCCTCCTGATGAGAATGTCATGGTTCACGGGGTCAAACACCGCAGATAGATCTAAAAGGATCAAGGCGGCCTTGGCACCCGTATCCAGTATTTTCCGGAGCTCCTCTACTGCTTTTAACAGGGCAGTCTCCGTACTATGTCCCTGAAGGAAACCATGTTGTGAGGAGTCCAGCATGTCTGCTGAGTAAACAAATGCAGACAGTTGTGAGTTAAGAATCTTTTCCAATACGTTGGCTAGAAAAGGAATCCTGGCGATGGGTCTATAATTACCAGTATCGCTGGGATCTAGATTGGATTTTTTCAATAAAAGGATGTCCTCTGGTCTGCCACCTTTCCAGAAGGATTGGCTAGCCATAGCTCCTCTCATAAAATGTGCTTGAATTGTCTGAAGGTCAGCACCTGCCAAAAGCATTGTCCTTTTAACCTATCTTTCTATTGTAGCAGACGTTATAGCCCTGAAAGGTTTTACAAATTAGGTAAGCAGCTGATCAACACCATCTGTGCGATGCTCACTCATTCGGGAATCATATTCTTGCATGCAATCTTATAAGCACAACTTCTTGCAAGAGTCAAACATAGGATAAAAAATTGTGTCTGACATAGTTTTAGTTCTTCTAATAATTTCAAATTTCACTCCAAAGGCGCCATAAACCCTGTTATTTAGCTCTAAAGCTTTAACGTCTGATACATGATGGCAGGTGATTAGACAGAGAAGTGAAGCTAGCTTCACAGAGAGTCTCTTCCAAACCAAATACGTGTTACTAGGCCTTACTGTGAAAAGATCCAGGACTAGATTAATGTCCAAAAGGGTCACATATTTAGGTCTAGGGGGTCTACTTACCTTAATGCTCTTAAGAATTCTACATACTATGACACTTTTCCCAACGTTCCTACCATTCACTAACGCATGTCCTTCTGAAATTACAGACCTGTAACAATTGAGTGATCTATAACTAAGTCCGCTGTTTAACTGTTCTACTAAGAAATTAACCACTTCAACTGCAGGGCCTCCACAGGATCCAAGTCCCTCTCCAAGCACCAGCGTACCCATGCTTTCCATATTTCATATTCCATTGTATCTATAGGGGGTACCTGGAGCCGAGAATTCCTCAAGGAGCTTCTCAGCTGTTCCCGAAAGACCTGATATTTCACTAGATCTCCTGACACTTTTCAGGCAAGAAGGCTTAAGATCCCCGTATGAACCACAGGGTGTTCTCTTCCATCTGCATCCTTTAAAAGGCCTTCCTCTGCCAATAAAAGCAAGGGAATATCACAACCAAATTCCAAGATCATTGGCCAAAGGGGAGTTATTAGTGTCTGAGAGCATTCCTCCTGCCTCACCTTCTAGAGAACTCTCTGGATCTTTGCAAAAGGAAGAAAGGCATCAGCTCGGGTTCCCTTCCGGGGTTGTAGGAATGCATGGACTGCTTAAGTATCTGGGTCTGGTATCCAGCTGAAGGACTTCTTCAGTTGAAATGTCAACCTGCTTGCAAAGAGATCCTCATCCAAAGGATTCCACAAGCGACAGAGACTTCTCAAGGGGCTCTCGTTCAGCCTACTGTCGCTGTAATCTCTCAAAAACCTCGAATTCCAATCTGCTGCATTGCATTTCCCAGGTAAGTACTCTGCTCTCAAGCTGCTCTTGTGTTCTAGACAGAGCCTTTAAATATTTTGGCCAAATTCGTCAAGTCTGAGCATTTTGTACTCCCTAAGTGATTTATGTATGCCACTGCAGACACATTGTCCATTTTCAACATGAGAGCTCTGCCCTCCAGAGTATTTGAAGTTCACTAGAGCATAGAGGCCTGCTGTCAACTCTAGATAATTTGTGTCATGGGACCTTTCCATATAAGGCCATAAACCTCCTACATTCTGGTTGCCCAGGCGTTCATTCAAGCCATGAACTCCAGTATATATTCCGGGGAACACTCAAAAACTGCTCTGCCATTCCAGGCCTCCAGGTCCTCCAGCCACCAACCCAACTCTGATCTGGCTTCCTGAATGTGGACCACACCATCTCCATACCAAGATCCTCATCTTAGGGCTCTCGCTTTAACCCTCTCTAAAGCTTGATATTTGTAAAAGCCCCAGAAATATAACTTGAATGAAAGAGGAGGGGAGACCTAGAGCCTGGCCAGCTCACTCAGGGTTATGCGGTCCTGTGTTACCACAAATCTCATCTCCTTTTGAATCTTGGTAGTTTTCTTCCCTGGCAACAGAAGAAGGGCCTTTACTGTGTCTATTGTGAAACCCGAGAAGTCTAGGGACCTGGAGAGAATTAGAATGGACTTCTCCTTGTTTATCACAAAACCCAAACTTTCCAGAAGATTTGCAATCATATTCAAATCCTTTAAAATCTGAGATTGACACTGGGACATTATGAGGATATCATCCAAGTAAACAATCAAACTTATCCCACTCTCCTTCAGAAAGGATGCAGCCACTCTCTTTGCCTTTGGTGAAACACCAAGGGGTCGGGACAGACCAAAGGGAAGTGTCAGGAACTGAAAGAGACAGTGATTCCATATGAACTGAAGGCAACATTGACACTCAATGGCCATGGGAATGGTGAAGTGGGCATCCTTCAGATCCAACTTCACAAGCCAGTCTTTTTCTAACAGTGTGTCTCTCAGGAGATGAATTCCCTCCATCTTATAGTGTCTGAAGACACCAGAAACCTGTTCAGATCCCTGAGATTTATAACTGTTCTCCATCCTTTGTCTTTTTCTCCACAAGGAAGAGTGTACTTACAGAAACTTTGCAGTCCCAAGGAACATCTACAATTGTGCCCTTTCATATCATAAATACCACCCCTCCCTCTACCACTTTCTGTTGGTCTAAGGTAATTTTCAGTTCTCTTTGTTGAGAATTTTGGACCATATCTCTGAAAAATCAATTTTGATGTCACTAATTGTTTCCAGGACCCAAGGATCTTGTGTAATCGACTTCCAAGCCTGGGATAAAAACCTGAGGCGACCACCTACTTTTCTACTAAATATATATATATATATATTAAAAAAAAGAAATATAAAAAATATTCGTACTCACTCTGAAAGTTGTTGGTTCCTTGTCCTTGGAATCTGAAGCTTCTAGTACGATTTTCTCGTCCTCGTTGGGGGTAAAAGTATGCTGAGGTACCCAGCTGGTAACCTCTACCAAAACTTCTTTGCCTGAAGTTGGGCCTCTGAGGCGCTCGGCCGGCAGAGAGGCCCCTTCTTTCGGCCGGACCAAAAACACTTGAGTTGAAAACTCTTCTGATACTTGTCTGTGCTTTGTCCAACGTTGTGAATGTAACCACACATTTTCCAATTGTCTTAATCATATCTTCCCTGAACAGAAGGCCTTTGTGGTTTTCCAAAGGTTCTTGTGGTTTAATTGTGAGTTGATCTTGCTCGGAACAACCCTACTCTATTCAGCGTTAAGCCCTGCATTGGCGTTCCCTACGAGAATCAAAGCTCTCTGGCTCCAACACCAAAGTATATTAATATCTACCGGTGTCCCTTTGACATGGGCCTCCTCTGCTATGTCGATTACTCTCGCTAGGGGTCCTAAGATATCGAGAAGGCGATCTTGGCAGGTCTTTTCTGAGATCTCCTCCCAGCTTGAATAAAAAAGGTGATAAGTGTGGTATCCAGTTTTGCTGTTAGACAAACTTTCTTCTGGATCACTGGTCTAGAGCACTCGGCTCTCAAGATGTAATGTGCCTCTTTTTCTAGGGGATTTCTGTCCTCGCATGATCTTTAGGCCACTATTCAGTACTTCTTGGGTGTCTGATGTTATGTGGGGAGAACATCTCCTGACCTAGGGGGTCCATTTCTATCTCCTTAGAGTCTGACAGACATTCCTCTCCTGTGAAGAGGCCTTCAATGTCCATATCATCCTGATCCAGGTCAAAGATGTATTAATCAAGTAATCCTTCCCTCTGATGCCCTTGATCTTCCATGGTAGTGTCTTGTGCTGCACTCTGTGCGCCGCTACAAACACTTGTATTACTTGTGCTGGGTAGGACAACCAAAATGTTCAACGTGCTTTGACCTCCTACTCTATTTTAGGTGCTTAGACCTCCAGTATGAATTGAGGTGCTTGTACCTCCCAACATGCTCATGGAAGCTCCCCTTCAATGCTATTAACTTTTAAAAATACTTTTGACCCCTTTCTTACCCCATTCAGAGTCTCCCCTGAGGCAAATTCCAAGTCGCAATCCCATCAGCAATTTAGGACGTCTTTTTGGACATGACTTGGTGCAAGGTATTGTGCACAAAAGTACACATCTCCTGTTGTGTCATTTTTAATTAATTCCTCATTTGTATTAGGATTAGGGGCATCAGGGACATCAGTTTCATTTTCAGACATAATCAAGGGTGTTTTTAACCTAAGCTATAACAAAGAAAGATATATATATATATATATATCTTTGTTACCATTCTTTTTTTTTTTAAAGGAAAGGCTCTAAAATAGACTAAAGTCTCTTTGAAAAGATCAAATAAGCTCTCAAGAGGGATAAAACAGTGTAGTACATTCTCAGTTCCTAAGTGAACCTAGCATAAAACTTTCTCTGAGCAGCTGATCCTCAACAACGCACACAACAGCAAAGAACTCTTCAGCATCGTAAAAGAACTCTCCAATCCCAGCTCCTGCACCAACGACATCCCGCCGTCGCAAGCCCTGTGCGACACCCTCGCAACTTTCTTCCACCACAAAATCATCGACATCCACAACAGCTTCGACACTCAAATCAACCCAACGCACCCCACCACGACAAAGACACCCACATCCACCCACCACAACCCTCTGACCACATGGGCCAACGTGAACACCGAAGACATAATCAAGACCATGAGCACCATCCACTAAGGCGCCCCATCGGACCCTCTTCCCCACCACATAGCCAACAAAGCCAGCAGCCTCATCGCACCCCACCTGTGCAGCATCATCAATAAGTATGGGCGAAATTTGCGGGTTCGCGGTCCGCAAATTCGTGCGAAATTGCAAAAAAAGTCAGTGAGTTTGCGAATTTTCCCGCAAACTCGCGGATTTTTGTGCCATTTGCACAAATATGTGACCACGTGTGCCTGTAACTTTGCCAGTGCGCCAAAAGGCACAGAGGTCCCTTGAGTGAGCTGGCCATTATAGTGGGGACGGGCGGGAAGACGTTTCATACCGCTAGTGTGTGGTGGATGGGGCCAAACGGGCGGGGCTTCTATGCGAGTTCACATGCATCTTGTTTATAAAGGGTCAGAGACCGAGCAGAGCAGCAGATGAGGAGAAAGCAGTTTCCTGGTCACAGGAGCTACATGGGGATGGTGCTCGGGAAACTCATGGATGCAAAAATACGTTTGGCACAGGACCCCAGAATTCTTCAGATGTCCAAGATAACTCTGCTGTGCGTGTTGGTACAAAGCCATTCTGATCCTGCTCAATGGGTTCAGGCACATGCAGCTGCTGCTGGACAATGTCCCATCTCATACTAAACTGCCCCGTTCAGGCATATGCTGGCGCTGGGTAGTAGGGTGCAGTGGCATGCGGGTGCTCCACGCCTGGTACATGCGCATACCGGTGTCAGGGGGGACACGTGTTTATTGGTGCTGTGTAGCAAGTTGTGACTTTACATTTTGACTGCACTAGACGGTGGTACCACCTACACGGATCAGGAGCATCCAGGCACCAGACTTCATGGTGCATGAGCATAATGGTCATGTGCGGTACGGGTATATATGTACTGGGGGCAGGGGGACACTTAGCACAATATGTGCTCACACCCAGAGGGCTCCCAGGCAATTGAGCACGAATGATTTTCACAGTGAGAGGGCTCCGGGCAGTTCAGCAGCACGGGGGCTCACACCCACTGGGCCCCGGGGCAGTTCAGTAGCGCCACCCTCTGGTTCATCACTGCCACCCTCTGGTTCATCACTGCCACCCTCTGGTTCACCACTGCCACCCTCTGTATCATCACTGCCACCCTCTGGTTCATCACTGCCACCCTCTGGTTCACCATTGCCACCCTCTGGTTCAGCACTGCCACCCTCTGGTTCACCACTGCCACCCTCTGATTCACCACTGCCACCCTCTGATTCACCACTGTCACCCTCTGGTTCATCACTGTCACCCTCGGGTTCATCACTGCCACCCGCTGGTTCATCACAGCACCCTCTGGTTCACCACTGCCACCCTCTGGTTCATCACTGTCACCCTCTGGTTCATCACTGCCACCACCCTCTAGTTCATCACAGCACCTCTGGTTCAGCACTGTCACCCTCTGGTTCATCACTGCCACCACCCCCTAGTTCATCACAGCACCTCTGGTTCAGCACTGCCACCCTCTGGTTCACCACTGTCACCCTCTGGTTCAGCACTGCCACCCTCTGGTTCATCACTGTCACCCTCTGGTTCATCACTGTTACCCTCGGGTTCATCACTGCCACCCGCTGGTTCATCACAGCACCCTCTGGTTCACCACTGCCACCCTCTGGTTCATCACTGTCACCCTCTGGTTCATCACTGCCACCACCCTCTAGTTCATCACAGGGCCTCTGGTTCAGCACTGTCACCCTCTGGTTCATCACTGCCACCACCCTCTAGTTCATCACAGCACCTCTGGTTCAGCACTGCCACCCTCTGGTTCATCACTGCCACCCTCTGGTTCATTACTGCCACCCTCTGGTTCACCACTGCCACTCTCTGGTTCATCACTGTCACCCTCTGGTTCATCACTGCCACCCTCTGGTTCATCACTGCCACCCTTTCATCACTGCCACCCTCTGGTTCACCACTGCCACCCTCTGGTTCATCACTGCCACCCTCTGGTTCATTACTGCCACCCTCTGGTTCATTACTGCCACCCTCTGGTTCGCCACTGCCACCCTCTGGATCATCACTGCCACCCTCTAGTTCATCTCTGCCACCCTCTGGTTTCCCACTGCCACCCTCTGGATCATCACTGTCACCCTCTGGTTCATCACTGCCACCCGCTGGTCATCACAGCACCCTCTGGTTCACCACTGCCACCCTCTGATTCATCACTGCCACCCTCTGGTTCATCACTGCCACCCTCTGGTTCATCAAAGCCACCCTCTGGTTTATCACTGCCACCCTATGGTTTATCACTGCCACCCTCTGGTTCATCACAGCACCCTCTGGTTCACCACTGCCACCCTCCGGTTCATCACTGCCACCCTCTAGTTCATCACTGCCACCCTCTGGGTCACCACTGCCACCATCTGGATCATCACTGTCACTCTCTGGTTCATCACTGCCACCCTCTGGTTCACCACTGCCACCCTCTGATTCATCACTGCCACCCTCTGGTTCATCACTGCCACCCTCTGGTTCACCACTGCCACCCTCTGGTTCATCACTGCCACCCTCTGGTTCATCACTGCCACCCCCTGGTTCACCACTTCCACCCTCTGGTTCACCACTGCCACCCTCTGGTTCACCCCTGCCACCCTCTGGTTCACCCCTGCCACCCTCTGGTTCACCACTGCCACCCTCTGGTTCACCACTGCCACCCTCTGGTTCGTCACTGCCAGCCTCTGGTTCACCACTGCCACCCTCTGGCTCATCACTGCCACCCCCTGGTTCATCACAGCACCCTCTGGTTCAACACTGACACCCTCTGGTTCAACACTGCCACCCTCTGGTTCATCACTGCCACCCACTGGTTCACCACTTCCACCCTCTGGATCATCACTGCCACCCTCTGGTTCACCACTGCCACCCTCTGGTTCATCACTGCCACCCTCTGGTTCATCACAGCACCCTCTGGTTCACCCCTGCCACCCTCTGGTTCATCACTGCCACCCTCTGGTTCATCACTGCCACCCTCTGGTTCACCCCTGCCACCCTCTGGTTCATTACTGCCACCCTCTGGTTCATCACTGTCACCCCCTGGTTCACCACTGCCACCCTGTGGTTCATCACTGCCACCCTCTGGTTCACCCCTGCCACCATCTGGTTCATCACTGCCACCCTCTGGTTCATCACTGCCACCCTCTGGTTCACCACTGCCACCCTCTGGTTCATCACTGCCACCCTCTGGTTCACCACTGCCACCCTCTGGTTCATCACTGCCACCCTCTGGTTCATCACAGCCACCCTCTGGTTCATCACTGCCACCCTCTGGTTCATCACAGCACCCTCTGGTTCAACACTGCCACCCTCTGGTTCATCACTGCCATCCTCTAGTTCATCACTGCCACCCTCTTGTTCACCACTTCCACCCTCTGGATCATCACTGCCACCCTCTGGTTCACCACTGCCACCCTCTGGTTCATCACTGCCACCCTCTGGTTCATCACAGCACCCTCTGGTTCACCCCTGCCACCCTCTGGTTTATCACTGCCACCCTCTGGTTCATCACTGTCACCCTCTGGTTCACCACTGCCACCCTCTGGATCATCACTGTCACCCACTGGTTCATCACTGCCACCCTCTGGTTCACCACTGCCACCCTCTGGTTCACCACTGCCACCCTCTGGTTCACCCCTTCCACCCTCTGGTTCATCACTGCCACCCTCTGGTTCATCACTGCCACCCTCTGGTTCACCACTGCCACCCTCTGGTTCACCCCTGCCACCATCTGGTTCATCACTGCCACCCTCTGGTTCATCACTGCCACCCTCTGGTTCACCACTGCCACCTTCTGGTTCACCACTGCCACCCTCTGGTTCATCACTGCCACCCTCTGGTTCACCACTGTCACCCTCTGGTTCATCACTGCCACCCTCTGGTTCATCACAGCACCCTCTGGTTCACCACTTCCACCCTCTGGTTCACCACTGACACCCTCTGGTTCACCACTGCCACCCTCTGGTTCATCACTGCCACCCTTGGTTCACCACTGCCACCCTCTGGTTCATCACTGTCACCCTCTGGTTCATCACTGCCACCCTCTGGTTCATCACTAGCACCCTCTGGTTCACCACTGCCACCCTCTGGTTCACCACTGCCACCCTCTGGTTCATCACAGCACCCTCTGGTCCACAACTGTAGATTATGGGGAGAAAGCACACCTGCCCAGCCTCAACCGGGGGCTGGTTAATGTGTTACTGAATTTGAGCTTCAAGTCCGGCACCTGCTTCCTTATCTGTAAGTGCTTCCTGTTGTGGTTTAATTTTTGTAACAGCCTGGAGCATTGTGCCATACTTGTAACTATTCTCTGACCCTGTTTCGAGGGTCAGAGCAGGGTCAGAGAATAGTTGCAAGTAGGCAACAACTCTGGAGGCGTCGTTCAGGAAGCACTTACAGGGTTACAGCAGGTGCCCAAGTTGAAGTTAATTTCTTTGTAACCATTTTGTAAATGGTTACAAAGAAATTAGCTTCAACCTGGGCATCTGATGTAACCCTGTAAGTGCTTAATGTACTTCACTTTTTGAAAATCTGTCCCGAACGCTATTTCGCTGATTTTTCTGCAATTTCGCGAGATTCGCGGACCGCGAAATTGCAGAAAATCTGCAAATTTCGCAAACGGAACGGATTTTACACCCATGCTTAATCATCAACCTCTCCTTCGAAACTGCCATCTTCCCCGAGAGCTGGAAGCACGCCGAGATTAACGCCCTCCTGAAGAAACCCAAGGCGACCTCAGGAACTTCCGTCCCATCTCCCTGCTTCCGTTCCCAGCGAAAGTCATCGAAAAGACCGTCAACAACCAACTCACCTGCTACCTAGAAGACAACAACATCTTGGACCCATCCCAGTCTGGCTTCCGCACCAACCACAGCACTGAAACTGCCCTCATCGCCGCCACAGACGACATCAGAATGCTCCTCGACAACGGCGGAACAGCAGCCCTCATCCTCCTGGACCTCTCCGCCGCCTTCGACACCGTCTGCCACCACACCCTCCGCGCTCACCTCTTCGACGCAGGCATCCGAGATAAGGCCCTGGACTGGACCACCTCCTTCCTCACCGACAGAACCCAGAGAGTCCCCCTCCCCCCGTTCCAATCCGGAAACACCAAGACCATCTGCGGCGTCCCTCAGGGGTCCTCCCTTAGCCCAACGCTATTCAACGTCTTCATGGCTCCCCTCGCACGCATCGCCAGACTACACAACCTCAACATAATCTTCTATGCTGACGACACCCAGCTGATCCTCTCCCTCACCAAGGACCCCCTCACCGCCAAATCCAAACTGCACCAGGGCATGAAGGCCGTCGCCGCCTGGATGGAAGCAAGCCGGCTGAAACTGAACACGGACAAGATGGAGATCCTCATCCTGGGTCCCAACCCCTCGGCGTGGGACAACTCCTGGTGGCCTCCCTCCCTGGGAGCCCCCCGGCACCGACCAACCATGCACGCAACCTAGGAATCATCCTCGACTCTACGCTCAGCATGACCAACCAAGTCCACGCCGTCTCCTCCTCATGCTTCCACACCCTCCGTATGCTCCGCAATATCTACAGATGGATCCTGACGAACACTCGGAAAACAGTCACCCACGCCCTCATCAGCAGCCGACTCGACTACGGAAACGCCCTCTACGCCGGAGCCCCAAACAAACTCATCAACAGACTCCAGAGAATCCAAAACGCCTCCGCTCGCCTGATCCACGACGCCCCCCGCAGAAACCACATCACCCCCCACCTGAGAGATCTACACTGGCTCCCCGTTAACAAAAGAATCACCTTCAAACTCATGATCCACGCACACAAAGCCCTACACAAGACTGGCCCCGCCTACCTCAACAGAAGACTATCCTTCTACGTACCCAACCGGAATCTCCGCTCCGCCGACCTGTCCCTGGCCACCGTCCCATGTATCCATAGAACCACCTCCGGAGGCAGTTCCTTCTCCCACCGCGCTGCCAAGACCTGGAACACCCTCCCCCTCCACCTACGCCAGACTGCTGACCTCCCGGCGTTCAGAAGACTGCTCAAGACCTGGCTCTTCGACCACTAGCTGCTTCTCTCCCCCCCCCCCCAGTGCCTTGAGACCCTGGCGGGTGTGTAGTGCGCTCTACAAATTTCCTGATTGATTGATTGATTGATTGATCGTCGGAGACACCGCAACTGTTAGTATTTTTGAGTAGGGTAGTGAGGGGTTCAATGTTTATGTTGAACAGTTGGGGTGAGATGCCCCTGTTGTTGGGGTGTAGGTCGGAAGAAAAGTTTTTTTGAATTTAATCCTTTGTGAACGGCTGTGTAAGAAGGAGGAGAATCAGCGTAGGACCACCTCATCAGCTCCTGCCATTTCTTGTAAAGCCTTGATGAGAAGTTGGTGATCAACCGTGTCAAAGGCTGCCGATAGGTTTAGGAGAATGAGGAGGCAACTTTGGTCGCTATCGAGGGATTTGTGGATGTCGTCTGTGATGTTAAGGATCGCGGTCTCGGTGCTAAAGCCTTTTATGAAACCTGATTGGTAGGGGTCAAGAAGGATGATGCTATCCATGTGCTGAGTCAGTTGTTGGAGGATGCATTTTTCAAGGATTTTTTATAGGAGGGGGAGAATGGAGACGGGTCGGAAGTTATTCAGCTCCTTGGAGTCAAGGCCTGTTATTTTCAGTAGTGGCATGATTTGGACAACTTTGAGGCTTTCAGGTATGATGCCGGTCCTCAGGGAGCTGTTTATGATCTTGCACCAGAACAGGGCTATAAAGAGTTTCCGTTTTTTAGTGAATTTGGTGGATAACGGGTCAAGGCGTGAGAGGCTTGTTTGGAGGTGGCGATCAGTTTGAGGATCATGGTTTCTGGGATGAGGTTGAAGGACTTCCAGGTTTTTGTGGGGAGCTTGGGTGTGCTATCTAGCTGTCACTGGGGGCAGGCTTTTGCAGACTGGGTTGATGTTGATGTTCAGTGCGAGCTCAATCTTGGTGATTTTTTCTTCGAAGAAGTTTTCACACAAGTACTTGGAGGCCTGCAGAGAGGATTCCGTGGGTTTGGAGGTTTGTTATCTGATGATTTTGAACAGTTCGTTCTGCCTGTTTTTGCGTTTTTCCAGGGCGGGGCAGAAGAAGGTGGATTTTTCGCTGCTTATGTATTTTTTTTATTTCTCCTCCATAGTCTTTCTGTAGCTCTTAGTTGTCTTCTTTCATTGTTAATGTCCGTGTTGAACCAAGATCTGGATGGGAGGTTCCTGGTTTATTTTAGTTTCAAGGGGGCTACTTGATCAAGAATGGATGTTATGTTTGTGTTGTAGCGGGAGGTGAGTTCTTTTGTGGATGGATCGTCCGTGGAGGCAGTGAGGAGAGAGTTAACCCTTCCCTCTAGGTCAGTCATGTTAATCTGAGTGAAGTTTCTGGTCCATATTGGGGGGGTCTTGGGTGGGGGGTTTAAGTGTAATTGGCTGAGGTAGGTGGAAAAGGATTAAGTGGTGGTCGGACCAGTCACTGACAGGGTGCGGTCTATCATGACAGTGTCATTTTGGGTGATGATGGCGTTTAGTATCGCACCTTTGTTGTGGGTTTCCTCTAAGCAGTGTTGGGTAAGGTTGTTGTCGTGAAGTAGCTCCTTCAGGTTCTGGATTAGCAGGTTGTTTTCTTCATTCCAGTGTAGATTGAGGTCACACAGAATAAGGTTGTTCATATTTCGGAGCGAGCAGTGGGCAATCAGGTCAGACAGGTGTTCAGTGAATGTGGTGGTGTTGCCTGGGAGGTGGTAAATAAGGTGGCAGATTAGTGTTTTGTTGTTGCTAATGTTGATGTTGGCGGTTAGGCACTCAAAGGTGTTGTTGTTGAAGACGTCTATTTCTGTCACGGAAATATTGTTTTTGTTGATGATTGCTATGCCTCCACCTCTTTGATCTTTTCTATCTTTGTTGGTGATTACTAAGCCAGGGGGGACAAGAGTATCCATGAGTGGAAATGAGGAGTCATTTAGCCATGTCTGGGTGATGAATGCTATGTCTATGTCTAGGATGGATTCCGCTAGCTCTGTGGCATGCTTGGGGGCTGATCGGCAGTTTATGAGCATGCAGTTTGTGTAAATGTAAAATGTTCCTCTCCCTTTCCCACAAGTTTGTGGTGAGGAACAGTTTCACGATGCTCCATTAATTTTGAATTTGTCACCTCTCTGAAAACATTGCTAACAGAAAGGACTTCACCGTAAACTAGATGCTATTAAGCAGCATATTAACTTTTAAGTGTCTGACCAACAATTCCCTTGGGGCTTTTCTGTGACCTCTGGATCGTCTGTTCCAGTTTCATATCTGGACCCGCAGCACTGAACCTTTTCTCCCTGTCTTTCACCACAAAATGTCTTTAGTGAATTTTCTGTAGAGGTATTTTTTTTTCACCTCTAACTTCTTCCCTCTTTTCAAATACCAGGACCTATGTCTCAGGTAGTTTATGCAATCAAAATCACCAAACACAGTGATCAGTGACTTCACAGTCTACACGTCCCACTCCCAATCATCTTCCCGGTCAGCATGTAGCAAGTTTTTCACTAGAGCTATTGTGTGTATAACTTTTCCCCAGTACTTGCAAAGTTCTGATTTCCCTTCACATTCTTTGACAAACTCTGCAAGTTTTGATTTTGAACTGGGTGCATTGAACATTGACTGGCTTTATATTATGTGTTTTGAATGAAGTGCACCCTGTGCCTTGTTCACATCTGAGATAAAATATGCAAAACCTTATTTATCATTCTTGTTCTAGAAAGCATTCCAATGCAATATTTCTATATCCTTAGATATGATTAGAATATCTTGTAACAAACAAACATAATGAGTTCCGCTCAAAACTGACTGAACAGGTTTGCTCCCAAAGATTTCACCCTCAATAGTGCATCATCTACGCTTCAACCACTGGAATAACTTCCTGCAAACGGCAACACAGCTTTTGTCATGTGGAAAACGGGCCATCATTGGATAAAAATCATCAAATTGTACTGGATTGCTCATAAAAATGTCAGCTACAATACGGAAAACACCTTCATCACAAAAATCTGGCAGGATAGGCTGATCTTCAAGATGACCACACACATTTCTTTAGAGATGTGTATGCTGTTGAATAGTTTGTGACTGGAGATGGTATTATAGGTAAAAACCTAGCCTTCCTCAGTGGGGTGGTATTCTGGAGATCAAAGCATGAATTCCAACCCCCTGAAGAACTGGCTTTTCTTCATCCTTCAATCTGTATGAATAAGCGATATGATAAATTCAGTTAAATCAGCATTGCGGACCGCAGCATCAGGTAGAAGACGAGCCATGTCCTCTGTCACTTTGAAACGTTCTGGTAGACTGGTACATGTTGATGGCTTGCAGTGATTTTGCATACACTGACAAGGCAGTTGGGTTATGAGTCTGCAGCTTTGTTTGTTTATGCCTTTAGCTGACACAGCTAGTTTTCCAGCAGCTGCGTCATTGGTACAGTCTTGAAAAGCACCATGGCAGTATTGTGTGCTAGATGTTCCAGACAAAGAAGAGCTGTCTTCAAAATCAAAATTATCAAGATGAGCAATTGTAAATCCTTTCCTGTTAAAGTGATTTGGAAGGGGTGTGCTGTCGAATTCACACGGTTTTACAGCATGAGCTGCTAACAAGTTCCTGCTCCGTGCTATGTCATTATAGCTTGTTGATACACCAATCCAATTCATTGGAGTAATTAGCTTTCTACTTTTGCACTTGTCATGGTTTGCGTGGGTAGTCATCATGTGTAACTGAGGTTTTTTTTTGCCGTGACATAATTCATAAAACATGATTTGGAGAATACAGTACTTTTGAAAAGCATAAGCCTGTTGATTCATAGGATTGTCTTCCACTTCAACGCTTATATCTTCAACGCCATCATCAAGGTTGTCGGCTTCTGTTCCAAACTCAAGAACTTTAGTTTCTATCAGCAATGCTTTGCTGATACTAAACAATTATGTAAAAAATGTAAAGACAAAATTAGGCATTCTTTTTGATTCTCGTGATTTGCAGAGCTCTGGGGTACACAAATGTTGTCATTAAGTCCAAAATCTAAACCTTTCTTAAAATGGTTCCTGATAATTTTACTGCATCCTGTGATCTTATTTTGGCAGCAAGAACTTTGGAGAGTCCAATCAGCTGAGAACACGATGAGTGGCTCATTCTTTGTGTTAGACTGACAAAAACGAATTCTGTCATTGTGCATTCTCACCAGAAATATCTTAATTGCATTATTATGGATCAATACAATTTCATCAATGTTGACCATTATTTCTCTGATCTCGCTGAGTGTGAACCCGTAGCCAGCCCTCGAGAGTGGCTTTAACCCCTTGGCTGCGGGGCACATTCCCCCGCTGTGCTGGGGGGCGGGGGGCGCGTACAGCGCCCCGGTGCTCATGACGTGGTCAGCTCGTCATGAGCTACGGCGCTCCAGTGCTCATGACGAGCTGAGCTCGTCATGGTCACACCCGTTCCCATGGAACGTTCAGCACAGCAGGGGAATCAGCCCAGCGTGCGAGCGTTCAACGGGACGGGCGCGGTCATGAGGAGCTCAGCTCGTCATGAGCACCCAAGGGGTTAAAACTTCATTTTATTTTTCAAAGAGTGCAAACTTAACTGAAGGCTGGCGGTTACGTAGCTGCAAGAGCTCATTGCACATTCATATTTTCAAACGTATGCACGCATACAGTTCAGGTGGGCAAACAAATCCACTGCAAATACATTCACCTCGCAGTTTAGATCAACTTCTCGTCTGAAAACGTCATCTTGGAAGAAACTAGCTGCAGATTTGATTTGATTGATTTGATTGATTTGATTTTGAGTTTTATAGAGCGCACAGCTACCCTAGGGCATCCCGGCGCTGGAGACCGCGGTCCTGGGGGTTAGGAAGTCAGGGGGGGGTGCTCAGGGGAAGAGAAGGGTCTTCAGTCTCTTCCTGAATCTGAGGTGGTTTTGTTCTTGCCTCAGAGGGAGTGGGAGGGCATTCCACAGCCTGGGGGCGTTGTATGAAAACAGGCGACCACCTGTTCTGGCCTTACTAATTCTGGGGACTTTTGCCAGGGAGAGGGAGTTGGATCTGAGATGTCTAGTTGACTGTTGATGAGACACAAAAGTACTGAGGATGGGGGGGCCTTCATTGTGAAGTATTCTGTGGGCAATGCACAGGGTCTTGAAGTTGATTCGTTCCTTGACTGGCAGCCAATGCAGACTTCTGAGGGCTGGCTTAGCCGAGTTCCTTGCTGCGGTTCCTGTGAGTATTCTTGCCGCCGCATTTTGTGCACATTGCAGTCTGTGAATTACAGAGACTGGGGCCCCCAGATATAGGACGTTCCCATAATCCAATCTGGAGTTCACCAGCCCCTGCATCAGAAGCTTCCTTGATTGAAGAGGAAGTAGATGGAGGATCTTTCGGGCCATCTTCATAAGGCCAAAGCACGTTCCAGCAGTTTTTCTCGCTTGAGTTTTAAAGCTCAGATCCTGGTCCAACCATATCCCTAGGCTTTTTACCTCGGATTTTGGGGGTGGTGGAGATCCCATGCATGGTGGCCAGGGAAGGGGTGAGGGGATTTTTTTTGGATTTCCTAGGAGAAGTATTTCTGACTTTTCCCCGTTCAACTTTAGCCGGGACTCGCACATCCACTGGTGAACTTTTTCTAGACATCTAAATAGATTGGGGAGGGCATTGTCTGATTGGTTGAGGGATACGACAAGCTGAGTGTCGTCGGCATACATTATTGATTTAATCCCGAAAGGTTTGACAATGTCCTCGAGGGGTGCCATATATACATTAAAAAGTGTGGGGCTCAGGGAGGATCCCTGAGGCACCCCACACTTGAGTGCCTGAGCCTTCGAGATAGAGAATCCATCAGTCACTTGAAAAGACCTATCTTCAAGGAAAGACGTAATCCAGGCCAACGCGGAGTCCTCCACTCCAATCAGTCTCAGACGGTGAACAAGGGTTGAGTGGTCCACCGTGTCAAAGGCGGCACTCAGGTCGAGGAGGATCACTGCCACTGATCCTCCTTCGTCCAGAATGCCCCTTGCTTCCTCGACCACGGCTAACAATGCAGTGTCCGTCCCCTGTCCAGGTCTAAAACCTGTCTGGGTCTGACGGAGGATGTTATTGGTCTCTAGGAACTCGGAGAGATGTTGGTTTGCTACTCTCTCAGCGATTTTGCTAATCGCCGGAAGCAGTGAGATCGGTCTGAAGTTTGATGGATCATTGTGGTCGAGGTGGGGTTTCTTTATAAGAGCCTTCACAGTGGCTTTTTTCCAGTTTGCTGGAACTGACCCATTTTTGAAAGAGGCATTGATCAGGTTGGTAAAAGGTGTGGCAATGGTGGAAGCAACATGCTTTAGTTTACTTATCGGGGCTGGGTCTGATGGGGCTCCGCTTTTTACTTTATGCAGGACCTTGAGAAAAGTTTCGGTGGTAATTTGGGGGAAGGAGAGTAGCCTCGGGCTGTTTTGGGAAGCCAGATGGTAGGGGTCTCTTAGATCGAATGGGGCCGCCGGGAGGGAGTTCAGAATTTTTTCGATTTTTTTCGAAAAAAATTCGGCCATCTGGTTGCATTTTGTCCCATCCTGGTCAGGGGGTGGAGGGGGATCCTGTATTTTGGAGAGGAGTTTGACTATCCGATAGGTCTCTTTTGCGGAGTTAGATGCGGCTACTATTTGATCCTCAAAGAAGGAGGCTTGTGCTGTTTTTAGTGCGTTTTTATAGAGCCTTATATGAGCTTTGTATCCACTTCTGTCTTCTGTTGTCCAGTGCTTTCTCCATTGGCGTTCCAGCCTTTTGCCTTTGCCAGATAAAAACATGTTTTCTTTTGAGACTCACATACTCTGCGCTTTGTTCTTTCATCAATCCCTTAGGCCCTTGTTCTGGCTAAAACACAGATGACACATTGAACATCCTCTAATTTCTGATCAGTTGTTGGAGGTGGATGAGGAGCAGTCAACGATATTCTAAGTGGATGGGCATTGGGTTTGGTTTGATCCTCTTCACCCATCAGTTTCAATCTTTTGTGAACTTTGTCTTGTCGCATGGCTGAAGCATCTGAAACTCTCTTATGTCCAGCTGCAGTTGATGTTGGCTTTTCTTTTAGATTAGTTTGCCATATGACACATTTTCGTGGCTGAAGAGTCAAGCTTCACCTTCTTCACCTGAAATCACCCGACATCTGAGGGCATTCGACTATCGTGCCCCTGGTCACTGACTAGTGACCCAGACTCTGTCCCCTCTGCTTTCAGGTTCTTCTCATTTTTGATCCAGGCTTGAATCACCCCGGACACTTTCCACTTCTTTGGTAGCAGCACTTTGAAGCAGATCGCCATTGAAAACGACGATTTAACCCGACACCAAAAGACACATATGCACTTGGCTTCCCTGGGTGAGGTAACTCTAGTAATCTGGTGCTCCCATGGTTGTTGGCTCTAGAACCCCTTAAGCCTAAAGGAGTTTGTTCAAAGTCCTCTCATAAGTGTCCTTTATCTTTAAATTTCCAACCGCGACTTTCACCATAGAAGTTAATGGTGATTCGCAGCTGTGTTCTCATACTGCACGCGTCCCCCGTGGGTCGCCTGTGTCATTACCTTGGGTGATTCCTGGTGGCCCCAGCGGTTCTACAGGCTCTAGGGCTTGTGTCTATGCAAGTCGTGGTTCTTATACCACTTTCTTAATATATGGTTTGGTAAGCCCTTAGGCCTCAACATATATTGTGCTAATTAACTGTGTGCAATTAAGTTTACCTATGTACTTTTGCCTCTAGAATTATAAAGAGACTAGTGGGATGTGTTTAGAATAAATACATATATTTTATATATATATACCTGGCGTGGTTCTCCTTTCATTTGGTCATTCAAGAGATTAAAGACTGGTAAAATACGCTGCTTTACATTCCTTCAAGACTTAGCCTGAAGGCTGCTCTCCACAGCTACCACTAGGATAGCTTTCTATAAAGGTTGTCTTTAACCTACCATCAATAAGGGTCGTTTGGACTGGTGCAAGGTGACCACTAGAATAGTGGACAGCATATGCCAGGCTAACTTCTCTCACATGCACTTCTCTCTCTTAGCAGCAGGGTTTCCTGGCTGTAATGGGTGTGAAAATTGACCTGCCAATCCACCTATCTGTTTTAGATGGGCAGATTTAGAGGTCTGCCTCCGAAGCCCCTTACTTCACAGGGCTGCCGGAGGGATATACCCATGTTGGAGATAGAGTAGTCTCCATTGTGATTAACCCTATGGTCCGTCACTTTTAAATTTGACAGGTGGACCACTATCTTGGTGGTATGTTTACTCCTTCACCGTTGCAACAGACTAGACATACCACCAAGCTATAAATTGAACCATACGTTCCTACAGTCTGAAAGACAATGCACAATCTACACTTCTGGAGTCTATTTGTGCTTTGTACAGCTTGTTGCTGCAGTGCTCAGTCTGCCATCGTACACTGTGGCTGTGCTGTACAGAGTCTGTGTTCCTGCAGTGTTCAGTCTGCAATCCTACAGTGTGGCTGTTCTGTACAGTCTGTGTTCCTGCAGTGTTCAGTCTGCAATGCTACAGTGTGGCTGTGCTGTACAGTCTGTGTTCCTGCAGTGTTCAGTCTGCAATCCTACAGTGTGGCTGTGCTGTACAGTCTGTGTTCCTGCAGTGTTCAGTCTGCCATCCTACAGTGTGGCTGTGCTGTACAGTCTGTGTTCCTGCAGTGTTCAGTCTGCAATCCTACAGTGTGCCTGTGCTGTACAGTCTGTGTTCCTGCAGTGTTCAGTCTGCATTCCTACAGTGTGGCTGTGCTGTACAGTCTGTGTTCCTGCAGTGTTCAGTCTGCCATCCTACAGTGTGGCTGTGCTGTACAGTCTGTGTTCCTGCAGTGTTCAGTCTGCAATCCTACAGTGTGCCTGTGCTGTACAGTCTGTGTTCCTGCAGTGTTCAGTCTGCAATCCTACAGTGTGGCTGTTCTGTACAGTCTGTGTTCCTGCAGTGTTCAGTCTGCAATCCTACAGTGTGGCTGTGCTGTACAGTCTGTGTTCCTGCAGTGTTCAGTCTGCAATCCTACAGTGTGGCTGTGCTGTACAGTCTGTGTTCCTGCAGTGTTCAGTCTGCCATCCTACAGTGTGGCTGTGCTGTACAGTCTGTGTTCCTGTAGTGTTCAGTCTGCAATCCTACAGTGTGTCTGTGCTGTGCAGAGCCACTGTCCCTGCAGTGTTCAGTCTGCAATCCTACAGTATGGCTGTGCTGTACAGAGTCTGTGTTCCTGCAGTGTTCAGTCTGCCATCCTACAGTGTGGCTGTGCTGTACAGTCTGTGTTCCTGTAGTGTTCAGTCTGCAATCCTACAGTGTGTCTGTGCTGTGCAGAGCCACTGTCCCTGCAGTGTTCAGTCTGCAATCCTACAGTGTGGCTGTGCTGTACAGAACCTGTGTCCCTGCAGTGTTCAGTTTGCAATCCTACAGTGTGGCTGTGCTGTACAGAGTCTGTGTTCCTGCAGTGTTCAGTCTGCCATCCTACAGTGTGGCTGTGCTGTACAGAGTCTGTGTTCCTGCAGTGTTCAGTCTGCAATCCTACAGTGTGGCTGTGCTGTGCAGAGCCACTGTCCCTGCAGTGTTCAGTCTGCAATCCTACAGTGTGGCTGTGCTGTACAGAGCCTGTGTCTATGCAGTGTTCTATCTGCAATCCTACATTCTGGATGTGCTGACTACAGTCTGTGTTCCAGCAGTGTTCTGTGTGCAATCCTACAGTGTGGCTGTGCTGTACAGAGTCTGTGTCCCTGCAGTGTTCAGTCTGCAATCCAACAGTGTGGCTGTGCTGTACAGAGTCTGTGTCCCTGCAGTGTTCAGTCTGCAATCCAACAGTGTGGCTGTGCTGTACAGAGTCTGTGTTCCTGCAGTGTTCAGTCTGCAATCCTACAGTGTGGCTGTGCTGTACAGAGTCTGTGTTCCTGCAGTGTTCAGTCTGCAATCCTACAGTGTGGCTGTGCTGTACAGAGTCTGTGTCCCTGCAGTGTTCAGTCTGCAATCCTACAGTGTGGCTGTGCTGTACAGAGTCTGTGTCCCTGCAGTGTTCAGTCTGCAATCCAACAGTGTCGCTGTGCTGTACAGAGTCTGTGTTCCTGCAGTGTTCAGTCTGCAATCCTACAGTGTGTCTGTGCTGTACAGAATCTGTGTCCCTGCAGTGTTCTTTCTGCAATCCTTCAGAGTGGATGTGCTGTACAGAGTCTGTGTTCCAGCAGTGTTCTGTGTGCAATCCGACAGTGTGGCTGTGCTGTACAGAGCCTGTGTCCCTGCAGTGTTCTGTCTGCAATCCTACATTCTGGATGTGCTGACTACAGTCTGTGTTCCAGCAGTGCACTATGTTCCTGCATTTCAACAGTGCAAAGCCTGGGTTCCTGCAGTGCACTGTCAGTGTTCCATTAGTCCGACTTTACAGTGCACAGTCTTTGGGGCTCCAGTGTATAGTCTGTGCATCTGTAGTTTGGTCATGCAGTGCATAGTCCCTGTTCTTGCAGTGCACTGTTAGTGTTCTGGTAGTCCACCCTTACAGTGCACGGTCTTTGTTCGTCCACTGTACAGTCGGTGTTCCCACAGTTTGGCCGCACAGTGCGCAGTTTATGTTCCTGCAGTGCACAGCCAGAGTCTTATTTATTAGAGCCCTGCATCCCCTTTGCATCAGGTAAAGTGGTGCATGTGTGGTCCCTCACGATGACCAAGCAAGTCAACGCCGTCTCGTCATCCTGCTTCAACACCCTGCGCATGCTCCGAAAGATCTTCCGATGGATCCCCACCGAAACCAGGAAGACGGTCACCCAGGCCTTCGTCACCAGCCGTCTGGACTACGGGAACACCCTCTACGCTGGAACCACAGCCAAACTCCAGAAAAGACTCCAGCGCATCCAGAACGCCTCAGCACGACTCATCCTGGACATCCCCCGCCACAGCCACATCTCCGGCCACCTGAAAGACCTGCACTGGCTCCCCGTCAGCAAGAGGATCACGTTCAGACTTCTCACCCACGCACACAAGGCCCTCCACGACACGGGCCCGAAGTACCTCAAGAGCCTCCTCACATTCTACACACCCACCCGCCTGCTCCGATCCGCCAGCCTCGCCCTCGCCTCCATCCCACGAATCCGCAAATCCACCGTCGGAGGAAGATCCTTCTCCTACCTGGCAGCCAAGACATGGAACTCCCTCCCCACTCACCTACGGCTGACCCTGGACCATCTCTCATTCAGGAAACAACTCAAGACCTGGCTGTTCGAGCAGTAGCGACCCCCCCCCCGCCCCACCTCAGCGCCTTGAGACCCTTACGGGTGAGTAGCGCGCTATACAAATTCTGTTGATTGATTGATTGCTGCAGG
Source organism: Lissotriton helveticus (assembly GCF_964261635.1). Taxonomy (NCBI): domain Eukaryota; kingdom Metazoa; phylum Chordata; class Amphibia; order Caudata; family Salamandridae; genus Lissotriton; species Lissotriton helveticus. The sequence continues at coordinate 2,123,442,930 of NC_136065.1, read as the reverse complement.
GCTCTCTGGACGATTCATGAAGCCACCTAAAGCCACCCTTCATGGCTTTGAGTTGCCTCATAAATCATAAGTAAGGCAACGCAGCTCAAAGTGCAAATCACTGCGTTGCCTTACTCAGCACGGGGAAGGCGTTCCAGGGGCATTGCGGTGGATTTTCAACGCAACACCCATGGAATTTGACGCTGCCCCAGATTTACAAAGTGATGCAAACCTGGGGAAACATCAAATCTGAACGCCTCTGAAATATGTTTCTTTCTCCTAGTTTTTTCCCCTTTCCATGTGTGCTGCATTCTGCTGCATGCAAAGAAAGAGGAGAACGCCTCATGGGATTGCTTTTGTGCAGGTAGGTGCCCCTTCCTGCACAAAAACAACATTGGCAATAGGCTGCAGAGCAGACAGTAAGGACAGGGATACACAGTGTTGCTTAAATATGGTGCATTCCGGCCCTTTCACTCTGGTGTCGGGCAGCGAGGCGCATCGCTGCACTACCCTACGCCGAAATACCATAAATGAGTATCCCTGAATCCTGGGCCCACTGACGCTCCTTCCGCCCTCTGATTATTCAGTGACCGCTGGGATCAGCATGCGCTGCCGCACGGACCTGCAGCGCGCATGCAGACGCAGTGTGTGTTTAAAGGCTGCCACTGGAGCATGGAAGTGGCTGCCAGACTCAGGAGGGGCCCTGGCTCCGCCCCCGTTTCCACTAAAGACCTTTAAAGTGAATCAAATAACACTGATCAGAAAGACTTGCATGATGTATGAATACCATGTTCGGAAAATTAGATATATGTGTCATGAAAAGAAACTGACAGCAGCTCTACCCCTGAGGACATCATCAATCCTGCAGGAGGCAATCCACACACCACTAAAGAGCAACTACACCCAGAGCCCCCACTCCACTGAACAACCGCTGCACCCAGAGCCCCCACCACAGAACAACCAGAACAACCACTACACCCAGAGCCACCACTCCCCAGAACAACCCCTGCACCCAGAGCTCCCACAGCACAGAACTACTGCACCCAGAGCTCCCACAGCAGAGCACAGCCTCTGCACCCAAACCACACACACTACAGAACAACATCTGCACTCAAAGCCCACACACCACTGAAAAACAACTGCACCCAGAGCCCCCACTCCCCAGAACAACCTCTGCACCCAGAGCTCCCACACCACAGAACAACCAGAACAACCACTACACCGAGAGCCACCACTCCCCAGAACAACCACTATACCCAAATCCCCCACTCCACAGAACAACCTCTGCACCCAGAGCTCCCACACCACAGAAAAACAACTGCACCTAGAGCCCCCACTCCACAGAAAAACAACTGCACCTAGAGCCCCCACTCCACAGAACAACCAGAACAACCACTATACCCAGAGCCCCCACTCTCCAGAACAACCTCTGAACCCAGAGCTCCCACTCCACAGAACAACCGCTGCACCCAGAGTTCCCACTCCACAGAACAACTGCTTCACCCAGAGCTCCCACTCCACAGAACAACCTCTGAACCCAGAGCTCCCGCACCACAGAACAACCTCTGCACCCAGAGCCCCCACTCCAAGGAACAACCACTGCACCCAGCGCTCCCACTCCACAGAACAACCTCTGAACCCAGAGCTCCCACTCCACAGAACAACCTCTGAACCCAGAGCTCCCACTCCACAGAACAACTGCTGCACCAAGAGCTCCCACTCCACAGAACAACCTCTGAACCCAGAGCTCCCACTCCACAGAACAACCTTTGCACCCAGAGCCCCCACACCACAGAAAAACAACTGCACCTAGAGCCCCCACTCCACACAACAACTAGAACAACCACTTTACCCAAAACCCCCACTCCCCAGAACAACCTCTAAACCCAGAGCTCCCACTCCACAGAACAACCACTGAACCCAGAGCCCCCACTCCAAGGAACAACCACTGCACCCAGTGCTCGCCCTCCAAAAAACAACTGCTGCACCCAGAGCTCCCACTCCACAGAACAACTGCTGCACCCAGAGCTCCCACTCCACAGAACAACTGCTGCACCCAGAGCTCCCACTCCCCAGAACAACCGTTGAACCCAGAGCTCCCACTCCACAGAACAACCTCTGCACCCAGAGCCCCCACTCGAAGGAACAACCACTGCACCCAGCGCTCCCACTCCAAAAAACAACTGCTGCACCTAGAGCTCCCACTTCACAGAACAACCGCTGAACCCAGAGCTCACACACCACAGACAAACCGCTGAACCCAAAGCTCCCACTCCACAGAACAACTCTGCACCCAGAGCCCCCACTCCACAGAACAACCGCTGCACCCAGAGCTCCCACAACACAGAACAACTGCTGCACCCAAAGCTTCCACTCCACAGAACAACCGCTGCACCCAGAGCCCCCACTCCACAGAACAACCGCTGCACCCAGAGCCCCCACTCCACAGAACAACCTCTGAACCCAGCGCCCCCACTCCACAGAACAACCACTGTACCCAGCGCTCCCACTGCACAGAACAACCGCTGCATCCAGAGCTCCCACTCCACAGAACAAAACAGCTCACCCAGAGCTCCCACACCACAGAACAACCTCTGCACCTAGAGCACCCACACCACAGAACAACCTCTGCACCTAGAGCACCCACACCACAGAACAACCTCTGCACCCAGATCTCCCACTCCACTGAAGAACCTCTGCACCCAGAGCTCCCACTTCACAGAACAACCTCTGCACCCAGAGCACCCACACCACAGAACAACCTCCCCACCCAGAGCTCCCACTCCACTGAACAACCTCTGCACCCAGAGCCCCCACACCACGGTGAAACTCTGCACCCACAGCCCCCACACCACAGTGAACCGCTACACCCAGAGCTCTCACTCCACAGAACAACCTCTGCACCCAGAGCCCCCATTCCACATAACAACTCCTGAACCCAGAGCTCCCACTCCACAGAACAACCTCTGCACCCAGAGCACCCACACCACAGAACAACCTCCCCACCCAGAGCTCCCACTCCACTGAACAACCTCTACACCCAGAGCCCCCGCACCACAGTGAAACTCTGCACCCACAGCCCCCACACCACAGTGAAACTCTGCACCCAGAGCCCCCACACCACAGTGAAACTTTGCACCCACAGCCCCCACACCACAGTGAACCGCTGCACCCAGAGCTCCCACTCCACAGAACAACCTCTACACCCAAAGCCCCCACACCACAGAAAAACAACTGCACCTCGAGTCCCCACTCCACAGAACAACCAGAACAACCATTACACCCAGAGCCACCACTCCCCAGAACAACCTCTGCACCCAGAGCTCCCACACCACCGAACTACTGCACCCAGAACTCCCATTGCACAGCACAGCCTCTGCACCCAAACCCCACACACTACAGAACAACATCTGCACTCAAAGCCCACACACCACTGAAAAACAACTTCACCCAGAGCCCCCACTCCAAAGAACAACCACAAAACCAAGAGCTCCCACACCAGAGAACTGCTGCACCCAAAGCTCCCACTCCACAGAACAACCTCTGCACCCAGAGCCCCCACTCCACGAAACAACCTCGGCATCCAGAGAACCCACTCCAAGGAACAACCACTGCACCCAGTGCTCCCACTTCACAAAACAACTGCTGCACCCAAAGCTCCCACTCCACAGAACAACCTCTGCACCCAGAGACCCCACTCCACAGAACAACCGCTGCACCCAGAGCTCCCACAACACAGAACAACCGCTGCTCCCAAAGCTCCCACTTCACAGAACAACCTCTGCACCCAGAGCCCCCACACCACAGAACAACCGCTGCACCCAAAGCTCCCACTTCACAGAACAACCTCTGCACCCAGAGCCCCCACTCCACAGAACAACCGCTGTACCCAGAGCTCCCACAACACAGAACAACCGCTGCACCCAAAGCTCCCACTCCACAGAACATCCTCTGCACCCAGAGCCCCCACTCCACAGAACAACCACTGTACCCAGCGCTCCCACTGCACAGAACAACCTCTGCACACAGAGCTCCCTCTCCACAGAACAGCCTCTGCACCCAGAGCACCCACACCACAGAACAACCTCTGCACAGGAGAGCTCCCACACCACAGAACAACCGCTGCACCAAGAGCTCCCACTCCACAGAACAACCTCTGCACACAGAGCCCCCACTCCACAGAACAACCACTGCACCCAGCGCTCCCACTCCACAAAACAACTGCTGCACCTAGAGCTCCCACTTCAAAGAACAACCGCTGAACCCAGAGGTCCCACAACACAGAACAACCTCTGCACCCGGAGCTCCCACTCCACAGAACAACTGCTGCACCCAAAGCTCCCACTCCACAGAACAACCGCTGCACCCAGAGCCCCCACTCCACAGAACAACCACTGCTCCCAGCGCTCCCACTGCACAAAACAACTGCTGCACCTAGAGCTCCCACTTCACAGAACAACCGGTGAACCCAGAGCTCACACACCACAGACAAACCGCTGAACCCAGAGCTCCCACAACACAGAACAACCGCTGCACCCAAAGCTCCCACTCCACAGAACAACTGCTGAACCCAGAGCTCCCACTCCACAGAACAACCTCTGCACCCAGAGCTCCCACTGCACAGAACAACCTCTGCACCCAGAGCTCCCACTCCACAGAACAACTGCTGCACCCAAAGCTCCCACTCCACAGAACAACCGCTGCACCCAGAGCCCCCACTCCACAGAACAACCACTGCTCCCAGCGCTCCCACTGCACAAAACAACTGCTGCACCTAGAGCTCCCACTTCACAGAACAACCGCTGAACCCAGAGCTCACACACCACAGACAAACCGCTGAACCCAGAGCTCCCACAACACAGAACAACCGCTGCACCCAAAGCTCCCACTCCACAGAACAACTGCTGAACCCAGAGCTCCCACTCCACAGAACAACTGCTGCATCCAGAGCTCCCACTGTACAGAACAACCTCTGTACCAAGAGCTCTCTCTCCACAGAACAATTGCTGCATCCAGAGCTCCCACTTCACAGAACAACCGCTGAACCCAGAGCTCACACACCACAGACAAACCGCTGAACCCAGAGCTCCCACAACACAGAACAACCGCTGCACCCAAAGCTCCCACTCCACAGAACAACTGCTGCATCCAGAGCTCCCACTGTACAGAACAACCTCTGTACCAAGAGCTCTCTCTCCACAGAACAATTGCTGCATCCAGAGCTCTCACTCCACAGAACAACCTCTGCACCCAGAGCCCCCACTCCACAGAACAACCACTGCATCCAGAGCGCCCACTCCACAGAACAACCTCTACACCCAGAGCCCCCACTCCACAGAACAACCACTGCATCCAGAGCTCTCACTCCACAGAACAACCTCTGCACCCAGAGCTCCCACTCCACAGAACAACCTCTGCACCCAGAGCCCCCACTCCACAGAACAACCACTGCATCCAGAGCTCTCACTCCACAGAACAACCTCTGCACCCAGAGCTCCCACTCCACAGAACAACCTCTGCACCCAGAGCCCCCACTCCACAGAACAACATCTGCACCCAGAGCCCCCACACCACAGAAAAACAACTGCACCCAGAGCTCCCACTCCACAGAACAACCGCTGCACCCAGAGCCCCCACTCCACAGAACAACCACTGCTCCCAGCGCTCCCACTGCACAAAACAACTGCTGCACCTAGAGCTCCCACTTCACAGAACAACCGCTGAACCCAGAGCTCACACACCACAGACAAACCGCTGAACCCAGAGCTCCCACTCCACAGAACAACCTCTGCACCAAGAGCTCCCACATCACAGAACAACCGCTGCACCAAGAGCTCCCACTCCACAGAACAATTGCTGCATCCAGAGCTCTCACTCCACAGAACAACCTCTGCACCCAGAGCTCCCACTCCACAGAACAACTGCTGCACCTAGAGCCCCCACACCACAGAAAAACAACTGCTCCCAGCGCTCCCACTGCACAAAACAACTGCTGCACCTAGAGCTCCCACTCCACAGAACAACCGCTGAACCCAGAGCCCCCACTCCAGAAAGCTGCACCCTGAGCTCCCACTCCACAGAACAACCGCTGCACCCAGAGCACCCACTCCACAGAACTGCATCCATAGCCCCACTGCCACAGTAAATCTCTCTTCACAGAGCCCCCCACTCCACAGAACAATATGCGCACCCAGATCCTGCACCCAGAGCCCCCACGCCACAGTAATGATATGCACCGAGAGCCCCCCAGCACAGACCAACCTCTGCACCCATTTTTATACCCCGGGCAGCGGGTCATTTGAGCCACCGGTATCAGATATTTACTGAGAGCACGAGAAGGAAAACGCACAAAGGGAAAGACAGAGAAAGAGAAAGAAGGGAAAACCGTCACAAAGGGAGAAGGCAGAACCTGCAAGAGTGAGATAAAGCGTCAGGGAGTGTCTGGCAGTGGATGAAAGAGCCCGAGGTGATTGGATTGAACGCTACACAGCCCTGGGTACTCACCTGCTGACATTTAATTGCACCGGCCGCAGGCTTCTGAGCAGAGCCCTGGGCACCGGCTCTTGTCATTTCACAAATTGAGCACTGACATGGACATGGGTCCTTTCTGCATGCCAGGCATGTGCCAATGACCCCAGCCCCTTTCACCTGACAGTCACCACAGCTGACGCCAGTTTAATGCTGGGATACCCCGAGAGTCTGGGCTAACTTCTTCCTCGGACCCCAGTTTGGGATCGAGGGGGGCGGGTTCCGTGGAATAGTTCTAAACCCGTACCTGAGGACAGTGCCCCCCCCTCAGCCTATAAGCGACTGAATTACCTCTTTGTCCAAACACTGAGCCAGAACTAATCCTGCAGGAGTCTAGTCACCTAGTGCCCTGGCCTCCGCGCTGTACAGACCTCCTTAGACTCTCCTAGTGTCCTAGCCTCGGCGCTGCACAGACCTCCTTAGACTCCCCTAGTGTCCTGCCCTCGGCGCTGCACAGACCTCCTTAGACTCCCCTAGTGTCCTGCCCTCGGCGCTGCACAGACCTCCTTAGACTCCCCTAGTGCCCTGCCCTCGGCGCTGCACAGACCTCCTTAGACTCCTCTAGTGTCCTGGCCTCGGCGCTGCACGAACCTCCTTAGACTCCTCTAGTGTCCTTGCCTCGGCGCTGTACAGACCTCCTTACACACTCCTAGTGTCCTGACCTCGGCGCTGTACAGACCTCTTTAGACTCCCCTAGTGTCCTGGCCTCGGCGCTGTACAGACCTCCTTACACACTCCTGGTGTCCTGGCCTCGGCGTTGCACATACTTCCTTAGTCTCCCCTAGTGTCCTGGCCTCGGCGCTGCACAGACCTCCTTAGACTCCCCTAGTGTCCTGCCCTCGGCGCTGCACAGACCTCCTTAGACTCCCCTAGTGGCCTGACCTCGGCGCTGTACAGACCTCCTTAGACTCCCCTAGTGGCCTGGCCTCTGCGCTGTACAGACCTCCTTAGACTCTCCTGGTGTCCTGGCCTCGGCGTTGCACAGACCTCCTTAGACTCTCCTGGTGTCCTGGCCTCGGCGCTGTACAGACCTCCTTAGACTCCCCTGGTGTCCTGGCCTCGGCGCTGTACAGACCTCGTTAGACTCTCCTAGTGTCCCGGCCTCGGCGTTGCACAGACTTCCTTAGTCTCCCCTAGTGTCCTGGCCTCGGCGCTGCACAGACCTCCTTAGACTCCCCTAGTGTCCTGCCCTCGGCGCTGCACAGACCTCCTTAGACTCTCCTAGTGTCCTGGCCTCTGCGCTGTACAAACCTCCTTAGACTCTCCTAGTGTCCTGGCCTCTGCGCTGTACAGACCTCCTTACACACTCCTGGTGTCCTGGCCTCGGCGTTGCACATACTTCCTTAGTCTCCCCTAGTGTCCTGGCCTCGGCGCTGCACAGACCTCCTTAGACTCTCCTAGTGTCCTGGCCTCTGCGCTGTACAAACCTCCTTAGACTCCCCTAGTGTCCTGGCCTCAGCGCTGTACAGACCTCCTTAGACTCTCCTAGTGTTCGGCCTCAGCGCTGCGCAGGCCTCGTTGGACTCTCCTAGTGTCCTGGCCTCGGCACTGTACAGACCTCCTTAGACTCCCCTAGTGTCTTGGCCTCGGCGCTGCACAGACCTCCTTAGACTCCCCTAGTGTCCTGCCCTCGGCGCTGCACATACCTCCTTAGACTCTCCTAGTGTCCTGGCCTCTGCGCTGTACAAACCTCCTTAGACTCTCCTAGTGTCCTGGCCTCTGCACTGTACAAACCTCCTTAGACTCCCCTAGGGTCCTGCCCTCGGCGCTGCACATACCTCCTTAGACTCCCCTAGTGTCCTGGCCTCTGTGCTGTACAGACCTCCTTCGACTCCCCTAGTGTCCTGCCCTCGGCGCTGCACAGACCTCCTTAGACTCCCCTAGTGTCCTGCCCTCGGCGCTGCACAGACCTCCCTAGACTCCCCTAGTGTCCTGCCCTCGGCGCTGCACAGACCTCCTTAGACTCCCCTAGTGCCCTGCCCTCGGCGCTGCACAGACCTCCTTAGACTCCCCTAGTGTCCTGGCCTCTGCGCTGTACAGACCTCCTTAGACTCCCCTAGAGTCCTGCCCTCGGCGCTGCACAGACCTCCTTAGACTCCCCTGGTGTCTTGGCCTCGGCGCTGCACAGACCTCCTTAGACTCCCCTAGTGTCCTGGCCTCAGCGCTGTACAGACCTCCTTAGACTCTCCTAGTGTCCGGCCTCAGCGCTGCGCAGGCCTCGTTGGACTCTCCTAGTGTCCTGGCCTCGGCACTGTACAGACCTCCTTAGACTCCCCTAGTGTCTTGGCCTCGGCGCTGCACGAACCTCCTTAGACTCCTCTAGTGTCCTGGCCTCAGCGCTGTACAGACCTCCTTAGACTCCCCTAGTGTCCTGCCCTCGGCGCTGCACAGACCTCCTTAGACTCCCCTAGTGTCCTGGCCTCTGCGCTGTACAGACCTCCTTCGACTCCCCTAGTGTCCTGCCCTCGGCGCTGCACAGACCTCCTTAGACTCCCCTAGTCTCCTGGCCTCTGCGCTGTACAGACCTCCTTAGACTCCCCTAGTGTCCTGCCCTCGGCGCTGCACAAACCTCCTTAGACTCCCCTGGTGTCCTGCCCTCGGCGCTGCACAAACCTCCTTAGACTCCCCTGGTGTCCTGCCCTCGGCGCTGCACAGACCTCCTTAGTCTCACCTAGTGTCCTGGCCTCGGCGCTGCACAGACCTCCTTAGACTCCTCTAGTGTCCTGGCCTCGGCGTTGCACAGACCTCCTTAGACTCCTCTAGTGTCCTGGCCTCTGCGCTGTACAGACCTCCTTCGACTCCCCTAGTGTCCTGGCCTCTGCGCTGCACAGACCCCCTTAGACTCCCCTAGTGTCCTATCCCCGGCGCTGCACAGACCCCCTTAGACTCCCCTAGTGTCCTGGCCTCTGCGCTGCACAGACCTCCTTAGACTCCCCTAGTGTCCTGGCCTCTGCGCTGTACAGACCTCCTTAGACTCCCCTAGTATCCTGGCCTCTGCGCTGTACAGACCTCCTTAGACTCCCCTAGTGTCCTGGCCTCGGCGCTGCACAGACCCCCTTAGTCTCCCCTATATAGGGCATGTCTTCTATGCGCTGTAAGGTACCTTCCGCTGAGCTTTAAGGGGCCCCAGGGACCTCGACCCTTCACCCCAAGCAGTCTGTCAGGATGAACTCCGGGCGCCCCCTCCTCCGCAGTCTGGGATGCTCCCGGGTCTGGCCGTCGCCATGGTGATGGACCACAAGGGAGTCTGCCGAGCTCGGGCTGTGTCTGCAGCTGCTGGGCTCCGGGGGGGCAGAGATGCGCGGCTCGATGCCGCCACCTGCTGGGTCTGGCTGGGCTCACACCCAAAGTTTATACCAAAGCTTTCTGGGAAGGGTTTATGGGCCGTGAGGGGCAGCCCCCAGAGATGCCACCCCACCCCTCCCTTGCATCGATGGGGCATGTGATAGGCACATATCGAGCACGTGCCGTAATTCAGAGACTGCTGCAGACAGAGCCAATAAGGGCGCGCTCCGTAGTCTAGACACGGCTGCGCGTGGATTTTAATTCTTTAAAAGGATTTTAAAACAGCGAGTGAAGGGGAAACTAGGGGGCATATTATCAAGGGCATTATCGTCGCTTTAGCGGGACTTTTCCCCGCGAAAGCAGCGATAGTTTGATCGCCCTATTAGCAAGCTGTCGCTAACAGCAGTTAGCGACAGCTTTTAGGTGATAGCGACCAGATCGGGGCCCGCTTTGCATGTCAGCGATATTTATCGCTAATGCTATGCCAAGTGGGCGTACCCAACCTGTCAGTGACTGAAAGCAGTCGCTAACGTCGCTATCGCCTATTAGCAAGGCAGGCAAAGCGACAAAAAAATGTGAGCTAAGCGTGAATATCGCCAAAACCTAACGCCTGCTCAGACCATGACTTAACCTGTATATCCAATGGGAGGTGGATATTCAGGTTAAGACCCTAGTGGCGATGATGCCTGAATATCCTCCAACAATATTCACTCATTGAGCTGCTATCGCCGGATATTTTATCGCATTTGAGATAAGCGTTGCTAATAGCACATTATCTCTGCGATGAAATACGGCGATGCGGGGCGATAAAAAAATATCGCTAAGCTCATTTAGCGATAAATATCGCTAATTGTTGATAATATGCCCCAGGGTTCCATATCGAACCCTTCAGTAAGGCCACAGCAACTCAGTGCAGCCAGCATCAGCTGTGGCACACAGGCCCCGTGCCACATGTGGGCTGCGGTGCCAGGGTACACCCCCGTGGGAGGGGCTTTAAAGGCGTGTTCTCAGGGCTGGCATGCAGCAGACACACCTTCTGAGCATCAGTGGTCACAGGCCTTTCTCATCTTGGGACCTTGAGTCACCCAGAGCCCTTAACTCAGTGTCTGTGACCTCCGCCCTACTGGACTCAAATCTGAGCCACAATAACCCCCCCCCGTTAACCCTCGACCCCCAGGGCAGGGAGGCAGAGCGGCCCAAAACTTGTCGAGGAGGAGGTGCGGGCCAAGGCTCAGAATTCAGCAGACAGTGACAGCTCTCAATAACACAATCACACCTGTTACTGCCTAATCTTTAAAAAGAAAATGTACTTTATTCTACTCACAGGCAGGTACCACACAAGAAACCTGTAACTGTACATAATGAAAGTAATTAAGAACACAGGGTCTTCACTCTTAACAGGCCATATCTGCTGCTCTTGATTGGGGTCTTCACTCTATAACAGGCTGTGCCTACTGCCTTTATCAGAACCTGGCCTTTCGCTCCCGGATTTGTCATAGCAATTTACAGTCCTTAAACCTTCATCCCCACCCACACACACGCACACCTCTTTCTCTCCCTCACCAGAGGGGAGATGGCGAACACCTGGAGTCAGCCATTATTTGCATATGGCTGGGTCCAAACTGGAATGGCATGGTGAGCAAAAAAACGTTGGATTTAGGCCCAGATCTCTGTACTGGGGTGAATGTAAGACATTGTTCTGTATTCTGTCCATCAACTGTTGTTTTTGCACATGCCTCTAGAATCAGCTGAGCCATGAACATCATGTAGCTCCACGCTCTTTGTTTTCTTTCATTTTTTACAAGACTCAAATAGTGAATAATGTTTCATTTATCACCATTAGTTTAGTATTTAAACAAAAAAGGTGTACAGACCTCCCCAGACCACCCAGGGGAGATTCCAGCCAGTTGTACACCATTTTTGTGTGTGTTTGAGGTGAGAGTGTGTGTTTGTGAGAGACCACATCTGTAAGAGAGAGTGTGTGTGTGTGTGTGCCTGTTTGAGGTGAGAGTGTGTGTATGTGAAAGAGAGACCGCGTCTGTAAGAGAGAGTGTGTGTGTGTGCCTGTTTGAGGTGAGAGTTGTTGGACCCGGCCTCATGGCGTGGTCCTACCTCTCCCGCGCGGCGGGCCCCAGACGACATCAGCCCTCCACTCAGCCTCGGGCAGCCCCTCCAGCCCGACCCTGCACGACCACCATTGCCGGTCCGGTTACCCTCCCGGATCAACACTACCGGCCTCGCTCCATCCCAGGCCCATCACGCCCGAACACGAGGCCTTCCCCAACGCCATCTTGGAACCTCCACGTCAGGGGCACGTGGTCTCTGCCTAGCCCCGGCTCCAGCGAAGCCCCAACATCGAGGCGCCAGGATCCACCCAGGTGGCCGAGTGGCCACTCGACGGATCCCGGAGGAAAGGGGAGTTTCGATGGTCCCCAGCCGTCCCCGGACGCCTGGTATCGATCGCCCTCCGGCCTCCCTGGGCGCTGGCTCCACCCCCCTGCTGGGTGTCTGGACACCATCATCCCGGCCCCTCCGGCCCCCAGGCGCGAGAGTCCGGACATCAAAGGACTCCAGCCCTATATCTAGGCCAGCCCCGGAGCAGGACGCCAGTTGTATCCTGGACTGGAAGCCCTGCTGACGCTGTCACGGCCGACACCAGACGAACTCATCCTCCCTGTAACCCGAAGCCATCTTGAGAGCCTACTGGCGCTGCCGCGGCCCACCTCGCTGAAACCATCTTGAGAGCCTGCTGGCGCTGTCGCGGCCTACCTCGCTGAGACCATCTCGAGAGCCTGCTGGCGCTGCCGCGGCCTACCTTGCTGAAACCATCTTGAGAGCCTGCTGGCGCTGCCGCGGCCCACCTCGCTGAAACCATCTTGAGAGCCTGCTGGCGCTGCCGCGGCCCGACCTCTCGGAACCCCCCGGCTCGAGGATTGAGAGCTGTGCGTAGGGTATCCCTTCTTCCACCCCGGTTGAGACTGTCCCGCTACCTTACCCCCCTTTACGAGACTTTACGGATCCCTCGATCTGCCTGTATATACTGCCAAGAACCAGCAACCTTTATTATCTATAAAAGCTTAAGAATTTGACCTCCTGTGTGGTGTCCGTTTGTAGTGTCGTGATTACTCTGCTGTACGATCCTAGGAGAGGACCCTCACCCAGGAGGCCTCTCGGTAACGCTCGGCTACTTCTCGAAGGAGAGGTGGACCTAGGGGTGGTCAGTCAGACATCTTCTGCCTCCCCCAGGGTCGCCTTTCTAACAAGAGTGTGTGTATGTGAAAGAGAGACCGCGTCTGTAAGAGAGTGTGTGTGTGTGCGTGTTTGAGGTGAGTGTGTGTGTATGTGAACGAGAGACCGCGTCTGTAAGAGAGTGTGTGTGTGTGCGTGTTTGAGGTGAGTGTGTGTGTATGTGAACGAGAGACCGCGTCTGTAGGAGAGTGTGTGTGTGTTTGAGGTTAGTGTGTGTATGTGAACGAGAGACCGCGTCTGTAAGAGAGTGTGTGTGTGTGCGTGTTTGAGGTGAGTGTGTGTGTATGTGAACGAGAGACCGCGTCTGTAAGAGAGTGTGTGTGTGTGTTTGAGGTGAGTGTGTGTATGTGAACGAGAGACCGCGTCTGTAAGAGAGTGTGTGTGTGTGCGTGTTTGAGGTGAGTGTGTGTGTATGTGAACGAGAGACCGCGTCTGTAAGAGAGTGTGTGTGTTTGAGGTGAGAGTGTGTGTATGTGAACGAGAGACCGCGTCTGTAAGAGAGTGTGTGTGTGTGCGTGTTTGAGGTGAGTGTGTGTGTATGTGAACGAGAGACCGCGTCTGTAAGAGAGTGTGTGTGTTTGAGGTGAGAGTGTGTGTATGTGAACGAGAGACCGCGTCTGTAAGAGAGAGTGTGTGTGTGTGTTTGAGGTGAGAGTGTGTGTATGTGAAAGAGAGACCGCGTCTGTAAGAGAGTGTGTGTGTTTGAGGTAAGAGTGTGTGTATGTGAACGAGGGACCGCGTCTGTAAGAGAGAGTGTGTGTGTGTTTGAGGTGAGTGTGTGTATGTGAACGAGAGACCGCGTCTGTAAGAGAGTGTGTGTGTGTGCGTGTTTGGGGTGAGTGTGTGTGTATGTGAACGAGAGACCGCGTCTGTAAGAGAGTGTGTGTGTGTGTTTGAGGTGAGTGTGTGTATGTTAACGAGAGACCGCGTCTGTAAGAGAGTGTGTGTGTGTGCGTGTTTGAGGTGAGTGTGTGTGTATGTGAACGAGAGACCGCGTCTGTAAGAGAGTGTGTGTGTTTGAGGTGAGAGTGTGTGTATGTGAACGAGAGACCGCGTCTGTAAGAGAGAGTGCGTGTGTGTTTGAGGTGAGTGTGTGTATGTGAACGAGAGACCGCGTCTGTAAGAGAGTGTGTGTGTGTGTGCGTGTTTGAGGTGAGTGTGTGTGTATGTGAACGAGAGACCGCGTCTGTAAGAGAGTGTGTGTGTGTGTTTGAGGTGAGTGTGTGTATGTGAACGAGAGACCGCGTCTGTAAGAGAGTGTTTGTGTGTGTTTGTGGTGAGAGTGTGTTATGTGAAAGAGAGACCGCGTCTGTAAGAGAGTGTGTGCGCATGTTTGAGGTGAGTGTGTGTATGTGAAAGAGAGACTGCGTCTGTGAGAGAGTGTGTGTGTGTGTGCGTGTTTGAGGTGAGCATGTGTGTAAGTGAAAGAGAGTGTGTCTGTAAGAGAGTGTGTGTGTGCGTGTGTTTCATGAGCTCAGCGTGCCTTGCATTCGAGCATCCAATGTCCAACTGATCTCCCCTGCCAGGTGGGGAGGGGGGGTTCTTAATTTATCAGCTGAGAGTGCAAACCCTCCACTCAACAAAAGAAGAGGCCCCCCAGCTGTGCACATGGAGGACTGTCACAAGGAGATTTACATGGGTTAAGTAGGAGCCTCGAAGTGCAGGTGAAGGCAGAGGCGCAACTAGAGACAATTTTGTTTTTTGGGGGTGTGAGGGGGCTAATAATTTTTTGGGGGGGATATAATTCTTCCAGCAATAGGCAGAGTGGAGATGCAGGTGCTCTAAGAAGGGGTGAAAACACAACAAAGACTTGTTAATACGTAAATGGTCTTTTAAAGACCTGTGAAGTACTCGGGTGCAGCCGCAGACCAGCCAGCCTACAGCAGCTCAAGAACTGTCTGTGTGTGTGCCCGGGAAGCTGTCTCAGCCCAGGCTGACACACACGACGTGGGGGTGCTGAAGACCTTTGAGCCCACTGGGCGTGGTGCGCCTGGGTAAATGCACCTCACACTACAATACCCGTGCCGCCTCCAATGAAAGGGGGTTGTTATTTTGAGCCCTCGGTTAAAGATTAAACCCTTTGTTACGCAGCGACACTTCTGAAGACCATTTCTGAAGACACGTCGGCCGTGGTGAAGATGTTTCAATGCTGCAGCCTCTCAGGGGCCATTGTTATGCAACACTCTGCCCCTGCTGGAGTTATTTCACAGGAGGGACACACATAGGGCCAGCAGGGTGCAGCAGAGCACCCCAAGTATCTCAGGACAGGGGCGTGGAGTCTCTACTCCAACGCTGGGCAGGTTACAAGGACCCTGAGGTATCTTGTTCAGCTTGGCCTCACCAACCCAACTAAACACTTCCAGGCCAAGGAGCAAGCTCAATGTACTTTTGGGGGTCACTGGGGCTGCCCCAGGGGCCAAGGCTAGATGGGAATCACCACAGAGGACCCTGCAATGCTGCCCCCGGGCCACACACTGAGATTCTGTTAGGTGAAGAGATCACAGCCGGGGTCCCCCTTTTTTTTTTGTAGATTTATATAGCGCAAGCTCGACCCACAGGTTTTGGAGCGCTTTACATGAGCACCAGTTACGTTACACGAGGACACATTCATTTTTTGGGTGGCTACGGGGAGATTCAGTGATTTGCCCAGAATCTCAGAATGTGGAGTCAACCCGAGGCTCGAACCTTGGTTTCCCAGCTCCAAAGTTGGCAGTCTATCCCTGAGACCACATCCTCTCCCTCTTCTAGACAGGGTGGTCCTGGGGGGCACTTCCAGCACCCCTCCCACAGGAGTCTGGCTTCTCCTTCAAGGTAGACCCAGGCCGCACTTCCAGCAAGGTCGGGACTGCAGCTCCACACCAAGCACCCCATCTGATGTCTCCACGGGGAGGCGCTACTTTGGGAATGGGATCCTGGGGCCTCATTTATGAAAAGTGACGCATCGCTGCGTGAAAACAGCGATGCGTCACTTTTCACTGCGCCCTCTTTGCGAGACCAATGATGCGTCATATTTACACTATGACGCATCATGGCGCAAGGAGTTACAGATACGTCAGTATTTCTGACGTATCTGTAGGCGCAAAAGTCACGCATTGGTGGAATGTGTCACAAAAGTGACGCAACTCCAGCAATGCGTCCGTTCACATGGGGAAAGCCCCATGTGAAAGGGCTTGCGTCAGTCTTACGCCTGCTGTGAGGCAGGCGCACGATTTTGACGCAACAGCGTCCTAAAAGTGACGCAGTGAAATCTCATAGATTTCACTGCGTCACTTTTACGAGGCTTTTTGCGGGGGAAAGCCCCCTCTGCATACATTATACCCGACGCAGGTATAATGTAGCGCAGGGGTTTACAAAGTGACGCATCTGCTTAGATGCGTCACTTTGTAAATAGTGCGCAACAGGAGGCATGTTTTAAGCTGCCGATGCGTCACAAAAAGTGACGCATCGGAAGCGCAAAACTGACGCAAGGCCTCATAAATGAGGCCCCAGGAACTTCTTCTTCAGTGGCAGCACCCCTTCCTCCCAGAAGTCCGCACAGGGTGGATCCTGTAGCAATCAGCGCCTTAGGCCGTGCAGATACGCTTGGCAGTAATAAATACACGAGACTGCGTACTACTAGATAGTGGGTGGAGTGACCTCAAGCGTCCATCCTCCGATTTATTTATAACCTCAGGCCACGCCAGAGGTTTGTTATCGAAGCTACAGAGGGCATTAGCAATTAAATGTACTGAATGGGGCAGCTCTTCCTGCAACAGAGGACCAAAGGGAAGAGATCCTACCTTCAAATGTATTGATGTGTGGGACAACTCAGTGGTGTCAGTCCATTATCTGCAAACAATGAATGGAATGACTGTGAGCGCTCTGTGAGAAAAGAATTCAGTGCGCGCATGGCGCTGCGTGACAATGCAAAACTGACTCAGCTGCACTGTTACCTTAAAATCGAAAAAAGACATAATTGATGCGGACGCTTTTAACCCCTTTAGTGCTGCCGTCAGCCAACGGTCGTCGCGAGCACTACCTTGCCAGTGCTGCGCACGTCCGTGGCCGACGCAGCCGCACCCGTTTCTTTGAACGTTCAGCACTGGCGCAGAACGTACGAAGCAACAAACAGGTTAAACAACAGCTGCTCCCAAATTGTATCTGTATCCTATGTCCGTGAAACCTAATTTCAGTAAGATTCTGAATGAATGTGTGCAATTATTCCTCCCCCAGTGGCAGTGTGTCACTTGCCTGTAATTCTTTCTCTATACTGTAGGAAATATCAATCCAACATGCTACTCTGCTTCCAAACCGACAGCAATGAGGCCATTTCAAAATTGGTTCCTTAACCCCTTCCGTGCGGGGGTAATTCCCCTGCTGTGCTGGGGGGCGGGGGCGCGCCCAGCGCCCCGGTGCTCATGACGAGCTCAGCTCGTAATGAGGCACAGTGCTCGTGTGCTCATGACGAGCTCAGCTCGTAATGAGGCACAGTGCTCGTGTGCTCATGACGAGCTCAGCTCGTCATGCCCAACCCGTTTCCGTGGAACACTCAGCACAGCAGGGAAATTATCCCCGCATGTGAGCGTTCCACGGCGCATGACGAGCTGAGTTCGTCATGAGCACCGGAGCGCCGTGCCTCATGATGAGCTCAGCTCGTCATGAGCATGGAAGAGGTTAAAACAACCTGGAAGGGGAACTGAGTAGTCAGGCGCCTCTGGGCATTGTGGGACATGAAGTCCATGTTTGTTCAGACTGTTGCCTTTTAGAGTTCTGTGACTTCAGACAACTCGTTGAGGCAGTGCAGTGCCGTGTTGAATTTCATAAATAAGAATGCCTCCTTCTGTGCCAGTAATACATCCGGATCGCCGCCTCTTTGGTTGTTCTTAATTATCAATGATAATACAGTCCATGTAAAATCATCAAATCTGTGGTTTAGAGTTGTAAAATGTTCAACCATTGGGGCAGTGAGGATCTTATTTTTCTATCGTGAACGATGTTGCACAATACGATTTCGGACTTCTTGGGATGTTTTTCAATATATATATCGTTTTACACGAACATGTCACAACGTAGACCACATTTTTGGATTTGCAATTTGTAAATTCATTGTGCCGCCAGTGTTTTTGGCCGTCAGTGAAGGTGAATCCTTCGGTAGTTGAATTACAAACTGAACATGTTCCACATTTATGATGCCCTTGCACAGGTGGGAGATTTATCATAGTGCAAAGCGTCGCTGGTTTTCTTTGTGGGCCTGCTGTGTTCGCAACTTGTTGACTGATACTCCTGTTTTTTTTAAGAGCGAAGAGTGGTCGCCCGATGTTGGAAATGGTTCCTTCAATCAAATGCCAGTTGTTACGTATAATTTTCTTCACAGGTTGTGTGTAGGGCCCAAACGTGGAAACACAAACAATGCGGTCAGTCGGTGGTCTGCTTTTCTTAGTTAACAAATGTTCCCTGGGGGTGAACTATGCCCTTTTGAAAGAATGCTTTAACAGCTTCTTGGGATATCCCTCTTCCAAGAGTTTGTTGACGAGTGCTTCTGCATGTAACTCATAGTCTTTCCTTCTCGAACAGTTACGTCTTATGCGTAAAAATTGCCCAAATGGCAAATTGTTCTTAAGGTTTCTGGGATGGTAGCTTCTGTAGTGTAGGGCATTATTTTTGTCCGTGGGTTTTGTATGTAATGTGGTAATCAAACCACTGGGTGAAATTTTCACACTCACATTCAAAAATGAAAGACTGTGTTTGCTGTATTCAAGGCTGAATTTAATATCTGGGCTGCGGTCATTAAGCCATGTTTGGAACTCTTGTAAGATGTTTTCGGGACCCTCCCACAGGCACCAGATATCATCAATATACCAACATCCAATATCCAACAGCGGCGTGCCCTTTGCGAGCGCAATTTTTGCATTTGGGATTCATCATCCCAAATGCAAAAATCGCAAAATGCGAAATCGCTATATTGCGAGGAATTGCATTTAAGCAATCTCTATTTGAGATTCCTTAAATGCAATTCATGAACCATTTTAGAATTGCGAATTCGCAATTTTTGGCCGCTATCTTACGCGAAGTCTGACTTCGTGGTAAATAGCGAAAACTTAGAAAAATGCACTTTAGTGCATTTTTCTAAGTTGTATGTTACAAACACACATGTCCTTTGGACATGTGTATGCGCAACATCAGTCTACATGTTCATTTCAGGGGTGCTACAGGGTGTCCATTGTACACCCCTGGCACCCTTGAAATCGCATCCTTATTTGCTAATCGCAAATAGGGAAGCTGTAGAAATCGCAATTATTTTTGCTATTTCTACATGAATCCCGTTTTGCGAGTCTTTAATAGCGATTTCTTAATATTCGCTATTAAGGACTCGCAAATCGGGACATTGATGAATCTGGCCGATAGATTTGCAACAATGTCATGCCTCGCATTTAGACCGTTCAATAACACAAGAGTCAAAAATAATGCTGATCCCAAAACCATGCAGACAATACTTTCTAGGTCAATCTTTGGAGATACAGCTTGCTGTACAGCAGGTTGTCTTGAAACGCCCAGGGATGTCATTAAAAGAAGAAGACCCAGGCTTGGGCTCTCTGGTGAAAAGGACACTGGTGGGGCTGCAGGGCGTTCTTTAAAGCTGAGATCGCTTGTCTGTAAACCTATGTCCTTGCAAGGTTTCGCGTGTTTCTTTTAGTTTCCCAGCCTGATTTGCTTCTTCAGTTGCGTAAACTTCTTTTCTGTGTCAACTTCCTTTCCAGTAGGACTAGTTGTAACGCATGAGTAAGTCTCCAGATCATCACCAAAATGTAGTAGTAATGTTCCATGCATAGAGCACAAATGTACAAATGAAGGCAATAGTCCAGAACCTAACATTCTCATGTCTTTTCCATTTGTTTTTTTTATATTAAAGGAGGAGGATGTGTGATGTTTTCTGTGTATCTTTTCACTGTTCTTTTCTTCCTTGTTTAGTCCTTGTTCCTTCTCGTTTTGTTTTTTACCTTTCATCTCTGGGTTCTGGACTATTGCCTTCGTTTGTACATTGTTGCGTACAGTTGTTTTCATTTTTGTATGATTTAATTAATTTGAGTGTTCTGTATGGAACGCTGGTGTGATGGACATGAGTGAAGTGCTTGGGTGCCTGGCGTGAGTGTTGATAGTTGAAGATGGGCTGAGCAGCTAGCTGGCTGCTCCTGGCGGAGCTGCTACCACTGATGCAATGGAATTAATAAATAACTTTTAAAGACACTACTCGGCTATGTCTACTTCATCACCTCTACATCATTACTACACTTTCTCTTTCCTTTACTGCAAAATTTCAGAAGCCAATGAAAAATGTTTAAACATCACAACAACTACATTTCCCATGATGCCTTGCTGTCCAACCACCAATCACGGTCCCTCAATCTGTATAAGAACCTCCATTTGGGGAGGAGCCGGGAGCCGAGCGGACGTGGATCGTCTCTGCTCCCGGTTCACGAGCTGCTCGAACCCGGCTCTAGGCTGCTCAGCCCTTCTTCTGATCGCCCTTCTTCCCCACATAAAGCGGAGCGAATGGGGCATTTGCGGAGCAACAGCGATCGCTCCTAACTAGGCGGACAGGTCCAATCTCCCGAAGAGAAGGAAGAGAGGGCGGTGGCGCTCAAAATGGCGGGCGGCACCTCGCCGTGGACTCCGCCGACTGCGGCCGCCGCTGGGAGGTAGGATTGCGACCTGCGCTCCCCCGGCTTGCCCAGACTCTCGCCGAGTGTCGCAGCAGCTGACGGGACATAGCACCATCTAGCCTTACTTTAACGGCGCCCCCCACTGAGGGAATGCTCCCAGCGCCTGCCTGACTCCAAGATGGCGGCCGGCGGCGACTTTCGGATGGCGATCGCCGCTTCCTCTGGCTCGCCCCAACTTCTCTCCGGCCTCTTGTTTATCATACAGCCCTCGCTCAGACTGTCTGGCCTGCCACTCGACCTGCTGCTGTTTTGGGGGCCACTGCCACTTCCGGAATGCCCTGTGGGTCTGCAACACGGGCCAGATCTCCGGATCACTCACCCATCCCCCACACAGCGCCTCACGGCCAACGCGTGACCGCACCAACACCTTCACCACCTTGCGCACTCTCACGCCCACCGAGCCGGATGACTGCAAGCTCTCCAAGATGGTGACACGCCTGCGGCTGGCCTCCAGCTCATCTCCCACCTGGGCTCCCACCTTCTCTCCTGGACTTCTTGACTTTTTGTTCTGTCCTGGCCGACACTTTGCTGCTGTTTTCGGACAGTTTTCTCTGGACTCTAGCCCTCCTTCCATTCCCTCGCCCTTTAACCCCTTCTCCCCGTGGATGATCCTCAAATGTTTTCTCCCTTTTCTGCTTTCCCTTCTCTCCTTACCCTTGCATCCCTCCCACCCTCCCTTTGTGCTGTGACTGCATCCACACTTATGGAACTCTGCTCTTTGACTTATTGAAATAACTCTAATCACTGGTATTTGCTTTAGACCTTGCACCATATACCATTCCTATGCGACTCTTAGAGTATATCCAGTCATATCCCCTCCCTATGTATATAGAGATAACTCTAATCACTAGTATATGCAGTAGTCCGCTGTGCTCTCTACCATTCCTATGTGACCCTTAGAGTATATCCAGTCATATCCCTTCCTATGTCTATAGAGATAACTCTAATGACTAGTCGCCTATGTGACTGTTAGAGTATATCCATGTGTATCCCTTCCCTATGTATATAGAGATAACTCTAACGACTAGTCGCCTATGTGACTGTTAGAGTATATCCATGTGTATCCCTTCCCTATGTATATAGAGATAACTCTAACGACTAGTCGCCTATGTGACTGTTAGAGTATATCCATGTGTATCCCTTCCCTATGTATATAGAGATAACTCTAATCACTAGAATATGCAGGAGTCCGCTGTGCTCTCTACCATTCCTATGTGACTTTTAGAGTATATCCAGTCTTACCCCTTCCCTATGTATATAGAGATAACTCTAATCCCTAGAATATGCAGTAGTCCACGTTGCTCTCTACCATTCCTATGTGACTTTTAGAGTATATCCAGTCTTACCCCTTCCCTATGTATATAGAGATAACTCTAATCACTAGTTTATGCAGGAGTTCACGTTGCTCTCTGTGGTATATAAATAAATAATACCGGATCTAGGTTTGACTGGACATAGCAATAACAGATAGCTCAATAAAATAAGAGTCAAGATTCGAGGTAGTAGGAGTTTGCAGGTTTAATACAGCATAAAGGACAGGAACAGGACAACCTGCACGGGAACAGGATGGCAGCGCTGCCGGGGGCAGGATCTGGATCGGCGTAACATTTAATAACAGTGCACAAGCATATATACTAAAACAGTTGCATTACAGTGAATACAGTAGGCGGAGCAGTGGGTGTAGTCAATAGCAGTCGCGAAAGATAAGGCATAAAAGTAGGTGTAACAGGGCGTATACATAGACATGTGATGTAAACGTAACAGAATATGTCATAAATGGGGCGGAAACATGGAGGGGGCTACCCAAGGAGCCGGGACCTCTAACCTAGTGGTGCGCGCAAACTGACAATGACGTGTTACTAGGAGAAGCTGGGGGCTATGAACTCTGCGCTAGGAGCAGAGACTGAAGTCTGGAGAGTCAGGGCGACATGTACCTAAACCCTATCTAGTATCTAATGTTTAGAGGACATGTTGATATAAACGGAGAGTCAGGAGGGGAGAGGCTAACAGACTCTAAGACTGGAGCATGCATTATTCTACATGTAGTGCGTGTTGAGAAATATTAAATGACCATTAATACAGTATTTCTCTTACATGGAGACGTAAAGGCTAGACAATGACGGAAACTATTGATGTGATTCAGTAGCTTAGGAATGCAGAGAAGGAGGGCTGGACTGATAACTAGAATCATAACATACTCTTGGCAGACTCGTGGGCAGAGCCAGGCCGAGCCGGGCACTGCGAGGCAGGAAGTAAGTGAAGGGTCGAGGATACAGGTGGGGGCTGTATCGCTCCTCAGCGAGGGCTCAGGAGACAGGAGCTGAATCTGGTGTCCGGGCCCTTTTGAGGCCTAGAAACGGGGACTTTTCAATGAAATAACGTGCACACTGAGAAACGTGGCAACGTGACTTTACATAGGCCTAATACTCGTAGCTTTCACGAGAACTGGAAACTGGCATGCTAGAGATGGACACAACGGTAATTGCGTCTTTACTCACACATGGGGAATACATATGCATATTAATCATGCACACATAACATAAGATGGAGGACACGTAGGGACACAGAACATGGCAAAATTTACTTTTCCACATTCCCTCCTTGTCACTACGTTTCCATCAGGAAACATCTATATTCATGATACCATCTATCATTTCATACAGTATCATTTGCTCGTCTCGAATTGTCTTGGAACGGGATTTAGAACGGGACTTGGGGCTAGGAATACAAGAGGTAGCACAAATGCCGCAAATCGCAGGGCCACATTGTAAACAGAGGCAGCAACTGAATATGATCGCTACTGTAATACCTAGAAATGACAATACTTTCCATCCCCAGGCAGAAATTGTATTCCAGAACCAACCGGACCATGTCCAGGTGCCTGGATTTTGGTGTAACAGATGGGCAATTTTATGGAGTCTGGTAATAGCTGAATAAACAGACGGCGCGTTATTAGGAATGAAAATGCAGCAACTAGATCCGATGACTCTACATGCCCCGCCCCTATCGGCCAGTATGACGTCAAGGACGAGACGATTCTGGAGCACGACAATTCTCATAAAAGATTGCTCTTCAGTTAAGTTACCTAGAGCAGAAGTAGTCTCAATCACTACTGCTTCAAGTGTTCTGGTTAATCTACGTATCAGTTTACTATTCACGACAGTACCTAAGTAGGGAAAGACACCTTTATTGATATCTATGTATT
The DNA here is from genome assembly GCF_964261635.1 of Lissotriton helveticus. Taxonomy (NCBI): domain Eukaryota; kingdom Metazoa; phylum Chordata; class Amphibia; order Caudata; family Salamandridae; genus Lissotriton; species Lissotriton helveticus. The sequence goes on along the minus strand of NC_136065.1, from coordinate 2,123,418,984 downwards.
GTTCTAGAGCAGTTTCAGTATAATCGACAATCGGGAGGTCTCTCTTGTGTCTAGTATGTACTAGGTGGGAGTTCCTATGATAGTCAGGTGGGGCTAGAAAAACTGGTGGCAGTAGGAAGGCAATGTAACAGGTTCCCTCCCAATCGAGGGGCAGACGAACATATGCGGTCTGACCACAAACAAAATAAGAATGACGTGAAGCTTTGAAAATAGGTTTCCTACTGTCACTATACTTGATAATAGTAGTACAATCACTATGGCCTACATGTACGGAACCATTCTTTCGGACACATAATTCACCTTTTACTGGTAATACTGACATAGCAGGTAAGTCTGGAGTAGAATCAGACTGAACATTCAGGACCATAAAATTCGAAGAATAATTACCTAAATTATAAACTTCATTTTCTAGATCTAACCCGGTTCTGTGGGGAAGACCTTGCTTGTCTGGAAAACATGTACTGTTAAGAAAAGACATATCTGTTGAGGATGACGTTAACGTGGACCATGCTCCACACGAACCATTATGTGAAAATGGATAAGGAAACAGTGGCAGAACTCCCTTCGGTGTCTGGAAAGGGGGAGTCGACCACACACCCAACAATTAGTGGCATTGCTGGTCTGGTGTGAATAATGTAACATGCGGACAAAGGAATTATTTCGCATAGCAAGACGATAAGAGAGTTCATGAGGAGGCAGATCACTAAACGTGTGCTCTACTGTAACATCAGCAGACTTATTTTCATGGGAAACTGGAAAACACAAATAACATGCATAACTTGTGCAGGTAATCATAAGGCTGAGATATAGCAGAAAACATAAAATAATAGTGCAACTTTTAAAGTTCTCACTAACTCTCTCTCTGTAGGGGTCTATTATATACATGTCAGAAACCGGTCTAACCGTTTCACCTAGGGGAGGACTTAGACAATCAAACTGGCTGACTTATTTTACTAGACCTTAATTTCTTCTTATACTCCTGCTGCGGAGTTTTCTCTAACAGGGAGGAATTTGTATCAATGTCTTTTGCGGGACAGTCCTTGAGAATAGTACTTTGGCAGTCTTTAAAATCCTCGGAAATGTTCTTGGAAACAGTCTTTAGTCCGTAAAACTTTTTCACATGTGACAGGTGGACCCAGCCCTTCCTGCCTTCCAGCTTGACGGCAGTACGGGTGGCCAGGAGGACCTGTTTGGGTTCTTTCCAGCGGGGCTCCAGCGGACTTGAACGATCAAAATTCCGGACAAGAACCATGCATCCGGGAACGATTTCATGCGGTGCCACCTCGGTATTGTCTGGAAATGCGGCGGCAACCTGTGAATGACAAGAGTGTAGGGCAGACATCAAGGAAGCTAGGTAATCTGTCAGCATATTACTTGAAACATCGGTAATACTTCGGGGTCTAGGTGTACCCCACATATTAGGGGGGCGGCCGAATACGACCTCGTACGGGGACAGACCTGATCTAGAATGTGCGACCATGCGCATATAAAACAAAGCGACTGGCAGAGCTACTAGCCAGTCCACACCTTTCTCTTTACATACTTTGGCAATACGGATTTTCAGGGTCTGATTATGTCTCTCTACTAGACCAGCTGCTTCAGGATGGCGTACACAATGGAACTTCCACTGGTACCCTAACAAAAGGGAGATGTGTTTCATGAGCTCAGATGAGAATGGCTGGCCGTTGTCAGAATATACGACCCTAGGGAGTCCGTAACAGGGGAAGAATTCACAAACCAACTGCTTGGCAGTGGTCGTGGCTGTGTAATCTGGAACTGGATATGCTTCTGTCCATCTGGACAAAGCGCACACAACTACAAGGACAAACTTGAAACCTCGACATCGCTCCATCTGAATATAATCCATCTGGAGGACTTCAAAAGGGTGGTCAGGGGGCTGGAATCCACCTTGTTCCACCGGGACACTTTTACCTGGATTAAACTGGCAACATATCATACAGGTACGGACTTTCTGTTTGGCTGCAGCTCGTAAATGCTTGTTGAACCAAATGTTCTGGATACTGTCTAACATGGCTTTTTCTCCTAAATGTGCTGGACTATGTGCGGTATTGATAATGACTTGAACCATAGAGTCGGGGAGAAACCATGTGGCTTTTCCCTTCGTCACCCATCCCTGATCTGTCTGGACCCCTCCTTGTTCGGACCATTTCTTGATTTCATCGGGAGTAGCATGTAACTGGATATCTATGACATCTTGAGTGGGGTCCTTAACTGTCATACATGTAGTCTGATCTGGAGTATGTGCCTGTGTCGGATTAACTGAAATGTCTAGAGTCTGAGCTGTAAGCTTGGCTGTGCGATCTGCTAGATCATTACCTTGGGAAATAGTGTCAGTAACTTTCGTATGTGCTTTGCACTTCATGATAGCAATAGATGTCGGTAAGTGTATGGCATCTAACAGAGCTTGAATAAGGAGACCATGCTGAATCTTGGTTCCATGAGAAGTCATGAAACCTCTCTCCTGCCAGAGCACTCCGAAGTCGTGTACGACTCCAAATGCGTAGCGGGAATCTGTGTATATGTTAACTTTCTGGTTCTTGGCGTGTATGCAGGCTTGTGTCAGAGCGACTAGCTCTGCTGCTTGAGCGGACAGAGTGTCAATACGATGTGTTTCTATAACTTCAGTGTCTGTAGTCACTGCATATGCGGCTACTAGTTCTCCTGTACTTGTTCTCATACATGAACCATCCACATAAAGTGTCAGGTCGGGATCTGGTAATGGGATATCTGTCAGATCTTGTCTTGGCTTTGTCATAGTGTTAACTACTTCCACACAGTCATGTGTGGCAGGATTTGAAGTAACTGACGGTAACAGTGTAGCAGGATTTAGAACGTTGCAGCGTCTGATTTCTATGTGTGGCTGGAACAGTGTCAATTCATAACCTGTTAAACGTGCAATTGTCAAGTGCTGAGTCTGTGTTCGGTTTAAAAGAACTTCCACGGAGTGTGGAACTTGTACTGTCAAGGAATGTCCTAATACTATGGAATCACTTTGTCTGATAGCTAGTGCTGTGGCTGCAACTGACTTGAGGCACGCAGGCAGAGCCTGGGCTACAGGATCTAGTGTGCTCGAAAAATAAGCACAAGGCTTGTATTGTCCTGCTTGATCTTGTGTGAGAACAGATAATGCTGTACCTTCGCGTTCAGTGACGAAAAGTGTAAAAGGCTTACTGTAGTTCGGTGTTGCTAGAACAGGAGCTTGGCATAAGGCTTTCTTTAACTCATTGAAACTAAGTGTATGTTCAGATGTCCAAGGGAGGACAGTCGATACGGCTGCCTCCTGTGTCGTTAACTGTATCAGTGGCTTGGCTAGAAATGCATACTGAGGAATCCATTGTCTGCAATAAGAAGTGAGGCCGATAAAAGCACGTACCTCCTTCTGGGTCTTGGGCTGAGGAAGACTCGCTATTAACTGGATACGGTCAGGTGTCAACTGCCTACCCCTCTTGGACAGTAAGTGGCCTAAATAGATCACTTGCTGGACACAGAATTGAAGCTTCGAAGGGGACACCTTGTGCCCCATCTCGGCTAGGAAATACAAGACTGTAAGGGATGCTCGCTCGCAAGCACGTTCAGAACGGGCTGTGATCAGTAGATCATCGACATACTGGAGCAGGGCAGTGTCAGTTGGCATGTGAATGTTGTCTAATTGTCTCTTAAGTGCTTGACTGTAAATACTAGGACTTTCTGTGAAACCTTGAGGAGCTCGTGTGAACATATAGCTCCTTCCATTTAAACAAAATCCGAAAAGAAACTGGCTGTCTGGATGAATGGGGACACTGAAAAATGCGTTCTTGAGGTCTATGACTGTGAAAAATGAGGCTTCGGAATCAATGGCTGTCAATAGGGAAGAGATATCCGGGACAACTGGGTATTGGGGAATAATACATTTATTGAGTTCTCGAAGGTCAATCACTAATCGATATACTGGAGGTGCATTTGGATCAGTACGTTTCATGACTGGAATGATCTGAGAATTACATACATTGGAGTCAGTTTCTACAACTACTCCTTGAGCGATGAGCTCGTCAATAATTTTGGATAAGGCTGCTACAGCCTCAGGTGGTAATCTGTACTGTCTGATTCGCGGTAACACTACACCTGGTTTGAGAGTCACACGATGGGGTGTGATTTGCATATAACCTACATCAGTTGGACCTTGCCCCCATAGATGCTGGGGGACATTTAACAATCTTGGATCAAAATCACGTAATACATAGTGACCCTTGAAGTCACGTAAGAACAGTCGTATTCCTTCTGGGGAGCAGCAAATAACTGCACCTAATTCTTTCAGTGTCTTAATGCCTAACAAATTTTCTGGACATGACTTTGTAAGTAATAGATCAGTAGTTCGGGACAATGGACCTACTTCTAGAGTAACTGGCTTTGATATCTCGTTTACAATAGGCTTTCCTGAAAATCCAAGGGAAACATTTCTAGAGCCTGAGAGCGGAGCCCCTGGAACCTCGTCGTGACTAATGGTCGTCCTACTTGCCCCTGTATCAATCAAAAACTTTCTGTCTTTCCCTAATACTTGACTGTGAACATAGGGACCCTCTTGATCTACAGGTATCTCGATGAGAGGCAAGCCTACCTCCCTCTCTAGGCTGTTTCATGAATATGGCTGATACTCTGGATACTCGGACTGTGCATACTGATACATCTGCTGTGTAACATGCTGTGTTGCAGCAATAGGCTGCGGTGCTGGAACTGTCTGTGGTGCATTCTGTGGTGACTGAGAAGTCTGTGAAACTTGTTCTTGTCTAGGCGGACGTGGTCTTTCTTTAGTTTTACCGGTAGCTATGTTGTGTTTCAGAACTGCACACTCGTTTATAAAATGACCTAGCTGTTTACAATAATTACATGTTCCTTTAACGGGAGCAGCAGGATGACTGGCTTGATTCGGACCCCTCTTCTGACTGTCTTGAGGAACAGATTGTGCAACTAGTACTTTCATTTTCGTGTCTTTCATACGTTTTCTCTCATGTTCTTGCTCTTCTCTGATTCTATTCTGGTGATATTGGAGCATCTGTAACATTTGGGACGGGGTATTAGCTTGCCAGGTACTTTCGACTTTCAAAACTCGGTTCTTAACTTGTGGACTTGAATTCTCGACTAATTTAGTAACAAAGAGATGAGGGTATGACTCGCTACTTGTCTTGAGGCCACTGTTAATACTAAAGCATTTCTCAAATCTAGAATAAAAATCACTAGTATCTTCGTCTTGTTTCTGTTTACAGGCTGAGATTGCATCCCAGTCTTCCTTTTTAGTGGCTAATAATCTAGGCAAAACTTGTATTAACAGTTCTGGTAATTCTTTACATTTCTCTCCTAGACCGGTACCTGGTACTCGTATCTTATCTTCAGCTTCTAGAACTGCCCAATCGATCTTTTTCTCTCCCACCTCCCATTCCTTTTCGTTGAGTTTCTCGTATACCCCTGCGGGCAACAGGACCTTTAACATTTTAATTATATCTGGATACGTGTATTCTCCCATACGGAGCATGTCTTTTAATTCTCGGTGGAACCCTGCTGGATCTTTGTCATGACAGGGAATTAATTTCTTCATCTCTAAGAGTTCCATCTTTGTAATCGGGGTGTAAACAAACACTCGTTGCATTTCACCATCCGCTGTCCTAACTGGGTGTACTTCTCGTAACGGATTCTGTCTGTCTATATAAAAGGGTTTACTTTCTGGGGGTGAGACATGAACAAAATGCGGGTTCAAAAACGTTCTATATTTGTGGCGCTGTTCTAGAATAACACTAATTAAATCAGTACCTAGACCTTTCCATCTATACTGGAGTAACTCGTTCAGGACATCGTGTAACGGACCTGGATCAGAATGTTGACCCTCATACAGAGTAATGAGGTGCTGAATCATATACATACCCACCAGTCGCTGCTCGGCTGGGGGCAGTTTCAGAAACATTTGTGCCACTATTTCGTCTGGAAAAGTGGTAGAATCAGTAATCCATCGGACTGCTAATCGGGCTAGTTCTTGTTCATGCATAGTACTTAACTCACTGTAACCGATTCGTGATTTCAGAATGTGATCGGTAGCTTGAAATACTTGTTCTAGAGAACCTTGTTCTGGTGCTGGATGAGGAACAGTTTTCTTGTAATCTAGACGTGAATGTCGGTCGGAAAGTCTAGTTCTACCTACGTACGCTATTCTAGTGGGATTCTCGTCGTCTACCTCTTCAGTAGAAGAGTCATTTTCTTTCTCGCTGACTAGTGCTTCTTTGCGTTGTTCGTGTAACCTTATTATTTCTTTACGAATTTTCTTGTACATACTCTCTATACTACTGATGGTTCTGTGCTTACCCTCGGCTATATTATCACTCCACCTTGTCAGGATTCTCATTTCGGCCGGATCTTTAGTCGGGGAATCTTGTTCTCTTATTAAACAATTAATCAGAAACTTTAATATCATGAGCTGGATCTCAGCTTTCCTTTGAGACATGGCTTCGCCAATACTTTCTGGATCATCCCCTGTACGGATGAAACGATATATTCTGTCTAGATCTTCTTTCATATTCGGTAGGGTGTCCAAATACCCGGTCACCCGTCTTACACGGATGGAATATATAACTGTACTATCATCACCTGCGACTGGATCATAGCGGCATTCAGTGAGAGCTCGTCGGATATCTGCAACGGACTTATACTTGGGCGTACGCTGTAACGCACGTTCATGTAACTCGACTAACGTTACACGTTGGTGTGGTGGCGGGGTACCAGGAGGACCTCCTCCTGCGGCCCCTAAACTGGAATCGTCGACTGATTCTCTTCGTGCTGGCAGAGTGGGAAATTGTAATGTAGGCTGGACCGGGGGTACCGTAGCAGGTACTGCAAAAGGTGCCCCGGTGTCTGGAGGAGCAGGATTTACATTATTTACAAGAGCTGGCGGAACAGGATTTGCATATTCCGGGACTGTGTCGTCCAAATAGGACGAGATAAAAATATCAGCTGCGGTCGGTTTGTGACGTAGCTTGATCGGAACTAATGGTGGCGGAAAATTACTGGATGCCTCCGGGGTTGCTTTTGACAAGCCCTCGGCAAGAAGAGGGTACATACCCTTAATGAGGGCATTCCTCTGTCTGTCTGACTGTTCGGTTTTAACTCGTTCACCTATCTCGATTAGTTCCCTTTCTTGGGCTCGTTCTAAGGATTCTCTACTTAATTCTGACTTTCTGATTTCTTTTTCGGTTCTTTTATGAGATTCTTTGCGCCATAACTCGATGGCATCTTTCTGTGACTGTCTGGCTTTCTTTTTCCATAATGCTTCTTCTACTCGCATGATGCACTCGGCATCCCACATACCTGATACGGGCCATCTATACTTTTCCTCTAATTCCTTGGTGTACTCTACCCATAAATCTAGATACAATATGGCACTTATGCCATGTTTTTGATACATAAAATGACCTGGACTGTCCCTAGGCGGGACAGGAACTGCTTCTTCTAACAGACCTTTTCTAGTTCTTAACTGACGTAGTTTAGAAAATAAGGGCATGACTGAACTGTAATCTAGACACAATACAATACACAATGAACACGATAATTACACCACTTTCATACCACGACATTAAAATACATGAAGAACATTTAAAATAACAGTTCGCACAGAATACTACCTGGAATACGGAAAACAGAATACATGAATCTTCTCGAGAACAGAACTGACTAGAACAGAGACTAGATGCACTGCTAAAACAGTACGAAACTTACCGGTCTCATAAAGAGACACGTCAGGACCCGCATCCACCGAAGTGGACACTTCGTTTTGGGTCTGTGTACCACCAAAACCCACGGACCAGAGTCAATTAGATTGACCCTGTCTAGATACTACCCCAGCAACGGTACTCACCGGGCAGCAAGAACGGAAGGCCTCGGACTGGACTGGACTGCTTCGACGCCGGACGGACGAACTTCGGACTTCAGTTACGGGTGGGCCTCCGGATACCTCGGACCTTGGACTCTCGGCTTGGGCTCTGGTCGGGACTCGCCGCGTTCCTCCACCGCCTCGTCTGGATGCTGGACCGCCACCTCCGTCTCCTCCGTGGGCCTGAGGGATACTTGAAGCAGAAATATCTGCACGTGCACGGTATGGTTCCGTCACGGCTGCAGAGGGTCAGGGGGCATACGTGGCTTCACCGGCGCGTGGGGAAAGGGCAAGTCCCTGTTCGGGCGCCATTATGTGGTATATAAATAAATAATACCGGATCTAGGTTTGACTGGACATAGCAATAACAGATAGCTCAATAAAATAAGAGTCAAGATTCGAGGTAGTAGGAGTTTGCAGGTTTAATACAGCATAAAGGACAGGAACAGGACAACCTGCACGGGAACAGGATGGCAGCGCTGCCGGGGGCAGGATCTGGATCGGCGTAACATTTAATAACAGTGCACAAGCATATATACTAAAACAGTTGCATTACAGTGAATACAGTAGGCGGAGCAGTGGGTGTGGTCAATAGCAGTCGCGAAAGATAAGGCATAAAAGTAGGTGTAACAGGGCGTATACATAGACATGTGATGTAAACGTAACAGAATATGTCATAAATGGGGCGGAAACATGGAGGGGGCTACCCAAGGAGCCGGGACCTCTAACCTAGTGGTGCGCGCAAACTGACAATGACGTGTTACTAGGAGAAGCTGGGGGCTATGAACTCTGCGCTAGGAGCAGAGACTGAAGTCTGGAGAGTCAGGGCGACATGTACCTAAACCCTATCTAGTATCTAATGTTTAGAGGACATGTTGATATAAACGGAGAGTCAGGAGGGGAGAGGCTAACAGACTCTAAGACTGGAGCATGCATTATTCTACATGTAGTGCGTGTTGAGAAATATTAAATGACCATTAATACAGTATTTCTCTTACATGGAGACGTAAAGGCTAGACAATGACGGAAACTATTGATGCGATTCAGTAGCTTAGGAATGCAGAGAAGGAGGGCTGGACTGATAACTAGAATCATAACATACTCTTGGCAGACTCGTGGGCAGAGCCAGGCCGAGCCGGGCACTGCGAGGCAGGAAGTAAGTGAAGGGTCGAGGATACAGCTGGGGGCTGTATCGCTCCTCAGCGAGGGCTCAGGAGACAGGAGCTGAATCTGGTGTCCGGGCCCTTTTGAGGCCTAGAAACGGGGACTTTTCAATGAAATAACGTGCACACTGAGAAACGTGGCAACGTGACTTTACATAGGCCTAATACTCGTAGCTTTCACGAGAACTGGAAACTGGCATGCTAGAGATGGACACAACGGTAATTGCGTCTTTACTCACACATGGGGAATACATATGCATATTAATCATGCACACATAACATAAGATGGAGGACACGTAGGGACACAGAACATGGCAAAATTTACTTTTCCACATCTCTACCATTCCTATGTGACTTTTAGAGTATATCCAGTCTTACCCCTTCCCTATGTATATAGAGATAACTCTAATCACTAGTTTATGCAGGAGTCCGCTGTGCTCTCTACCATTCCTATGTGACTCTTAGAGTATATCCATGTGTATCCCTTCCCTATGTATATAGAGATAACTCTAATCACTAGAATATGCAGTAGTGCACGTTGCTCTCTACCATTCCTATGTGACTTTTAGAGTATATCCAGTCTTACCCCTTCCCTATGTATATAGAGATAACTCAAATCACTAGTTTATGCAGGAGTCCGCTGTGCTCTCTACCATTCCTATGTGACTCTTAGAGTATATCCATTCGTATCCCTTCCTTATGTATATAGAGATAACTCTAATCACTGGTATATGCAGTAGACCTTTGTACTCTCTACCATCCCTATGTGACTCTTAGAGTATATCCATTCGTATCCCTTGCCCATATACATAGAGATAACTCTAATCACTAGTATATGCGTAGACCTTTGTACTCTCTACCATTCCTGTGTGACTCTTAGAGTATATCCATGTGTATCCCCTCCCTAAGTAGATAGAGATATCACCAGTATATGCCTAGAGTTTATCCATTTGTATCTCCTTGTGTGGCTTTATCTCTTGTACATTTGCAATTGTTTCTGTTTGTACCTTTTTTATAACGCATGTAATCCTAAGTCCGTATGTTTTCAACTGGTTCTTATGTAAGTCAAAAATGTGCACATTTTTTTCCGCATGTAACCTTCAGTCCTTATGTTTGCAACTGGATCCTATGTAAAGCACTCTGACACCTTTGGGTAAAGTTCGCGCTATATAAAATCGCACAAATACATAAATAAATAAATTTCCATATTGCGAGCCTCTTTTTTTGCTTCTCCTCCTCCTCCTCCTCTCATGCCTCCTCCTTCATTTTCTTACATGTATACATAATGTGTATTGCTGAATACTGCTTCATATTAGTTCCATGTTGTGACCGTCAACCGCACTGTACGCGCCGCGGGCAGACGATAGCTTATACCTAATAAGTCCCTTTTGTTTTGCTGGTGTGCTCCCGCTTGTTGTGGTCTCTGTTCTGGCCCCGCGGTCCTCGCTGCAATCTTGTGCATCCAATGCGGTGCCGCCCCTCATCGGGCCCATGAAATCACTACTTTCAGAGCCAGACGTGCGTAGCCCAATGGTGCTGTATTTGAGCTTCTTTGGGCTATACAGCATCCCCTTTCTGTTTCCCTCCTCGTTCGGTGTTCCTTTAGTGCCAAATTCCACAGTGCTCAGAAACGTCACAGCGTGGAGGTGACACCAACTCTGGCTGCAATCATTCGGGTTGGCCCTGTGAGCTGTGTGCAGGCTTGAAAAAGTTGGCTATTGACACCGTACTCCATTGGAGCTGCAACAACTGGTCTACAGCTTTGCTGAGGAGCCTCTGGGTTTATCTCTTCCTGGTGCACTTGGGGCTGGCTCCCCCTTGACTACTCCCCTTGGGATGGACTTGGGATATTAGTGGTTTTAGTACTGAACATTCCAGAATAGAATATTGAGCTCCCTTTGAGGAGGATTACTATTATTATTATGAGGAACAACACAACAAGGGCCATACATAGAAGACAAATTGGTAAACATGCTTCTGTCCAGCAATCAGTAAACAGGGCCATTGAGACCACCGTGCCCAGTGCCCAATACTGCTAACCAGGCTCTGGTTGCTGCTCTTAAGCCTATTACTGCGCACTTGGAAAGCTCCGCCAAACGCCATGGTTTCCAAGCCCGGAGGGTTCCAGGTCTTTGTCAGGTTCTGAAGATGCGGCGGAGAAAACGAAAGCCAAGTCTTTCGCATGGCCTCATGCAGAGGCTTTAGCTAACCTCCCTCAGGGTCCCGTAGGGGAACATGAGTACCTAATGAAAATATTCGTTATGCCCACAGGGCCATGTCCATAGTATGCATTATGGGTGAGGCATAGAGTCTTGAACAAGACTCTACGGTCCACCCGGAGCCAATGCAATGAACTGAGAGCAGAAGAGGCCGAATGACGCTTGGGAAGATCCAGTACCAGCCTAGCAGCGGTATTTTGTACCAGCTGTAGGCGGCTCCGCTGGCCCTTGTCTATTCCCAGATAAACAGCATTGCAGTAGTCCAGCCCGGCCAAAATTAGGGCCACGACAACCTTTTTTCTGGCTTCAATGGACAAAAACTGGGAGATTTTTCTTATCACTCGAATGAGTCCAAAACAAGTAGCCACTGTTCTGGAGACCTGGCGAGACATGGAAAGGCCGTCATCAAGCACCACTCCAAGGTTTTTCCAAGGGTATTGACCACGCATGGCACGGGCGTCCAGACAAATTATTGGGTCTGGCTGGGCCTCTTGCGAAAATCCTAGAGGTGCTTACGTGGCCAAGGACACAGGATCCCCGGTGGACCCTGATATTCTAGTTGGCTGGACCCGATGGGCTATATCTTAGGGAACGCCAACTGTGCCATATCAACAGAAAGGCGCAAGTCCCTACTAATGTGGATGGATTCCAATGTGACAGAGGTCGCCTCCGCTGAAGTGGGTTCCTTAGCCAAAGGTTTTCTGTTCGGGGACAGGTTGTCAAAAATGTGTCCAAGTATGTGGGGAACTTTACATCCCTTGATAAGGCCCAATCGAATTTCAATAAGGTCTTTCAGACTGGCCTTTTGGTAGGGTCAGATGAGGCAGGGGCCACTCGTCAGGCCACTACTATTATTAAGGTCCCCCAAGAGGCAGCTAAGGTCGTGGCAGAGGAGAATGGGAAGACACTACCTGTGGTGGAACATTCAACCCCATCAGACAGAGGTTCTTCTGTCATCACTTCAATAGAGGCGGTCACTGAGGGGGCTTCCAGTCCAAAGCTTCCTCAGGTAAGGATTCTCAAAACCTCTTCCATTCCTTTGGGGGGGGGGGTCGTGCCCAGTGTTTTCTTCACAAGTGGAGGTCCATTACTCAAGACGGATGGATCCTGCAAACAATTCAGGGTTTCCACCTAGATTTTCATCAGGGTCCATATCAGGAGTCCCTTCCCCACCAGCTACATTTTTCCCAAAAAGACAGCACTTTTATAGATGCAGAAAAAGGAGAATAGCTGCAGACGCGCACAGTAGCATACGCAACAACAGCTCTGTGGGTTTCTGCAGCAACGTTTTTCTAGTGCAGAAGAGGGGAGGAGGAAACAGATTGGTTTTGACTTTAAGAGAGTTCAACCAGTTCATCACATGCAAGCATTTCAAGATGGAGGGTATCCAACTGTTGGAGGACTTATGGAAGGGGATTGGATGGTTCAGTTGGACCTCAAAGATGCCTACCTGACATTCCCATCTTTCTGCTGCACCGGCATTTTCTTCAATTCCACTGGAAGGGGAAGTGACTGGAATATTTGGTCCTTTCTTTTGGGCTTTGGGCTTTCTCCGGCTCCTTGGTGCTTCCCCAAACTGATGGAGCCAGTAGTGGCCCATCTAAGAGAGCAGGGGGTATGCCTGATAATTTACCTAGAAGACATCCTTATCATGGCTCCGTCACACAGTCTTGCCTCCCTTCATTTGCAGATGACAATTTCTCTACTGCAGAATTTGGGTATTGTCATCAACGAGACCAAGGGGCATATGTAGGAAGGCGTTTGCGATTCGCAAATGCCGGAATTCTCAGAATTCTGGTGTTTGGGAATCGCAAACGGCGTTTTGATATGTAGGTGCCACACAGCAAAATAAGGAATCGCAAAAATTGTGATTCCTTATTTTGCTCAAGCATTTAAGGAATCGCAATTTTGCGATTGCTTAAATGCTATGTAGGAGTGCCTTCTAAATTGCGATTTTGGCTTAAGGAATCGCAAAATACCACCTACTCCAAGTAGATTGTATTTTGCGCTTTCCTGTCAAAATGCATTTTTTTTAAATTCAAAGTGCCATGTGGCGCACAGACATTCCCTTAGGGCATGTATGTGCACCACATGTACTTACAGGCACATTCCAGGGGTGCAACAGGTGTCCTTTGGACACCCTGGCACCCTTGGAATTGCGATTCTCAAATTACGATTTTCTCATAGAAAATCGCAATTTGAGAATGTATCCCCATTCATTCCTATGGGCCTCTTGGCCCATAGGAATGAATGGGACACTCATTCCTTAATTGCGATTCGCAATTTGCTAATCGCAATTAAGGAATTTTAGGGATACGCAAAAAAATTGCGAATTATTACCTACATTCCATTTTGCAATTCTCAAATAGCGATTCCTTAAAAATCGCTATTTGAGAATCGCAAAATGTAATTTACCTATATATGCCGCCAAGTCAGTTCTCTGTCCCTGCCAGTTGGTAGAATTTCTGGGGTTCATGATTGACTCTCAATTTGCACAACTGAAACTGCCCAAGGCCAAGTTGCACGATTTAAAGAAGGAAGTGAAGTTGACCTTTTCCAAACATGTGGTGTCCTTGCAGGCTATTGCTTGCCTGGTCGGCCTTCTGGCATCATCGATCCTGGCCATTTTTCTAGGTCCCCTTCATTATCGGGCCCTCCAATGCCTGAAGATACAGCATCTTCAGAAGCACAGAGCAGGTTCCCCTAACAGAAGAAGTGAGGGATGAACTCCATTGGTGGTTGGGACACGTGGATGCCTGGAATGGCAGGGCTATCTTTGGGTGTCAACCATAAATAGTGATGGAATCAGATGCCAGCCGTTGGGGCTCGTTGTGGAGCTGTATCCACAGGCGGCAGGTGGTCCCTTCAAGAATGGTCCCTTCACATCAATTGCCTGGAACCTTTTGCGGGGTCCAGTGCGATTCGGACCCTTTCTCCCAAGACGGTATCTTGTTGCATTCGTCTTAGGATGGGCAATATATTGGCAGTGAGATACATCAACAAACTGGGGGGCACAAGGTCCCCACTGTTGGTGGAGATTGCCAAGGATTTTTGGCCCTATTGTCTGAGTCACTCGATCTCAGTGATAACTGAGAACGTTCTGCGTCAGTCCAACACTGGAGCTGGCTGGAACTCCAGACACCTGAGGGATTACAGCAACTGGCAGCTCCATCCGTCCCTGTTCCAGCTGGTTCCGTCGATTTGGGGTCCTGGTGTAATGGACCTGTTCGCCTCCAGGCTGAATCGCCAACTAGAGATTTTCTTCAGAAGGAGCCTGGACCGTCCAGTGAGGGCTACGGATGCTTTCTTTCAGGACTGGTCTGCGACCCTGAATTATGTGTTTCCCCCATTTGTTCTTATTCCCATGGTGGCAACTCACATCACTTGCCTATCGGCGGAGGTGATGTTTGTCACCCCAGTGGACATTGCTAGGCATTTCGGAAGCGGATTCAGGCTTTATCTAACAGGCCTGGTAGGGTACCTTCCACAAGGAGGCGGTAATCATTAGCATGGCGATTTTGGATAGGTTGGTGCCTGGAAGAGCACGTGGATCCGTGGAGGAGGAGTTATCCCAGGTGGTAACTTTTCTTTCTCACAAGGCTTCAGAGGGTTTATCTTACAGGTCGGTAAATAACTTTCGATCTGTCATTTCTGCAGGGCATGCCCAGGTTGACGGTAGACCGGCAGGGATGCACCCGTTCATCTGCAAGCTGCTTAAGGGCATTAGGGTAAGTATTCTTTTTTGTGTGATGTATCTTTGGTCCTGGTTCTGTTCGAAAGGTGGCCAAATAATTCTCAATTGTCCAGGAAACAACTGTCC
The DNA here is from genome assembly GCF_964261635.1 of Lissotriton helveticus. NCBI lineage: Eukaryota > Metazoa > Chordata > Amphibia > Caudata > Salamandridae > Lissotriton > Lissotriton helveticus. The sequence goes on along the minus strand of NC_136065.1, from coordinate 2,123,403,873 downwards.
ACCAAACTGGCCATGTTATTATGAGGGGAGAGGTGTGGTGCCAGGGCGACTGACACTGGACGCTGGGGATCACGGTTCGATCCCCGGCTCCTGTGGCAGGGGTCTGCCCAGCACCATGCGGCTCTGGGCAATAGCTCGCTTAATCTTCCCAACGGCCCCCAGCGCCTTGAGACCCCTTTGGGGGTGATTCGTGCGCTATACAAGTACTGGATTTATTTACATTTATCAGCTTGTCAACGCACTTCGGATGTGAGAGTTCTCGACTTACCAGGTAGAGTATTCACTCTAGAAGGAGCCTCGTTTATTATTTTTGGCAGAACTAAAACATTTTCACATTGTATTGAATATAATGCTTTTCCTACTAATGAAAAATTGTGTGTGGTTCAATGCCTAAAGGCGTACAAAGAATGTACCCGTACCTTACGTCCTGAAGTTTGTATGAGTAGTAATCGCTTTACAAAAGCCATTTAAACCTGTGACGTCTGCCACAATTGCTAGATGGCTGAGAGCGGTCATGGCAGAGGCTGGAATTAATACACAGGTGATTGGTGCTCATTCTGTTACAGGAGCGTTGACCTCGAAATCATATAAGTCGGGTTCTACTATTCATGACAATTTGAAATCTGCTGATTAGTCTTCTGAATCTACTTTTAACCCCTTGGGTGCTCATGACGAGGTCAGTCCGTCATGAGTCATGGCGCTCCGGTGCTCATGACGAGCTGACCAGCGGGGGGAAACAGCCCCACACCGAAGATGTTAAACAGTTTTATTGTAAACCTCTGGGCGATATTACTTCTGAGGTTTTCGATAAGCATTAAGCTAGCAATAATCTGAGTCTCCGGTCCTGCAATAGAATAAAACATTTGCTTGCATTCGAACCAAGAATTTTCAGTTCTATTAAGGACATGGAGGCGAGGATTATCCCGCCCACTATGTAATTTATCACGATTGTGGAAATGTAATTTACCCGCCCATGTACAGTGGGTGATTGCGCAGATATTACTGGTTTCTTTTTCGATTCAGGTTCAGATCAAAAGGCAGAGTGATCCTGTATCAAGTTTCCGGTTCAGGTTGACACTTTGTGTCCTGGTTCATAGCTGGCTGTTACTCAAGTGAATATGTGTCAGTGTCAGTGGCGGACGGAGACCCTCAACACTGGAGAGGCTTCGGGTGGACCGAGAGACAAAACCAGTGGGGGCAAAAAGCTAGTTAAAAAAATATAAAACGTACTTACCCGTGTTTCGCTCTCCTTTCTTCCATCTTCTGGCGTCAGTGCCACGGCAGGCACCTCAAGGAGCCCCAGGCAACCCCCTTCAGCAAATCCCAATGCTGCTCTCATGCTGCAGTTGAGCAGCATGAGAGCAGCACCAGGATTGGCTGGAGCGGGCTGCCTCGACGCTCCAGCAGGCACAGGAGCCCTGTATGAGACAGCTAGGTGGAGAGGTTTTCACAGTCAGGCTGGTCGTCACAAGACGACAGGTCAAAGTGAGTTGTACAGTGTAAACTGGTGGAGTGAGCACCACGCCCCTGCTGCCAGTCAGCAGAAGCCCCGCCCCCTAACACTGCTCGGCCTGGGAGCAGGGAAAAATAAAACGGTAATTCATTTTATTACAGTTTTATATTTCACTTTTGTCCAATGCCCCCTATCTCTTTCATCCAGAAATGCCTCACTGTCCCAAAGGCAGGACTGTGAACTGTTAAAAAACATGGGGGCAGATTTACGTTTCCTGGCCCATCCCTGCAAATCAGCAGGGATGCACCAGGAAACTTACGACCCGCAAAACCACCTTGTGCCACCAATGATGCACCGCATTTATAATGCGGCGCGCCATGGTACACGGATGGAGTATATAAAAAAGGGTTTACCCAAACATAGTCAATGGGACCTGGTTCAATAAGTACTAAGAGGGAGGGGTCCCAACTAGAAAGTGACGTAATATGCAAAATTTCGAGCAATGAATTACACAAACAATAAATGGGTCCACATTGTTTTAATCACAGAGGGACCAAGTATACTGAATATATATACGAGCAAATCAATAATACAATTGGTTGTACAGTGCCCCAGGAAGAGTAAGGGTAGGGAAGGGGTAGTGATAGGTGCTTTGGTGCGGATAAGGTGATAGACAAAGGTACGTGACAGTAAAATCATATGGTCATGGATACTGTATTATCAAGTTGTTACAGTGTAGTGAACCAATGGTTCATCACATTTGAATCAATAAATCATCCTCCACAGATAACAATGAATGAAACAAATGTTGGAGTGGAGTTGAAGACGCAGTAGGTGGTTGTCGACGTTTCGACCCTCTGATGCAGAGATCAGTTGTGCCCTTGCTGTGGGGTCTTCATCAGGACAGATAAGGGGCTGGGCAACCTAATTCAATATGTAAAATTAATAATTAGAATCAATATGTGCGAGGTTCTTCGGCGTCCTGTGTCCGATTCATTCGGCAATTCCTAGTTAGTCACCCAGACCTGATCACTTGCGCACTCGTTGCCATTCCAACTTGGTCACCCTCCCCGGTCCCCTTGAATCATTATTCGTTAATTCATTTTTACAGGTCGTCCTGACTTTTCGTTCATTGTGGGTCCCGTGGGCGTCTCCTACTGGTACCGGGTAAGCAGTGTTTGTAAGATTTTTTAAGCGTCTGTGTGAGAAGTTGGCCTGGTAGGGGATGTTTCCAATTCTGGAACCACCTACTACCTGACCAAACAATCCCTTATGGTGTCTGGTTGTAAGTCAACCTTATTAGACAAGCTATCCTAGGGGTAGCATGGACTAAGCAGCCTAAAGGCTTAACTTAAGAGGTTGTGTTAAGCGAGCTGTTTTACCACATACAATCCTGTAATACCAAATGAAAGGACACCACACAAGTATATATTATAAAAATATATGTGTTTATTACTAAAAACAATCCCCAGTATTCTTTATGAATAAAGGGGCACAAGCGTTAAATCAAAAGCACTGTTTAAACATACAAGTTGCACAATTATGGATGAGGGCGGGTGGCCACTCAAACCATATACTAAACAAGTGGTATAAGAGAGGCCACTCGAACAGTGGTTAGGCCTAGGGCCTAGGGAATCGCTGGGAGCAGTCAGGACAAGCAATGCTGAAGTCGGGAATGGCCCTCGGGATTCGGGAGATGTGCGGAAAGCGCACGCATGCACCAATGTTAACCAATGGTGCGTAAAAGTCATAGAGTTAAAGTTTAAGGACACTTCCGCTGAACCTAGAGGAACAAAACTTAACACACAGACCCTAGAGGTGTGCACCAGTGTGGGAACACCGGCGGAGCAAAGTTACCTCACCCACAGGAAGTGGGTGCACAGGGTCGAAGTGGCGTCGGGTTTTGACACGCAGGCTCTTGGTGCTTGGAGCTGAAAGGGCTGCAGGCGGGTTAAAGATGAAGTGTCCGGTGGAGTCCAAGGGTGGACTCAAGTTGTAGAGTACCTGAAAGCAGAGGGGACAGAGTCTGGGTCACTCAGCAGTGACCAGGGTGGAACCAGGATGGAACCAGGCAATGTCGGGCGCAATCAGGTGGTCGTCGAGGAGCTTCTCTCCGCTGTCACGTGGGCTCTGGGGCATCTGCGACGTCCAGGAGCAGGTCACGATCTGTCCCACGCAGGCTCTCACCGTCGGTGCAGTCGGCTTCAAGTTTGGAGCAAACAAGCCTTGGTAAGAGCAATCCACGCGGGATCGGAAGATTGCTTCTCACTCGGACCAGGAGGGTCAGAGTCGGGGCTCCTTTTCAGGGGAGCTGGTGTGGATCTGGAGCAACCAGATTCACAAGTCTTCTTAGGTAGTTCATCGGCACAGGGACCACTAGCCAGCTGGCAAGTGACCGGGCCAACGCGTTGAGATGGAGGGCGAAGGGTCCAGAATTGCGTTTCAAATGTTTCTTCCAGGAAATCTGATGTGCATTGGCACTGCTCCCACTCTTATTCCAATCTGGGGGGCGTGATTACCTGCTAGGTCCCCTCCTATGGGTGGGACCCAGGAAGTGGGTGGATACACCCCCTTCCTTTGATCCAGGCCGCCCTGGCACGAGGGCTGGAGTGCCCCAGAACAGGTTTGGCCGGATTATGCAAGGGGCAGCCTTGTGCGCCCCAGGCAGTGTCTGGTTTCTTTCAAACCTCCCTGCTACAATACACTATCTCCTGTCTGGAGGGCGGTGACACCCTCCTGTGACAGGAAACCCTTTGTCCAGGACCCATTTGGTCGAGTTTCGGTCAACTGCAGGGGTCCAGACATTTGTCTGTGGCAGAGGCATCCATTTTGTGGATCTTAAGGTCTTTGGAGAAATTAACCGCATTTAGTAAAGGAACATGTCTTACCCCTCTAGAGGGGTGGAATGCCATCCCCGTCGCCAGAACTGGCGAGGGGATGGTATTCCAAAGCGTATGACACCTTACACGACATGTTTTGATAAAGCCAAACCAAAGTTGCTAAATAACCGCGAGGATTATAAGGCACTTAATAGTATATGGTATGGCATTATCCTGAAACAGCTTAGGGATTTGTTCCCGACGGCTGCAGACAGGCTCAGCTCATGCTAGAGCTCCATCTCACATAAAACCATGCACCCAGCCTCCAGGATTGGTGAGGCCTGACTATAGGAGTGGCTCACAGGTTTACATGTGTCCAGATATAGGTTTAGACATAGGTATACTATATCTAAGCAAGGGGTGTGTACACCACCTTACCCCAGCTGAGTGATCAGCCAGTTGTGTCAATTTAAGAACCAGCCAGGGGTGGCAAAAGATATGCTGCAGCCCCTGGTAGGCCTTAGTGGCTCCTATGCCCTGTGCACCTATAGTGCATTCTACAGGGGCTGACAAGGAGTCCATTTCCAATTGGTATGTGCCTATAGCACATGTGTCATTAATTTAGTGAGAGAACAGCAGGCTGGGGGTCTGATCAGCAGGCCCACAGCCTCAGTAGTCGAAAACCAGTGAAGCAAAAAGCAAAAATTTGGGGTGACCATAGGATAGCAGACCCTACTCTCCTACACAACCCCCCCCCCCAAACGCAGGGACATTAAACTAACCTTGACCAGATAAGTCTTCATGTTCTAAGTGGAAGTACCTGGAGAGACCATCTGCATTACCATGGTCAGTCCCTGGGCGGTGCTCCACTGTAAAGTCCATCCCCTGTAGGGAAATGGACCACCTGAGCAGTTTGGGATTTTCACCCTTCATCTGATTAAGCCATAAGAGGGGCTTATGGTCTGTCTGCACCAGGAAGTGAGTTCCAAACAAGTAGGACCTCAACTTCTTTAATGCCCAAACCACAGCAAAGGCCTCCCTCTCAATGGCTGACCAACGTTTCTCTCTGGGAGTCAGCCTCCTGCTAATGAAAGCAATAGGCTGGTCTTGACCATCTTGATTAAGTTGTGAGAGCACAGCTCCCACCCCCAACTCAGAAGCATCTGTCTGAACAATGAACTGTTTGGAGTAGTCAGGACTCTTTAGGATAGGTGCAGAGCACATGGCCTTCTTCAGGTTTTCAAATGCCTTCTGACAGCTAACTGTCCACTGAACCTTTTTTGGCATCTTCTTGGATGTCAAGTCATTTAATGGTGTCACTATAGACCCATAGTTTTTCACAAACTTTCTGTAATACCCAGTCAGGCCCAAGAAGGCTCTGACTTGTGTCTGGGTAACTGGAGGAGCCCAGTCCTGTATGGCCTGGATTTTGCTTTCCAGTGGCTGAACCTGGCCTCCACCTACTAGGTGGCCCAGGTATACAACCTTACTCTGCCCTATCTGGCACTTTGTGGCCTTGATAGTTAGGCCTGCCTTTTGCAGGGCCTCCAAAACTTTCTTCAGGTGGATCAGGTGATCCTCCCAGGTGGAGCTAAAGACAGCAATATCATCTAGATAAGCTGCACAAAAGTCATCCAACCCAGTAAGGACTTGGTTCACCAACCTTTGGAAAGTGGCAGGTGCGTTCTTCAAACCAAAGGGCATTACCACAAACTGATAATGTCCACTAGGGGTAGAGAATGCTGTTTTGGCTTTTGACTCCTCAGCTAGTCTGATTTGCCAGTAGCCAGCTGTCAGATCAAATGTGCTCAGAAACTTGGCAGAAGCCAATCTGTCAATGAGCTCATCTGCTCTTGGAATGGGGTGAGCATCTGTCCTAGTGACAGCATTGAGACCCCTGTAATCCACGCAAAACCTCATTTCTCTCTTTCCATCTTGGGTATGAGGTTTTGGCACCAGGACTACTGGGCTGGCCCATGGGCTCTCTGATGGCTCAATCACTCCAAGCTCCAACATCTTTTGCACCTCAGCCTTGATGCAATCCCTGACATGATCAGGTTGCCTGTAGATCTTATTCTTGACAGGCAGACTGTCACCAGTGTCCACAACATGGGTACACCAGTCAGTCTGGCTGGGTGTGAGTGAAAACATTTGCCTGTGAGCCTGCAAAACTTGTCTGCAGTCCCTCTGTTGCTGGTCAGTGAGGCTGCCTGCCAAGGCTACTCCATCAACTGAACCATCATCAGGGTTCTGAGAAAGCAGGTCTGGGAGAGGGTCACTCTCTTCCTCCTGTTCCCCATCTGTGGCCATGAGCAAGCTCATGTCCTCCCTGTCCACAAATGCTTTCAAGCGATTCACATGGATTACCCTGTGAGGGCTCCTGGGTGTTCCAAAGTCTACCAAGTAGGTGACTTCCCCCTTCTTCTCAATAATAGGATAGGGTCCACTCCATTTGTCTTGGAGTGCTGCTGGAGCCACTGGCTCCAGTACCCATACCTTCTGTCCTGGTTGGAACTCTACCAGCACAGCCTTTTGGTCATGCCAAGCTTTCTGTAATTCTTGGCTGGCCTCCAGGTTTTTGGATGCTCTTTCCATGTACTCAGCCATCCTGGAGCGGAGACCAAGTACATAGTCCACTATGTCTAGTTTGGGCTTTTTGAGAGGTAACTCCCATCCTTCCTTCACCAAACACAATGGACCTCTCACAGGGTGGCCAAACAAAAGTTCAAAAGGCTGTAGCCAACCCCCTTCTGTGGGACCTCTCTGTAAGCAAAGAGCAGGCAGGGTAAAAGAATGTCCCATTTCCGCCTGAGCTTCTCTGGTAATCCTTTTATCATGCCTTTAAGGGTCTTGTTAAATCTCTCCACAAGCCCATTGCATTGTGGATGATATGGGGTGGTAAACTTATAGTTTACTCCACATTCCTTCCACATTGCTTTCAGATAGCTGGACATAAAATTCGTCCCTCTATCTGATAGTACCTCCTTAGGAAAGCCCACTCTTGAGAAAACTGCAATGAGGGCTTTTGCCACCACAGGTGCTGTGGTGGTCCTTAGGGGAATAGCCTCTGGATACCTGGTGGCATGATCCACTACCACCAGTATGAATCTGTTCCCAGATGCTGTTTGGGGGTCCATTGGACCCACAATATCAATTCCAACTCTCTCAAAGGGGACCCCCACCACAGGTAGTGGTATTAGGGGGGCCTTTGTTGTGCCACCTGACTTACCACTGGCTTGGCAAGTGACACAGGAGCGACAAAACTCCTTGACATCCTCTGACATGTGAGGCCAGTGAAAGTGTGGAACAAGCCTGTCCCACGTCTTGTTCTGGCCTAAGTGTCCTGCAAGGGGAATATCATGGGCCAAGGTAAGAAGGAATCCCCTAAACTGCAGAGGTATGACCAACCTCCTGGTCATGCCAGGCTTGGGGTCTCTAGCCTCTGAGTAAAGGAGTCCCTCATCCCAATACACAGTATGGGTACCTTTGGCATCCCCAGCAGCCTCAGCAGCAGCCTGCTGTCTGAGGGGTTCAAGGGAAGGGCAATCTAATTGAGCCTGCCTCAGGTCTGCCCTTGAGGGTCCCCCTGTCCCCAGAAACTCAACCTGGTCAGGTTCAAGCTCCTCTGAGACAGTCTCCTCTTGGACTGCAGAATCAGTTTCCTCTGAAACTTGATCCTCAACCTGGGGCAAGGTGGAAGGCTGGGCCTTTCCTCTCTTGCTCCTTCTCTTGGGTTGTGGCTGGTCTATTGTCTCAAGATCCACCACTGGTTCAGGAAGGCACTTCTTAGCCTGAGCCCTTGTCATGGCAAGGACATGCTCTGAAATCCCTAGCATTTCTGCATGAGTCCTGTACTCCACTTCTGACCATGCTGAGCTTTCAAGGTCATTGCCTAACAGACAGTCTACTGGTAGGTCTGCACTCACCACAACTTTCTTTAGGCCATCAACCCCTCCCCAGGAGAAGTTCACAACTGCCACACTATGGGAGGTAGTGGAGTTGCTGGCGTTGGTTACTAGGTAGCTCTCTCCTAGTACAATCTGTCCAGGGTCCACAAAGTCAGGTGTCACCATGGTGACACTGGCACATGTGTCCCTGTATGCTTGAGCCAGTTTCTCATTAATTAAGGGAGTCTGCCTGTATTTGCCCAAGTTAGTGGGGCTTACTGCAGTGGGCAACTCAATGTCCACATCATACAGGAGAACTGCCTGTGTAGGGACTCTGACTAGGCCAGATCCTACTTCAATACCCAGGGTCAACCCAGCTACACCCTTGGACTGTGTTCCACCACTGCTTACTGTACTTGGGGTTGCAGTTGCTTTAGGAGCTGTAGTGGTGGGAACTGGATTTGCCTTGGTGCACTCACTGCCCCAGTGTGAAACTGATTTGCAGGTATTACACCAAGGTGTCTTTGGACCTTTGTTCTTCTTCTTCTTGTTACCATTTTGGGAACCACCCTCCTTACTATTAGTTTGGGGGCCTGAAGACTTCTGGTCTTTTTCTTTATCTTTCTGATTCTGGTTACCACCCTTCTGGTCTGTTTTCTTCTGGTCACCACCTTGGTTCTGGGGTTTCTGCTTAATCCTTGTTCTGACCCATTTGTCTGCCTTCTTTCCCAATTCTTGGGGAGAGGTCAGATCAGAGTCAATAAGGTATTGATGCAACAGCTGGTTTGTACAGTTATTAAGGATCTGTTCTCTCATCATAAGATTGTACAATCCTGTATAGTCTGAAACTTTACTTCCCTGCAACCAACCCTCCAAAGCCTTAGTGGCACACTCAACGAAATCAGTCCAGTCTTGAGTCTGTGCTTTCTGGGTGTCTCTGAACAACAACCTGTATTGCTCAGTGGTTAGGCCATACCCTTCAATGAGAGCACTCTTCAAAACAGAGTAGTTTTTGGCATCCTCAGGTCTAACTGTGAGGAGCCTGTCCCTCCCTTTCTCAGAAAAGGAGTACCACAAAATTGCAGCCCACTGTTCCTCAGGAACCTGCTGTACCATGCAGGCTCTCTCAAGAGCAGTCATCCATTTGTGGATGTCATCCCCTTCTTTGAAGGGGGCCACAATTTTAGTCAGGTTTCTATTGTCATAGGCCCTGTCTTTTTCTCTTGGAAAATTGCTGCCACCAGTGACATCTAAGCCACTTAATTTCTGCTCTCTTGCCAAGGCAAGTTTAGCTTGAGCTAAGGTAAGCTTAGCTTGACTCAGGGCTACCTCCTCTCTCTCTATCTGGAGTCTGACAGCCCTCATTCTAGCCCTATGCTCAGCTTTCTGAGAAGCACTCATGCCTCTCTCTGATTCTCTGGAGGCACTAGAAATATGAGAGTCCCCTGAGGGAGATCTCACTCTTCTGTTGCCTGGGAGAATCACATGTTGGGTTCTGGGGAGGTGCTGGCCCTCTCCATTCCCCAGTAGGTCCAAGTTGGCCTGGCTAAGCCTACAAACTGGAACCTGGCTACCCTGATCCTGTACTTCTAAGTCCTCAACATCTGAGTCCTCATCCAAGTCATCATCATCCTCCTCTTCAGGGGGATCAACTACAGGGGGGTTCCCTCCATTTCCTGTGTCTAGGGAAGCTGCTTTTGCCTTCTCTAAGTCATCCTGTTCTAGGATTTCTACCAGGATTAGGCAGGTGGGGCTTCTGCCCCTTTTTAACCCTCTTGCTTTGCACAAGGCAATCAAGTCTCTGCGGGTTAGTTTGTCATATCCAAAAGTTGCCTGGGTAGGGTCAACTGTCACAGGAGCAGACCCTGAGGCTTTTCCTGTGTCAGACATGGTTACTAGTGAGGTGTAAGTGGTGCACTTACCTACACTAAGTGTTTTCCTACTGTACCTTGCTAGTTAGTTGTAGTCAGGGTGTGCTAATCCCTTCAACCTACAACTACTAAGTTCAGTAGAACTTAATATGCTAAGCTTTTGATTTTATATGTACCTAGAGGTACTTGATGTGATCTTTCAATTTGATATAAAGATTGCAATGGTAAAACAACAGCAAGCTCGAATCCGCACCGCTGCTCACCAATGTGAGAAGTTGGCCTGGTAGGGGATGTTTCCAATTCTGGAACCACCTACTACCTGACCAAACAATCCCTTATGGTGTCTGGTTGTAAGTCAACCTTATTAGACAAGCTATCCTAGGGGTAGCATGGACTAAGCAGCCTAAAGGCTTAACTTAAGAGGTCATGTTAAGCGAGCTGTTTTACCACATACAATCCTGTAATACCAAATGAAAGGACACCACACAAGTATATATTATAAAAATATATGTGTTTATTACTAAAAACAATCCCCAGTATTCTTTATGAATAAAGGGGCACAAGCGTTAAATCAAAAGCACTGTTTAAACATACAAGTTGCACAATTATGGATGAGGGCGGGTGGCCACTCAAACCATATACTAAACAAGTGGTATAAGAGAGGCCACTCGAACAGTGGTTAGGCCTAGGGCCTAGGGAATCGCTGGGAGCAGTCAGGACAAGCAATGCTGAAGTCGGGAATGGCCCTCGGGATTCGGGAGATGTGCGGAAAGCGCACGCATGCACCAATGTTAACCAATGGTGCGTAAAAGTCATAGAGTTAAAGTTTAAGGACACTTCCGCTGAACCTAGAGGAACAAAACTTAACACACAGACCCTAGAGGTGTGCACCAGTGTGGGAACACCGGCGGAGCAAAGTTACCTCACCCACAGGAAGTGGGTGCACAGGGTCGAAGTGGCATCGGGTTTTGACACGCAGGCTCTTGGTGCTTGGAGCTGAAAGGGCTGCAGGCGGGTTAAAGATGAAGTGTCCGGTGGAGTCCAAGGGTGGACTCAAGTTGTAGAGTACCTGAAAGCAGAGGGGACAGAGTCTGGGTCACTCAGCAGTGACCAGGGTGGAACCAGGATGGAACCAGGCAATGTCGGGCGCAATCAGGTGGTCGTCGAGGAGCTTCTCTCCGCTGTCACGTGGGCTCTGGGGCATCTGCGACGTCCAGGAGCAGGTCACGATCTGTCCCACGCAGGCTCTCACCGTCGGTGCAGTCGGCTTCAAGTTTGGAGCAAACAAGCCTTGGTAAGAGCAATCCACGCGGGATCGGAAGATTGCTTCTCACTCGGACCAGGAGGGTCAGAGTCGGGGCTCCTTTTCAGGGGAGCTGGTGTGGATCTGGAGCAACCAGATTCACGAGTCTTCTTAGGTAGTTCGTCGGCACAGGGACCACTAGCCAGCTGGCAAGTGACCGGGCCAACGCGTTGAGCCAAATAGTGCCAAAGGGCCCCACGCAGCACTCGTCGAGTGTGGAGGGCTGAACTTCGGCTCAGGAGTAGCTCAGGGTGGGGGCTTCTCAAACCCCGGTGCACAGCTTCGAGGGTCACTCGTGGGCTGCACGGTCAGCGTCTCGTGGTCAATTCAAGATGGCGTGCCCCACGCTTCCGGTCGCCTCCACGGGTCTCAGCTCTGCAGGGACTGTGGATCGGGCTGTTGGAAGGCAGGCAAGCTTGATCTCGTTGATCTCAGTCGCTCGAGTTCCGGCGGGAACTGCAACTAAGTAGACGTCGAGGGCTGGATGGTGCCTGCTGCTGCAGGGTGGTCACTCCTTGACCACAAGGGAGATTCTTCGGGCTTCCACGATGAGATGGAGGGCGAAGGGTCCAGAATTGCATTTCAAATGTTTCTTCCAGGAAATCTGATGTGCATTGGCACTGCTCCCACTCTTATTCCAATCTGGGGGGCGTGATTACCTGCTAGGTCCCCTCCTATGGGTGGGACCCAGGAAGTGGGTGGATACACCCCCTTCCTTTGATCCAGGCCGCCCTGGCACGAGGGCTGGAGTGCCCCAGAACCGGTTTGGCCGGATTATGCAAGGGGCAGCCTTGTGCGCCCCAGGCAGTGTCTGGTTTCTTTCAAACCTCCCTGCTACAATACACTATCTCCTGTCTGGAGGGCGGTGACACCCTCCTGTGACAGGAAACCCTTTGTCCAGGACCCATTTGGTCGAGTTTCGGTCAACTGCAGGGGTCCAGACATTTGTCTGTGGCAGAGGCATCCATTTTGTGGATCTTAAGGTCTTTGGAGAAATTAACCGCATTTAGTAAAGGAACACGTCTTACCCCTCTAGAGGGGTGGAATGCCATCCCCGTCGCCAGAACTGGCGAGGGGATGGTATTCCAAAGCGTATGACACCTTACACGACATGTTTTGATAAAGCCAAACCAAAGTTGCTAAATAACCGCGAGGATTATAAGGCACTTAATAGTATATGGTATGGCATTATCCTGAAACAGCTTAGGGATTTGTTCCCGACGGCTGCAGACAGGCTCAGCTCATGCTAGAGCTCCATCTCACATAAAACCATGCACCCAGCCTCCAGGATTGGTGAGGCCTGACTATAGGAGTGGCTCACAGGTTTACATGTGTCCAGATATAGGTTTAGACATAGGTATACTATATCTAAGCAAGGGGTGTGTACACCACCTTACCCCAGCTGAGTGATCAGCCAGTTGTGTCAATTTAAGAACCAGCCAGGGGTGGCAAAAGATATGCTGCAGCCCCTGGTAGGCCTTAGTGGCTCCTATGCCCTGTGCACCTATAGTGCATTCTTCAGGGGCTGACAAGGAGTCCATTTCCAATTGGTTTGTGCCTATAGCACATGTGTCATTAATTTAGTGAGAGAACAGCAGGCTGGGGGTCTGATCAGCAGGCCCACAGCCTCAGTAGTCGAAAACCAGTGAAGCAAAAAGCAAAAATTTGGGGTGACCATAGGATAGCAGACCCTACTCTCCTACAGTCTGTAATGAACCCATGGTTATATGCCCACCGGCATATGTACTTTCTACTGACTGGCTTCCTTTTACCATCAGGGACATTCTTGTACCGCACTCATCGCCAATTGCATCTCGTGGTATTATTGGATTTTACCACGTGGTAAGTTTATTCCCTTTTAAATTTACCTGACTGCATATGTTTATTTGCATAGCCGGCGCTCGGCGATTACATGGCCCCCCCTTTTTTACATATTTTAGGGACGAACCTCTTGATTGGATTCAAGTAGATGGTGGCCCTACACGGAGTCCATCTGACTACGATTTTACGGTAATTAATCACCTTGAATTATCATGTGAAGGGGATTGCTGTATCCACCTCTTCCCCCAGTCCCTCTTCTCTACCGTTCCTACCATTGTGATTTAATCCTAAGTATGGGCTCTCTCTGCAGCCCAATCAATTAAGTTCAAAGAATATTTACGAATGGGACAATCATTAAATGTGAACTTATTCAGTAGAACAGCTCCATTAGATCCATAATTGTAAGTGTGCTTCTTGCACGAACGAACATGAATTTTTAACTCAATTTGAGTTTACCTTAACTTGTTCTATCGATTGTGTGCCAACTTTTGGTTTAATTACGTGGAGGATCTCCTGACATATTGATTCTAATTATTAATTTTACATATTGAATTAGGTTGCCCAGCCCCTTATCTGTCCTGATGAAGACCCCACAGCAAGGGCACAACTGATCTCTGCATCAGAGGGTCGAAACGTCGACAACCACCTACTGCGTCTTCAACTCCACTCCAACATTTGTTTCATTCATTGTTATCTGTGGAGGATGATTTATTGATTCAAATGTGATGAACCATTGGTTCACTACACTGTAACAACTTGATAATACAGTATCCATGACCATATGATTTTACTGTTACGTACCTTTGTCTATCACCTTATCCGCACCAAAGCACCTATCACTACCCCTTCCCTACCCTTACTCTTCCTGGGGCACTGTACAACCAATTGTATTATTGATTTACTCGTATATATATTCAGTATACTTGGTCCCTCTGTGATTAAAACAATGTGGACCCATTTATTGTTTGTGTAATTCATTGCTCGAAATTTTGCATATTACGTCACTTACTAGTTGGGACCCCTCCATCTTAGTACTTATGGTACATGGATGGGCAGATGCGTGTCGCATCCCCCGACAGAAATGCGGCGCATTGTTGTAGTGCGTCGCAAGTGCGACGCGGCTCCAGCAAGGCTCGGGGGTGACCTATGCCTACCATGCTGCGTCAATCCTTATGCCTGCTTCAAGCAGGCGCAGGGTTTGATGCAGCATGGCCGCAAAAGTGACTCAGTAAAATCTTGTAGATTTCACTGCGTCACTTTTACGAGGTGTACCTGCGAGGGAATGCCCACCCTGCGCTGCAATGCCCACATGAAACCTGACGCAGGTTTCATTTGGCGTAGGAGTTTACAACGTGACGCATCTCCCTAGATGTGTCATGTTGTAAATACGGCGCAACATGGCGCATGATTTACGCTGCCGCTGCGTCGCAGCAGTGACGCAACGGCGGCGTAAATGTGTCGCAAGGGGCTTGTAAATCTGCCCCATATTGTTATTACTCTGGTGGTTAATGCGCTCGCTGAGAGATCTGTGGTTCGCCTAATCAGTTTTGACTCATCACAAAGTAGCACAGAGGGTTAGTGTGCCTATTCCAATGCACAACATGTAAGATGCAGATCACAGATTTGCATTTTATGTAGATAGCTCAGTGGGTTAATACTTTTGTGCCCTCATTTCATACGTTACAATCCTTCTAATATAGCACAGTGAGCTCAGAAGAGGCATCAAGTCGCTGAATACAAACCTCAAGGAATAGGTTCACAACTTTAGGGTTTTTTATCTCAGTGTTTGCTATTGTAAGCTCGCTAAAATAGTTCCTTTGGGTAGTAATAACTCTTGTTAGTAGAGATGACCCTGACCACTCTCTTACATTTCAAATCCCCAGTCTGCGTTTCTCCAGACCCAGCACTCTTAACATATAATGTCTATTAGAGTGGATGAAATGGGACTCGTATCTTGTAGTCCTCATTGTCTCAAGTAACATTTCCTATACCTTCTTTTATACACTTTCGTGATTCACAGGCTGTGTCTCATGTGCATGCGATGCAAAGCGCTCAAACACCCTGCATTGTAATTTGAAGCGCTATAAAATTAATCAAATACCTGTGAGAGAGGGGCAATGGAGAGCTGCGCGGTCATGGGGGGGAGGCAAACATCTTCACACCAGCCAGCACCCCTGTCTCTGCCCCCAGGTACCATGCACAGGCCCTGGCGGAGACGTGGCACCATGTACCTTTATCAAAACCTCTCCATCACCCATGACCCCTCAGCCGGCCCCATCTGTAGGAGTCCCATTGCGCAATGAGTGGGAAGTGTGCCAAGGGCAGGGGCATGGAGGGGCCGATTTACAGAACTAACTTAAGACAAAATCCTAAACTTACTACTTTTGGTATTCACAGAAGGCACTTAGTAGTAGTGAAGTTAGGATTTTGTCTTAAGTTTGACTTAAGACAAACTTAAGACAAAATCCTAACTTAAGTCTGTCTTAAGATTGTCTTAAGTTTGTCTTAAATTTTTCTTAAGTCAAACTTAAGACAAAATCCTAACTTTACTACTACTAAATGCATTCTGTGAATACCAAAAGTAGTACGTTTAGGATTTTGTCTTAAGTTAGTTCTGTGAATCGGGCCCAATGTGCATGAACTGCTCGACTCCTCCCCTCCTGGTTCCAACCAGGCACCCACACCCACACTCAGGGCTGCTTCCGACCCCAGGTGGCGGCTGTGAAAACCCTAGCACCACCAGGCCCCACCGGGCACCTGGAGGGATGCACACGGGCCCCTGGGGATGCAGGCGCGTCGGCCCTTCTTTCAGATGCCACCAGTGCCCTGATCAATCAATCAATCAGAGTACTTGTAAAGCGCGCTACTTACCTCTTAGGGTCCCAAGGCGCTCTGGGGAGGGGGGGGGTGCTGCTACAGCTCGAAGAGCCAGGTCTTGGTGTACGGAGGGCCAGTACCAGGCGGTACGGTGCACATTCACCTAGAAGCTCTGTGCCCAGGGCCATGAAATGTTTGAGTGAACCCCTCCTGCAATAAAAGCGGCGCCTCGCTGTGCCACTCAGCCCAGTCAGTCTTTAGAACTGGACTTCAGTGCTAGGTTCAGTCTGTGGCCGCACTCTGGCCTTCAAAAGCGCCTCGCTCTTTATTGTGCATCACATTGTATGGTGAAAGCGTCTCCCGAGAAGGCGCTACACGAGACACGTCACCAGACCTTGGAAATTGGCACAAGATGTGTGTGATTGTTCTTCTGTCTGTGATCTCTTGAAACAGCAGCTGCTGGGAGCAGCATCTGCGGTGTAACAAGAATGGACATGAATATTAAAACCACAAATCTTCAAAACAAAGAGGGAACCTTTGATGCAGACACAAGCCTTTCCTTGGTCCAAAACTGGGGACACTAAAAATGTCTGGGCCACGGTCTCACCTCACTATCGAAAGACATATATATATATATATATATATATATATATATATATATATATATATATATATATATATATATATATATATATATATATATATATATATACAACTCATCTTGTCGAACTCCAATAGCCCACGGGGGCAAGCAAAAGAACAGGTATGAACCACAGCAGCTTGCAGAATAAGGTGCATTTATTTTCAGTTTGACCACCACAGCATGACGCGTTTCGACCGGGTCACTCCAGTCTTGATCACATGACGGAGGGCACCGCGCGGCGATGAGCTGTGACCCCTGCCCCTGCTTGCAGGGCCGGTCGCTCCACACGCCGCACGGCTCCTCTTGTGCGCCTGTGTCTCCTGCCCCTCACTGCTGCTGCCGCGAGTTCGCCGCTGGTGAGCCCTGTGCTGCCTGATCTGTGTTCTGCCTCTTTCTTCTGTATCATTTAGTGGGTTTTTTCTCTATTGTTCCCCCTGTGCCTGTATTTGTTTCCCCCGCTTCTGTGCCCCCCGACTCTCGCCTTCCGCCGCTGCTCCCCTGTGGCCCCGCCCCCTTGCCTTCGGTTTCCCGCGCATTGGCTGCCCCGCTCCTGCCTCCCAGCTGCTCCTCCCTCCCACTTTGCCATTTATGGAGGACACCGCGCGGAAGTGCCGCAGGCGCGCCGAAGGCGCACCAAAGGCAAGCCCGTCTGTGCATGTCTGCGCCTGGACGGCGCCCAGCACCAGGACCCCTGGACCCCGCGCCCCCCACAACGCCAGACTGCACTACGACTCCCGCACCCTCCGCGCACTCAACACCGGACGAGACCACCCCTGCTACCGGGCCACCCCGAAACGCACCCAAGGGCCCTACACCTGCCGGAACTGCAGATTCACCAGCATCCGGCCCGCTAAACCTCCAGCCAGAGAACCCAACCACCTCCGCTGCATCCTCCTCAACACTCCATCGAACTCTGGGACCTCCTAGACTCTACCGCTCCCGACGTCGCCTTCCTGACGGAGACCTGGCTGAACGCCACCTCAGCACCAGACATCGCCATAGCCATCCCACAGGGCTACAAGATCTCCCACAGAGACCGCACAAACGGAGTTGGAGGGGGAATCGCCATCATCCACAAGGACACCCTCAGAGTCTAGACCAACACCGACGACACCCTCACCACCGCCGAGCACATGCACTTCCAGATCCACACCGACCCCAACACCACCCTCAGAGGAACACTTGTCTACAGACCACCTGAACCATGACCACAGTTCTGCGACACCATCGCCGACCTCGTCAGCACCCACGCCCTCGCCTCCACGGACTACATCCTCCTCGGGGACCTGAACTTCCACCTCGAGAACAACAACGATGCCAACTCCACCACCCTGCTCGACAACCTCGACAACCTCGGACTCAAACAGCTCGTGACGACACACACGCACGCCGCTGGACACACGCCTGACCCCATCTTCTCCACAAGCCCCCACATCTCCTTCAACCACACCACCGAACCCCACTGGACCGACCACAGATGCGTCCACTTCACCTTCAGGAAACCCACCACACACCACCGCACCCAACAGCTGCCGCGCCACTGCTGGGGCAAGGTCACCAAGGACCAACTGACTAACACCCTCACCCTGAGACCACCCGCCGACCCCACGGACCCAGACACCGCCGTGACCAACCTCAAACAGTGGATCAACGACTGCGCCAACACCCTCGCCCCTCTCAAAACCTCCACAACCAACCACACCAACAAGAAAGCCGCCTGGTTCAACGAAGACCTCCGGACCTAAAAGCGCACCTGTTGGAAGCTGGAGAAGAAATGGCTCCACGACCGCACACCAGACAGCCACACAGCCCACAAAAGCGCCACCCGCAGACACCACCAACTCATCAGGACCGCCAAGAGAACCGCCTAGACAACAACGTGCACAACACCAAAGAGCTCTTCAGCATCGTGAAAGAACTCTCCAACCCCAGCTCCTACACCAATGACATCCCACCATCACAAGACCTGTGCGACTCCCTGGTCACCTTCTTTCACCGCAAGATCGCCGACATCCACGACAGCTTCAACTTCAACTCCGAAACCCCCGCACCCATCAGCGAGCCCACCACTCCTGCGATCACCACCAGCACCAGTCGCCTCACTGCCTGGTCCCACGTCAGCGACGAAGACACCATCAAAACCATGAACTCCATCCACTCTGGATCCCCATCCGACCCCTGCCCTCACCACGTCTTCAACAAAGCCAGCACAACCATCGCACCCCACCTCCAGAAAACAATCAACAGCTCCTTCGAGACAGCAACCTTCCCGGAGAGCTGGAAGCACGCCGAGATCAACGCCCTCCTGAAGAAAACCAAGGCAGACCCCAAGGACCTCAAGAACTTCCGGCCCATCTCCCTGCTCCCGTTCCCGGCAAAGGTGACAGAGAAGATCGTCAACAAACAGCTAACCCTCTACCTCGAAGAAAACAACATCCTGGACCCCTCCCAATCCGATTTTCGCAGCAACCACAGCACAGAGACTGCCCTCATTGCCGCCACTGACGACATCAGGATCCTGATGGACAAAGGAGAAACAGCCACCCTCATCCTCCTGGACCTATCAGCGGCCTTTGACACAGTCTGCCACCGAACCCTTTCAGCACGCCTCCATGACGCCGGAATCCAAGAGAAGGCC
Organism: Lissotriton helveticus; assembly: GCF_964261635.1. NCBI lineage: Eukaryota > Metazoa > Chordata > Amphibia > Caudata > Salamandridae > Lissotriton > Lissotriton helveticus. Next base: position 2,123,384,621 of record NC_136065.1, on the reverse strand, counting down.
CTGGCCTGGACCACATCCTTCCTCTCCGGCAGAACCCAGAGCTTCCGCCTCCCACCCTTCTGCTCAAAAACCACCGAGATCATCTGCGGCGTCCCACAAGGATCATCCCTCAGCCCGACGCTGTTCAATATCTACATGGCGCCGCTCGCCAACGTCGCACGACAACACAACCTCAACATCATCTCCTACGCAGACGACACCCAGCTGATCATATCCCTCACCAAAGACCCCCACACTGCCAAAGCCAACCTCCACAAAGGAATGAAGGCCGTAGCCGACTGGATGAAGGACAGCAGACTAAAGCTGAATTCAGACAAGACAGAGGTACTCATTCTCGGACCCACCCCATCGACCTGGGACGACTCTTGGTGGCCCACATCGCTAGGCACAGCCCCGGAACCCACAGACCACGCACGCAACCTGGGAGTCATCCTCGACTCCACCCTCTCCATGACCAGGCAAGTCAATGCCGTCTCCGCGTCCTGCTTCAACGCCCTCCGAATGCTCCACAGGATCTTCAAATGGATCCCCCCCGACACAAGGAAAACCGTCACCCAGGCCCTCGCCACCAGCAGACTCGACTACAGGAACGCCCTCTACTCAGGAACAACAACCAAGCTCCAGAGATGACTACAACGAATCCAGAACGCCTCGGCACAACTGATCCTCGACGTCCCCCGACGCAGCCACATCACACCCCACCTGAGAGGCCTGCACTGGCTCCCCGTCAGCAAGAGGATCACCTTCAAACTCCTCATCCACGCACACAAAGCCATACATAACACCGGACCCACATACCTCAACAACCGACCCAGCTTCCACACCCCCACTCGAAGCCTCCGCTCAGCCAACCTCGCCCTCGCCACAGTTCCTCGTATCCGGAAAGCCCCCGCCGGCGGCAGATCCTTATCCTACCTCGCCACCAAGACCTGGAACACTCTTCACCAGCCTACGACAGACCCAGGACCTGCTGGCCTTCAGAAGACTTCTCAAGACCTGGCTCTTCAATCAGTAACACCCCCCCCCCCAGCGCCTTGAGACCCTCACAGGTATGTAGCGCGCTTTAGAAATGGATTGATTGATTGATTGATTGATTGATTGATTGATTGGTTGACGTGCTTGCAACAGGCGTGTCAATAAATAGTGATTTAGAAAAAATGCCACTCCTACTAATTAAGTAAACATAGACAACATACTTTCAACAATGTTCCGTACAGATAATTATGCAGGTAAACCATTATGAACCCTGGCATAATAAACTATTAGATCTAAATCACAACCCAATACGGAATGAGGCTAATCATGTAAAATACGACAGTACAGTATGGCCAAGTGGCCCAATGTTGGGGTGAGATATCTAAAAGTCGGGTAAACAAATACCCCTGTACCGAAATGTTGGATTTCCTATGTAGTCGGTATACTATAAAAGTGAAGAATGGCAGAAAATGCAAGTGCATTAAAAATGAACTTCGTGACACATGTAATAATTCTGTTTGACAGGGAGTCTAGCGTTAGTATTAACCATAGCCGGAATTATATCTTGGTACAAATACCACCCCCATAGAATGTCAACACCCTGAGGACTTAGGGCCATATGTATCAAGCAAATTTGCATTCGCAAACGCTGAAATTTGCAGAATTTCTGCGTTTGCGAATGCGAATTTGCCAAATGGTATGTATTAAGGAAAATCTGGTGCAAAACAAGGAATCGCAAAATTTGCGATTGCTTATTTTGCAATTGCATTTAAGGAATCCCAAATTTTGCGATTCCTTAAATGCAATGTATGAAGCAAAAAAATGCAAATTGTCCTTAACGAATCGCAAATTACCACCAACTTCAAGTTGGTGGTAATTTGCGAATTCCTTGAAAAATGCACATTTGTGCGTTTTTCAACGTGCCATGTGACGCACATACATGCCCTTAGGGCATGTATGTGCCCCACATGTGCACCCATACTTATTTCAGGGGTGCAACAGGGTGTCCTTTTGACACCCCTGCACTCTTGAACTTATTCTCAATTTGCGATTCTCAAATTGTGAATCACAAATTGAGAATAACTTCCCATTCATTCCTATGGGCTTCCTGGCCCATGGATATGAATGGGAAAGTATTCCTTAATTGTGATTCGCAATTTGCTAATCGCAATTAAGGAATACTAAGAATTCGCAAAAGAATTACGAATTTGTACATACATCCCTATTTGCGATTCTGAAATAGCGATTTCTAAAAAATCGCTATTTCATAATCGCAAATCAGGTTAATGATACATATGGGCCAAAGAAATGTACAAATCAGCAGAAAATTCTCTTAATAGGAGATCCACAATTGACAACTGACTAAGCCTAGTCAGATGTATGTATTAGATTGAAAAAATAATCTAGTACCAGTGGATGTCTCTATACAAGCAGAATGTGCAAACAGTGCAAAAGATGCCACACAGTGGAAACAACCTAATGAACGAGTGTTCAAAAATTAATATGTCTGATGATTCAGAAGATCATATATGCATGATGTGAGCAGCATGTGATTATTAATGGATACATCAGTTACATTCAGAACGTGCAAAATATAGCCAGCATTAAAGTGCCAAAGTGTAGCAGCGAAAATGTCAATCATGTTAAAACCATATTGCTGTCTTTAGTGGATAAGGTAATCCATCTGGGGATTGCCATGCTAATGTGAGCAACTCATCTACTAAGAAAATCAAGGTGAAAATAGATCCGCGTGTTATGTAATCCCCAGTGCAGAATGTCCCCAATACCACATAAAACACAGTTCTCTAAAATAAACCCATCACTACAGTTAAAAACCAACTAATGGTGGCTAAAAACTGTATAAGATTGGGGATAGAAAACAAGGTCATAAATATGAGATAGTGGAAAACTCCCTGGAATAAATACATAAAAAGCTGTACAAATACATAGCAAAAAACCCCGACAAATATCCAGACTCTACACCATAAAAACAGATAAAAATAAATATATATATATATATACTGGCGGTCGCCAGTAGGTAGTTATAGTTAGGACCTACTTTCCATAGGAAATCCACAACATTCTATTTGGAATAACTTTGGCGCCGGTGGACGAATCTGGCCTGCTCGGTTCCGCTCCTTCCGTGAAAGTTTGGTGGTGATTCGTCAAGCGGGGGCCGAGAAAAAAGGGGGGTCCCAAAACATGTTTTCCCCATGCAATTTTCCATAGGGACCTTTAGCCAGGGCTACAGCCCGAACGGCTGAACGGAATTACATGCAATATGGCAGAGAGGTAGAGTTCTGTTTGCAGATTGTGCTTTTTGTTAAATGGTGTAAATCCGTTCAGTAGGGCCGAGCTTGAAAGTTCAGACATGTCTGCAGCACGTGCGGGACAGACACTCGGCTTACCATGTGGCAGCTTTCACCTATTGGATTTCCATTTTGAAGCGTGTTCCCATCACGAAATGCGCCTGCTCCTGATTGGTCCATCTCTTGTTCATGCTTCAAGGCCCTCAGTACATTTTTGGGATGGATATTGAACAAGCGCCACCCAGAAGTAAGCAAGTTGCATTATCTAGAGGATTTCCTCTTTATAGGGGTACCAGGGTGCATGTAGTGTGAAACATTAACCAGATCCTTTGTGGAGCTCAGTGATGCTTAAGGGTGCAGTTGAAAAAGGATGGGGTGGAAGCGGACCTCCCTTGGGTCAGAGCTAGACTCACTCCAACACGTCTGTGGTCTGTCCCAGGACAAGGCGGCAGGTCTGAAAGAAGAGGCTGCGAGCAAAGCCACTGACACCAAAGCAGGTGGCTACAAACTCTGAGGGACACTCAGTTCCGAAGGGATGTGGGCCGAACTGGGAACTCATAGCAGCCCTGGCAATGTTCTCGGACCAGTCCCTGAGGAAGCTCTGCCTGGCCCCGGGAGGCTGGAAACGCTTGCTTGCTGATATTGTTAATGGGTGCCAATATTGCAGCATTGCTGCAAAACCGGATGTATGTCATCACAACGCATGCTTTTACTACGCATGCCTTTACAACACAGGTTTTACAACGCAAGTCGTTACAACGACTTGCGTTGGGGGGCGCTGGATAGTGGAATAGTTTAATTTACTATTCCAACTCCAGTCCCTGTGGATAGTAGGGACGGTTTTGGATAGTAAATTAAACTATTCCCTATCCTACAGCGCCCTCCAGTGCAAATCGTTGTAATGACTTGCGTTCTAAATCCTGCGTTGTAATGGTAGTGCGTCGTAAAAGTTGCGTTGTGATAGATGTTTCCCTGCAAAACCACCCCCAGAAACAAAACTGGCCCCACTGCTGCAAAACCAGCCCCACACTTCCTGCCTCCCGGGAACCCACCTGGTGCCCAGTCCGGCCAGTCCGGTCCTGAAGGGACGGCAATTCCGTTCGACAGGTCCATCGCTGGGCAGCTGAGGAGGGTAATAACTGGGCTTTGTAAGAAGCGTCACCACATTAGACCGACGGAAGGGGTCGAGCAATGCATACAGATGTGGTAGGTTTCCCGGAAGAGTTAATGGTCATTAATTTGGAGGAAACCCTGGGTTTTAGCAGAGCAGCTAAAATTGTTTACAGATGCAGGCAGCAGTTATGGGGCAATTATGCGCACTGCTAGGCCTGTGTACAATTTTAACTACACTGGTGTAATTGGCGTAGTTTTGGAAATTTACGTGAAGCTACAGAGATCACTCCATTACACCTAATAATAATAATAATTTTAAAGACGTGCTATCTGGGTAATTTTGAACGCAAGCAGCATTTCAGGTAGAATTTCTTAGGTCATTTTTTGGCACAAAACTACAAATCTGAACGTGAGTGTCAGTGTTTTGAGTGCGAGCAGCAGTTTCTTTAAAGTGAGCTGTCAACAAACATTCTAGGTAGATGATTTTTACTATAGTTGACCATTGCAGTCCTTTTTTAGCACTAAACTACAAAGCTGAATGCAAGTGGCCGTGTTTTCAATGCAAGCGGATGGAGACTAACTCAAAATTACTTTTCTTGAGTCGAATTTTTTCCCCAATGGACTGGTCTATCTGAGTAATTTTTTTGACTGCGGGGTGCTTCCATAAAATTCTGCATCATTTTTCAGTGATTTTTAATAATTGTGCTACAACAACGCTCTCTCAATTGTAGTGGGACAAATTCAAGCAGCTGTCACCTCAAGCAGACGCAGTGATGACAACTTTTCTACCGGACCCATGGGACAGGGTACACCTGACTTGACTATGCTGGTTGACAATGCATTGGCGTCTAGCAAGGACCGTAAGTGCTCGGTGACATTCCTCCATATCACACATTTGGAAACATTACGGAGGAACCAAGTGATAGAAGCAGTAGAAAGGCTCAGTTTCTGGGCTTATACCATCAGGAGAACAGGTCTTAGGTGCAAACTCAGCGGCAAGACTCCGCCTCGACCTGCCCAGACGAGCCCACATCATACCGCACTTCAAGAAGCTTCACTGGCTCCCGATCCAGAAGAGATGCCAGTTCAAGATGCTGGCCCACGCATACAAAGCCCTGCACAACGAAGGACCAGCATACATCAACAAACGCATGACCGTCCACCAACCAACCAGGTACCTACACTCCGCCTCCCTCTGCCTTCCAGACATCTCCCCATGCCCAGATCTGCCGAGGCAACAAAGGACGCTCTTTCTCACTCAGTCAAAACTTGGAATGACTTACCCCTGGATCTCAGGACCACCTCATCGCTCCGGTAATTCAGGAAAGGACTCAAGACCGGGCTGTTCAAATGAGTAAAGTACCCCAAAGGAGCTATCAACTCCAGCGCCTTGACACCGTCTCACGGGGGTTTGCTGTGCACTATAAATGATTGATTGATTGAAGTGCACCTGGCAGCTGTGGCATATCTGACCAGGCTGCAAACTGGGCAGGAAACTAAAAAAATCCGAACTGCATGATTGCAAAGAAGGGATGAGCATGTGCAGGTAGCACAAAAGCCCTAAAGGAAGCCCACCAGCTCTGACAGACTGAAAGAAATTAAAGGGACAGTGCAGGCAGCATGCACAGAGCCTGTGGAGAGTGTAATGGCAAAGGCAGTTTTTTTCATGGCATTCTTTGGAGCCTTCTTTGGTAAGTAAACTGGTGGCACCATCCAAACCCGAGGCTGTAAAAGCCGGCTTCAATGTTCAGATGAAGGAGGGGCTTATGATCTTGAGGACACTGAGGTCAAAAACAGACCAGGAGGCAAAGGGAATCTCCTTTGACATAGACTGCCCACTAGTGGGGGAGTATAGCCGGGGATGTTTACTAGGCCTGGGCAGAGAGCTCTGCTCCGTTCACTGAGTTTGTGGAGTATTCCACACTCCGCGGAGCACGCAGTGTTCCGAAAAATTCGGCTCCACGGATTGGAGGTTTTTCATCGCTCACGTTCACCAATGTTAAGTTGGCGAGCAGGGAAAATCCATGCTAGACCACCTCCCAGCGAGATTTCTCAATGCAGGCGGTCGCGGATGGTCGCAACCACTCAAATTGAGAAATCATTAATTCACATTGATGAAGCTGCCACTCGTGTAGAACATCTACTCAAGTGGCAGAAAGAAGCAGCGCCCTCTTGCACTGCGCATGATGCTGTTCACGCTGATTTTCCAGTGCAGGACAAATACACAGCGCTAAAAATCAGCACGAACGGAGCGACCTTACCCACTCCACTACTTGCGGAACTCCACGTAGCGCTGCAGAGTTTTTGGGTCACTGCTTGGAATTCCACTTCACGGAAATCCGCGAACTCTGCCCATGGCTCTATGTGCCAAGCAGAGGGATTTAAACGTAATCCTGGTCTGGACTGGTAACCAGTGTAACTCTTTCAATGCCGCACTAGCAGACTGATTCCTAGGTATGTTAAGAAGTAGTCTAGCTGCTGCGTTCTGTACAACCTGTAACCTATCGGTGACGTATTTAGGTGACCCCAGGTAGAGTGAGTTTCCATACTCAAGTCTCGAGACCACCAGGGCTTGCATCACTGTCCTTCTTGAGTTCTCAGGGAGAGGGCTAAGAATTTTCCTGAGCATCCGGAGGATACCAAAGCATGTACCCACCAGTGTTTGGGCTTGTGTCTTCATAGTTAAGTTCCGATAGAGCCACATCCCCAAGTTTTTTGTGGAGCATTTCGTGGTGGGCCCCAGTTTGCTGGCCAGGGGATCTCTAATCGAGGGTTAAAATTACTGGCCAGGATCATAAACTCGGTTTTGTCCCCGTTCAGCTTAAGACTGCAATCCGCCATCCAGGTTCAAATTTTTCCCAAACAGAGGGTCAGTTGCCTATGGTTGGAGTCAAGGGAGTCGGCAATTGACACCACTAACTGTGGAGAGTCCTAACTCTTGTACTATATGAGCCAGCGGGCTCATATAGACATTAAAGAGAGTTAGACTCAAGGAGGATCCTTGGGGTACTCCCCAAGGGGCTGAAAAAGTATCTGACAGAATGCCGGCCTCCATACACTGAAAGGATCTGTCACTCAGAAACGAGGTGACTAAGCATGGGCGGATTTTGCGGATCCACGATTCGCGGATTTAGCGGATCCACGGATCGTGGATCCGCAAAATCCGCCTATTTAGCGGATTCAGCGGATTTGCGGATTGGGGGCGGGGCTTCCTCGAGTGTGTGGGCGGGGCCAAACGGACAGGGCTTCCACGCGAGCGCACATGCCTCTTGTGTGTCTAAAAGGTCAGCATCGATGGTATATTTGGGAAGAAGGCACATCTGCCCAGCCTCCCAACGCTGATGAATGAGTCACTGCATTTGCGCTTCAACTAGTTCCAGCGACCAAGTGTGTGTTACTATGCAATCGCGCCGAAGTGCGCAGGGGTCCCTTTAGTGAAATGTCCATCATAGTGGGTAAATGGCGGGAAGACGGTGCACACCTCGAGTGTGTGGGCGGGGCCAAACGGACGGGGCGTCCATGCGAGCATGCCTCTTGTGTGTATAAAAGGGCAGAGACCGATCAGAGCAGCAGATTAATTTTTGGGCTGATCAATGAGTCACTGAATTAAAGCTTCAACTAGGGCACATGCTTTATTGATATCTGCAAGTGTTTCCTGTTGAGGTTTATTTTTTTGTGCCAGGACCGTCGTGCCCGAATGAACCCCGAAAGAAGACACCACCGTTGAAATAATTTACGATGGCGCCGGCAAGCTGCCAGCGCCATCCTGCAATAGTTACTTAATTAGCTCCAACTGTTAAAATAAAGCAGGCGCTCGAGCCCCTGCTGTATCTTATCTATTAGAGCTTCCTGTGGAAGCTAATTAAGTAACCATTTGAGGATGGCGCTGGCAGCTTGCCGGCGCCATCGTAAATTATGCAGGCTTGAACTTTTGACCGCAAAATCCGCTCCGATCGCGGATTGCGGATTCTCGGTAAATCCGCGAGAGTTCGCGGATCGCGGATTTACCGAAAATCCGCAAAATCCGCGATCGGAGCGGATTTTGCGCTCATGCTTAGAGGTGACCCACTTGTTGGCTGTACCTCTAATCCCAACTGTTTCAAGCCTATTGACAAGGATTTTGTGGTCTATCGTGGAGAAGGCCGTGCTAAGGTCTGATAGTACAATGGCAGCTGCCCCCCCCACCCCCCGGTCTAGAATACTTTTTAATTTTTCGTTGAGTCAGAGTAAAGCTGACTCCGTACTATGCTCTGGCCGAAACCCCATCTCGGTCTTGTGTAGAATGTCATTGTCTTCCAGAAACTGTGAGATAGCACTATTCACATGTTTCTCCGCGATCTTTCCCAAAATGGGCAGTAATGAGATCGGGCGATAGTTTGCCATAACCACGGGGTCTAGTTGAGTTTTTTTTTAACAATGGTTTTACAATGGCATGCTTCAACTCTTTAGGTACTTTCCCTTTTTCAAAGGATAGGGAGATAAGGCTGGTGAGTTGGGTTAACACACAGTTTCCCCCCTGGGCGAGAATGTGAGGCGGAGCTGGTTCTATGGGAGACCCAGATTGGGTGTTCCAAAGAAGGGAGCCAGCCTTTTCTTTGCTTAGTTTGGGAAACAAAACCATGGTTGGGGGAGAGAGAGTGGTGGGCTGCTCTATGCTAGTAGGAAGAACATGCATGCTCTTAGGGGCTGTGGTTGCTGGTGACAGCAGACTCTGGTTAGAATGAAGGTAATTATAGATCGTTTCCACCTTATTCTTAAAAAACGAGGCCAACTCATTACATCTTTCTTGTGAGTGTTGAGAGATGTGGGTGCCTGACTCAACCGTTGTGAGCGATTTTTCAATCTTAAACAGCTCCTTCGAGCTGTTTGCAGACCTCTCTATGTTTTCTTCAAAAAAAGCAGCCTGTGCTTTCCTAATATTCTTATGGTATTGCTGAATAGCTGCCTTACATGCTATTCTGAGCTGTGGGCGATACCAAAGTTGGCAGGGTGTGCCCAGACGTGGGTCCCTTGCTCACTTTGCCACTGGATTCAAGACAGCCTGGCTGATGATGGCTGATTATCCAGAAACCGGTCCCAGGATGCTTGTTTTCGGTCCAGGGAAGACATGGCTTGGCAGTTCGGGCAGGACTGTTCCCATGAGGCACAGGGTCAGACTGATTTGCATATGGCTGTGTCTGAACTGGGGTGGCGGAGAGAGCTAAAGAATGATTATGGATTAAACCCAGATCAGGTGACTGGGGGTGAGTGCTTGCAATGTTCAACACTCCGTCCATCATCCCCTTTGGTTTTTATAGTGAGCTCTGGGATATACGTCTTCCTCCAGTTCCTCTCTAGCTTTTTACAGCTTTTCTTTTGGGCAACCAACTGAGGGGTGAACCAGGAGGATCTGTTGGAGTTGTTAGATTTAATTGGTCCTGGTTTCCTAAAGTTCTTATCCACAGTTCCGTTCAACCAGGTTGACCAATTTTTTTGTGCTTGCTCTAGGTCACTATTTTCTGATGGGGCAGTTGCCTCAAGGTCTGTGAGCCAAGCTTCAGGGACCAACCTTGGCCATTTGCACCCTAGCACTGAACCACTACCCTTGAACTTTACTGTATGGGGTATTAGGTACCAAATAGGGATGAAAAAGTGATCTTACCAGGGCATCCATATGGGTGCCAGTACCTCTAGTTTGGGATCATTAGAGAAGATGGGATGCTAAATGTGGTCCTTTTTTATGGGTGGACTGAAGCATGAGTTGAGTTAGCTGTAGGGCCTCTCGATCAGCTATACATCTTTTAGTTGACGGATTATTCTGATCGTACAGATGAATATTAAAATCACCTAAAACAGTAAAGTCGCTTTTTTCTATCATTATGCCGGCCAAAATATCCGGGATCGCCTCTTTGAAAGGTGTGCCGGTCCCAGGAGGCCTGTAGATAAGACTTCCCGAAAAAGAGAAGGTCGGGGTAAGGGACAATCTAAAAGCAAAGGCTTCTCAATCCGTGATCTTACAAGGAGTGATGGTGCAGGCCAGAGGTGCTTTACAAATGATGGCAGTGCCACCTCCTATTTTACCGACTCTGTCAAGTCTGTATATCTCAAAGCCCTGGGGGAGAGTGCTTACAATCTCAGGGATCGAGCTTTCTCGTAGCCAGTTCTATGAGGAACAATACCTCCAAATCTTCCTCCTCTATCAATAGCTTGATCTCTGTTGAGTGTTTTGGGAGGGATCTACAGTTGATAAGCCCCATCTTCCAGTATTTTGTGTAATCTTTGCCCACCTCTGTATGATTTGTTTGTTGGGCCAATTTCTCTGTTGTAAAGCCGCAAATGTGGCAATTCAAAGATTCATTGGCGAGTGATTCAGTGATACTAAGACTCGATACTCAGAGCACAGTGGCTTGTGCCTTGAAGGCGCTGGATTTGAAGTGCCATTTGTGTGTTCAAATGGGCATCCCAGGGTCAGACTTGGGGGTATATTCACAAGAACGTGTGCTAAACATCACCAAAAAATGCTAACGCACCTTTACACATCGCAGCCTATCGCGGGAAAATAACCGTGTGTTAACGTGGAATTCACAACAAGAACAAGGTGGTAGCATGCGACAGTCTACCGAAACCGCGGCCAATGTCTGAGATAAAAACCACATTTTATCATTGTCCGAGATAAAAACACAAACCTTAATGCGAAAAAACATGCGATGGGCCAATGCGCGATGAGGAAATCAGCAATAAGCAGCGCCAGCCCTGCAATACACACATGGCAGGCGGGAATGATCACTATAAAAGTTAAAAACACACCCGAACACAAACTGACCAACACCCAAGCACCATGGAGGCAGCCGGAGCAGGCGCAGAGGACGAGCGCAACCCCACAAGCACCCCGGACGACCAGCCTGGGACCTCGGGGACAGGGAAGGGCAAGGACAAGAGGAAGAGGAAGACGAAGACAAAGTTTAGTCCGCAGGAAAACAGGATCCTAGTCACGGAGGTGATGGAATACCAACAACAACTGTTCGTCACCTTCAACGTGTCATTAGGAACCAAAAATAGGATATGGCAGGACATCATGGGACATCATGGACAAGATGAATGCCGTCGGAGAGCACAAGAGGACAATGGACGAGGCCAAGAGGCGATGGATTGACATCAAGCGAAAGACCAAGGAGAAACTCGCATCCAACCAGAAGGCAGCAATGCAGACTGGAGGTGGGAGCCCAACGCTACAGCTCGTGCTGGATGACATGGAGAAGCTGGTGTCGACAGTCATCAGTGTGGAGACTGTGGCCGGAGTCAGGGGACCTGACACTGCTCGACAGGACAAAACACAAACGCAACAGGGTGAGTGACCACCAGGTACTGGGGGGACGGGTGGAGAGGGCCACAATGTCACACATGCACAATCAAGCACAGCACAGTGCACACCCACAATGACTCTGGGACACTGACACAATGTACAATGCCATGCTGTCTGTATGTCAACATGTACCATGCGACTACATACATGTGGACACATTGTAATACACCATCTCCCCTTCACATTCAGAGGCACCGTCAACACCCCCTGCAGAGCAGTCCCAGCCACTCTTCACTGATGACGAGGAGGACAACGCCAACATCGACACTCAAGCCCTCCAACACATCATGGACATCATCCACAACTCACCTCCAGGATCAGGGCAGCCCAGCTGCATCGAGGAGACTCCACCCACTAACCAAACCACCCAGCAGGAGGCACCCCCAGCCCCGGCAGTCTCGCAAGACCCCCAGGAATAAACCATGGCCTTCCAAAGCCGTGTGCTGGAGCGCCAGAGGGAGATGGCTGAGCAGGTGCGAGTGGCGTTCGGCCTCATGGCTACCAAACTGGATGCCATCCATGGGTGTCTAGGTCCTATCAGGGACCAGCTCCAGTCCCTAACAGACACCCACGGCCCGCTCAATGGTCCCCAATGAGCCCTGACTGACATCGCTGGAGTCATGACGCGGAGAGAAGAACACCTGTCCGCTCAGACTGGCTCCAGCGATTCCAGCCGTGAGCTGGCACACATGCGGAGGCTCATGGAGGACATGGTGCGGATGGAGGTGGAAAGGATGGCAGCCACTGTTGCACATCAACAAAATATAGCTGGGATCTACCATGCCCTGCAGATCCTCATCATGGCATTGCTGCCACAAGGCTTGGCGCTGATGAATGCTGCTGCCCCTACACCATCCACATCTCTGCCCCCTGGTGTGTCAGTGCCTCACAGTGCGGCAGGCATATCCACTCCGGCACCTGATGTGTCAGTGGCACACAGTGTAGCCGACAATCCTCCTCCAGCCCCCGATGTGTCACTGACACTTAGTGCCGCAGCCGGTACTACAACACCCACAGGTGGGGCAGAGCACACATACGAGGAAGAGGACGTGGATGGGATTGTCGTCAGAAGGAGGCACTAGCCTTTATGATCGGTGCCTTGCATGGCCTCATGACGTCCCACTGATCCCCGATACACTCCACTACTCTCACCTTGGACCACGACATGGACTGCCATATCCTGTTTGATGACCAATTGCATGGCGACCAGACTGCAGACTGTACCCTTCCTCTTCTGCAGTACCTGTCATCCCCGGAGGCACTCTGCCTGGCCCTCCACTGGCCCATATTGTGTGGTGTGCTTGGCATGGACCTGTACCGCTCCAGCTGCAAAACTCCGCTGGATGTGCAATAAACATCCAGTAACGCACTGCTGTGTAATGTCTTTCATCCTTCATGTATGAATGTGTGGATGAAAGTAGGGGCAGTGATTTCCCTTACGTCAATGATGCTCATTTAGTGGGATGCCAGTCACTACATTACGTATTGTGTTCCCGGTGCCGTGGACACCACAACAGGGACACACGCATTAATCACTTCCTTGTCTGGACATGGACTAAACCACGCCCAGAGCCCCCGAGTCATTGGGGCAAGCCCAGCGCTGGTCCGGCGTACGCCAGGCCAGACCACTCCACTTACGCTCCGAGTGGGCCCACATAGCTACCTGTCGCAGACGTACTCGCTGGTGGTGTGCAGGTCACTGGCCAAGTTGTCAGCATGTCACGGCCACTCCCTGAGGGCAGGTCTGCACACACACCATACCCATCTGGCACAGGCGTCACAGGCCATGTGACCCTGCAAATATAAAGGGCTGACAACGTCACATTCTCCTCTGCCGATGGTGACTGGATGACGGACGCTCAGCGGTGCTCAATTACAAATGGCCCATGAGTTGCTGCGCACAGGATTAGTGGCACCCGAGGCCTTGCGACCATCATGGGCCTATCACCACGTGGTGCTTACCGGCGTTGCACAGGGTTAGTGGCACCCGAGGCAGTGCTGCCGTCATGGGCCTACCACTACGTGGCGCTGACTGGCGTTGCACAGGGTTAGTGGCACCCGTTAATAGCGGGTATGCAGCCTGCGATGATGAAGTGTGCACTGATGTGGTCTCCACCATTGATGACTTAGGACTCAGCGTCATGTGTGGGACCTGCTAGGCCGCGGGCGGGCCCGCATGATGTGGACCATGCAATAGTGGCGTGACCGGGGCCTGGAGCTTGCACGGGCATGAGGTGTGCCTACGGATCGACACTCCGGTGGCAGCAGGTGAACAGTGGGGCCCGTGTGCGCAGGGGCGGCGGTGTCTCGCTCTCTCTCCCTTCCTTTCCTTCTCTCTCTCTCCCTCCCACTCTCTCTCTCCCTCTATCCCTTCCTTTCCTTCTCCCTCTCTCTCTCTCACCCTTCCCTCTCTCTCTCTCCCTTCCTTTCCTTTCCTTCTCTCTCTCTCACTCTCTCCCTTCGTTTCTTTCTCTCTCACTCTTTCTCCGTTTCCTCTCTTTCTCTTTCTCTCTCACTCTCTATCTCTTTCTCTCTCTCGCTCCCTTCTTTTCCTCCCATCTCTTTTTTTTCTGGCTCACTCTCTCTCTCTTTCACTCTCTCTCCCTTCCCTCTCCCTTCCCTCTCTCTCTCTTTCCCTTCCTTTCTTTCCCTCTCTGGCTCACTCTCTCTCCCTTCCCTCTCTCTCTCTCTCACTCTCTCTCCCTTCCCTCTCTGGCTCACTCTCTCTCCCTTCCCTCTCTCTCACTCCCTCTCCCATCCCTGTCTCTCTCTCACTCCCTCTCCCTTCCCTATCTCTCACTCACTCTCTCTCTCTATCCCTCTCCCTTCCCTCTCTCTCTCTCACTCTCTCCCTTTCCTCTCTCTCTCACTCTCTCTCCCTTCCCCTTCTCTCTCTCTCACTCTCTCTCCCTTCCCCTTCTCTCTCTCTCTCTCACACTTTCTCTCCCTTCCTTTCCTTCCCTCCCTTTCACTCTCTCTCTCTCCCTCCCCTCTCTCTCTCACTCTCTCTCCCTTCCCTCTCTGGCTCACTCTCTCTCCCTTCTCTCTCTCTCTCACTCCCTCTCCCATCCCTGTCTCTCTCTCACTCTCTCTCCCTTCCCTCTCTCCCTCACTCCCTCTCCCTTCCCTCTCTCTCTCACTCTCTCTCCCTTCCCCCTCTATCTCTCTCTCTCTCACTTTCCCTCCCTTCCTTTCCTTCCCTCTCTTTCTCTCTCTGGCTCATTTTCCTTCTCTATTTCTCTGTGTCTCGCTCCTTTGATGTGCGCATGAAACGCGTCCTGATTTTGTGCTTTCCAGGCTGTGTCGTCCAGATTGTCCCTGACGGACCTGACAGGAGTCTTCCTCATTGGTGTTTTGTGTTGTGTTTCAAAAAAGTTTTTGGTTGTTACTTCAGTGCTGTGTGAATGTTTCTTGTTCTTCTGGCCACACATGTGTGTATATATGTTGGCAATGTGCGTCATCATACGTTTGTTGTAGCTCTTGTCTCTTGCACGGTATGAGTATGTCCGGGGGGGGGGGGGAGAGAGTAGGGGCCGGGGCAGGGACCGGGGGGGGGGGGGGGGGTTAGCGGGGTGACGGGGGATGTTGTGGCCCTAATGGGTATCGGAGCTGCATGATCTTTGCCTCCATGGCATCTGTGGGTCTTCAGATGTGGCTCTCGGCTGGGCTCCCTTTCATGCTGCAGGTAGTCGTCCTGCTTAACACCAGCAAAAGGCAGGTGTTCAATCCTTGGTGCCATTGCGGCTTATTGCCTGTTTTGTGGCGCTTCGTGGATCTGGCATTTCGTTGTGAAAGTGGTGTTGTGATTTTTTCGTGTTTTTTTGCACGGGAACGCCTACTCTGCATCTCATTAGGGTTAGTTGGTGGTGTCCACATGGAGATACATTTTTTGGGCCGTTATTGCGGGAATAGTGGTGATTTCTGCAGTTTGCAGCAGCTTGTGAATGGGGAGTTAAATCTATCTCCACTTTTGATGCGTTAAATCGGAGATAAGTCCTGGTGAATATTACCTTGGGGGCAGATTTACAAGCCCCTTGCGACACTTTTACGTCGCCGTTGCGTCACTTTTGTGACGCAGCGGCAGCGTAAACAATGCGCCACGTTGTGACTTATTTACAACGTGACGCATCTAGGCAGATGCGTCACGTTGTAAAGCCCTGCGCCACAAGAAACCTGCGTCAGGTTTCATGTGGGCGTTCTGTTGCAGGGTGGGCGTTCCCTCACAGGAAAGCCCCGTAAAATTGACGCAGTGAAATGTACAAGATTTCACTGAGTCAGTTTTATAACGCTACTGCGTCAAATCCTTACGCCTGCTTGAAGCAGGTTTAAGGAGTGACACACCATGTTGAGTATGGGTGGCCCCTGTGCCTTGCAGGAGTTGCGTCGCACTTGCGCCGCCCGTACGCCACAAGATGCGTCACGCATCTGCCCCTCCTTGCACCATCGTGTGCTGCATTGTAAATGCGGCGCATCTGTGGTGGCGCAAGGAGGGGATTGCGTGACGCATCTGTTCTGGCGCATCCCTGCTGATTTGCAGAGATGCGCCAGAACTTGTACATATGCCCCACCGTCTTTAAAACTCCGCTTTTCTCTGAAGAGCTTGGCGAGTTGGATTCTTTTGATGAGGGATCTATTTTTAGATCGTGTAGGCCTGGCGCCTAAAAGCCGCTCAGTTTCTGATGGGCGTTTAATAAACTACAACAGACCGTGCTGTGCGGAGTGTTATAACTTATGAGGCAGAAGTGGGACGCCCCCCTAGACTGGAGTCCGGTTATTTGATGCTGAGGGGGGCTGTCCCCGGCACCATTGTTATGGGATATTTATACCAGATGCTGAGAGAAGGTGGGGCAGGGGAGGGTGTGTGTGTGGGGGGGGGGGAGAGGCCCTGTCCTGCCCAGTCTGTGCCAGGGGAGGACACCCCCACTCCCCCCTCCCCCCCCCCCCCTCCCGGGGGGACGAAGAGGAGTACAGAAATTCGGGAGAGGAGAGATAGCGCCCAGACAGGGAGCTGGGAGACGTATCCACACATGGGACGCAGATGAGCCCACCCGCCTTCCAGTGCACGCCTTCCCGCCCCCTGTCAAGGGAAGCCCCCTCTAGCACTGATGACAGCTCCATGACTCAGGAGCGAAACTATAGCGCCTAGACAGGGAGCCTGTGTCTTCTGCACACATGGGACGCTCATCTGCACTGTGAGCCTTCTACCTGTGAACCGCCTCCAGGCCCCTGTCTAGGAAGGACCCCTGTGAGATCAACGACAGCTCCGTGACTCAGGGGGTAAAGGATAGCGCCTAGACAGGAATCCCTGTGACTTCTGCACACATGGGAGGCTCATCTGTACTGTAAGCCGCCTTCTCCCTGCCTGGGTACCACCTCCCGGCCCCGGTCCAGGGTGCGCCCCTGTGGGCCCAACGACAGCGCCAGGACTCGGGAGAGAAAGGATAGCGCCTAGAGCGGATTAAGAGACTTGTTCAATAGCGCCCGGAGGGGGGAGGGAAGTCTCCTACAAACGTGCCGAGAGAGGGAACGGAGAGTTTCTCCACACATGGGACGCACATCTGTACTGCACGCCTTCTGCCTGCGTGTGAACCACCCCAGCCCCAGCCTAGGAGGGCCCCTGTGGGACCAATGAGAGCTTCGGGACTCAGGAGAGGGAGGACAGCGCCCAGAGTGGGGGTCAAGAGACTTATTCAATAGCGCCCATAGGGGGAAATGTGAGTCTCCTTGAGTAGCGCCCAGAAAGAGATATAGGCTACTTCAATAGCGCCCAGAGAGGGAAAGGAAGTATTTTGCAATAGCGCCCAGAGGGGAAGCTGGGAGAATTCTCCACACATGGGACGCAGATCCGCACGGTGAGCCCTTTTCCTGCCAGTAAACCCCCTCCCGGCCCCTATCCCGGGAGGGCCCCACGTCGGACAAGCTAGAGCATCCGTGTCTCGGGGAGGAAGGATAGCGCCCAGAGTGGGAGTTCAGAGATTTCGACCATAGCGCCCAGAGAGGAAATTAGACTCTCTTAACAGCGCCTGGAGTGGGAAAGAGACATCTTCAACAGCGCCTGGAGCGGGAAAGAGACATCTTCAACAGCGCCTAGAGCAGCGCCTAGAGCGGGAAAGAAACATCTTCAACAGCGCCTAGAGCAGCGCCTAGAGCGGGAAAGATACTTCTTCAGCAGCGCCTAGAGCGGGAAAGAGACATCTTCAACAGTGCCTAGAGCAGCGCCTAGAGCGGGAAAGAGACATCTTCAACAGCGCCTAGAGCGGGAAAGAGACTTCTTCAGCAGCGCCTGGAGAGACATCTGAGAGGCTTCACCACACCAGAGACGCTGCTCTGCACCTTAAGGGAAGGGGGCTTGTTCTGTAACCACCCCCCCCCCGCCTTTGCCAGTCTGTGCACGGGCCATCACCTGATCTGACTGGTGGGCAACCCTGGCTCTTCCGTAGCCCCCCCCACCTGCACCCCATCACCTGCCCAGCCCCCCACTCCCCGTCTGTGCTCGCCCCCATGGCCTGGGCCTCCGACTTGCCCGTGTTCGCCCTGCTGCTGCTGGCACAGGTGGTCTCCCCCACCCTGGGGGCCATGGACACCTGCTACGACCACGAGGGGGCGCCACAGTGCTGCATGCCAGTCTTCGAGAACGCTGCCTTCCTGAGGGAGCCGGTGGCCACCAACACCTGTGGGGCGCCCCCCGAGGACTACTGCCTACAGTCGGGGTCCCAGGGTACGGGCCCCCCCTGCCACCGCTGCGACGCGGGCCACCCCGACCTCCAGCACAACGCCAGTGCCTTGACCGACCTGCACGGCGACGAGGAGCCCACCTGGTGGCAGAGCCAGACCATGGCATTGGGGGTGCAGCACCCCAACTCCGTCAACATCACCCTGCATCTGGGTGAGTACCGGTGCCCCCTGGCAGGGCGCCGCACACGTGGGAACTTTCAGGAAGTTGACCTGGGAATGCATTCCACCCCTGGCTTGTTAGTGGCTTTATGGTTTGTAACTCACGTTTACTGCCTTTCCATTTGCTGGCTTCTTTTGCTTTAGGCTGTGCGGCTTCAGTCGGTACCTCCCCCTGATAAAGCCATGTTTACAGGGTTCTTCCACAAACTCATGTTCTGTAATTGACAAGCCTTTAACCTTTTCCGTGCTCATGACGATCTCAGCTCGTCATGAGGCACGGTGCTCCGGTGCTCATGACGAGCCGTGGAACGCTCGCATGCGGGGATAATTGGTTGCTGTGCTGAGCGTTCCACAGAAACGGGTGTGGTCATGACGAACTCAGTTCGTCATGAGCACACGAGCACTGTGCCTCATGACAAGCTGAGCTTGTCATGAGCACCGGGGCGCTGTGCGGGCCCCCGGCCCCCCAGCACAGCAGGGGAATTACCCCCGCATGGAAGGGGTTAAATATTGTTCTTATCTCATCACATTTGCTTGGCATTCAAAGACCATAATCAAATGTCAAGCGGTGTTTTCCTGGGAGCCTGGTGTTTATTTTGCTTTCAGCTGACTTCAAAGTGAGAGCGTTTATAGGAAAAAAGACAGCAGCATACTTTCGCCTTGAAATCTGCTTGTGCCCTTTTTTACATGCTATTTTAGACATAGCCATCTCAAAAAGTATTTCTTTCTGCAGCTGCACACAATATTTGCAAGTTTTGTGCAAAATTCTTCTTCTTTGGTGAGTCCATTTAACTTGTGAAACTGCCTTTTTAGGAACAAAGTACAACACTGCATTAAGTCTCAGCGTCAGCCTAACGTATGGTGACCTTAGGCAATTTGTTCTGCTTATGGCCCATTCACTGGCAAGGACAGGATAAGATATTTTCCTAGGAAAGGGCCAGTCACATTGGAACACCATTTAGAAATGACTGCTTTTCATTTTGATGTGTACAGCAGATGCCGGCAGATGTATCAACGTAGCCTTTTGCTATTCCTAAATAGCGATTTTTAGGAATAGCAAAAGCCATATGCATGTAGGAATCGCTAATACAATAGCGATTCCCAAACATTCCTTAATTGCTACTCGCAAATTGCTAGTCGCAATTAAGGAATGCTGTCCCATTCATTCCTATGGGCCTCCAGGCCCATAGGAATGTATTGGAGATTGCATGAGCAATCTGCGAGTACCAGTAGGTACTCGCAAATTGCCCATGCAATTTCAAGGGTGCAAGGGTGTCAAAATGACACCCTGTTGCACCCCTGAAATTGATCTCTGCACATATGTTGCACACACACATGCCCTAAGGGCATGTGTGTGCGCAACATGAAACTTTGAAAAATGCACAAAAGTGCTTTTTTCAAAGTTTTAGCAAATTACCATGAAGGTCAACTTCATGGTAATTTGCTCCCCCTATTAGCGAATTCGCTATTTTTGTGACTTTCATGCATTGCATTTAAGGAATCTCAATTTGGGATTCCTTAAATGCAATCGCAATTTAAGGAATCTCAATTTAGAGATTCCTTAAATTGCGATTTTTGCATTTGGGATGATGCATCCCAAATGCAAAAATACCGGTCGCAAAGGGGCACATTCTGAGAATCTGCCCATTTGCGACCGGTATTTACTTTGATGCATCTGCCTGATAGTCTGTTTATGGCATCTGTGGGAACTCCTTTCGGAGAGTTGGATACGTTTAAAGGCACTTTTCATGACAGCTTTCCTGTTTATCTTTAGCTAAACAATAATTATGTGTTCCATCTGCAAGTGTGCGTTTTATGGAACACATATATTACTGGATATAAACAATTTCCTCATTTGTACTTCCAGGCACTGGGGCCATGATTTCAAGGGTGCAGCAGGTGCAGTGGCACATGGGCCAAAAGCTCCAGGAACCCCACTGAACACCGATTATTGCTATATTTTACAACTAAACAAGCAGTCACAAGTGCAATTCATCATCATCATAATCTTTATTTCGGTACATTTAGAACCATAAAAGATACATAAAAAACATGTACAAGTACATAAAAACATAAGTTGATGTTATTACAAGCTCCAAGTAAGGTGCAATAAAAATGGATTTTACATAGAGGCAACAGTGGGGGCATCCATCCTTACATTTAAAACTTTTACTTAAATAATTAAAAAGGCGTCAATAGTTAAAAATACATATGTCATTCGAGGTTAAGTCCATTATTAATCCAAATATTCCAGGAGTGGTAAAGCAATCAAGCATTTTGTATCTGTGCACTTTAAGTTTTTAAGAAATACGATTACCAATATCATTTCTTTTAAAGCAACTTTTCTTCAATCGATTGCATAACGGTACAACATTTCTCTAAAATTTCAGGCCAACTTTGGTTCTAACATAATATGTTGCTAGCAGAAACCTGCTAATACCAAAGATGATAACTTGGCTAGTATCAGTCTTTAAAATCCTTTCCGCCTCTTTCTGTGATCTCACACCTATATTCAAACAGAGCGGTTTAATCCATTTTTTCCTAGCTACAGAGTAAGCTGAGCAAAAAAACAAAATGTGTGACTCATCTTCTCTGGCTTTGCCTGGGCATAAGGTGCATAAATCATTTGTCTTCTCATTACAATCTCTTGACCATCTTGCTACACTTGTATTTATATTCAGAACTCCATATCTGTATTTCATATATACAGCTAGATTCATCATTGTTAAATCGTCTCGCAAAGGGCCAGATTCTGAGAATCTGGCCCTTTGCGAGCGCACTTTTTGCATTTGGGATTCATCATCCCAAATGCAAAAATCGCTAATTGCGAAATCGCATATTTGCGAGGAATTGCATTTAAGGAATCTCTATTTGAGATTCCTTAAATGCAATTCATTAACCATTTTTTATTTGCGAATTCGCTATATCTGGCCGCTATTTACCACAAAGTCTGACTTCGTGGTAAATAGCGAAAACTTAGAAAAATGCACTTTAGTGCATTTTTCCAAGTGGTATGTTACACACACACATGTCCTTTGGACATGTGTGTGCGCAACATCTGACTACATTTACATTTCAGGGGTGCTACAGGGTGTCCTTTGGACACCCCTGGCACCCTTGAAATCGCATCCTTATTTGCGATTAGCAAATTGAAAAGGCCCATAGGAATGAATGGGGAGTCATTCCTTATTTGCGAATAGCAATTTGCTAATCGCAAATAAGGAAGCTGTAGAAATCGCAATTAAAATTGCGATTTCTACATGAATACCGTTTTGCAAGTCCTTAATAGCAATTCCTTAATAATCGCTATTAAGGACTCGCAAAACGGGACAATGATGAATCTAGGGGATAGTGTTTTGGCAAGTGGTGGGTATACTTCATCCCAAAATTTTTCAAAGCGAGCGCTTTCTTTAAACATAAGGAACTTGCTTGTTAAGGTTCCGCTCGCTCTTTCATTTAATCTACTGTATTCTATGTATTCCCAGAATGATGATTTTAACACCTTTTTGAATTTTGAGTTAATGATGATGGATCTTTCCAAAAGTGTGATAAACCGATCATTTCTAACCAAGTACAAACATATTTGAGCCATATGATACTATTGTTAATATCCAAATCCATTATCTCTTTTCGACCATCCCTGTAGTCTAACAACTCAGGTGTCGACCAGACTCTTACCCATAGCATCAATGGTCTCAGAGCCGCGTGATGGTCAGTACGTTTCATGTTCAGATCAAGAATAATCGGTATTAGTGGCGTACGTACAGGTAATCTTAGCAGTGCTCTATAAAGTTTGTTTTCACCAACCTCAAAAACCTTTTTGCACGAGGGTCTCCACAGTTCAGCTCCATATAATGCTGCAGATTGGGATTAACTCCGAAATCGGCCGTTACCGACCGGTATTTGGCTATCTACATCGGGCCCTTTGTCTTACAATCTTTTCGTATGCAGATGATACACAACTGGTGTTCTCCCTGTCGACAACTGATAAAAATAACACCTCCTCTCTCCGCTCTGGGTTACAGAGCATGGCAAAGTGGATGCACTCCAAGAAATTAAAATTAAATGGAGATAAAACTGAACTGCTAATTTTTGGAGAACAAAAAGAGCTGTGGGGACCTGCACGTTGGCCAACAGAAATGGGCCCTCCCCCGGCAGCAGTTCCTTCGGCCCGAAACCTACGAGTAATAATTGATGAAAAATTGACGATGCGCGCTCAAGCTGCTAAAACAGCTTCAGTCTGTTTCGCCATTCTTAAATGGCTGAGGAAAATTTTATGGCAACTCCCTGAAGGGGCGCAAAAAACTGTAGTTCAGGCCTTGATCGGCTCAAGGCTGGATTATGGGATCATTCTTTTCCTAGGTGCCAACAAAGAGATCACGCGCCGGCTACAGGTTGCCCAAAATGCGGCAGCTAGGGTACTTCTACATCTACCTGGGCGGTCGCATGTCTCTGAACATTTACTTAATCTGCATTGGCTCAAGATGGGCAACAGAGCTAAATTCAAAGCATTATGTTATATGTTCAAAATAAACACAGGGGAAGCACCAGAGTACCTATGTATATTGGTTCAGAAACACATTCCGGCTCGAAATCTTCAATCAACACATCAGGCGAGATTTGTTGCCCCGAGATTTAAACGAGCACGAATGGGCGGACGCTCCTTCGGATATATGGCGCCAGTCATGTGGAACTCAATTCCGCTAAAACTGCGCCTGGAACCCAATTACATAAGATTCCGGAAAGGTATCACGGCATGGCTTTTCAACCAAGAATAAGAATAACAAGCTAACTCCTCCTGGTAGTGAACTGATCCAAGGCGCCGGGAAACCCTCAGGGTAGCTGTTGCACCATACAAGTGGAATAAATAAATAAATGTTCCAATTTTTGTTCATTTAAAATCAAATTCTCCCTGAAGGTTTTGTGAGGGCTTATAGCCATGTATTTTGTCTTATTTGTATTGATCTCAAGGCCTTTTTTGTTGCAGTATGTTTGGAATAAATTTAGTAGACATTGTAGTCCCCTGGGCGTTTGAGATATAAGTATAGTATCGTCAGCGAAAAGGAGGGCTGGTATCCTTTCTCCCCTCAATTTTGGTGCATTGTTTTTGCAGCCCTCCAAAAAAGAGGGTTTATTGTTGACGAATGGTGAAAATAACGTGGGAGCCAACACACAGCCTTGGCAAACCCCCCTTTTTATGGGGATTGGACTGGTTAGTTCGCCTCCCGGGCCCCACCTAACTTTGACATAGTTATTATCATGCAATCTCATAATCTGTTCTAAGAGGTTAGTTGGCAGCTGAGTGTCTCCCATAACTGATCTCGGGGAATGAGATCAAACGCAGCCCTGAGATCTACAAAGGCTACATATAAATGACCCTTCCTTATGTTAACATACTTCCAACACAGGCAACAGAACCTGAAGACCTGGTCTATAGTGCTTATCTTAGATCTAAATCCTGCCTGGAACTTAGGGCCATATGTATCAAGCAAATTTGCATTTGCAAAGGCCGAAATTCGCAGAATTTCGGCCTTTGCGAATGCGAATTTGCTAAATGGTATGTATAAAGCAAAATCTGGTGCAAAATAAGGAATCGCAAAATTTGCGATTCCTTATTTTGCAATTGCATTTAAGGAATCGCAAATTTTGCGATTCCTTAAATGCAATGTATGAAGCAAAAAAAATTTGCAAAATGTCCTTAAGGAATCGCAAATTACCACCAACTTCTAGTTGGTGGTAAGTTGCGAATTCCTTGAAAAATGCACATTTTTGCATTTTTCAAAGTGCCATGTGTCGCACATACATGCCCTTAGGGCATGTATTTGCGCCACATGTGCACCCATGCATATTTCAGGGGTGCAACAGGGTGTCCTTTGGACACCCCTGCACCCTTGAAATTATTCTCAATTTGCGATTAGCAAATTGCGAATCGCAAATTGAGAATAACTTCCCATTCATTCCTATGGGCCTCCTGGCCCATAGAAATGAATGGGAAAGTATTCCTTAATTGCGATTCGCAATTTGCTAATCGCAATTAAGGAATTTTAAGAAATCGCAAAAAAAATCCGATTTTGTACATACATACCTATTTGCGATTCTCAAATAGCGATTTCTAAAAAATCGCTATTTGAGAATCGCAAATGGGTATCTTGATACATATGGCCCTTAGAGAGAACTGTTTTATCCTCAATCCATGTGTTCATGCGATTTAAAATATGCCTTGCATAGATCTTTTGTAAAATATCAATTAAACTAATTGGGCAATAGCAGGATCGCTCCTATTGCCCTTTTTAAAAATTATAACGATTTCTGCCCACCTCCATGTCTCCGGAAAATCTGCGCCCGCGGCTACAGCATTACATAAACAGTAAATATAGGGGCCCCAGACACTAATTTCGTGCCTATATAAATCTCCCGGTATTTTATCCAGTCCGGGTGCTTTCCCATTTTTAACTGAATTGATAGCTAAAATTGTTTCCTCTAAGTCAAAATATAGTTTGACTTTGCTTGGACTTGATAATAATCTATCCTTCAGTACAATCCCACCATTCTCTGGTGCTCCATATAATTTAGTAAAGTGCTAAATCCAAGTCATCTCATCAAGGTAAACATCCCTGGTTTCTTCTCCTTTTGTATTTCCTTTAGCCACAAGTCTCCAGAATAACATTTGGGGCCCGATGTAGGTCGCCAATTACCGGTCGGTAACGGCCGATTTCGGCTGTTATCGACCGGTATTTGGGATTTGGCATGTAGGTAGGTTTAATTTACAGAATCGGTATATTTACCTATTCGGTAAATTTAATGATTCTGTAAAATACCGAATCGGTAAATTTACCGAATCAGTAAATACCGATGTAGGTGGCACTGAAAACAGTGCCACAGGCCATTACCGATTCGTTATTTACCATGTAATACTATTACATGGTAAATAACGAATTCCAGTGTACATGCACATCTGTGCATGTACACCTGTGCCATGTGGCACACAGACATGCCCTAAGGGCATGTATGTGTGTCACATGGCACACAAGCCAGAAACAGGGGTGCAACAGGGTGTCAAAGTGACACCCTGTCCCCCTTGTAAAATCGGTAATTTTACCGATTCGGTAATTACCGAATCGGTATTTGCTATTGAATCCTATGGGCTTCAAGGCCCATAGGAATCAATGGCAAATACTGATTCGGTAATTACCGAATCAGTAATTACCGAATCTTACCGATTCGGTATTTTTACCGAATTTTTTACCTACATAGCAATTACCGATTAGTAAATACCGAATCGGTAAAATTCGGTATTTACCATTCGGTAATTTGCTATTTCCTACATCTGGGCCTTGGTCTTTATTCTTTGCAGCAATGAGCAAGTCAGACCAATTCTCATCGTCCCATGACACTTTAGCCTTCTCTTGTACTTTCCAGTATTTTTGTCTAGCTTCTTTTACTGTCAACGTGTTGTTATTTTTTATAGCGTGGACCAATTCAGCCTGAGCAGTGCGACAATCCTTATTATACCAAGACTTCCCTCCCAACTTGGGCTTTACTTCTCCTCCAATCTTTTTTGGCATTTTTGTTACCAGAGGGACAAGTGCTTTGTAAAACTCATTGTGTAAATCTAGGAATATATTTCCCTCCGGTAATATAGTCATATGTCTTTCAAAAATATTGGCAAGTGTGTTATAAATACTTGCCAGTACTTCTCCATGCTCCAACATATATGCCCATTTTACTGAGCGACGATTATTACTACCTATAATGTCGCCGGAACTTAGGTGGGCTGTATCGTTACTCTTAATTACACTAGGGAGTAATCTATTATAAAATACCAACTGGAGCGGACGATGATCACTCTCTATTCTTGGGATAATCTCTAAGTCTACTGCAAACGGCCAAAAATCAAAAGATACAATTATGTAATCAATTTGGCTCTGAGATTTGCTTCTACAAAATGTCGGGCCTTTGGTATATCTTATGGGGATGTATGACGGTACAATGTGTGGTATTGCCACGCGTACCGTTACAACACAGGTTTTTCAACGCAAGTCGTTACAACGACTTGCGTTGGGGGGCACTGGATAGTGAATAGTTGAATTTACTATTCCAACTCCAGTCCCCGTGGATAGTAGGGAAGGTGTTGGATAGTAAATTAAACTATTCCCTATCCTAGAGCGCCCTCCAGCGAAAGTTGTTGTAACAACTTTCGTTCTAAAACCTGCGCTGTAATGGTACCGCGTTGTTAGGGTTTCGTTGAAAAGGATGTTCCCCTCTGATGGTAAACGGCCGTTAATTGCTCTCAGGCCATGCCCAGCCGTTAACCTCTTAATTTGGAGTGCAAGCACAGTACATGGAACCGGGTTACTATTATAGAGAATAGGAATCTTGTTAGCGCTATTTTCATAATCTAAAATATTTCCAAGCCCTATAATAGGTTCATAATTACAATTGAAATCGCCACCTGTTACTATACTTATTCTTGTATCTAATAGATTTAAAATAGAGTCCATTTGTTCTATTGTAGAAGACTCCTTGGTAATTGGGCTAGGTCTATTATAGATATTATATAGGTGCAGCACCCTCCTATCTTTAGTTGATATTTTTAATCCGAGTATATCTGGTGAGTCAATGCGCAATTGGGTAACTCTGATATCGAGGGTTACTTTTACCCATATTACAAGGCCTCCCGAGGCCCTCCCTCTTACTGATGGGACTGCGTCTACATAAAAAGTGTTATACCCTACTCTGTGTGGAATCTTTGGGGCATATTACCAACAACTAGTGATAATTATTGCTATGTTGGCTTAGCGGCAATATTTTTATCGCCGAGCTGCGGCGATTTTTATCGCTTAGGAACCTTGCTATTACCTTGCTATTACCCGGCGCTTCCTGCTGGAGTCAGTGGTAAGCGCCGCAGTGGGAGTGCTGGGATTTGGAGTCCTTGCCCCCTGATTGCGGCAATGAAGGGACCGACAGCAGGAGCGGGAACGGGAGCAAAAACAGCAAAGCACCCAGGTAGGCTTCAAAGAAACGTTGCATTCTCTCAGACCGAGTTGTGGAGTAGTGTGTGGCTTCCTTGGTTTGAGCAACCCGCCAGGCTCCAGCCGCTCTCCACTTTTCAAGCGCCTCTTGGCGCTTCCTGCTGGCGTCGGTGGTGAGCGCCGTAGGGGGAGTGCTGGGACTTGGAGTCCTTGCCCCCTGGTTGCGACAATGATGGGAGCGGGAACGGGAGCAAAAACTGCAAAGCACCCAGGTAGGCTTCAAAGAAACGTTGCGGTCTCTAAGACCGAGTTGTGGCGTAGTGTGTGGCTTCCTTGGTTTGAGCAATCCGCCAGGCTCCAGCCGCTCTCCACTTTTCAAGCGCCTCTTGGCGCTTCCTGCTGGCGTCGGTGGTGAGCTCCGCAGGGGGAGTGCTGGGACTTGGAGTCCTCGCACCCTGGTTGCGGCGATGATGGGAGCGAGAACGGGAGCGGGAGCAAAAACAGCATGGCACCCAGGTAGGCTTCAAAGAAACGTTACGGTCTCTCAGACCGAGTTGTGGCGTAGTGTGTGGCTTCCTTGGTTTGAGCGACCTGCCAGGCTCCAGCCGCTCTCCACTTTTCAAGCACCTCCTGGCGCTTCCTGCCGGCATCGGTGGCGACGCCGCAGGGGGAGTGCTGGGACTTGGAGTCCTTGCCTCCTGGTTGCGGCGATGATGGGAGCGAGAGCGGGAACGGGAGCAAAAACAGCAAAGCACCCAGGTAGGCTTCAAAGAAACGTTGCGGTCTCTCAGACCGAGTTGTGGCGTAGTGTGTGGCTTCCTTGGTTTGAGCGACCCCAAGTGCAATTACTTTCCAGGGACCGGGGTTGTGATTTGAATGGTGCAGCAGGTGCAGGGGCACAGGGACCAGAAGCTTTAGGAAACCCACTGATTGCTATATTTTACTACTAAACAAGCCACCCGGAGTGCTTCTTTGGATCTTTTGTAACCATTGCACCCAAAGTAACACATTTCCTAAAGCATCACTATAATAAAAGCTGCAACCATTTGGACTTTTCTGTCTTCCTACAACTTAGGTTACATTCAGCGCATTTATATGGCACATTTTCACCGTTTTTGTACGGTCCTAAAATGCTTTTGAATCTGGAGGCACTAATACCTTGGCAAGGGCATTCTCCAATCTATAACATCAGCACTTCAGCCTTTGTAAAGACTATCGGCCAGATTCATGAAACGAAAATCGGCTCGCAAAGGGCCAGATTCTGAGAATCTGGCCCTTTGCGAGCGCAATTATTGCATTTGGGATTCATCATCCCAAATGGCATAATCGCTATTATAGAATTCGCTATTGTGCGAGGAATTGCATTTAGGGAATCTCTATTTGAGATTCCTTAAATGCAATTCATCAACCAATTTTAAATTGCGAATTCGCAATATTTGGCCGCTATTTACCACGAAGTCTGACTTCGTGGTAAATAGCGAAAAAATAGATTAAAGCACTTTAGTGCATTTTTTTCTTTTGCATGTTACACACACACATGTCCTTTGGACATGTGTGTGCGCAACACCTGTGTAAATTTACATTTCAGGGGTGCTACAGGGTGTCCTTTGGACACCCTGGCACCCTTGAAATCACAATCTTATTTGCGATTAGCTAATTGCTAATCGCAAATAAGGAATAACTCCCCATTCATTCCTATGGGGCTTTAGGCCCATAGGAATGAATGGGGAGTTATTCCTTATTTGCGATTAGCAATTTGCTAATCGCAAATAAGGAATGTGTAGGAATCGCTATTTATTTAGCAATTCCTACATGAATCCCGTTTTGCAAGTCCTTAATAGCGTTTCCTTATGAATCGCTATTAAAGACTCGCAAAACGGCCCTTTCATGAATCTAGCTGTATATAAATACTTATAACTTACCATTTGGCATTTCATACCAAGCAATGGCAAAGCCAATAGGTCTTGTGTATGTGAGATCTATTGGTGTTGTCAATGTTTTTTTAGCCATATCACACAGCAGCGCTAGTTTCAGCGCAGCAGAACGGAGAAAAAAACGCTATAACGTTGACAACGCTGGCTGCGTCATACAGCTTTTTACATGACTTTCAGCCATTTGCGGCATTAATAAAAAAAACATTAGCAGAGCCAATAAATCTCACATAGGCAACACCTATTGGCTTTGCCAAGGATTATTACTCCTGAGAACGTACAGAAACCAAGATGTTTCCCAATTTGCATTTTTATTTTAAAACAGAAAACTAGGCAGCAGGTCTCTTCTTCGAGTGACTTTCCAAGCTGTCAATCATGTCTGCCCAACCACTATCTATGCAGATGAGCCGTGCGGGGAGGTACAACAGGGGCGGCGACATTCACCCCAGTATCTGCCCACGCGCATGGCACCACTGGCTTCATATGGGTGCATCTGTGTTTAATCTAAGGCTGATTATAAATAACACATTCCACTCCACAGCACCTTCAATGATTAAATAAATATGGAAATATTCTAGTTGTAATTCCTTTTTCACAGCACCCACAAAAAATATGGATAAATACTGACAGGATGTGCAAAAAAGAAATATGGGTGACTACAGAAGGAAATGTTAAAAAAAGAAATATCATAAGACCAGGAGGGAGGCCTATAATATGCTCATAATAGGCGTGAATTCTAGCAGGTGCCCAGTGGTAGCCAAAGCAACAGATTTAGCACTGCACAGAGCTAATTAATTCCAGGAACAGCGTCAAATCACAAGTTAAATGTAAAGTCATCTTCAGTGAGGCGTGCTGGATCTGTGCAGCTGTGGAGGACAACATTATGCAGCAGTGCTGACTAAATTATGCGGCAAGGAAATGAAAATTAGGAGGAAAGGACAACAAAACCACTTAAAACCTGTTTTTTTTAATGGTATAATTATCGAGCGGGGGTGACATTTTAATGCACTGGTACATTTAAAAACAGCTGCACAGACCAGCGCGGAACAGCTCATATGTGTTAAGCATGTATGTCACAAGGAGGTACTTCAGAATTCAAGACATTGGACTTTACAACAATCATTAGCTAAGCCAGTAAGGGCCATATGTATCAACATTCCGTTTTGCGATTCCTAAATAGCGATCTTTAAGGAATCGCTATCTAGAAATCGCAAAATTGTATGTATGTAGAAATTGGCTTCTTTTTAGCGATTTCTTAAGATTCCTTAATTGCGATTAGCAAATTGCTAATCGCAATTAAGGAATAATTTCCCATTCATTTCTATGGGCCAGGAGGCCCATAGGAATGAAGGGGAAATGTGCGATTCGCACTTTGCTAATCGCAAATTGAGAATAATTTCAAGGGTGCAGGGGTGTCCAAAGGACACCCTGTTGCACCCCTGAAATCTGCATGGGTGCACATGTGGCGCACATACATGCCCTAAGGGCATGTATGTGCGTCACATGGCACTTTGAAAAATGAAAACATATGCATTTTGAAAGGAATTCGCAACTTACCACCAACTAGAAGTTGGTGGTAATTTGCGATTCCTTAAGGCCAATGTGCTATTTTTTTTGGCTTCTTACATTGCACTTAAGGAATCGCAAAATTTGCGATTCCTTAAATGCAATCGCAAGATAAGGAATCGCATAGTTTGCGATTCCTTATTTTTCAAACAGATTTCCTTGATGCATACCATTAGTCCAAATTGCATTCGCAATCGTTTGCAAAGTCAATTTGGCTTGATACATATGGCCCTAAGTCTCATATGTGAAGGCAAGTGCCAAAATACTGGTTTTGCAAATGGTTGTTTTAAAGTTTTTGCTTTGGAAGAACCCGTTTGTACATGTGTCGAACACATTCACACCCATTGATCGCAAAATATGCATACGTGTGTGTACACAGAGGCCATCATGTCACCACTCCAAGATGGCTGCCATACTCATGCATGGATGCTTATGAGTCACTGCATATGCATCTTGGCGCACACTTAGAGGCTAATTACGAGTGTGGCTGTCTTCCGACCACCACCCCCATGGTGGGACAGCAATGGAGGTCCACCGTCGGCCGGATTATGACTTTCAAAGTCGTAGCGGTGGTGGACCGCCGCCTGCGCCAGGAAACCGCCATTCCCTGTTGGTGGCGCACAAAGGCACAATGTGGCATGCTGGTGCAGTCCAGCTGAGCATATTACGGGCTCCTCCACCACCAGCAGTTTCAAGGCAGGCTCCCCGCCATGAAGGAACAAAGGGGACCCTAAAAGGTCCCCAAGCCCCCCGGCCATGGGGATGTTTTCAGAGGGGCACAACATAAGCTCCCATGTCCGCTTGCACCCCCAGTTCCACAACGGCACGGACGTCACCGTCCATGACAAGGTGGAACATTTTTGCTGTTCCCATTATGCTGCCTGTTTTCTGGCACCGCCACGCAAAGACCGCCCGCCTGCAGGAGAAAAACTCGTAATCAGATGGGCGGTCTTTGCGTGGCTTTGGCGCAGCCACACCGGCCGAGAGCCGGCTCAACTGCGCCAAAGTCGTAATCAGCTCTTTAGTCCTAATATTCTAGTGCCCATTTGTTATTTTACCATTTTTACATAAATGGTAAACTAAAATAAAACAACTAAAAGTATGAAGGAATACATAAAAATAAAGTAAATGCCCAACAGGACTTAGCAGCTATTGGGCCGTATGGTAAATTATAAAAAAACAAAAAAACATATGGGCGAGGACGGGCAGCAAAAAACTGGAGCAATTTAGGTATTTGAAAGTGGTTGGGGGTCGGATTACCACCAAAAAACTCCCCAGCCCAAAAAATATATGAAAATCTTGTGGCTGATGTGAACTACTTTTTAAGTCGTTCACACCCACCATATTCCGCGGGCTGATCCTAAGGCTGACGGACAGCCCTGTCAACCAATCCTTGAAGCCATGCCTGTAGGTGAGGAGTTAAAAGATGCCCACATGCAGACTCCACTAACATCTGAGCGCTTTTTGGAAATAAATGATACTTTGTTGACTAGGCGCCATGTTCCTTACAGGGCAGTTAACCTAGCGCCGAGACTCTCTTGCAGTAGCTTCGCCCTCTACAAATCCCATCATTCATTCATTCATTCAGATCCCATCATTCATCCATTCATCCATTCAAAACCCATCATTCATTCATTCATCCATTCAAAACCCATCATTCATTCATCCATCTATTCAAATCCCATCATTCATTCTTTGGGAACAGAGCCTTTGGTCGGAGCATGCTTTTATGAAAATGCTGTCACAAAGCATTTTTGTGTTTAAAAATAAGTATTCTTGCCACCCTTTGTGAATTACATTTAACTGCATATTTGATTGTTTCCTTCTGTGGACAAAAATCCTCCCCCAACCATTCAAATGTTGAGGTTCACACTCTCTGGGCGAAAATGTCATCTTTAAACATGCCTGAGACAGAAATGAAGAGCAGAGAAGTGTCCATCTAAGTTTTAAAGCATGTCAAGCAAGGGACTGCAACCAGCTGCAGGAATGTAAACAGCTTTTGATCTGGTCGAGCTGCAAACACAGCAACGTTTGCTGGCCTCTGCAAATCCTGCAGTAGAAGTGGCGGCGAGCTGCAGATTCAGCCTTCACATGGACAAGATGCAGAAGAGAGCTCCAGAGTCCCCAATGACCCTGCTTTAGACACAGCTTTCTCAGAGTAGGTTCAACAATCACAGACCTGCTCTGCCCTGCTCTCTCAGGGTGCTCTAGATGCCTTGGTATGAGAGTGGTGTAAGAGATGAAATGAGAAACACACTGGCTGACAAGCAGTCAACAGAAGCATAACCCTCAGACTGGGAAGAATCAGTTACCATTGCACAAGCATTGCACAATGCAAGCACTGCTTTGTGCATTAGGTGATCCAGTGTTACAATGACAAACTCGTGCCCATGTCGTGTGCCCGGTGTCTCTCATGGGCTTCATTCCAGGGTGCCCCTCTGCCCAGGACTGGGCATTTGCTGTAGTTAGTTTACACACTTAAGAAACTCTATTACAGGGTGCATGGTTATTCGTCTCAATGGAATGTTGGAGACATTTGTAAAAACATTGCAGTTTATAATGCATATCACCCCTTTCAAAACAACATTCATTTGTCAGTGGATTTGGCACCTCACGTGCTGGGGGTTCAGACCAGAATTGAAAACATTGCTTGTTGGCATAACGTGCTAATGAGAGCCTCAGTTTCTGTGTCTGTGGGAGGGACCTTTTGCAGGACATTGCCCATCAGCCATACATAGTGCCAATATCGGCAACACACCTAACCCGCAAACACAGCAATACCATAATAAAGAACACACAAGACACATTGGTTGTTGGAGAAAACATTGCTGCGGGTTTATTTTGCATAAGAAATATGCCAACATAGAGCTAGCAGTAGATAAAATACGGAAAATGGAGGGGATGTTTTCTAATTTTATTTGGAGCTATCATAAAATTTGACGTGCTTATAAATATTTGACTCAGCCAATTGATCGGGGGGGGTTGTGCCTGCCTACCTGATGAGCCAAATTGCACCGTGGCATAACCAATCGGTGCTAACCATTTTAAGGGATAACTCCTTACATCCTGTGGACCATCAGTCCATCCATTTACTCACAGCCCTTGCGGGGGGCGGAGCGTATCCAGGCAAGCCCGGTTACTCAGGTTTACAACCGCCGGAAGGACTAACGGGGCGCCGTTGTTCCTCCAGGCAGGGTCCTGCCGTAAGGACCGCCTGGGGCTATTTGGCATTTGCACCCTTCTTCTGGTGCTGAAGAGGGTATCCCTATGTACCATTCAGCCTCTGGATCACCCTGTAACTCCGCCTGCAACACAAAATAACATATTATCAGCCTTCCTACCCTAGCCACACTTCCAGCCCACACGCCGAGTAAGAGGTAGGAAGGGAGATGGCGTGATGCCTTGATGCAATAGGATCGCCAGCTGGGCAGGGGAGGTAGATATACCTACCCTGCTCACTGGCATGCTGGAAAGTAGCGCCGGACCCCAGGGGGTCCAAACACTAGCCCTGTCGGGTTAATGTCCTCATTTGGCACTAAGGTGGCCCCCCTCCTAGGGGGGCCCCTGCGTGGGCCGCGGGCAGCCTCATAGTGCCAATATCAGCAACACACCCAACCCGCAAACACAGCGATACCAAGACATATTGGTTGTTGGAAAAAACATTGCTGCAGGTTTATTTTGCATAATAAATATGCCAACATGGTGGGTGAACTTACGGGCGATCCAAGAACAGGCAGCCCTATGCTTCCTGCCCACCTGATGAGGCAAAGTGCACCGTGGCATAACCAATCGGTGCTAATCATTTTGGGGGATTATCCCTTACATCCTGTGGACCACCAGTCCACCCATTTACTCATGCCCCTTGAGGGGGCAAAGTGTATCCAGGCAAGCCCCGGTTGCTCAGGTTTACAACAGCCCGAAGGACTAACGGTGCGCCTTTGTTCCTCTAGGGTCCTCCCGTAAGGACCTCCTGGGGCTATTTGGCATTTGCACCCTTCCTTTGGTCATGAAGAGGGTACCCCATGTACCATTGAGCCTCTGGATCACCCTATAACTGCGCCACAGCTCTGGGTGTGGCACCCGTCATACCCGGGGCCCCCCACCAAGGCAGGCATTCTTACTTACACCCTGCTGATTCTAGGGCATCACCCAGGTCCGGCAAAACAGGACCATGCCCAATCTAGATAAATGGACCCCCATCCCCATCAAAACATCCCGTGGTCTTGGCAAGCAAGACCCGAGTCTGATAAATCCAGAAACCCCTCTGTTCCGTGAATTCTGCGCATGGCGCTGTTTACCCTCCAGCAAGAAATTTCAACGGCCTCTCCAGACCCGGAGAATCCCCATTTACCTTTGACATGGTTAGCAGTCCTTCTGGCTGGACAATTCACATCTACCTCTGCAGGTGTTTCCCGGCCCCTTGGAAAGCTATAAAAACTGCACTGGTCATGAGAACCGTCATAAGCACAACATTTTAACATGGACATGCCTCTAAGTGAGAATGGCTCTACCCAGGCATAAGCCCAGAGTTACACATGCATTAAACCCACAGGTACACCTTTAAGGTTTGTTAAAGAGATCATGCCTAATTCACCGAGCCCTTCAGATTATATATGATTTTGGATTAGAGTTGAACCAAGCCCTCATGCTTGGTGTCCTTGCGCATGGCTTATTTACCCTTCCGTAGGCAGGTTTGCTGCCCTCCACTTAACTCAGCGCCGAGACACCTACGGGTATTTGTGCGCTTAACAAATTACATAAATAAAATAAATGCTATTCTCTGTTTTAATCACAGCTTTATTTACCCCGTGGGCGTGTTCCATGGCCTTCCCGGGGTTGCGGCAACTATTCACTATTTCGACCACTTTTAAGACAGAAATCCCTGTGGTGCCCTTTGCGCCACTAAGGGCCTTCTTGTTAGGTGTTGCCGCGTCATGTGTTTACCCATTGCCGCCCAGTGTCTGGTGGAGTTCGCCTCCAAGGCTATTGGTATAATTGTTATCAGTTATTAATTATGTCCGCACAATACCCTCTGACCTCCGTTATATGGGAGTACAGTACAGCGCCGGCCAGAGATATTACAATAAACATAAAACTACTGCTCTCCTCGTGACCAGGCTTCTGGGTGGTATACTCCCTTGTTCGCTGTGTACCATTATGGGCGGTTCCATATGGTAAGTAAGTAAGTCATTTATTATGCATGATTAATTAAAACCGTTGCATTCAGAGCATTACAGGTTGATATAAAAAAAAAAGTTACATAAGAAAAACAATTAAAGTGAGTATAAGATTAAAAACTACCTTGCATTGGTACTAAAAGACATAAAATTGTTCCGATTGAAGTAGCACTGCTGACACAGGATAGCAGGTCTTTCTGAGATCATTTGGGGCCAGATGTAGGTCGGTCGGTAACGGCCGAAAATCGGTATTTTCGGCCGTTACCGACCAGTATAGAAGAATTGGTATGTAGGGGCATATTTTTACCGAATCGGTAAATTTACCGATCGGTAAATTTACCGATTCTGTAAAATACCGAATCGGTATTATTTACCGATTCGGTAACTTTGAGATGTAGGTGGGACTCTTCTGAGTCCCACAAGCCTTACCGAATCAGTATTTTACCATCAAATCCAATTTGATGGTAAAATACCGATTCCGGTGTGCATGCACATGTGTGCATGCACACCTCTGCCATATGACAGGCAGACCTGCCCTTGGGGCATGTATGCCTGCCACATGGCACCGAGCCTGTTTTGGGGGGGCCAGAGGGTGTCAAAGTGGCACCCCCTGCACCCTTGTGAAATTCGGTATTTACCGATTCGGTAAATACCGAATCGGTAATGCCCATTCATTCCTATGGGCTTCAAAGCCCATAGGAATGAATGGGCATTACCGATCGGTATTTACCGAATCGGTAAATACCGATTTTTCTCCGATTCGGTATTCCAGCACATCTGGAATACCTACATACCCACCCCTCAGATTTACCGATTCTTAATTACCGAATCGGTAAATTTCGGTAATTAAGAATCGGTAAATCAATCCTACCTACATCTGGCCCTATATGTGCTGCGTAATGTTAAAACTGATGCAGCGGGCCAGTTCAGAGTCTGTTATAGTCTCGGTTGGTCTCTGCTGTTGGCAGCAAATAATTTTCAGTCTCTGTGCTATCAGGTCAAAGAATTTTGTAAGGCGACAGTTTAGCTGCAAAAAAGAAGGATTAAAACACAGCATCACTGCCTGTCTGCAGGACCTTACTCCATGCTGCTTAAATTGTGGTTTTAACAGGCTTTTCCGTATGTCGTCCAGCTTCTTGCATATGCATATAAGGTGAATCAGGGTCTCAGGGTCTTTCGCATAAAAACAACACAAGTAATCAGTTCCTCTTCTTTCCCACGGTGGCATGAATGGGTTGATCGGGCCGACTCCCAGCCGTAGTTTTAAACATTTTTCTTTGGTCTCGAGCTTGGATCCGTCCTTGAGGTAGGGCTGAGGTTTTAGGACATCGAAGTTATTAAGTACAACCCAGCCATGAGCTCTTTTGGAAACCAAGGGGCATATTATCAAGGGGCTTTATCTCCGCTTTTTTGGCTTTAAAAGCCAAGAAAGCGGAGATAAAATTATCTCCCTATTACCAAGCTGTCGCCAACACCAGTTAGCGACAGCTAATAGGAGATAGTGACCATCTTGGGCCCCGCTTTGCATGTCAGTGATATTTATCACTAATGACATGCAAAGTGGGCGTGCCAAGATGTTAGCGACTGAAAACAGTCACTAACATCGCTATCTCCTATTACCAACTTTTGGAGATATTCGCGCTAAGCGCGAATTTCTCCAAAAGCTAACACCTGCCCTGAGCAGTTCTTAGCCATGTTATCCAATGGGAGGTGGATAACATGGCTAAGAGCATTTGCTCGATAATGCATGAATATCGCTGACTTTTCAGCGATATTCATGCATTGCGGCCATTTTTTATCGCATTTGCGATAAACCTTGCTAATAGCAAGGTTTATCTGCGATAAAAATCGCCGATTTGCGGCGATAATTTTTGTCTCTAAATAAGTTAGAGACAAAAATTATCTCTATTGGTTGGTAATATGCCCCCAAGTTCTTGTCCTCTATAGCTGATGTGAGCCTGGTCGATTTTGTTACTATTTTTTTAAAAACCAAATGGCCCATTGGTGTATTCCAGGCATCTGACAGGCAGAAGGCCTGCTGATAGTTCTGTAGGTAGACGTTAACTGGTGATTTTCCAGTGCGGGTCAGCTCTAGCCAAAGGAGGTTATTCAAGGTCCCTCTCTCACCTGCTCTGATTTTGTGCCAACTCTTTAAGAAGGCTCCCTGCCTTTCTATTTCCTGTTTCTGGATCCCAAATTCCAGCCTTATTTGAGCAGGTGAAACATATTTGGAGAGCTGAAATATCGCCAGGTAGGAGGTTGCGATTATACAGTTGAGGGTAGCAGCATCTCTTCCTGTCATGGATTCGCTCCCATAGGTGATTACTGGTTGCAATTTTGCATGCAGGACCTTTAAGAGGGGGTCAAGTGTCAAATCCGGTTGCAATTTCTTCAGGGGCTTTAATGTCATGCAGGTCATTACTCCCTTCCTTCGTAGAGATTCAAGTTGTGGTTTGAAGGAATTTTTTTTATCTAGGAGAACGACCAAGTATTTGTAGGAACTTACGTGGTCCAGGCGTTTACCTTCCATATGGGGGGTTGACTAAACCCTTGGT
Organism: Lissotriton helveticus; assembly: GCF_964261635.1. Lineage (NCBI taxonomy): Eukaryota > Metazoa > Chordata > Amphibia > Caudata > Salamandridae > Lissotriton > Lissotriton helveticus. The sequence goes on along the minus strand of NC_136065.1, from coordinate 2,123,345,787 downwards.
TACCCCCCTTGCTTGACGAGTCCACATTTGGAGGTTCACTGATGACCATGTATGGTACCAAGAGAAATATGGACCCCTTGAGAGGGTCATCGGGCGGGGACAGGGTGGAGTCTTGTGATAGATGTTGTGCGTCATGCTGGTGTCCCCACCCGAGTAGTTGCTCATAGACCGCTTGAGCCAACGGTATATTTAAGTGCCAAAAAGGTTTGCCAATGCTTTGGATTTGAGGACATGGGGTAAAACATATGAGCGGATGTACCAGCACCTTCTTAAATATGTACGCAAGACGTGCACTGGTAGTTGTCCAAATTTGGTCTCCAACCTAGCTTTTTACACCACTATTGAGGTAACAGCACCCTTTTAGGAATGACACACTCCGCCCCACCTGACTGAATAGCGCTTTTTCGTGTGTGGCCAATAACCCTTCTTTTGCTAAAGGTATACCGGTGTGCCTAACGGATGCCATTGCTTTTGAATCGCGATAACCTGTGGTGAGTTATACGAATCAATTTACCTGCATCTTCTCGGAAAATGCAAATTTGTTCTGGTGGTTGTCCGCATATGTGCTCCAAACCCATCTGTCTCAACACTATGGAGGCCACTGCACACTTTTTAGGTGACAACTAATGCAGCCCACCTGGCTGAGGGGCAACAGGTTGTCTTGGCTTAATTGCAGGGACCCCTAGCCCAACCTCATCCTTACAGTATTCTGCTTCATGTCAGTCTTGCCAGCAAGTCCGTCACACCTGCCTGCGATTTTCTGCTCGTGAGTCGCCCTGCTGATGTTCCCACCCTAGCGTGAGTAGCCCACTGCAAACATCTGCTCTTGTATTCCAGAATGCAGATCAGCGATAGAAAAGCTTCTGGAGGGGTAGAGCAGGAAGACAGTATGTACAACATTCAATCCCATTCTAACTGCGGGCTCTAGTTGGATGTTGTGTTGCCGTATTGATGCACTGACCCTACTATGATGTGTAAAGGCTCAACTATCTGATGAACCGAGAAATATGTGACCTTTAGCAAAGGAGTCCTTGTGTACTTGCTGTGAATCCCTCTTTTCTTACAGGAATTCTGCCTGTTCCGTTTATCTGTGGTGTTTTCCCCCCAGACTTCCCAGGCAGTTTACTGCTAACCATGTGAACAGCTGCTGGCGCTAATGATGGAAATCTCCCAGTTGCCACCTGAACCTATACACCGCCGCCATAATGTGCTACGTTGTAAGCAATGAAGTACCTAACTTATATCTCTTCACCTTAGAAAGCTACAAAAACCGCACTGGTCATGAGAACCGTCGTAAGCACACCATTTTAACATGGACATGCCTTTAAGTGAGAATGGCTCTACCCAGGCATAAGCCCAGAGTTACACATGCCTTAAACCCACAGATACACCTTTGAGGTATGTAAACCTACCCCTGAATCTGCTTCTCTCCGCTCCTGAAGAGGGAGCCTGTTGCCTGGAGGTACAACCCCTCCACCCCTGAAACTCTCAATGATATCAGCTGGCTGAAGCTGCGACTCTATGCGTTACATTTGTGTGCCTGTGGAAAGTAAATTGCACTCCTTCCATTCGGAGTCTGGGTGAACTTAAGGTGGGTGGGGGGACTGATATCTGCCTTTGCACTCCCAGGGTTATTGTTTTGACCAATTTATGGGACACCTGCTGCTGAAACTGGCCCTTCAGATCTCTGGCTCTATCCTATTGAAGCATGAACCTGAGGCTCTTATCTAAGAAACCTGTATGTATGTGCCAAACATGACGCGTATTTGATCGCACCGTCAACTTGAAAGGTGTGTCGGCTCTGAATAACAGATGCCTATTGATACTTGACTTAATGGTATTCATATTATCGACCTGAGGGGGCTGAAAGGCTAGATGAGCCTGCTGGGAACTGCACCTGTGACCATGTGTAAAAGCAGTCCCCTACCAGGGGTGCAATAGTTCCAACGCTTCCATCTTTTTAAAGCAAGGACTGCCCCACACTAGCAGTGCTCCAACCCTCCCGAATCATAATTGTTTGCACTGTCAAGGTTAGCTTAGGTGATTGTTCCCTTAAAGTCTTGTATGGGGCCTACTTAAAGGTTAAAGAAATGCCTACTCTCTTGAAGGAAAATGATGCACAATTGAACTGGCGGCTACTAATGTTAAACACAAAAGAGGCTGCTCCCAGGTGAGTGACCAAAAGTGCTCAGGGATACATTAATAGTGTGGACATCTCACAAAAAGCGAAGGATTGACCTCACACACCACCTGGTGTCATGCTTAATTGCCCGTCCCCGCCCTCTAAAAACTCGGTTTAATAGAGGGTGGGCATACACCTGGAGACAGGGATGCACTTCTAAAGCTAAGTGGGGGCCCAAAGGAAGTGAGTAAGATTTAAAAACCATTACAGTTGCCAAATTAAATTTTAATAGGATAGGTGACTGCATGGTATTAAAAATGTGGACGGTGGAATGGGGAAATGTATTATCCCCTCACCGTAGTCGGTGAGGGAATTTCACAATTTATCCCTGAGCACTTTTGGTCTCTTACCTGGGAGCAGCCTCTTTTGTGTTGAACATTTTGTGTTGGAGGCTGGCTTGCTCCTAGCGCCCTCTGCCGCCAGTTCCCTCCGCCAGTCAACCCCTGGGATAGTGTGGTTACGGCTACTAATGTTACCCACGCCTACATATACTAGGCTCAGAAAGGGATCGCTTGCCCTATAATTCCCTAGATTCTTGCCTGGCGTTCTTTTATGCCCAGATATACAAAGCAATAATGGCTCTACTTGGTCATCATGACCCGAAATACACATCAAACTCGCAGAGACAAGATGAGGTATGGTAGCCTGCCCTAAACTCTGCGGAAGCAACAACATGTGCGAGCTTGCAACAAACATCTGGAAAAGCATACCAACCAACAAACCATCTACAGCACTCGGGGGTCATGCAGCCACTCCTTGACCTGAATACTAACCAGGTTAAGATTAAGGATGGTATCAAAGGACCCATCTCTCGTCGCATGCTTGCAACACTTACCCTTGCATCACCTTGCATCAGTAAAACCAATGCAGGGTAGCATGCAAAGCTAAGCCCACACAGAAATCACCTGCCTGTGCGGGCACACCAGACATTCAACGCTCCCCAAGCCATCCGAACTGTCGATGATAACCCTCGGCTGTTGCGCCCCTTTGCCCCACCCAGCTTAAAACAGCTGGACATGATGCGGTTTCAAGGTTAAGGATAACAGTCGAGGTCATGTCAGAGGTAAGGCATGTCAGGGTGGGCCAATCCTCCCTTCAGATTGCAACAAAGTATTGATTAGCAAGCATGCCCATCTATTGCAAAAGTCGTCCCCATAGCTGGCTCAGGTGAGATGCCTCGGCGCAAAAAAAGGATCACCAGCTGGGTGAGGGAGGTATATATACCTGTCCCCCCCCCCCCCCGCCCACTGAAGCACCGGAAATGATGCAGTAGCGCCGGACACCCAGGGGTCCAAACACTAGCCCTGTCGGGTTTGTGCCCTCATGTGGCACTAAGGTGGTTATGGGGGCCCCCCTGCATGGGGCGCGGGCAGCCTCATTGTAGTTGTTCAAGAGGTTGAAGGAAAACTTGTACCCTTTGTTTGCACAATTCTTTGCAAATTTATTTCAATGCAATGATATTTTTGACAGTTCTTTAGGCCCAGCAGATTCCTGCATGGATGTAACTCACGCATCTCATATCAGAACTGCTCGATGCCGCGTGCTAACGACAAATATTTTATTTTGATTGAGGATAGGACACATTTCTGGCACAGAATTCAAAAGGTGTTAATATTGCCACTTATTCAATGTCAGGAGGAAGGAAAGATGCATTACAAATTAAACCTGTGAGCCAGTCACAGACCCTGACATCTGGTGCGTTAACCCACTAAGCTCAATATTCTGAGGGGAGAACAGCCATTACAATGCTGGGATTACCCCGCACTACCATTACAATGTGGGGATTGCAACGAAAGTCGTTACAACGACTTTCGCTGGAGGTCGTTGTTGGATAGGGAATAGTTTAACTTTCTATCCAACACCTGCCCTGCTGTCAACGTGGGCTGGAGTTGGAATAGAAAATTAAACTATTGCACTATCCAGCGCCCTCCAGCGAAAGTCGTTGAACCACTTTCGTTGTAATCCCCGCATTGTAATGGCATGCGGGGTAAAAGCCCGCGTTGTAATGACATACAACCATAATATCAACAAGAGAGAGAGGGACACTCACTCTTATTCCCCCTGATGAGTAAACTTGGTAACAACAAAAGAGTGAGTACGAAGGAACAGCACGAGGAAATCCTTGGATCCGGGGTTTAGCCCATATATGTCTGAATCGGGAGAGCGCTGTCTTGGAAATCCCACCAGCAACTCTAACCCCCTCCTGGACCCATGCCGTGAAGTCAGTTGTTACTTCACAGTCCCTTGGCTTTTTGGCACACCAGAAGGCCGAGTAGTAAAACCGTGAGTTTTACCATTCATACACCTCCACAGGTTAGGGTACGCCCATTGGCATCCGCAGAAATTTTTCCAGGGGGGGGGTGGACAAAATTTTAACATCATCACCATCCTCCGCCATGATGTGTGCCAGGTGGGGCACAAGAAACACTGGGGCGCAGGAGGAGCCATGGGGGACAGGAAGCAGGCTGCATATGGTCTCATACCCCATAGGGTTGTTGAGCCACAGCCATCTCTTCCTTTAATAAAGTAAGATTTCTCTGGCGGTTAATGCAAAGATCTGTGTTTTGTCTACACCCAGTTAAGAATCATGAAGTTTAACATGCACATTTAAAAATAATTTTATTTTATGTATCAAGGTAAGCGGGTTACTGCCTTTGACCTCCTCTTGTTACTTGCTGTTCATAACTTGCAATAATTCTAATACATCACAGAGAGCTATGGATTGGCATCAAGGAGCTACATGCAAGTGTCAAGGCATGGGTTTAGAACCTTATTGTTATTTTCAAAATCTGTCTGTTAGCAAGATTGCTAAAAGAGGTCATTCAGAAGTAAGAAAGTCTAACGGGTTTTAGATCATGACTTTGTGTTTCTCCCAACCAGGCACTCTTGACAATTTGTAATCCTCATTGTTTTATTGTGTAACATACTGTAGATTGATTTGAACACTTATGATTTATTGTCTTTTTTAACGTGTGCGTGTGATGTAACATACTCTGACACCCTACACTGGGATGACAAATGCTATGAAACAATTAAATAAAAAAATGAGAACATTTTTAAAATCATAATTTGTGTAATTACCCAGATCTGACATAATTACGGTGTGTGCTCATCTCTTATACACAGAGGTTGAACAACGTCAAAAACCTGCCTCCAAATCATATTTTCCTTGTACAGATCACAAGCTGTGTGTCTTAGTTTCCCTCGATTGCATTAGCATTTAGGTGTTAGGCTCCAGGTAGTTCCCACCATGGTGATACTCAAACAAAAGGAGTGCTGATGGGCCTTTAAATTCAGCCCTTGTTTTGGGGTTCCACCAGGTGATACTCGAACTAAAGGAGGGCTGATGGCCATTTAAAGTAGTCCATTGCTTTGGGTCCACCTGGAAGTGAAAATAAAAAAGCCCCTTCACCGCCTGCATGTTGATGCTCAGAATAAAGAGCTGTCAGTGGCGGGTGCTGCTGAATGTGTCATGGTGTTGGCAAATTACGCCCGGCCGAAATCAGCATTACCTCAGGGAGGGAACCCTGGACCCTGGACCATGCTTAATACCAGCCCCGGGATCTGGCAGGAGCACCCTCATGTTCTGCACTGTACTGAGCAGATGCAGTACCCCACATGAGGTCATTCTCAATATACTGTAAAGGTGTTTGGTAAATCACCCGTTTTAACCGTATGCGCGCTAGCAGGTTTTCCCGCTGGGCGCTGCGATTTTAAAAATCCAGCGTTACGTGACAAGGTCATCTCGTCATCCGCGTAGCGCAGGTTACGCCCATGACGAGCTGACCTTGTCATGAGCGTAGAAGGGGTTAAAGTGCACCAATCTCTGAAGGGTGTGGGTTTACCTCAAATACATAATAACGCTCACGCGCAAGTGGTAAATGCTTCTACCCTCTATTAACAATGTGTGCCAGGACAGGCTGTCCAACAAATACGCAATTACACAAACAGTTACATTAGTTTGGTCTGGTTCTTACGGCAAGGGTTTAAGAGGAAACAGCACCTTACAGGCCTAATTCTGAGGTGGGTGGAGAGAACAAAGGCAAATGGTGGTATTTTTTGTTCTTACTCCTGTTAAGAGCTGATCATACATGCTGCTTGCTCCTGTGTTTGCTCATGCAATTGTCAAAGGGTCCTACCTGGAGGATATTTGATGTACAAATCTGTACGCTAGGAGTTATAACATTCAAAACGGGAAACATCCTTTACAACGTAACCGTTACAACGCGGTACCGTTACAATGCAGGATTTACAACGAAAGTTGACTTTCGCTGGAGGGCGCTCTGGGATAGGGGATAGTTTAATTTACTATCCAACACCTTCCCTACTATCCACGGGGACTGGAGTTGGAATAGTAAATTAAACTATTCACTATCCAGCACCACCCAACGCAAGTCTTTGTAACGACTTGCGTTGTTAAACCTGCGTCGTAAAGGTACGCGTTGTAACAGTACGCGTTCTACCATCATACATCCTTCAAAACTTGCCACAGGAAACGTTTACTCATGTTATTCCTTATTTCAGGGCACATGTAATTGGGTGCAAATACATACCGCATTGCCGACACCCAAATAATAATGCTGTATCCGGTGCAAATGGAAGTTTGTGCCTGAATTGTTAGCACCAGCAAAGCTGCCATCGGAGATTAAACTAACAACAAAGAAATTCACAGATTTTAGCACCAAGAAAGTTTAAAGTCAGGTGCGCAACGCCCATTGCACTCAAAGGGCTTCAGCAGCCCCCCCCCCCACCTCTCCCTCCCTCCCCGAGTACTTCATATAGGTCTTTAACCCCTTCAGTGCGCATGACAAAGCCAGCTCGTCATGGGCGTTACCTGCGCTACGCGCATGACGAGCTGGCTTTGTCACGTAACGCGGGTTTTTAAAAAATCCAGCGCGCAGCGGGAAAACCCGCTAGCGTGCATGCGGTTAAAAGACCATTTACGTGTAAATGAGGCTTTGTTGTATTTTCACCCCTTCTTAGAGCCCCTGCATCTCCACTCTGCATATGGCTTGATGAATTATCCTCCCCCCCCCGAAATTTGCGCCTCTGTTTAAAGTCGAGGTAGGAGGCAAATGAGTTGGCGTGAGGTTTAAAAGAGGGGTGAACGAGGGATTGAAGACGCCGCGTGGTGATGGTCATGGCCGTCTGCAGGGAGGGCTAGGAGGGGCGCTCCAGGGGGGGGCAAGCGCCCCTCCTTGCCCCACCCTGCTTACACCGCTGTGGAGGCCTGGTCCTGATGAATGTGTAGCATAACGCACTTTACAAGCAGAAACATGTCGACCTCCAACCACTTTTAGACTAATTTGGATGCGCCTGGTCAATTTAGCCAGACAGCTAACGTCCTTTGCACCTGTTTTTAATGATTTCTGGTTTTCCACCATTAAAATTACTTTGGGATAAATTCAGACATCTTTTAACTTGCAGCACTTTCACTGCTACACTGACACTATCTCCCCAAAACCCGCTACGCTGTAATTCAGGCATCGTAGCACACCTGGGGGGGCACTCAGCCTTTCTGGTGGGAACCCAACGATGAAGCATGTCACCAACTAGGCTGGTGAGTGAGGGTCCTTTTAAATAGGAGGTTTTCCTCGTGTTGTTCTCCCTCCTTTCCTTCGTACTCATTCTTTTGTTGTTACCAAGATGGAATTAAAATATCACTTGAGATCACTGTCATTTCATAGAAGAAATTGGGAAAAAAGTTGTCATCTTTAAACAGTTTTGAAGTGAAAACTTGTGCTTAGGTGTTTAGTGCTGATATCTGCAGGAGCTGCATTTAGCTGCCAAATCACTCATCCCCCTTTCTAAGAAGCAGTCAGTACCCTGTAAAATCAATTAAAACATGTTGTAGTTCAGGTTTGACGAGTATTTTTAAAATGCACAATGCATTGCTTCTTACTTGCATTGGCTCTAAGGATAGCTCCGCCCCATTGTTTGAAGTGTTAGCCCCGCCTCCATTTCTTGCATATGAGCCCCGCCCCTGAAGCTTGGGTATAGTGGCGCCCCTGCTTCATGAAATCGACACCTTGCTGCTCCAGTCAGCGTTATTTACATTTCATGTGACATCTGGTTTAGCAGCAGACTCCAGATCTCCAGTAATCCTGAGTTCCAGTACTGGGCTTCTCTTTTACCTTCAACTATACTCTGTTAATTTCAATTGTAGTTAACCAAGACTACAGCTCCCAGAATGCAATTGACTGTGAACTGGGAGCCTCGATCTGGGAGATGCCTCCAGCCAGGGCTTTAAGTGGGATGAAAAAACTGGAGGGACTGTCAAAGGAGCGTGTCCAATGTAATTAAGGGCGTGGCTTAGAAACACATAAACTAAAATAACTGTGCTTAGCAGAGTGTTCCGCCCGACTTGTATTTTGCTATTTCTGTCATTGGATCTAGATACATGATGCAACAAATTAGTACTATTGGCTTTGTCAATGACTGTTAGTTGCATGAGATAAATAAGCAGCAACTATGGCTTGTTGTATATAATATTTAAAAAGCTTCCACTTGGAGCCCTGGTGACACCAGGACTGTGGCGCTGCTCCAGGGTCTCAAAAAGAGAAGGGAAATTCAGAGAGAAAATGACTCTCTTTAAATGATTTCCCTTCCCCTACAACACTCACCTGGCATGACGTCATGCCGTAACTTCTCCACTAGTGAGAAGTGACCAATGTGAGCAGCGCACATAGATGTACTCGCTATGTGGTGTAGTGTGGTGCAGTAGCCAGGGCAGTTGACTTCGGTGCACAAGGCTCACGGTTCCATCCCCGGCTCTGGTGGCAGTTCAGCTCAGCACCATGTGACTCTGGGCAACAGCTCACTTAATTTCCACAACGGCCCCCAGCGCCTTGAGACCCATACGGGGGAGTAGCTCGCGCTTTAAAAATACGGATTTACATTTACATTTTTTGCTGTCACTGCAGTCCGGAAAAAGGGACCTCCTGTGCCAGGGCACAAAACAGCCCGATAGAGACCCATTTCGAGGCCCCCTTTAAACAAGCATTGGAATAGCCAATAGGTCTCACTTTTGGGACCTTATAAGTAGTTAGTTATGCAGCACAATATCCTTGGTGCAACAACATTAACTGGTGCATGGTTAAACACTTATAAGGTCCCAAAGGCGAGACCTATTGGCTATGCTAATGCTTGTTAGTAACTTGCGAACTGTTTGGGCTACAAACAAATTTAGTTTTTCTTAAAATATGCATATTATGTAGCAAATGATGGATTATGTGGCAAATCTATATGCGAAAATCTAACGGCTTTGTTAATGTTCATATGCTGAATATACAATTCAGCAGGCGGCTTCTACTGCATAAGCCGCTTACTGTGTTATTATTGAGATGGGTGTGTGGCATTTTTGAGAGAGTCAGTTTTCCAGACAATAAATCATTTCTTTTCAGCAGATTGGCTGTTTTACACAACACAGGGGGACCGCTGCGGGCCTTGCTAGATAAAATGTTTACTTTTACTACAGCGCTGAGTGCACTGTGTTATCTCTGTCTCAGGGCATAAAAGCTGCCCGTGCTGTCACTCCGCTTTCCTAGTTTCCTGAAGTTCTGCTCAGGAGCCGGCGGCCAGATCCATAAATGCAACAAGCATAGACACCAGGTCTCACCTTTGGGACCTTATCAGTATTTAGTCATGCAACACATTATCCTGGATGCTTTAACAACTACAGATGCAGTTTTTTTGCATTCCTGGTTAATGTAGTCCCATTAATAGTGGATCTGGTAGGATAAGGGGATATGCACACAAAACATAATGGTAATTAAGAGCACATGAGATATACCGACAAGTGTACACACATTCAAAGAGGCACATCCGCAGATAAACAATGGGGGAAAGGGTCAGCTTGTGGACACATAGAAGCAGGGAGCTGCGTTAAACAAAACCTATACAAAAAGAGAGCTGTAGAGATTCCTACTTGAATACGCGTGCACAAGCACAATACAGTCGTATTTGTATATCCTGCACTGCTCTGTGTTTTTTGGGGACGCTGATGCTACCTTGCGAGGGCTGCAGGCAGAAGAAACACAGGGAAAACAACCAACATATGAGTATGCATATCAGTTGTAATAAAAAGTAGGGGTGAAGGAGAGGGACTGCAGAGACATGCAGTAAAAAAGAGTGCATGTCAAAAATTAAACAAGCAGAGGCTCCATTTCTTCTTTCTTCAAAAAACATGAACAATATGGCAGTGGTAAAGATGTCGGCGTGCGGTGGGGGTGTTGAGTTAAATCACAGGGATTGGAAGGAGGGTGCGGGGGTGCTAAGCGCAGTTTGTTCTGAAACTTCCGAACATAAAATAAACACGAACAGAGGCAGATTAGTGAGGCCACGAGTGCAACAGAGCCTGTGCATGTGCACGTAAAAGCGGCAAATAATCCATTTGACAATAAAGACTCAAGTTGGCGTGGACATTTTACCTGGTGCTAGTATGTCTGCCGTTTCCTGATGTGATGCAATACGCAAGCGCAGTTTAGCTCATGTTGATGCTTTTGTTGATTGCTTGCTTTATAACTGAAGTTAACCAAATGACATAAAAGAAATCTTAACGATAACATAGTAGCATGTGCTTTTAAAGAGAAGAACCACATCATGGCTGATATGTATAACAGTTCAAATAATGAGGATTAAAAAGCAGATTTACAGGGCCGTTCGGAGCAGCATCGACGAGAGGAAGGTGGTGGGAGACTGCACAGGAAGATGTGGTGATTTTCGCAAAATATGAAGCGCAGCGGCCACCAGGCTGATAAGCGGCACAGCGCTGCACACCCACAAACAGAAGTACTCATTGTAAATAAAAAACAAGCATTGGCCATGCGCGAGTGGCACCGAGGAGCGATATGTGGTGGGGGAGGGGGAGAAGTGGGAGTTGTGTGCGTGCGCGGGCCAAGCTTGGGAAAAAAAGGATGCGAGTGGTGCGCTCGCGCAATGTCATCTCTGCTCGTGCAGGTGAGCGTAACCGCACGCTCCATGCCAGCAAAAAGCATGTGGTAGGACTTTTCAAATCCCACTACTAAATGTCTCGCAGAGCAGCGAATGCGCTGGCTTAGGCGAGACCTAAAAACTGCCGGTGCTCAGACTTAAAGCCCTGCCTCTAGCGACGTTAGACATCCAGTAAATGTTAACACACCTCTCTGCCCCTGGGCCGGAGCCAGGCCACTTGAAGAAAGTCTGTGGAACCAACGTGCTTTAATTACACAGCACTTCCGGGAATGTGTGCTTGGAAACAGCTGTGTGTGCCCAGAGAAGGGATCACTCTACCGCTGCGATCCTCACTGCAAGAAAGAGCTTCTCCACTCCAGAAGGGGAGAAAAATTCAAACCAACGTGATCTGAAAGCTCTCGAGTCTGTGTCTCTGTGCGCAAGGCTGGGTGGCCACCGGCGTGGGCCGTGGAAGGCTTTATAATGAGATAAATAGATATGTTTGTGAGTAATAAAACGCGATTGAAGCAATACCACACTGGATAGTACAGTACAAAACTCAGCCACTGCTCCCTGCCGCCCTGGAGTCTGAAGGAAGACACTCCAGGACTGGGACCCCAAAATCTTACTTTGAGAGGTGTACAGCCCCTGGGGAGCCAGCTGCTAACAGAAGGCGCGCACACACCATGGCACAAACACTAGCGCCCGGAACTGGGTTTGCCTTTTCACTAAGTTTACACATTGGTGGTAAAAATGAGAGTAACTTGAACAATCATTTCTTGTGCTGCTAATACTCACTTTTAGGCCTTACCTGAGACTGTGCATGGGCTTGTGGTGTCTGTTGCAAGACATATTGTTAGCTTACAGTGGGCTTAGAGCCCGCCCATTGCTTCCCATTGGTTGGCTTTATTGTCACTCATTTGCTTGCTTCTTATTCGTCAACTTCCTTTGGTTTTCTTTCCTCTCTGGCCTTTTTGTCCCCAGCAGCATGGACCAATTACTAGTGTTCGTTCACTGCACTGCAGAGTGTGATGAGTTTTGGGCACATGAATAGTGTGAGGTACTGGGGTCACAGAGTGGGATGAGTTTTGGGGACATGAATAGTGTGAGGCGTTTGGGTCACAGATTGTTATGAGTTTTGGGCACATGAATAGTGTGAGGCAATTGGGTCACAGATTGTTCTGAGTTTTGGGCACATGAATAATGTGCGGTTCTTGGGTCACAGAGTATGATGAGTGTTGGGCACACAAATAGTGTGAGGTGCTTGGGTTGAGTATAAACAGTGTGAAGAGATTTGAGCACATGAATAGTGTGAGGCGCTTGGGTTACAGAATGTAATGAGCTTTGGTCAAATGAAAAGTGTGAAGAACTTGGGTCACATGGACAAAGTATGATGAGCTTTAGGCACATGAATAGTGTGAGGCGCTTGGGTCAGAGAGTGTGAGGAGTTTTGGGCACATGAATAGTGTGAGGCGCTTGGGTCACAGAGTGTGATGAGTTTTGGGCACATGAATAGTGCGAGGTGCTTGGGTCACAGAGTGTGAGGAGTTTTAGGCACATGAATAGTGCGAGGTGCTTGGGTCACAGAGTGTGAGGAGTTTTAGGCACATGAATAGTGCGAGGTGCTTGGGTCACAGAGTGTGAGGAGCTTTAGGCACATGAATAGTGTGAGGCGCTTGGGTCAGAGAGTGTGAGGAGTTTTAGGCACATGAATAGTGCGAGGTGCTTGTGTCACATAGAGTGTGATGAGCTTTGGGCACAAGAATAGTGCGGGTGCTTGGGTTGCATATAAACAGTGTGAAGAGATTTGAAAACATAATTAGTGTGAGGCACTTGGGCCACAGAGTGTGAGGAGCTTTGGTCAAATGAATAGTGTGAAGCGCTTGGGTCACATAGACAAAGTGTGATGAGCTTAGGCACATGAATAGTCCGAGGCACTTGGGCCACAGAGTGTGAGGAGCTTTGGGCACATGAATAGTGTGAAGCGCTTGGGTCACATAGACAAAGTGTGATGAGCTTAGGCACATGAATAGTCCGAGGCACTTGGGCCACAGAGTGTGAGGAGCTTTGGGCACATGAATAGTGTGAGGCGCTTGGGTCACATGCACAGAGTGTGAGGAGCTGCGAGCACATGAATAATGTGAGGTGTTTGGGTCACATAGACATAGTGTGATGAGCTTTGGGCACATGAATAGTGTGAGGTGGTTGGGTCACAGAATGTGAAGAGATTTGGGCACAGGAATAGTGTGAGGTGCTTGGGCTGCATATAAACAGTGTGAAGAGTTTTGAGCACATGAATAGATTGAGACGCTTGGGTCACATGATGTACTGAGCTCTGGACACATGAATAGTGTGAAGCACTTGGGTCACATAGACAAATTATGATGAGGTTTGGGCACATGAATAGTGTGAGGTGCTTGCGTTGCATATAAACAGTGTGAAGATATTTGAGCACATAAATAATGTGAGGCGCTTGGTCACAGAATGTAATGAGCTTTGGGCACATAAATAGTGTGGGGTACTCGGGTCACAGAGTGTGATGAGCTTTGGGCACATGAATAGTCTGAGGCGCTTGGGTCACAGATTGTTCTGAGTTTTGGGGACATGAATAGTCTGAGGCGCTTGGGTCACAGATTGTTCTAAGTTTTGCACACATGAATAGTCTGAGGCGCTTGGGTCACAGATTGTTCTGAGTTTTGGGCACATAAATAGTGTGAGGTGCTTCGGTTGAATATAAACAGTGTGAAGAGATGTGAGCACATGAATATTGTGAGGCGATTGGGTCATAAACTATAATGAGCTTTGGGCACATGAATAGTGTGGAGAACTTAGGTCACATAGACAAAGTTTGATGAGCTTAGGCACATGAATAGTGTGAGGTGCTTCGGTCATAGAGTGTGATGAGCTTTGGGCACAAGAATAGCGTGAGGCGCTTGAGTCACAGTGTGTGAGGAGCTTTGGGCACATGAATAGTGTGAGGCACTTGGGTCACATAGAGTGTGATGAGCTTTAGGCACATGAATAGTGTGAGGTGCTTGGACCACACACACAGAGTGTAAGGAGCTGTGAGCACATGAATAGTGTGAGGTATTTGGGTCAAGAAAAGTGATGAGCTCTGGGCACATGAATAGTGTGAGGTGCTTGGGTCACATAGACAGAGTGTGACGAGATTTGGGCACATGAATAGTGTGAGGTGCTACAACGCTGAACACCCCGTGATTCTGGCAAATCTCACAATCACCCCATGCCTAACAATTTTTTTTTTTTAATTTGTCCTCATGTAACGTAACTGGTGCTATGTAAAGTGCTCTGATACCCAATACCTTTGGGTCAAGTTTGCGCTATATAAAACTCTGTAAAATGAAATAAAATAAAAGTGTATGAAGGTTTCGCAATAATAATTGCGATTCCTACATATTCCTTTATTGCAAATCGCCTGGAGGCCCATAGGAATGAATGGGAAGACATTTGCAATTTGCGAAATAGGTACCAAATAGGTACGCACACATTGCAATTGCAATTTCAAGGGTGATAGGGGGGCCAAAAGGGAAGCATGCACATGTGGCGCACATACATGGCCTAAGGGCATGTATGTATGCAACTTGGTTTCGTGAAAAATGCAAAACAAATGCATTTTTCATGAAATTCGCATATTGCCACCAACTTAAAGCTGGTGGTAATTTGCGATTCCTTAAGGGCAGGTCGCGCATTTTTATGGCTTCCTGCATTTCATTTAAGGAATTGCAAATCGAAATTCTATAAATGCCTTTGCAAAATAGGGAATCACAATTTTTGCAATTCCCTATTTTGAAAAGCTTGATACATCTGGCCCTCTGTGCCTAGGAACAGCACCTAAAAACCCTCACGAGTGACTGGTTGCGCTTCGAATCGAGTATTATTATCATTGGGGCAGCTCCAGGTCTTGCTGAGGCACCAGGGTGAGAAAGCAAAAGACACCAGGGGGCACACTGGCGGGGGCAGAAACAACAGGGGGCACTCTGGTGGGGTCTGAGACAACAGGGGGCACACTGGCGGGGGCAGAAACAGGGGGCACACTGGCAGGGGCAGAGACAACAGGGGGCACACTGGTGGGGGCAGAGACAACAGGGGGTACACAGGTGGGGTCAGAGACAACAGGGGGCACACTGGTGGGGTCAGAGACAACAGGGGGGAACACTGGTGGGGTCAGAGACATCAGGGGGTACAATGGTGGATTTAGAGACAACAGGGGGTACACTGGTGGGGCCAGAGAACACAGGGGGCACACTGGTGGGGTAGGAGACATCAGGGGGTACACTGGTGGGGCCAGAGAACACAGGGGGCACACTGGTGGGGTAGGAGACATCAGGGGGTACACAGGTGGGGTCAGAGACAACGGGGGCACACTGGTGGGGTCAGAGACATCAGGGGGTACAATGGTGGCGTCAGAGACAACAGGGGACTCACTTGAAGCACCGGGTTATTTAAGACCCGGCGCCGCCAGGGGCACGCCCAAAGTCTTCGTGTATCACCTGTCTTAGAACACAGAGACACGGAATCTTCTTGGTGACGTCACAGATCGAATTTATTGGCTGCAGCCAGTAACAGAAGTCCTAGAAGTCAACACGGTATGAGTTCTCAGGAGACTGCTCAATTTTACAAAGCAAGCCATCCCTTTTTATGCCAAAAATCACATTCCAGACAAATACCTTACATTTACAAACTGTTCAATCACATGTATCCAGATCAGAGGTATCGCATGACGGTAAAACCCACTTTTCAGTTGCCCAGCCCATCATCAATTATTGGTCGAACCCAACATTCTTCTTCAGACAGGTCGAACGGACCCATGTGAGTAAGATAAGACATATTTGTGTGCAATAAAGGTTTACGATGTCCTGTGCTTTTGATCCTCAATCTTGATCAGCTACTGGGAAAGGAACTGGCCTAACAAGTTTGGCTTCAGGCAAGAGGGTCAGTTCGCTCAGGTCATTAAGAAGTCAGCTAAAGTGTAGGTGTGCTAAAGACTCGTTCGGCCGTAGTCATCGGCCTATGTGAGGGCAACCCCAAATGGCTGCCATACACAAAATGGAACCCAAGGGTTCAGAACGAATCCCTAAATACGTAATGAATCCATCGGTGTAACGTGACGAAAACACTCATACTTGCCGTACTAACTGGTTACGGTTCGCTAATATCAAATTCGTATCGAAACCATGGCCTTTATGAAACGGGTTCAGAATTCACGGAACCTCAGACCCTCCTTTTGCCCTTACATAGGCAATACCCTACACTCACGTCAATCTGAGTCCAGGTCTATATTCATCAGATCATCAAGATTTTGCTGAAGCATAATCCTATTACTTAGTACCTCTCTTGGGACAGGGCTCCTTGCACACGTAGTAGCACAGAGGCCACATATAGCAGGAGCTCCCTGCACACAAAGACAGAACAGGAAAAGAATCGCTAAAGCCATCCCAATGATCATCAAAATCTTCCATCCCCAGGTGGATAACAGTTCCCAGAACCATCCAATCAACCACCAATCTCCTTTATCCACGTGTATAGATTCGGAGATCTTATGTAACTTGGAAATGGCCTGGTATACTGTCGGAGCATTGTCTGGAATGAAAACGCAGCAGCTCGATTGAATCAGTTTACATACCCCTCCTCTATCTGCAAGTATGACATCTAACGCAACTCTGTTCTGGAGAGTCATAAGGTGATCCGACTGGAGCTCAGCAGTCAAGTTACTAAGGGCACCAGCAGTTTCAACTACGGTGGACTCAACCACTCTCGTCAATTGCCGTATGTTCCTGCTGTTAACCATAGGTCCCCAAAACGGCAGAAAACCCTTCAAGAAATCTCCTAATTCTTGTCCTGCAGTATCTTCCTCACTGAAGACACCTCTGACAACTCTCGTCTTGTGGTAATCTGCCGCAGCTGTTTAGGTGGGAGGCAACAGGAACGAGACAAAACATGTGCCCGAGAAATCAGGGGGCAACCATGTGTACGCTCTATCGTAACAGACAAAATAGGTACCCTTAGCTGCTAGAAATGATGGGGAAGTCTGGGACACAAAAACATATGTCTCAGTGCAGATACTCTTCCCTAACTGAGCTCTCGGATTCTTGCCATTACCTTGCAGACAAAGATGACCCTGATGGGGTACGATCCAAATTAGAGAGGATCTTTTCGCTTGCTGGTTCTCACTCAGACTAACTCCATATCCAGTCACGTTCCATCCAATATACGCTAGTGTCTCATCTCTCGGGATTGTCTCATAGGAACTAACTCCTCTAATCATATCGACTATACCCTTAACTAGAGCACTATTCTTTGGATTGTCCTTCACAGAACGTAGGGGGTAGACTTCACGAGCATAGATGAACATCGTTCTGTATGCCCATACAGAACCATTATAGCTGAATGGCAAGACCAGGTAGGGAATACCTTTATCAGTAGTATGAGGCATAAGACCACACACCCAACAGTTAGTCGTGTTCACTACTAGTTGGTGTTAGTGCAGAAGCTGAACAAAGGAGTTATTAACGAATTCCAATATTCTAATGGATTCATGTTCAGGCAGAGGATGAAAAGAATGCGAAGAAACAGTAGAAGAAGGTATGGGTTGTGTAGTGGGTGCAAACGTCACTTGAAGGGAGAATATAATATATCCCATTAAAAACATCATCAAGCTAAGTAACATAAAAAGACATAATATTAGAAAACACTTTCTACTCATTATTAGAAAAATTTTGCTCTTAAAACTCATTTCTTCAACAGGTCTCTCCATCTCGAAAAACTCCATCCTCTAACAGTGCTGTTCGCGGCGGTTGGTTCTTCCTGTGCTAAGGAATGCGTCTGTCAGTCCAGGGAACGCCCCAGGACCAACCAGAACCTCTGCCTTGTGTCTTTGGCTTGCACTCCCAAGTCTTTACACCGCGACCTTACAACTGAACCCGGATGGCGGTTTGAAAAACAAAAATCGGCCAAAACAGTTTCTCAGATGGGAGATCTGAATTTCAAAAATAGCAAAAAGGAAAATTTTTATTTTATTTGTCCCATGACTCTTGGTCGCAAATTATAACGGCCTTTATCAGGCAATGTCAAGTCAAGTCAAGTCAAGTTTAAATTTGTATAGCGCACTACTCACCCAGAGGGTCTCAAGGCGCTTGAGGGAGGGGGAGCTTTACTTATCAAATATCCAAGTTTTTAGTTGTTTTCTGAAGGAGAGGTGGTTCTGTGTAAGGCGGAGGTGGGTGGGGAGGGAATTCCAGGTTTTGGCCGCTAAGTAGGAGAAGGATTTTCCTCCCATGGTGGATCTTTGGATGCGTGGGATTGTGGCGAGGGCTTGATTGGACGATCGAAGTTTGCGGGTGGGGGTGTAAAAGGACAGGCGCGGGGAAACAACCTTTACAACGCAACTTTTACAATGCACTACCATTACAACGAAACTTTTACAACGCAAAAACTTTTGCAACGCATACCATTACAACGCATGTTTTTATAACGCAAGTACTTTTACAACGCATGCCATTACAACGTAAGTATTGGTAAGTATATAATTATATTTAATATTTTATATGTTTTTTTTTTTAAGTTTTCAGTTTTTGGGTAAAGGGGTATTTTTAGGGTTCAGGGTCAGTTTTCAGTTTTTGGGTAAAGGGGTATTTTTAGGGTTCAGGGTCAGTTTTCAGTTTTTGGGTAAAGGGGTATTTTTAGGGTTCAGGGTCAGTTTTCGGTTTTTGGGTAAAGGGGTATTTTTAGGGTTCAGGGTCAGTTTTCAGTTTTTGGGTAAAGGGGTATTTTTAGGGTTCAGGGTCAGTTTTGGGTTTTTGGGGTACAGGGGTATTTTTAGGGTACAGGGGTATTTTTAGGGTTCTGGGTTAATTTGGGTTTTATTGGGGTACAGGGGTACAGGGTAAAAAAAAATTAAATTAATTAAATTAAATTAAATTAAATTATATTAATTGCAATTAATTTACAATAAAAAAAATATTATATACTTACCAATACTTACGTTGTAATGGTATGCGTTGTAAAGGTATTTGCGTTGTAAAAACATGCGTTGTAATGGTATGTGTTGTAAAAGTTTTTGGGTTGTAAAAAATTTGTTGTAACGGTATGCGTTGTAAAAGTATGCGTTGTAACGTCATACATCCACAGGCGCGTGTTGAGGTATTCGGGTCCTAGGTCGTAGAGGGCTTTGTGTGCGTGGGTGAGAAGGCGGAACGTTATTCTCTTGTTGACGGGGAGCCAGTGGAGGTCGTTCAGGTGACCTGAAATGTGAGCTTGGCGGGGAATGTCAAGGATGAGTCTGGCTGAGGCGTTTTGGATGCGTTGGAGTTTTTTCTGTAGTTTGGTTGAGGTTCCGGCATAAAGGGTGTTTCCGTAGTCCAGTGGACTTGTGACCAGTGCATGGGTGACTGTCTTTCTTGTTTCGGTGGGGATCCAGCGGAAGATTTTTTTGAGCATTCGTAGGATGTTGAAGCATGATGATGAGATGGCGTTGACTTGTCTGGTCATCGAGAGGGAGGAGTCTAGGATGAAGCCCAGGTTACGTGAGTGGTCCGTTGGTATGGGTGCGGTTCCCAGGGTCGGTGGCCACCATGAGTCGTCCCAGGCGGAGGGGGACGATCCTAAGATGAGGACTTCCGTTTTGTCCGAGTTCAGTTTTAGACGGCTGTTCTTCATCCACTCGGCTACTTCTTTCATCCCTTCGTGTAGGTTGGTTTTGGCGGTGTTTGGGTCTTTGGTGAGGGAGAGGATCAGCTGGGTGTCGTCTGCGTAGGAGATAATGTTGAGGTTGTGTTGGCGCGCAATGGATGCGAGGGGACTCATGTAGACGTTGAAGAGGGTGGGACTGAGGGAAGATCCTTGGGGTACGCCGCAGATGACTTCTGTGGCCTCTGATCTGAAAGGGGGGAGGCGGACTCTCTGGGTTCTTCCGGAGATGAATGACATTATCAAGTCCAATGCTTTTCCTTGTATTCCGACGTTGCTGAGGCGTTGTATGAGGGTGCTATGACAGACTGTGTCGAAGGCTGCGGAGAGGTCAAGTAGGATGAGGGCAGCTGTTTCTCCGATGTCCAGTAGGGTTCGAATGTCGTCTGTTGCTGCGATGAGGGCAGTCTCGGTGCTGTGTTTGGCTCGGAAGCCGGACTGTGAAGGGTCGAGGGATTTGTTGGATTCGAGGAAGGCGGCGAGTTGACTGTTGACGGCTTTCTCAATGACTTTGGCAGGGAATGGGAGGAGCGAAATGGGGCGGTAGTTCTTAAGTTCAGTGGGGTCTGCTGTAGGTTTCTTCAAGAGGGCGCTGAGTTCGGCATGTTTCCAGCTTTCCGGGAAGGTAGCGGAGTTAAGGGAGCAGTTGATGACGTCTCGGAGATGGGGTGCGATAATGGAGTCTGCTTTGTTGAAAATGTGGTGGGGACATGGGTCGGTTGGTGATCCTGAGTGAATGGTGTTCATCAGGCGGATGGTGTCTGCGGTGGTGATTGGGTTCCAGGCGCAAAGGTTGTTGGGGGGGGTTCAAGTTTGGAGGTGGGTGGGGTGGACTGGTCTCCAAAGCTGTTATGTATGTCAGCGATTTTGTTGTGGAAAAACGAGGCTAGAGAGTCGCAGAGGTCTTGGGAGGGAGTGATGTCATTGGTGCCGGCGGTGGGGTTGGTAAACTCTTTGACGATGTTGAATAGTTCTTTGCTGTTGTGGGCGTTGTTGTCGAGTCGATCCTTGAATGATGATTTCTTGGTGGATCGGATCAGTTGGTGGTGTTTGCGGGTGGCGTTCTTGAAGGTGGCCAGGTTGTCAGAGGTTGGTTTTTTTCGCCATGCTTTCTCGAGGGGGCGGCAGATCTTCTTGGATTTCTTAAGGTCATCATTAAACCAGGGGGCTTTTTTGCTGCCTTGCTTGATTTGATGGTTTTTCAAGGGTGCTAATTCGTCTGCGCTGTGAGTGATCCATTGTGTGAGGTTGGTGGCTGCTTGGTTTGGATCCGATGATTTTGCAGGAGGGTTTCGCTGAAGCGATGTGAAGAGTTGGTCGGAGGTAATTTTGTTCCAGTTTCTCCGTGGAATTGGTTGTGGGTGGTTGTGGGTTGTAGTCTTTTTGAAGTTGAAGTGAACGCAGCTGTGGTCCGACCAATGGAGAGCTGTGGTGTGATTGAAGGAGATGTGCTTGCTGGAGGTGAAGATTGGGTCGAGCGTGTGCCCGGCAAAGTGGGTGGGGGTGTCAACAAGTTGTTTGAGTCCGAGATTGGCGAGGTTGTCCAAGAGGGTGGTGGTGTTGCTGTCGTTGTTCTTTTCTAGGTGGAAGTTGAGGTCTCCCAGTAGAATGTAGTCCTCAGAGGGGAGGGCGTGAGGGCTGATGAAGTCAGTGATGTTTTCGCTGAATTGTGTGCGGGGTCCGGGTGGCCTATAGATGAGGGTGCCTCTGAGTGTGGTCTTAGGGTCGGTGTGGATCTGGAAGTGAAGGTGTTCGGCGGTTGTGAGGTTGTCATCGGAGCTGGTTGTGATGTGGATGGTGTTCTTGTGGACGATGGCGATTCCTCCTCCTGTTCGCTTGGTGCGGTCCTTTCGGATGATTTTGTAGCCGTCCGGGATGGCTATGGCGATGTCGGGCGTTGATGAGGTGTTCATCCAGGTTTCTGTAAGGAAGGCGACGTCCGGTGATGTGGTGTCTAGAAGGTTCCAAAGTTCAATGGCGTGTCTGTGGACCGAGCGGGTGTTGAGCAGGATGCACTTCAGGTGGTTGGTGTTGGAGCTCTGTTTGGAGTATGTGGATTTGCTGTGGGTCTTAGTGCAGTCGAACTTGCAGGAGTGGCAGGTGAAGGGTCCCTGGGTGTGTCCTGGGGCGGCTTGGTAGCAGTTTGGGAGTCGGCCGGGGTTAAGTGTAGATAGGGTAGCGGCGTTGTACGTTATGCGGGCGGAGTTGATTTTGCGTGGGCCAGGGGGTATGGCGCTGGGCACGGTCCAGGCGCGGACGGGCGTAGACGGGCTTACCTTTGGCGCGCCTTTGGGGCGCGTCCGCTGCGCGTGAACGCTGCGCGTCAGCTGTTCTGACATAAGTGGATAGTGGGGGGGGTGGGGCGAGGGAGGAGCAGCTGGGAGGCGGGAGCGGGGCGGAGGGACGGGCTACGAGGCACAACAACAACAAAATGGCTGCAAAGCAAAAGCGAAACAGGGCGAGATTGGGGCACAGTCTGTGGTGTCTCAGAGAAATGGGCAGAGGCACAATCGGGCACAAATAATGACTCCCAAAGCAAAGCGAACAGTGAAATACAATGTACTGCAAAAGATCGTATCAGGCAGCTCTTAATAACAGTGCGAGCAATGAGATCAATGCTACAGCAATACAGCGCTACGATTTAACAGGCATTTTTGAAAACAAGGGGGGACCCATTAGGTAGCAAAGGACCATGGGTATATACTGTTTTAGAAGACAACGGTCCTAAGCAAATTAAGCGATGTTACAAAACCAAATATTATATAGAACACAATGGAAGCTATATAATTCTCCTGTCCAGCCGGACCAGGGATTTATTTTCAATGAATAAAATAATAAACAAGAATGCAACAGTTAATCATCAGGGAAAGGGCACAATCCTGTGCTGTACTGAAAGGATAGAGAAAGATAAAAAAGAGAGACAAAGATTCCACAGGCAAAAGGAAAACAGAGCAGCCTGGACACTAGTAATATCGGTGTGAAAGAGTGTTCTCCAGAGTAGAACATACACAGTTTATACACAGTGGTTTGCATGTATGTCTACTAGTACAAGCCGACGACGTTTCGATCCATTTGCTCTAATGTAAAAGGATCATCCTCAGGACTAAGAATACAATTTTACTTTGCCTGAATTACACCATGCGCCTCGCAATGGAGGGTGGCCGTCAGAAGGGAATGCAGGCTAAGAACCGCGGATTGTTCGTAGTCACAATTCCGCGAATACAATTTCAGGCTGCATTTAAGTAGGTATGGGATTAGCCTTCCATTGAAGCGGTTTCTGGATGCGAATTCCGCTAGCAAACAAGTTAGTTGATGAATAGAAACCTATCAATGGGTTTCATGGCAAGGTCCGTCGGACTGCCACTCGAGTGCACCCCGTCGGACTGCCACGGACCTTGCCATGAAACCCATTGATAGGTTTCTATTCATCAACTAACTTGTTTGCTAGCGGAATTCGCATCCAGAAACCGCTTCAATGGAAGGCTAATCCCATACCTACTTAAATGCAGCCTGAAATTGTATTCGCGGAATTGTGACTACGAACAATCCGCGGTTCTTAGCCTGCATTCCCTTCTGACGGCCACCCTCCATTGCGAGGCGCATGGTGTAATTCAGGCAAAGTAAAATTGTATTCTTAGTCCTGAGGATGATCCTTTTACATTAGAGCAAATGGATCGAAACGTCGTCGGCTTGTACTAGTAGACATACATGCAAACCACTGTGTATAAACTGTGTATGTTCTACTCTGGAGAACACTCTTTCACACTGATATTACTAGTGTCCAGGCTGCTCTGTTTTCCTTTTGCCTGTGGAATCTTTTTCTCTCTTTTTATCTTTCTCTATCCTTTCAGTACAGCACAGGATTGTGCCCTTTCCCTGATGATTAACTGTTGCATTCTTGTTTATTGTTTTATTCATTGAAAATAAATCCCTGGTCCGGCTGGACAGGAGAATTATATAGTTTCCATTGCGTTCTATATAATATTTGGTTTTGTAACATCGCTTAATTTGCTTAGGACCGTTGTCTTCTAAAACGATTTAACAGGCAAGCACAGCAATACAGCGCTACGATTTAACAGGCAAGCATAAATTAAATAACAGAGTCAATGCCAGCAAAGCGAGTGATGCGCAAATCAGCTGTTAGCAGCAATGAGCAGGGAGCGTAATAGCGCTACGATACCAGGAGCCAGGGAGTGAGGGGAGCGACCGCCTCTGAGCGAGTCAGGAGGGTCACAGCGCAGGGATAGACGGCGCTCAATACTACTATCTGCGGGAGGGAGGAGCAGCTGGGAGGCGGGACCGGGGTGGAGGGACGGGCTACGAGGCACAACAACAACAAAATGGCTGCAAAGCAAAAGCGAAACAGGGCGAGATTGGGGCACAGTCTGTGGTGTCTCAGAGAAATGGGCAGAGGCACAATCGGGCACAAATGACTCCCAAAGCAAAGCGAACAGTGAAATACAATGTACTGCAAAAGATCGTATCAGGCACCTCTTAATAACAGTGCGAGCAATGAGATCAATGCTACAGCAATACAGCGCTACGATTTAACAGGCAAGCACAGCAATACAGCGCTACGATTTAACAGGCAAGCATAAATTAAATAACAGAGACAATGCCAGCAAAGCAAGTGATGCGCAAATCAGCTGTTAGCAGCAATGAGCAGGGAGCGTAATAGCGCTATGATACCAGGAGCCAGGGAGTGAGGGGAGCGACCGCCTCTGAGCAAGTCAGGGGGTCACAGCGCAGGGATAGACGGCGCTCAATACTACTATCTGCGGGAGGGAGGAGCAGCTGGGAGGCGGGAGCGGGCGGAGGGACGGGCTACGAGGCACAACAACAACAAAATGGCTGCAAAGCAAAAGCGAAAAGGGCGAGATTGGGGCACAGTCTGTGGTGTCTCAGAGAAATGGGCAGAGGCACAATCGGGCACAAATGACTCCCAAAGCAAAGCGAACAGTGAAATACAATGTACTGCAAAAGATCGTATCAGGCAGCTCTTAATCACAGTGCGAGCAATGAGATCAATGCTACAGCAATACAGCGCTACGATTTAACAGGCAAGCACAGCAATACAGCGCTACGATTTAACAGGCAAGCATAAATTAAATAACAGAGACAATGCCAGCAAAGCGAGTGATGCGCAAATCAGCTGTTAGCAGCAATGGGCAGGGAGTGTAATAGCGCTACGATACCAGGAGCCAGGGAGTGAGGGGAGCGACCGCCTCTGAGCGAGTCAGGGGGTCACAGCGCAGGGATAGACGGCGCTCAATACTACTATCTGCGGGAGGGAGGAGCAGCTGGGAGGCGGGAGCGGGGTGGAGGGACGGGCTACGAGGCACAACAACAACAAAATGGCTGCAAAGCAAAAGCGAAACAGGGCGAGATTGGGGCACAGTCTGTGGTGTCTCAGAGAAATGGGCAGAGGCACAATCGGGCACAAATGACTCCCAAAGCAAAGCGAACAGTGAAATACAATGTACTGCAAAAGATCATATCAGGCAGCTCTTAATAACAGTGCGAGCAATGAGATCAATGCTACAGCAATACAGCGCTACGATTTAACAGCCAAGCACAGGAATACAGTGCTACGATTTAACAGGCAAGCATAAATTAAATAACAAAGACAATGCCAGCAAAGCGAGTGATGCGCAAATCAGCTGTTAGCAGCAATGAGCAGGGAGCGTAATAGCGCTACGATACCAGGAGCCAGTGAGTGAGGGGAGCGACCGCCTCTGAGCGAGTCAGGAAGGTCACGGAATAAAAGTTCAGGCTCAGTAGTGTCCAATCGAACTGACGGTGGCACAGCTTCTTGCAGAAGATTGTCGCTTTCGCGCTCAGAACTTGTCCCAATTAAACGTGCGTCGCTAAAAGGCAGAAAACGAAGCACAGTGTCAGTCTCTGAATCAGGAATACCCTCCTGGACCCACCGGTCGTACGGCAGAGGCAAAGGAACCCTCTTACAATGTACGCCATGGATCCAGTTCTTCTTTCCTTGCACTCGCACTGCAGATCGCGTAGATAATATCACCAAGTAAGGACCAGTCCAACGGGGCTGAACGTTCTTTGTCCGCTGAAAATTCTTTACCAGAACCCAGGTGCCAGGATCGATGGCGTGTCTTGGATCTTCAGAAGCCTGAGGCAATGTATCATGAACCTGTTGGTGTAAGACACGCAATTTAGCCGTCAAATCATACAGATAGTCAAACAATACAGGGTGTTCAATCTCGCTGAATTTCGTCAGCCTCGGCACTCCCCATATGTTTGCCGGGCGACCAAAAACTATTTCATAGGGACTAAGTCCCACTCGAGAATGTACAGTCATCCTAGTTGACAAAAGTGCTAATGGCAAAGCGTCAGGCCCTTTAATACCAGAGCTCGCTTGTATCTTGGCAAATTTTAACTTAAGAGTGCCATTATAGCACTCCACTAGACCAGCTGATTGTGGGTGATTTGCAGCGTGGAACTTTTGTCGAATTCCTAAACCATCACACACTCTCCATCACTTGTCCCACAAATTCACTCCCATTGTCACTCCAGATCATTCTCGGCAAACCATACCTAGGAAAAAACTCCTTAACAAGGGCTTTTGCTTTGGACAAGGCAGTATTATCTTTTAGGGGATATGCTTCTACCCATCTCGAAAAGGTACAAACAACCACGAGTACGTATTTCAGGTTGTTGCATCTCTCCATATGGATAAAATCTAATTGCAAAACCTCAAACGGATACGTCGGAGGCGCAAAATGACCAGCTGGAGTTGGAGTTCCCTTACCAGGATTGTACATCAGACAAACCATACAATTCTTGACCACATTCTCTGCACACTTGGGAATTCCAGCATTTTGCCATACTGGGGCCAACAACTTACAAATCCCTTTCGCACTGATATGAGCCAATCCATGCACCATCGTAACCACTGCAAGCACGTACGCATCGGGTAACAACCATCGCTGATGCTCTGACAACTCAACTCAACAACCATTCGTATCCAATTTACCCGTACTCTCTCTCCATACGCTCAACTCTTTCTCTGTAGCTTCAGCTTGGATAGACTTCACACTTTCTATCGTATCCTCACACATTCCAACATCACCAATCCATCTTGCAGGGCCTGAGACATACATTCCACTCATCACATCCCTTGCCACATCTTTCGCGACTTCATCAGCAAACGCGTTACCGCGACCAACGTCATCGGTAACCTTCTTATGTGCACTGCATTTCACAATCGCAACTTGCAACGGCAAGGTGAGTGACTCGAGAAGCTCATTCACCAACTGACCATTCTGAATCTTCGTTCCATGAGACGTGAGGAACCCACGTTCCTTCCACAAGCGTCCAAAACTATGAGCCACACCAAACGCATACTGGCTGTCGGTATATATGGTCACTCTCTTTCCTTTTGATAACACACACGCTCTCGTAAGTGCAATCAACTCTGCCGCTTGAGCTGAATTATGTGGGATACGTGCAGCATCAACAATCGTATGCAAAGTCGTAACAGCATATGCCGCAGTCGTATCACCATTTGGAAGCTTGAAGCATGAACCATCCACCCATAAGGTACCATCACACTTCACAGGAGGAGTATCCCTAAGATCTACTTTCCCTTTCGTTTCCTCTTCTGTCCTGAGAAAACAATCATGCTGTTCAGAAACATCTGTCTCTACTGAAATCGGCAACAACGTAGCTGGATTCAACGTATTGCATCTCTTTATGTGCACATGACTCGCTAAGAGTGTCAACTCATAACCTGACAATCGAGCACTAGTTAAGTGCTGTGTCTTGGTCCTGTTTAACAAAGTATCCACTGCATGTGGAACCATCACAATCAACGTATTATTCATCACCAAACCAGCAGACTGTCGAATGGAAACAGCTGCTGCCGCTGTGGCTCTCAAACAACTCGGCAACGCTCTAGCTACCGGATCCAAGGTCGACGAGAAATACGCACATGGACGTTGCTTATCGCCGAACTGTTGTGTCAAAACTGACAACGCACATCCTTCTCTCTTGTGGACATAAAGTGTAAAGGGCTTACTGTAGTAGGGAGTACCCAACACAGGAGCCGAACACAATGCATCGCGCAATTCAGAAAAACTTGTCTGGCATTCATCGGTCCAAGGAATAGGATTCAGAGTATCCTTAACAGTAAGAGCTATCAAAGGTTTCGCAAGAAGCAAAAAATTTGGAATCCACTGTCTACAATACGACGTAATACCCAGAAAAGCACGCACTTCTCTCTGTGTAATTGGCACACTCATTCTCGCAATCGCTTGAATTCGTTCTGGGGTCAATCTTCTTCCCTCTTTCGATAAGAGATGACCTAAGTAGGTCACTTCTTGTCGACAATACTGTAACTTTGAAAGAGACACTTTATGATGCAAGTCAGACAAATGACGCAACAACGACAAAGTAGCTTCTTTACAAATCTCCTCAGTAACGGCAGCGACTAACAAATTGTCGATGTACTGAATAAGAGCAGCACCATCAGGTAAAACAATCGTATCAAGCTGTGTTTTCAAAGCCTGACTATATATTGACGAACTCTCACAATAGCCTTGAGGAGCGCGCTTGAACCGGAAACTTCGACCTCCTAAAGAGAAGCCAAAGATATCCCTACTTTCCTCGACAATCGGGATGCTGAAGAAAGCATTCTTCAAATCAATCACCGAAAACCAAGTGGCCGAAGCTGGAATCATGGTCAATAAGGCAGTGATATCTGGAACAACAGGAAATTGGGGAACTACAATCTTATTCACCTCGCGGAGATCGATCACGAACCTATATACAGGCAGTTGCGAAGCATCAGTGCGTTTCAGAACAGGCAAAACCGGACTATTGCACACATTACCTCTTGCTTCCTCAATCACGCCTTTCTCAATTAGATCATGGATAATCGCTAGCAACGCCCTTTCACCATCACTAGAGATCCTATATTGGGGAATACGTGGCATTTTAACGTTCGCTCTCAGCGTCACAACATATGGTGGTATCTCCAAAAGACCCACATCATTAGGACCAGTAGCCCAAATAGTATCAGGAAGAGAAGACAATTCTGTCGGAAGTTGATCCTTCGACAAATACATCGGAGAGACCACTTTCTTACCCAATGTAAGTTGTACTCCCGAAGGAGAACAATACAACGTCGCATACAATCTTTTCAACAGATCCAATCCCAACAAGTTCTCACCACAACCTGTCGTCAGAATAAGGGGTGCTTCGAATTCACGAGGTCCAACAGAAAGAGACATAGGACTAGAAATCGGGTTTCTAACTGGGGCGCCAGAAAAACCGACTGAAACATTCGTTAAGCCGAACAAAAGTCTAGAGTGCATAATAGAACTCTTCGCAGCACCAGTATCCAACAGAAAAGGCTCTGACACACCTGATGTAATCACTTCAACATAAGGTCCACTCTGATCTACTGGAACTGAAACAACTCCCTCTCTTTGTCCATGGCTGTCCTAGCAATCATTACCATCCATATTCTCACCTTCGACATAGTAGTCGTCAGCATAGTACTGAGTCGTCCTACCAGACGCATTATTCTGCTGATCAAAACAATTCATTGAATTTTGTGGAGGAAAGGAACGCGCATTCTGGGGGAACACACCACGTCCCCTACCTCTAGAAGCTTGCGGAACACCTCGACCTCTTGCACCAGAAACACCATTCGTACGCTGTAACAAAACAGGGCAACTATTTTTAAAATGGCCCTCTTCTTTGCAGTATGCACATTGATTAGGGACTACAGGAAAACGCGGTTGAGAAGGCTCGGACCTTTGCGAGTTCCGCTGAAACTGCTGAGGTTGCTGATAATCACGGTGGTTATTATGAGGCGGGTACGCTTGCTGTAAAAGAACCTTCGTCTTCAAATCTTTAGTCTTCTTGTCTGCTCTATCCTTCTCATCCTTATCCCTATTTTTGTAGTATTGTGCAGTAGCCAATATCTGTGCTGACGAGGAAACAGCCCAAGAACTCTCTGAATCCTTTAACTTGGTATACAACTCGGGAAGTAAATTATGCACAAACTTATCAACAAACAACCGTTGACCACCCTCGGTACTCATGTCTTGACCACTATGGTCAATGAACGTTTCTTCAAACCTAGTAAAGAAATCAGATACACTTTCATCTTTCTTCTGCTTACACGCAGACAATTTGTCCCAATTTACTCGCATAGCAGGCATTAAAGTCTTCATGTAAGTAATGATCCTATCAGGAAGTTCTGCAACTAAAGGCTCAGGTTTAGCACCACCAACTTGTCGGCCATCCGCAGCACCAATATTAACCCATGTATCACCTAACTCCTGTGCATGATCAGTATGACGAATCAATCCCCATAAAGGTTGTGGGACCACATTTCCAAACAACATGTCTATATCAGCTAGATTCATAACACACGAGTCTGCGGTCTGTGATAATTCCTTATAATATCCTGCAGGATTTTTACGGGGGTCAGGCAAAGTCTGCTTAAGAGCCAAAACTTCAGCTCGTTTCCACGGAACATGCACCCAAACACGTTGAAAATGAGCCGGTGCAGCTACAATACCAGCATTAAGATCGGCCTGAACGGCCTCTTTCCACACCGGAGGAACCTCTCTCATCAGATATTGTCGCACTTTCCTCCTAACAGAAGGGTCAGGCTCAAACAACGACCGAGAAGGAGACTCGCTCCTGAACGAAAGCAGTGTCGCTACCGCTCTTTCGACGTCGAGACCCACAATCGTGCCTTTCGCAAATTCGGACTGTACACGGAACAACTCAGCCGGAGTCTGTCCCAGATCACCATCTTCCCATTCTTCACAAAGGAAAGCACACATCTTGTCAAAAACGTATCTCTGCTTCAGTGCTTCCCATTGGCGGAAGACATCCATAACAGACTCTAAATCATATCTTGCAGGATCCGTAACCCATTTACGCGCTAAATGATCTAATACTGTCCTTTCTGTGGGACCAGGTATTTGGCTACGCAACTGCTTACGCTCTGAAACGGGGGTCGTGCTCAACGACCCAAAGAAAGGAGACAAAAGACTAGTAACAGTATCCATCATTCTCTGTCGAACAGAAGGAGAAGTTGACAGGACAGGAGATAAAGCGGACTGAGAGGAAGCTAATGTAGGAGCAGTAGCAGAGGAGGCAGCGAGAACAGGCGGAAAAGTCGTAGAAATTAAAGACGGAGCAGGTAGCAAAGTCGGCGGCCCTTGATAAGGCTGCACCAGAGGAGTAGGAGCCAACTGAAGAGGAGCTGGCGGCTGTGCAATAACAAGAGGCAAAGCAACCGGAGGTTGCGCAACTAAAGGTGGCGGAGGTGCTGTAGCACTCTGCGCATAAGGGGGTGGCGAAGTCAACAAATGTGACATCAAAGGATCTTTCACAAGGTCCTTCATCGCATCTTGCTGAAGAGGCGGCAAAACTGGATAGCATTTATCAATCGCCATTTTACGTTGCCTGTGCAACTGCTCACTCGCTTGTTCTTCTTCGTTATCTTTAAACTGTATAGCAGCTTGCATTATCGAGATACCCTTTTCTCTTTTATTCCTCTTCGCTAATTTAATTTCTTTCTGTTTGGCTTCCTTTCGCCATAATTGCAAACACAACAATGATGGACAGAATGTGGATCAATGTCACACATTCACCCCAGTCCAAAGATCTGGGCCCAAATCCATCGTTTTTCCACTCCACACCACCCTGGGTTAGACAATGGCGATATGCAAATCAGCGCTGACCCTGTGACCCATGGGAACAGTCCAGTCCGAACTACAAAAGCCATGTCCTTCCCAGAACGGAATCAAGCATCCGAGGACCGGCCCGGTTTCGAGGTAACACCTCTCATCAGCCCGACTAGCTTGACTCCAGTGGTGTGGAGTGCCTGGGACTCACGTCTGAGCATCCCCAGTACACTTAGAGCGGTAATTGCATACACAACAATGATGGGCAGAATGTGGATCAATGTCACACATTCACCCCAGTCCAAAGATCTGGGCCCAAATCCATCGTTTTTCCACTCCACACCACCCTGGGTTAGACAATGGCGATATGCAAATCAGCGCTGACCCTGTGCCCCATGGGAACAGTCCAGTCCGAACTACAAAAGCCATGTCCTTCCCAGAACGGAATCAAGCATCCGAGGACCGGCCCGGTTTCGAGGTAACACCTCTCATCAGCCCGGCTAGCTTGACTCCAGTGGTGTGGAGTGCCTGGGACTCACGTCTGAGCATCCCCAGTACACTTAGAGCGGTAATTGCAAACACAACAATGATGGACAGAATGTGGATCAATGTCACACATTCACCCCAGTCCAAAGATCTGGGCCCAAATCCATCGTTTTTCCACTCCACACCACCCTGGGTTAGACAATGGCGATATGCAAATCAGCGCTGACCCTGTGCCCCATGGGAACAGTCCAGTCCGAACTACAAAAGCCATGTCCTTCCCAGAACGGAATCAAGCATCCGAGGACCGGCCCGGTTTCGAGGTAACACCTCTCATCAGCCCGGCTAGCTTGACTCCAGTGGTGTGGAGTGCCTGGGACTCACGTCTGAGCATCCCCAGTACACTTAGAGCGGTAATTGCAAACACAACAATGATGGACAGAATGTGGATCAATGTCACACATTCAAGAACGGTGATGGATTAAACCCAGATCTTTTGACTGGGTGTGAGTGTTTGATTGATTCAGATGCTCCGTCCATCACCACCCCCTTTTGTACCAAAAAGAAGCTTGTTTCCGGTCCAGGGAAGGCATGGCTTGGCAGTTCGGGCTGGACTGTTCCCATGAGGCACAGGGTCAGACTGATTTGCATATAGCCATGTCTGAACTGGGGTGGCAGAGTGGGCTAAAGAACGGTGATGGATTAAACCCAGATCTTTTGACTGGGTGTGAGTGTTTGATTGATTCAGATGCTCCGTCCATCACCACCCCCTTTTGTACCAAAAAGAAGCTTGTTTCCGGTCCAGGGAAGGCATGGTTTGGCAGTTCGGGCTGGACTGTTCCCATGAGGCACAGGGTCAGACTGATTTGCATATAGCCATGTCTGAACTGGGGTGGCAGAGTGGGCTAAAGAACGGTGATG
The DNA here is from genome assembly GCF_964261635.1 of Lissotriton helveticus. Classification (NCBI taxonomy): domain Eukaryota; kingdom Metazoa; phylum Chordata; class Amphibia; order Caudata; family Salamandridae; genus Lissotriton; species Lissotriton helveticus. Next base: position 2,123,312,886 of record NC_136065.1, on the reverse strand, counting down.
GATTAAACCCAGATCTTTTGACTGGGTGTGAGTGTTTGATTGATTCAGATGCTCCGTCCATCACCACCCCCTTTTGTACCGTTCCTTTCGCCATAGGCGGAAAGAGTCAAACATCGCCGGCCGGGCTTTCTTCTTAAAAAGTCTACCCTCTAGATTATCTAAAATGTCCGTGTCATAACTACCATATTGGGGCCACTTGAGGACACCATCCTTTCTAGTGTAGCGAATCCACACTTCATTATACGTGATGGGGCCCACGCCATGTTTCACATAGAGCTCATAGGTTGGAGTTCAAATCGGAGGGACCGGACACGAGTCCTCCAATCGGGAATCCCTATTACGACCACAACAAAATATCCTTCCAAGTCTGCTAAGACCAGGCATCTTCACTCACTAGTCTAGCTTCAAACTTCAAGGGAGTATCGAATACGATATCCTCATGAATACACAAGCCCCTCGGCTTTGGAGTTTGCAAGTTCCAAATCAAAGTTCCCAAGGGATACCCAAAAACTAAGGTCAGGGAGACGCTCCACTCATACTTAACTGAGGTATCGATGACGTCGCTAGAAGACCCGTCTATCGTCTCGCCCTACAAATCATCAAAGGCTCCAAGACAGGGCGACAGTCAGGGCAGCAGTCCTTCGTAGCCGTCGGAAAGCAGGGAACCTCGCAGAAAAGACTTTCGGACCACGATGACATACAGGGGTCAATGAAGTGGTAGGCCTTCCTCCAGAATTTTCACACGAAGCTCCTCACGATCTTCAGGCTTGGACCAGTACCGCTGAAGTCACCCCACGTTGGGCACCAACTGAAGAACCGGGTTATTTAAGACCCGGCGGCGCCAGGGGCATACCCAAAGTCTTCGGGTATCACCTGTCTTAGAACACAGAGACACGGAATCTTCTTGGTGACGTCAAAGATCGAATTTATTGGCTGCAGCAAGTAACAGAAGTCCTAGAAGTCAACACGGTATGAGTTCTCAGGAGACTGCTCAATTTTACAAAGCAAGCCATCCCTTTTTATGCCAAAAATCACATTCCAGACAAATACCTTAAATGTACAAACTGTCCAATCACATGCATCCAGATCAGAGGTATCGCATGACGGTAAAACCCACTTTTCAGTTGCCCAGCCCATCATCAATTATTGGTCGAACCCAACATTCTTCTTCAGACAGGTCGAACGGACCCATAATAAAAAAAGGCACATCCCCATCGTAAATAGACCATAAAGTAAGGAGCAGAAACAGGTGTGAGTAAGATAAGACATATTTGTGTGCAATAAAGGTTTACGATGTCCTGTGCTTTTGAGCCTCAATCTTGATCAGCTACTGGGAAAGGAACTGGCCTAACAAGTTTGGCTTCAGGCAAGAGGGTCAGTTCGCTCAGGTCATTCAGAAGTCAGCTAAAGTGTACGTGTGCTAAAGACTCGTTCGGCCGTAGTCATTGACCTATGTGAGGGCAACCACAAAATGGCTGCCATACACAAAATGGAACTCAAGGGTTCAGAACGAATCCCTAAATACGTAGTGAATCCATCGGTGTAACGTGACGAAAACACTCATACTTGCCGTACTAACTGGTTACGGTTCGCTAATATCAAATTCGTAACGAAACCATGGCCTTTATGAAACGGGTTCAGAATTCACGGAACCTCACACTGGTGGGGTTAGAGACAACAGGGGGTACGCTGGTGGGGTCAGATACAACAGGGGGACACTGGTGGGGTCAGAGACAACAGGGGGACACTGGTGGGGTCAGAGACAACAGGGGCCACACTGGTGGGTTTAGAGACAACAGGGGGTACGCTGGTGGGGTCAGATACAACAGGGGGACACTGGTGGGGTTAGAGACAACAGGGGGTACGCTGGTGGGGTCAGATACAACAGGGGGACACTGGTGGGGTCAGAGACAACAGGGGGACACTGGTGGGGTCAGAGACAACAGGGGCCACACTGGTGGGTTTAGAGACAACAGGGGGCACACTGGTGGGGTCAGAGACAACGGGGGGCACACTGGTGGGGTCCGAGACAACAAGGTGTACACTGGTGGGGTCAGAGACAACAGGGGACTCACTGGTGGGGTTAGAGACAACAGGGGGTACACTGGTGGGGTCAGAGACAACAGGGGGACTCACTGGTGGGGGCAGAGACAACTGGGGGTACACTGGTGGGGTCAGAGACAACAGGGGGCACAAAGGTGGGGTCAGGTACAATAGGGGGCACGTAGGTGGGGTAGAAACTCTGAACCCTCGCTTGTTCCAGCTCTGGGGCTTAAACTCTGAATTCCTGCTTGTTCTAGCTCTGGGCTCTAACTGTGGGGGCCCTTCGCTTGTTCTAGCTCTGGGCAGTAATTGGAGGGTCCTCTGAATGTTCCAGCTGTGGGGTTGTAACTCTGAACACCCTCTTGTTCCAGCTGTGGGGTTTTAACTCTGAACCCCCTCTTGTCTAGCTCTGAACCCCCTCTTCTTCCAGCTCTGAACCCCCTCTTGTTCCAGCTGTGAACCCCCTCTTGTTCCAGCTGTGAACCCCCTCTTCTTACAGCTCTGAACCCCCTCTTGTTCCAGCTCTGAACCCCCTCTTGTTCTAGCTCTGAACCCCCTCTTGTTCCAGCTCTGAACCCCCTCTTCTTCCAGCTCTGGACCCCCTCTTCTTCCAGCTGTGAACCCCCTCTTCTTACAGCTCTGGACCCCCTCTACTTACAGCTCTGGACCCCCTCTTCTTCCAGCTCTGAACCCCTCTTGTTCTAGCTCTGAACCCCCTCTTGTTCTAGCTTTGGACCCCCTCTTCTTCCAGCTCTGAACCCCTCTTGTTTTAGCTCTGAACCCCCTCTTCTTCCAGCTCTGAACCCCCGCTTGTTCCAGCTCTGAACCCCCTCTTGTTCCAGCTGTGGGGTTGTAGCTTTAAACCCCCTCTTGTTCTAGCTCTGAACCCCCTCTTGTTCCATCTCTGAACCTCCTCTTGTTCTAGCTCTGAACCCCCTCTTGTTCTAGCTCTGAACCCCCTCTTGTTCCAGCTCTGAACCCCCTCTTCTTCCAGCTCCGAGCCCCCTCTTCTTCCAGCTGTGAACCCCCTCTTCTTCCAGCTCTGAACCCCCTCTTCTTCCAGCTCTGAACCCCATTTTCTTCCAGCTGTGAACCCCCTCTTCCAGCTCTGAACCCCCTCTTCTTCCAGCTGTGAACCCCCTCTTCTTCCAGCTGTGAACCCCCTCTTCTTCCAGCTCTGAACCCCATCTTCTTCCAGCTGTGAACCCCCTCTTGTTCTAGCTCTAAACCCCCTCTTCTTCCAGCTGTGAACCCCCTCTTCTTCCAGCTATGTGCCCCCTCTTCTTCCAGCTCTGAACCCCCTCTTCTTCCAGCTGTGAACCCCCTCTTCTTCCAGCTCTGAACCCCCTCTTCTTCCAGCTGTGAACCCCCTCTTCTTCCAGCTCTGAGCCCCCTCTTCTTCCAGCTCTGAACCCCCTCTTCTTCCAGCTGTGAACCCCCTCTTCTTCCAGCTCTGAGCCCCCTCTTCTTCCAGCTGTGAACCCCCTCTTCTTCCAGCTCTGAGCCCCCTCTTCTTCCAGCTCTGAACCCCCTCTTCTTCCAGCTCTGAACCCCCTCTTAATCCAGCTCTGAACCCCCTCTTCTTCCAGCTCTGAACCCCCTCTTCTTCCAGCTATGAGCCCCCTCTTCTTCCAGCTGTGAACCCCCTCTTCTTCCAGCTCTGAACCCCCTCTTCTTCCCGCTCTGAACCCCCTCTTCTTCCAGCTGTGAACCCCTCTTGTTCTAGCTCTAAACCCCCTCTTCTTCCAGCTCTGAACCCCCTCTTCTTCCAGCTATGAGCCCCCTCTTCTTCCAGCTCTGAACCCCCTCTTCTTCCAGCTATGAACCCCCTCTTCTTCCAGCTGTGAACCCCCTCTTCTTCCAGCTCTGAACCCCCTCTTCTTCCAGCTCTGAACCCCCTCTTCTTCCAGCTATGAGCCCCCTCTTCTTCCAGCTCTGAACCCCCTCTTCTTCCCGCTCTGAACCCCCTCTTCTTCCAGCTATGAACCCCCTCTTCTTCCAGCTATGAACCCCCTCTTCTTCCAGCTATGAACCCCCTCTTCTTCCAGCTGTGAACCCCTCTTGTTCTAGCTCTAAACCCCCTCTTCTTCCAGCTCTGAACCCCCTCTTCTTCCAGCTCTGAACCCCCTCTTCTTCCAGCTGTGAACCCCCTCTTCTTCCAGCTGTGAACCCCATCTTCTTCCAGCTGTGAACCCCCTCTTCTTCCAGCTCTGAACCCCCTCTTCTTCCAGCTGTGAACCCCCTCTTCTTCCAGCTGTGAACCCCATCTTCTTCCAGCTGTGAACCCCCTCTTGTTCTAGCTCTAAACCCCCTCTTCTTCCAGCTGTAACCCCCCTCTTCTTCCAGCTGTGAACCCCCTCTTCTTCCAGCTCTGAACCCCCTCTTCTTCCAGCTGTGAACCCCCTCTTCTTCCAGCTCTGAACCCCATCTTCTTCCAGCTGTGAACCCCTCTTGTTCTAGCTCTAAACCCCCTCTTCTTCCAGCTGTGAACCCCCTCTTCTTCCAGCTGTGAACCCCCTCTTCTTCCAGCTCTTAACCCCATCTTCTTCCAGCTGTGAACCCCATCTTCTTCCAGCTCTGAACCCCCTCTTGTCTAGCTCTAAACCCCCTCTTCTTCCAGCTCTGAACCCCCTCTTCTTCCCGCTCTGAACCCCCTCTTCTTCCAGCTATGAACCCCCTCTTCTTCCAGCTATGAACCCCCTCTTCGTCCAGCTATGAACCCCCTCTTCTTCCAGCTGTGAACCCCTCTTGTTCTAGCTCTAAACCCCCTCTTCTTCCAGCTGTGAACCCCCTCTTCTTCCTGCTCTGAACCCCCTCTTCTTCCAGCTGTGAACCCCCTCTTCTTCCAGCTGTGAACCCCATCTTCTTCCAGCTGTGAACCCCCTCTTCTTCCAGCTCTGAACCCCCTCTTCTTCCAGCTGTGAACCCCCTCTTCTTCCAGCTGTGAACCCCATCTTCTTCCAGCTGTGAACCCCCTCTTGTTCTAGCTCTAAACCCCCTCTTCTTCCAGCTGTAACCCCCCTCTTCTTCCAGCTGTGAACCCCCTCTTCTTCCAGCTCTGAACCCCCTCTTGTTCTAGCTCTAAACCCCCTCTTCTTCCAGCTGTGAACCCCCTCTTCTTCCTGCTCTGAACCCCCTCTTCTTCCAGCTGTGAACCCCCTCTTCTTCCAGCTGTGAACCCCCTCTTCTTCCAGCTCTGAACCCCCTCTTCTTCCAGCTGTGAACCCCCTCTTCTTCCAGCTGTGAACCCCATCTTCTTCCAGCTGTGAACCCCCTCTTGTTCTAGCTCTAAACCCCCTCTTCTTCCAGCTGTAACCCCCCTCTTCTTCCAGCTGTGAACCCCCTCTTCTTCCAGCTGTGAACCCCCTCTTCTTCCAGCTGTGAACCCCCTCTTCTTCCAGCTCTGAACCCCATCTTCTTCCAGCTGTGAACCCCCTCTTCTTCCAGCTGTGAACCCCCTCTTCTTCCAGCTCTGAACCCCATCTTCTTCCAGCTCTGAACCCCTCTTGTTCTAGCTCTAAACCCCCTCTTCTTCCAGCTGTGAACCCCCTCTTCTTCCAGCTCTGAACCCCCTCTTCTTCCAGCTCTGAACCCCATCTTCTTCCAGCTGTGAACCCCCTCTTCTTCCAGCTGTGAACCCCCTCTTCTTCCAGCTCTGAACCCCATCTTCTTCCAGCTGTGAACCCCTCTTGTTCTAGCTCTAAACCCCCTCTTCTTCCAGCTGTGAACCCCATCTTCTTCCAGCTGTGAACCCCCTCTTCTTCCAGCTGTGAACCCCCTCTTCTTCCAGCTCTGAACCCCCTCTTCTGCCAGCTGTGAGCGCCCTCTTGTTCCAGCTGTGAACCCCCCCTTCTTCTAGTTCTGAACCCCCTCTTGTTCCAGCTCTGAACCCCCTCTCATTCTAGCTCTGAACCCCCTCTTGTTCCAGCTCTGAGCCCCCTCTTCTTCCAGCTGTGAACCCCCTCTTCTTCCAGTTGTGAACCCCCTCTTCTTCCAGCTGTGAACCCCCTCTTCTTCCAGCTGTGAACCCCCTCTTCTTCCAGTTGTGAACCCCCTCTTCTTCCAGCTGTGGGTTCTCAGCCTCAGAGCCTCAGTTGCTCTCTCTGGGAGGTCTGCCCTCTCAGCCGCCCCTCCTTCCAGACAGATAAGAGCAATGCTTGTTTGTTCGGACGTGCTTGTTCCCATGATCCTCCTCTGCCCCCGAGGAGCCGGGACATGTGCATCCAGTTACTGTCCCTGCTGCAGGATGACCGTATTTACAGAGCCAGAGAGGCTGACCCCAGTGAACACACTTCCTTTACTGTCCAAACAGCAGATATGAATCCGGTCTCAGCCCGGAGTGACAGGAGCTGGGGGCGGCCAGGCCTGGGATGGGGGGCTCACCCTCTGGGGTACAGCCCTGCTCACAAGGCTTCCTCGCCTCCTGGTGTCACGCGCTCCTGTGGACATTCACAGGCACGTTTCACCGGAAGAGGGGCGTGTCAGCGCAGTGACGTCCGAGCAGCCAGTCGTAAAAAAGAAATATGATATTTTAAGTCTGACAGTGGGGCAAGGTGTCCTCTGTGAGCGTGTAGGATACGAACACTCAGGGGCAGATTTACAAGCCCCGTGTGCCTCCTTTACGCCGCTGCTGCGTCTCTTTTGTGACGCAGCGGCGGTGCAAAAGAGTTCGCCATGGTGCGTGGTATTTACAACGTGACGCATCTGGGAGATGGGGCACGTTGTAAAGCCCTGTGCCAGAAGCAGGTGTTCCTGCTCTGGGGGGCCTTCCTGCGCAGGAACACCTCCTAAAAGTGGCTGAGTGAAATCTACAAGATTTCACTCAGTCACTTTTGAGCCCATGCTGCAACAAAACCCTGCGCCTGCTTGAAGCAGGTGTAAGGATTTTGACACAGCATTGGAACAATAGGGCCCCCCAGAGCATTGCTGGAGCTGCGTCTCACTTGCGACGCAACTCCAGTAATGTGCCGCCTTTACGGCACAAATACGTCATGCATCTGTGCCGTTTTTGCCCCATGGTGTGCCGCAATGTAAATACGGTGCATCAATGGGTCGGAGCAGTGGCGCACAATAACTGGCGCATCCCTGCTGATATGTAGGGATGCGCCAGTTATTGTGAATCGGCCCCTCACTTTTTAGGGGTGAAACAAGCACACTGATGCTAAAAAAGAAACAATTCAGGTTTTACACTTGTATTGTCCTTTATAAACAGAGACATGGGAGTGGCACGGTGAGCGCTCTAACAAGGGGTAGTGGACGGTACCGGACAGTCTTATGTCGAGGGGCATGTGTTTTTCTGCTGTCGAGGGGCACTTGGATGGCAGGGGCCTGTCACTCCTGTGGCGGGGCAATTGAGGTACGAATGGGACTCTCGCTCCTGTAGTTTCGTCTGGTCTTGTGCAGCAGGGCCCTTGTGGCCCTTGCCGGACTCCTTACAAAGTGAGGTAATTGATTGGGAGGTATCCGGGTGTGGTCAATAAAGTCTACGACACAGTGTGTTCAGGTAACGGTTGCATTTCATAGTAAGGTCCAGCACCCCTGGAGATCTATCCATTGAGCAGATCCTTGCTGTTACCAATACAGACAGAGACATGCTCACACTCAAGGATATCATTGCAACACATTCATGGAGAAAACATACCCGACCTCTAACAGATGACGTTGATATCAAAAATTCAAAATAGTGCAGAACTTTCTGTCACTTTTGAAGGTATCATACTAACATTCGAGAACTGTCATACCTGAGAGCTTGAGACAACTCATTGAACTGGCCCACAAAGGACATCGTGGCATTGTAGCCACAAGAGCGAACAAGTGTGGTTTTCTCGCCTTGACGAACGAGTCAATAAGGAACTGAAAACATGTCACATGTGCAACTGTTTGTCACCCAGGACAACACAGCATCCTTTAAATATGTCGGATCTTCCTAAACAAGCGTGGGAGAAAATGACAGTTGATTTATTTGGACCTTTAAACAATGTCCATCATCTCATGGTGCTTGTTGTTGAGGATCTATCATCGACCACCCGAGACAAAGTCATCGAGAGGCATGATGGTATTTTCGCAGTGTGGGGTGTTCCCTCTATTCTCAAATCTGACAACAGTCCACCCTTCAATAGCAGAGAGTTTAAATACTTTATTAGTGGTTTGCATCTCAACTATCGGAAAAGCACCTCTGGCCACAGGCAAATGGCACTGTTGAACGATTAATGGGCACCCTTCAGAAAGTGGTTCGGCATGCTGCGCTTGAAAAATCGATCTCGAAACAGCTTTATGTCCAGCCCTTCATACCCATCGGTCAACTACCCATTCTACAACAGGTGAAAGCCCTGCCACCTAGCTGTTTGGGAGAGCCATTGGGACCAAGCTACCACAATGGACCACGAGCCGAGTACTAGACACTGTTGAGAGATTCATGTCCCGGACACTTCCCCCAAAAGAAAGATGAAGGCCTATGCAGATATGCTAGGGACACAGTTTTAGAAGGTGGAGACCGGGTCCTAGTCACACTAAACCAGAAATGCAAAACTGGCGCTCCGTTTGATGCTGATCCATTAAGAGTTGTGACAAGGGAAGGATACAAGGTGACAGCTCAACATTCCTGGAAAGTCCATTACGAGATACTTGTCCCAGTTCAAGCATTTGCTCTGCGTTTCATCTGGTTCAGACATCACGAGTGAGACAATTTTGCCTGACTGCCCAAGTCAAGCAGCTGAGTCTATATCTACGATGCCAAATGACAGTGTAACTCCTTCACCTCATACTACTTGAGCTAGAAGATTGGTACAAGCACCTTGGCAACTCATTGAGGAACTCTAATGTATGTATGTTATCCTTTTCATTTAACAAAGAGGAAGATATTGTGTCATGTGATCATGTGTAGCAGGACCAATGTGGCCCTTGCCGGCCTCCTTACAAAGTCACGTAATCAGTTGGGAGTTATTTGGGTGTGTCTGGGTGGGGTCAGTAATGTTTATGACGCAATGCGTTTATTTAATCATTGCATGCCGAAGAGTAAAGATGTATATTTTAGAGTTCCGTGTGTGGCGTGGTGCTTTGCATGCTCCAGAGTGGGGCGGACGCTACAACTCCTATAAAGAGACAGCTGGGGGTACATCTGGGACTATCACTCCTATGAGGGACAGTTGGGGTACGAATGGGACTGTCACCCTTATCAAGGGCCTGCTGGAGTGTTTGAGACTAGCACTCCTACCGAGGGACAGTTGGGGGTGTATATGAGACTATCACTCCTACTGATGGACTTTTGGCGGGTACCTAGGGGGCTAGCATTCCTATTGAGAAATAGTTGGGTGATATAAGACAGTTTCTTATGTCTAGATACATTACTATTTCCTCTATTATCAAGGGACACTTGAAAGGCATAAACCTCTCACCTATTGGGGACAGGTTGAGGGGTGTATATGAAACTATCACTCCTATCAGGGGACTGATCAGAGTGTGTATGGAATTATCGCTCGTATCGAGGGATTGATGGAGATTCATACGTAACTATCAATCTTAAAGAGGGGTTAGTTGGGTTGTAGATAGGACAAGCGTCCCATCAAGGGGCATCTGGGATTAGAGATTGGGTTTATGATTGAAGGATGAAGACCCTTCTCAAGCAACAACCAGAATCCTTGCCAGAATGAATCACAAAAGTCCCTAAATTAACCTGGGCTTAACTCTCTGGTAGCTTGGCACAAAAGAATTGAGACTTAACTTAGAGGTAATGTAAAGTACTTATGTAGCACACAAACAGTAATAAAGTAAAATCACAACACAAGACACATCAATACCCAATTTAGAAAATAGAGAAAATTGTGTTAGATCTGTCAGTTGTAGAGTGTTCTACCCCTACATTTTTTGCCTTACTCCTCTTGTTTTTGCTGAATTTGTTTTTGTTATCCTTAGGACTCTGCCCACTTTATCACTGTCATTCATTTCCAAAGTGCTTATGCGCTCTCCTTTAAATATAGTAAAATTGTCGTACACCCAATTGGCAAATGTAATTTACTTGTAAGTCTCTAGTAAAGTGGTAGTACAGGGACCCAAGGCCTGTAAATTAGATGCTACAAGTGGCCTACAGCACTTATTGTGCAGCCTACTTACATAGCTTTTTTAAAAACGTTTCATGTCTGTCTTTGCAGCCTGTGTGTCCAAGTTTAAACTGCCATTTCGACTTGGCAAAATAAAACTTTTGCCAGGCTTAAAATGTTGTTTTAATAAATATGAGTCACCCCTAGTGTACGTCCTAAACAGCCCAAAGGGCCCGGTGCATTGTATTTCAAAAATTGGACACACACTTTTAACTTTCACATTTGCAGGTGGTGAAAAAAAATCTCGAATTTGTTCCCATAGGATAACATTGGATTACCCTTTTACAGTTAATACGTGCTAACTCCTGATTGGAAACAGGTAAAAATGTCATGTTTGGTCTCAAAGGAGATGTAATATAAAACCCTTGCTAATGATGAAGTCGGACCTTAAGTCACAATTCTGAAAATACAACTTTTAGAAAGTTGGCCTGGCTCACCTAACCAATTGGTGGTGCCTGCAGCCTATACTCTGGGTCACATGGCTATGAATAGTTGGCTTTTGTGGAATGCTCCCTGACAGTGAGACAAAAGTGGATTGTGTTGGCAGGATGGGCCATCCTGAAAGGTTGTGTGGGGCAAAGCTGTTCCCTGCCCCGAATATGTTTCAAAGGTGCTGCCTCCTGTACACTCACAAAGAACTTCACACACCAGTCTTTTGTCACCCTAGACCCCTTGGAACCTGGGAGGGGGAAGAGGGAAGTTTCCAGAAATCGGATATAGAAGAGCCTAGAAGTTTCTCCCACTTCAAAGCCTGGCACCAGGTTGCAAATATTAGACCCTCAAACCAACCCTTCAGTACACTCCTGGACCTGTAGACTTCATGTGTATGGAGGGACAGCAGTGAGGCATAGGACTATCACTCCTATTAAGGGACAGCTGCGGTATATATAGGACAATCATACTATTCAAGGAACAGTTAGGGTATATATGGGACTATCACTCCAATTGAGGAACATTGGGAGATATACTTCTTTACCTATTAAGAGCCTGCTGTGAGGCATAGGGCAATCACTCTTATTGAGGGGCAGCTGTGTACCAAGTAAGAAACCATCGTTCCTTTATAGGGATAGTTGGAGGTACTAGGCTATCTCGCTTATCGAAGGACAGTTGGACGATATAAACGGGACAATCAGTCCTATTGAGGGACAGCTTTGGGTATGTTTGGGACTATACCTCCCATTGAACATCTGTTGGGCAATATACACTATCACATCCATTGAAAGACTGCAGTGAGGCATTAGACTCTCACCCCCATTGAGGGACTTTTCAGGGTATATATTTGACTATGTCTCTTATCAAGAAATTGTTGGGTGATTTGGACAATCACCGCTATCCAGGGATCACTGTGAAGTGTCGGACCTTCCAGAAGCTGAAAACCTGTCTTCAACCATCTGATTCCATTGGCTACAACTGATGCTCCCTCATCACTAGGGTTTCACTTCTAGGACTTCAGCTGGTGCTCCTTCACTGCTAGGACTTCAGCTGGTGCACCCTCACTGCTAGGGCTTCAGCTGGCACTCCCTCACTGCTAGGGCTTCAGCGGGTGCTCCCTCACTGCTAGGGCTTCAGCTGGTGCAACCCTCACTGCTAGGGCTTCAGCTGGCACTCCCTCACTGGTAGGGCTTCAGCTGGCGCTCCCTCACTGCTAGGGCTTCAGCTGGTGCACCCTCACTGCTAGGGCGTCATCTGGTGCTCCCTCACTGCTAGGGCTTCAGCTGGTGCTCCCTCACTGCTAGGGCTTCAGCTGGTGCTCCCTCACTGCTAGGGCTGCAGCTGGTGCTCCCTCACTGCTAGGGCTTCAGCTGGAGCACCCTCACTGCTAGGGCTTCAGCTGGTGCTCCTTCAGTGCTAGGGCTTCAGCTGGTGCTCCCTCACTGCTAGGGCTTCAGCTGGCGCTCCCTCACTGCTAGGGCTTCAGCTGGTGCAACCCTCACTGCTAGGGCTTCAGCTGGCACTCCCTCACTGCTAGGGCTTCAGCTGGCGCTCCCTCACTGCTAGGGCTTCAGCTGCTGCTCCCTCACTGTTATGGCTTCTGCTGGCACTCCCTCACTGCTGTGGCTTCAGCTGGTGCACCCTCACTGCAAGGGCTTCAGTTTGTGCTCCCTCACTGCTATGACTTCCGTTGGGGCTCCGTCACTGCTAGGGCTTCAGCTGGCACTCCCTCACTGCTAGGGCTTCAGCTGGTGCTCCCTCACTGATAGGGTTTCAGCTGGTGCTCCCTCACTACTAGGGCCTCAGCTGGAGGTATCTCACTTCTAGGGCTTCAGCTGAAGGCCTCTCACTGCTAGGGCTTCAGCTGGCGCTCCCTCACTGCTAGGGCTTCAGCTGGCGCTCCCTAACTGCGAGGGTTTCAGTTTGTGCTCCCTCACTGCTCGGGCTTCAGCTGGAACTTCCTCACTGCTAGGGCTTCAGCTGGCGCTCCCTCACTGCTAGGGCTTCAGCTAGTTCTCCCTCACTGCTAGGGCTTCAGCTGGTGCACCCTCACCGCTAGGGCTTCAGCTGGTGCTTCCTCACTGCTAGGGCTTCAGCTGGTGCTCCCTCACTACTGGGGCTTCAGCTGGTGCACCCTCACCGCTAGGGCTTCAGCTGGTGCTTCCTCACTGCTAGGGCTTCAGCTGGCGCTCCCTCACTGCTAGGGCTTCAGCTGGTGCTCCCTCACTGGTGGGCGTCAGCTGGCGCACCCTCACTGCTAGGGCTTCAGCTGGCGCTCCCTCACTGCTAGGGCTTCAGCTGGCACTCCCTCACTGCTAGGGCTTCAGCTAGCGCTCCCTCACTGCTAGCGCTGCAGCTAGGGCTTCGGCTGGTGCTCCCTCACTGCTAGGGCTTCAGCTGGCGCTCCCTCACTGCTAGGGCTTCAGCTGGCGCTCCCTCACTGCTAGGGCTTCAGCTGGCGCTCCCGCACTGCTAGGGCTTCAGCTAGCGCTCCCTCACTGCTAGGGCTCCAGCTGGTGCTCCCTCACTGCTAGGGCTGCAGCTGGTGCTCCCTCACTGCTAGGGCTTCAGCTGGCGCTCCCTCACTGCTAGGGCTTCTGCTGGCGCTCCCTCACTGCTGGGGCTTCAGCTGGTGCTCCCTCACTGCTAGGGCTTCAGCTGGCGCTCCCTCACTGCTAGGGCTTCTGCTGGCACTCCCTCACTGCTAGGGCTTCAGCTGGCGCTCCCTCACTGCTAGGGCTTCAGCTGCTGCTCCCTCACTGTTATGGCTTCTGCTGGCACTCCCTCACTGCTGTGGCTTCAGCTGGTGCACCCTCACTGCAAGGGCTTCAGTTTGTGCTCCCTCACTGCTATGACTTCCGTTGGGGCTCCGTCACTGCTAGGGCTTCAGCTGGCACTCCCTCACTGCTAGGGCTTCAGCTGGTGCTCCCTCACTGATAGGGTTTCAGCTGGTGCTCCCTCACTGCTAGGGCCTCAGCTGGAGGTATCTCACTTCTAGGGCTTCAGCTGAAGGCCTCTCACTGCTAGGGCTTCAGCTGGCGCTCCCTCACTGCTAGGGCTTCAGCTGGCGGTCCCTCACTGCTAGGGCTTCAGCTGGCGCTCCCTAACTGCTAGGGCTTCAGTTTGTGCTCCCTCACTGCTCGGGCTTCAGCTGGAACTTCCTCACTGCTAGGGCTTCAGCTGGCGCTCCCTCACTGCTAGGGCTTCAGCTAGTTCTCCCTCACTGCTAGGGCTTCAGCTGGTGCACCCTCACCGCTAGGGCTTCAGCTGGTGCTTCCTCACTGCTAGGGCTTCAGCTGGCGCTCCCTCACTGCTGGGGCTTCAGCTGGTGCACCCTCACCGCTAGGGCTTCAGCTGGTGCTTCCTCACTGCTAGGGCTTCAGCTGGCGCTCCCTCACTGCTAGGGCTTCAGCTGGTGCTCCCTCACTGATGGGCGTCAGCTGGCGCACCCTCACTGCTAGGGCTTCAGCTGGCGCTCCCTCACTGCTAGGGCTTCAGCTGGCACTCCCTCACTGCTAGGGCTTCAGCTAGCGCTCCCTCACTGCTAGCGCTGCAGCTAGGGCTTCGGCTGGTGCTCCCTCACTGCTAGGGCTTCAGCTGGCGCTCCCTCACTGCTAGGGCTTCAGCTGGCGCTCCCTCACTGCTAGGGCTTCAGCTGGCGCTCCCGCACTGCTAGGGCTTCAGCTAGCGCTCCCTCACTGCTAGGGCTCCAGCTGGTGCTCCCTCACTGCTAGGGCTGCAGCTGGTGCTCCCTCACTGCTAGGGCTTCAGCTGGCGCTCCCTCACTGCTAGAGCTTCTGCTGGCGCTCCCTCACTGGTAGGGCTGCAGCTGGTGCTCCCTCACTGCTAGGGCTTCAGCTGGCACCCACTCACTGCTAGGGCTTCAGCTAGCGCTGCCTCACTGCTCGGGCTTCAGCTGGTGCTCCCTCACTGCTAGGGCTTCAGCTAGCGCTCCCTCACTGATAGGGCTTCAGCTGGTGCTCCATCACTGCTAGGGCTGCAGCTGGTGCACCCTCTCTGCTAGGGCTTTCACTGGTGCTCCCTCACTGCTAGGGCTTCAGCTGGTGCTCCCTCACTGCTAAGGCTTCAGCTGGCACTCCCTCACTGCTAGGGCTGCAGCTGGCGCTCCCTCACTGCTAGGGCTGCATCTGGTGCTCCCTCACTGTTGGGCTTCAGCTGGCGCTCCCTCACTGCTAGGGCTGCAGCTGGCGCTCCCTCACTGCTAGGGCTGCATCTGGTGCTCCCTCACTGTTGGGCTTCAGCTGGCGCTCCCTCACTGCTAGGGCTTAAGCTTGCACTTCCTCACTGCTAGGGCTTCAGCTGGCGCTCCCTCACTGCTAGGGCTTCAGCTGGCACTCCCTCACTGCTAGAGCTGCAGCTGGCGCTCCCTCACTGCTAGGGCTGCATCTGGTGCTCCCTCACTGTTGGGCTTCAGCTGGCGCTCCCTCACTGCTAGGGCTTCAGCTGGTGCTCCCTCACTGCTAGGGCTTCAGCTGGTCCTCCCTCACTGCTAGGGCTTCAGCTGGCACTCCCTCACTGCTAGGGCTTCAGCTGTTGCTCCCTCACTGCTAGGGCTTCAGCTGGCGCTCCCTCACTGCTAGGGCTTCAGCTGGTGCACCCTCACTGCTAGGGCTGCAGCTGGTGCTCCCTCACTGCTAGGGCTTCAGCTGGTGCTCCCTCACTGCTAGGGCTTCAGCTGCTGCTCCCTCACTGCTAGGGCTGCAGCTGGTGCTCCCTCACTGCTAAGGCTGCAGCTGGTGCTCCTTCACTGCTAGGGCTGCAGCTGCTGCTCCCTCACTGCTAGGGCTGCAGCTGGTGCTCCCTTACTGGTAGGGCTGCAGCTGGTGCTCCCTTACTGCTAGGGCTTCAGCTGGTGCTCCCTCACTGCTAGGGCTTCAGCTGGTGCTCCCTCACTGCTCGGGCTTCAGCTGGCACTCCCTCACTGCTGGGGCTGCAGCTGGTACTCCCTCACTGCTAGGGTTTCCACTGATGCTCCCTCACTGCTAGGGCTGCAGCTGGTGCTCCCTCACTGCTGGGGCTTCAGCTGGTGCTCCCTCACTGCTAGGGCTTTAGCTGATGCTCCTTCACTGCTAGGGCTTCAGCTGGCACTCCCTCACTGCTAGGGCTGCAGCTGGTGCTCCCTCACTGCTAGGGCTTTCACTGGTGCTCCCTCACTGCTAGGGCTTCAGCTAGCGCTCCCTCACTGCTAGGGCTTCAGCTGGCGCTCCCTCACTGCTAGGGCTTCAGCTGGTGCACCCTCAATGCTAGGGCTGCAGCTGGTGCTCCCTCACTGCTAGGGCTTCAGCTGCTGCTCCCTCACTGCTAGGGCTTCAGCTGCTGCTCCCTCACTGCTAGGGCTGCAGCTGGTGCTCCCTCACTGCTAGGGCTGCAGCTGCTGCTCCCTCACTGCTAGGGCTGCAGCTGGTGCTCCCTCACTGCTAGGGCTTCAGCTGGTGCTCCCTCACTTCTGGGGCTGCAGCAGGTGCTCCCTCACTGCTGGGGCTTCAGCTGGCGCTCCCTCACTGCTGGGGCTTCAGCTGCTGCTCCTTCACTGCTAGGGCTGCAGCTGCTGCTCCCTCACTGCTAGGGCTTCAGCTGGTGCTCCCTCACTGCTAGGGCTTCAGCTGGAGCTCCCTCACTGCTAGGGCTTCTGCTGGCGCTCCCTCACTGCTAGAGCTGCAGCTGGTGCTCCCTCACTGCTAGGGCTTCAGCTGGCGCTCCCTCACTGCCAGGGCTTCTGATGGCGCTCCCTCACTGGTAGGGCTGCAGCTGGTGCTCCCTCACTGCTAGGGCTTCAGCTGGCCCCCACTCACTGCTAGGGCTTCAGCTAGCGCTGCCTCACTGCTAGGGCTTCAGCTGGTGCTCCCTCACTGCTAGGGCTTCAGCTAGCGCTCCCTCACTGCTAGGGCTTCAGCTGGTGCTCCCTCACTGCTAGGGCTGCAGCTGCTGCTCCCTCACTTCTAGGGCTTCAGCTGGCGCTCCCTCACTGCTAGGGCTTCAGCTGGTGCTCCCTCGCTGCTAGGGCTTCAGCTGGTGCTCCCTCACGGCTAGGGCTGCAGCTGCCACTCCCTCACTTCTAGGGCTTCAGCTGGCGCTCCCTCACTGCTAGGGCTGCAGCTGGTGCTCCCTCACTGCTAGGGCTTCAGCTGCTGCTCCCTCACTGCTAGGGCTGCAGCTGGTGCTCCCTCACTGCTAGGGCTGCAGCTGGTGCTCCTTCACTGCTAGGGCTGCAGCTGCTGCTCCCTCACTTCTAGGGCTGCAGCTGGTGCTCCCTCACTGCTAGGGCTGCAGCTGGTGCTCCCTCACTGCTAGGGCTTCAGCTGGTGCTCCCTCACTGCTAGGGCTTCAGCTGGAGGTATCTCACTGCTCGGGCTTCAGCTGCTGCTCCCTCACTGCTAGGGCTGCAGCTGGTACCCCCTCACTGCTAGGGCTTCAGCTGGTCCTCCCTCACTGCTAGGGCTTCAGCTGGCACTCCCTCACTGCTAGGGCTTCAGCTGTTGCTCCCTCACTGCTAGGGCTTCAGCTGGCGCTCCCTCACTGCTAGGGCTTCAGCTGGTGCACCCTCACTGCTAGGGCTGCAGCTGGTGCTCCCTCACTGCTAGGGCTTCAGCTGGTGCTCCCTCACTGCTAGGGCTTCAGCTGCTGCTCCCTCACTGCTAGGGCTGCAGCTGGTGCTCCCTCACTGCTAAGGCTGCAGCTGGTGCTCCTTCACTGCTAGGGCTGCAGCTGCTGCTCCCTCACTGCTAGGGCTGCAGCTGGTGCTCCCTTACTGGTAGGGCTGCAGCTGGTGCTCCCTTACTGCTAGGGCTTCAGCTGGTGCTCCCTCACTGCTAGGGCTTCAGCTGGTGCTCCCTCACTGCTCGGGCTTCAGCTGGCACTCCCTCACTGCTGGGGCTGCAGCTGGTACTCCCTCACTGCTAGGGTTTCCACTGATGCTCCCTCACTGCTAGGGCTGCAGCTGGTGCTCCCTCACTGCTGGGGCTTCAGCTGGTGCTCCCTCACTGCTAGGGCTTTAGCTGATGCTCCTTCACTGCTAGGGCTTCAGCTGGCACTCCCTCACTGCTAGGGCTGCAGCTGGTGCTCCCTCACTGCTAGGGCTTTCACTGGTGCTCCCTCACTGCTAGGGCTTCAGCTAGCGCTCCCTCACTGCTAGGGCTTCAGCTGGCGCTCCCTCACTGCTAGGGCTTCAGCTGGTGCACCCTCAATGCTAGGGCTGCAGCTGGTGCTCCCTCACTGCTAGGGCTTCAGCTGCTGCTCCCTCACTGCTAGGGCTTCAGCTGCTGCTCCCTCACTGCTAGGGCTGCAGCTGGTGCTCCCTCACTGCTAGGGCTGCAGCTGCTGCTCCCTCACTGCTAGGGCTGCAGCTGGTGCTCCCTCACTGCTAGGGCTTCAGCTGGTGCTCCCTCGCTTCTGGGGCTGCAGCAGGTGCTCCCTCACTGCTGGGGCTTCAGCTGGCGCTCCCTCACTGCTGGGGCTTCAGCTGCTGCTCCTTCACTGCTAGGGCTGCAGCTGCTGCTCCCTCACTGCTAGGGCTTCAGCTGGTGCTCCCTCACTGCTAGGGCTTCAGCTGGAGCTCCCTCACTGCTAGGGCTTCTGCTGGCGCTCCCTCACTGCTAGAGCTGCAGCTGGTGCTCCCTCACTGCTAGGGCTTCAGCTGGCGCTCCCTCACTGCCAGGGCTTCTGATGGCGCTCCCTCACTGGTAGGGCTGCAGCTGGTGCTCCCTCACTGCTAGGGCTTCAGCTGGCCCCCACTCACTGCTAGGGCTTCAGCTAGCGCTGCCTCACTGCTAGGGCTTCAGCTGGTGCTCCCTCACTGCTAGGGCTTCAGCTAGCGCTCCCTCACTGCTAGGGCTTCAGCTGGTGCTCCCTCACTGCTAGGGCTGCAGCTGCTGCTCCCTCACTTCTAGGGCTTCAGCTGGCGCTCCCTCACTGCTAGGGCTTCAGCTGGTGCTCCCTCACTGCTAGGGCTTCAGCTGGTGCTCCCTCACGGCTAGGGCTGCAGCTGCCACTCCCTCACTTCTAGGGCTTCAGCTGGCGCTCCCTCACTGCTAGGGCTGCAGCTGGTGCTCCCTCACTGCTAGGGCTTCAGCTGCTGCTCCCTCACTGCTAGGGCTGCAGCTGGTGCTCCCTCACTGCTAGGGCTGCAGCTGGTGCTCCTTCACTGCTAGGGCTGCAGCTGCTGCTCCCTCACTTCTAGGGCTGCAGCTGGTGCTCCCTCACTGCTAGGGCTGCAGCTGGTGCTCCCTCACTGCTAGGGCTTCAGCTGGTGCTCCCTCACTGCTAGGGCTTCAGCTGGAGGTATCTCACTGCTCGGGCTTCAGCTGCTGCTCCCTCACTGCTAGGGCTGCAGCTGGTACCCCCTCACTGCTAGGGCTTCAGCTGGTGCCCCCTCACTGCTAGGGCTTCAGCTGGTGCTCCCTCACTGCTAGGGCTTCAGCTGGTGCTCCCTCACGGCTAGGGCTGCAGCTGCCACTCCCTCACTTCTAGGGCTTCAGCTGGCGCTCCCTCACTGCTAGGGCTGCAGCTGGTGCTCCCTCACTGCTAGGGCTTCAGCTGCTGCTCCCTCACTGCTAGGGCTGCAGCTGGTGCTCCCTCACTGCTAGGGCTGCAGCTGGTGCTCCTTCACTGCTAGGGCTGCAGCTGCTGCTCCCTCACTTCTAGGGCTGCAGCTGGTGCTCCCTCACTGCTAGGGCTGCAGCTGGTGCTCCCTCACTGCTAGGGCTTCAGCTGGTGCTCCCTCACTGCTAGGGCTTCAGCTGGAGGTATCTCACTGCTCGGGCTTCAGCTGCTGCTCCCTCACTGCTAGGGCTGCAGCTGGTGCTCCCTCACTGCTAGGGCTTCAGCTGGTGCCCCCTCACTGCTAGGTCTTCAGCTGGTGCTCCCTCACTGCTAGGGCTTCAGCTGGTGCTCCCTCACTGCTAGGGCTGCAGCTGGTTGCTAGGGCTGCTAGATCATTCCATGCTTGCAGGTCCCCTCTTCTCCATCCCTGCAGCTGCCTTTGGTGGCTTTGAATGAACCCATTATACCATGGTGTCTAACTATCTTTAAAGTATGGCCCTAGGTTGGCATGGGCTGTCCTGCCACCGTGAAGGCACCTGGCACCTGTACAATGCCCCCCCCCCCCACAGTCCATAGGGTCTCCTCTTCCCACTGCTTAGAACCCTCTCCCAAGCAATCTTCCCAGAAGGCAGTGGCACGAGGCAGAGATGCTGACCCAGTCCTCTCTCTCTTTTGTTTTTCAGGTAAGTCCTACGAGATAACCTACGTGCGGCTCAAGTTCCACACCAGCCGCCCCGAGAGCTTCGCCATCTATAAGCGGACCCGGGCAGGCGGTCCCTGGGTGCCCTACCAGTACTACAGCGCCACCTGCCAGAAAACCTACGGCAAGGCGGAGCGGGGGTACCTACGTCCAGGTGATGACGAGGCTGTGGCCTTCTGCACGGCGGAGTTCAGTGATATCTCTCCTCTCAGTGGTGGAAACGTGGCCTTCTCCACCCTGGAAGGCCGGCCTAGCGCCTACAACTTCGACAGGAGTCCTGTCCTGCAGGTAACGCGGGGCAGCACCTATGCTTTCATAACCATGGAGGAGCTATACATTTACTAAAGGTTTGCATGGGCGCTCGTATGATGCAAGCAGCGCAAACGTTATTGCTCTCTAATTTGACCCTCATGCAACAGAAAAACACTTTGCGCCAACGCCCTCTTTACTAGGGGTGGGTGGAATTTGCGTAGTCGCGATACGCAAAGCTCTGCAAAACAGTAAAAAAACTCTGCGTACACATAGAAATTTTGCGAACACGCGGATTTGCTTGTTCCGCCCGTTTGCGATGCTTTTTTCCTGATCGCGAACACTGTTTGCGTGCTCGGGGGGAAATATCTCATGAACACTCATTTTGAAAGTGCAAACAAGCAAAAAATTCCACGAAACCGCGGACCACGTAATTTTTAGTAATTTTGCGTTCTCCACAGAACACAAAATTACCCAAATTGAGCGAGCGGAACGGAATTTACCGCCCAGGCCTACCGTTTACTCATGCAAGAGGAGGAGTGCCTAGAGCAGAATAGCACAGCACTGTGGGAATTGGCTCAAAATCAATTCTACTTACAAAGCATAGCCTGGCTTTTTGCCCACTCTTAAAGTCACGTGAAAGCAGGCACAAGCAAGGGGGAAGTTTTATCGCCTGATAAACCTATCTGTAACATGTTATTTACATAAAAGTACATAACTTACACTTCTGACCCCTGTGTGCTTGTTTATGGGCAAGATCTGGCCCTATAGGGAGTACCTCGAGTACAATCTTATGCTTGACGCTCCTGGCTTACCTTTGTGTCATAGCGCAAGGCTGTCGACTACCGCAAACAACAATGCTGAGCATCACCTGGAACAGCCATTTTAGTACCAGTGCTGGCCATGGCTTCATTGAGAGGTAGCTCTTGCTAAGGGCCTGATTCAGATCGTTGGCGACCACCTGACGAAATATGAATCCTATTATATCCTATGGGATTTCTGCTTCGGCGGATGGGATATCCATCACCATTGTGACCGAGTAACCCCTCTACCAAGATCTAAATTAGGTCCTAAATCTTCTGCAGCTCTATTTTTGATCCTTCATGCAACGCAGTTCTACAATTTGTCGCACATCGTTCTGTTGGGAAAATTATTGTAAATCTGAGCCATAGAATGCAAACATGAGGGGAGGTTGGGCAAAGTATAGACAGTTGTGGCCTGACGCATTTCTTAGTAGCCCACTGTCGGCGCTGCAGAATACCAGGGTTGCCGAATGCAAAGATTGCTTACTCACGATTCCTCCTTCCATTGCCCCATACTTCCACCTCACACCTCTTTCTTCGGCCACCCCACACTTCCTGTCTCTTTATCTCATGAACACCGACGCAGGCTAGTCTTAATTAGCTGAGGTATGGTATGGCACCCCTTGCCAAAGCACTCCCTCTCCCCTTTTTGGGGAAGGATCTAGTATGTAGGCCTTGGCGTCTCAGAGACCCCTCTGAGAGAGTCCACTGTGTAAAGGGAGCCTCTCGCAACAGAGATAGGGAAGTGATTCCACTTCCCCTGGGATCACAGCTTACTGGACTTTGGGCGTTGCTTTGACTCGTCTACCGGTTTGTGTGCCTGTCGCCCTTCCCCTCCTCTTTCCATGCTGTGTCTCTCACCCTCCCCTCCTCTTCCCATGCTGTCTCTCACCCTCCCCTCCTCATTCTCTCCTTCATTCTCTGTCTACTTCCCCTGCTCCTACCCCCCCCTGAATCTCTCCCCTTGCTGAAGTACTGGGTTTTTCAGAACCGGTACTGAACCGGTAACCCAGCGGTGCCAGGGAGAACACCCAAAGACTTCGAGTTCTTCCTGTTTCAGACTACAGAAACACAGAGCCTTCTAGGTGAAGTCAAAGATCGAATTTATTGGCTGCAACCAAGTAACAGGCGTCCTAGACGTACAACACGGTGTATATTCTCAGGAGACTGCTCAATCTTACAAAGCCAGCCTTCTCTTTTTATACAAAATATTACGCTTCAGGCAAACATTCTTTGTTTTTACAGTTGACCATTCACATATTTTCACTACAAAGGAAAAGCAGAGTCAGGATGACAAGCCCATATTTCAGTTTGTCCAGCCCATAATTAATTACCCGGCAAGGCCCAGAACTTCCATCAGATATCGGTGGACCCCCAATAAAAATGGGCACCTCCTCCTCGTAAAGCAAGCCATAAAGTAGGAAACAGAGACAGGTGTGTGTAAGATTAGGCATGGTTCGTGTGCGATGAAAGGTTTATGATATGTTGTGCCTTGATGCTAATCTCATTCGGCCACTGGGAGAGGAACTGACCGAACAGGTTTGGCCTTGGGCGTGGAGGCAGCTTGTCCAGGTCGTAGAGAAGTCAGGGAAGGTGTGCGTGTCCTTCAAGAGCGTGTTTGGATTTAATCATTGGCCTATGTGAGGGCAACTCACAAAATGGTTGCCGTACACAAAATGGAACCCGAGGGTTCAGGACGAAAACTATGATTTCAGGGTGGTTTCGTCACTCGAACATGATGAAAATGCTTGTGCATAGTCTACTAGCCATTCTCGGTCTGCTGATATCAAAATCGTCATGATACGACGATGGTTATGACAAGGGGTCCAGAATTTTCAGTACCACAGTACCCTCCTTTTGCCCTTACATAGGCAATTAACCTATACTCATGCTAATCTGAGTCCAGGTCTATATTCGTAAAGTCATTGAGATGCTGCTGTAGCATCATCCTATTACTTAGCTCGTCTCTCGATACAGGTTTCCTTACACACGATGTAGCACAGAGACCACATATTGCAGGAGCACACTGTACGCACAGACAGAACAGGAAAAGAATGGCTAAGACCATCCCAATGACCATCAGAATTTTCCATCCCCAGCCGGATATCAGTTCCCAGAACCATCCCATTAACGACCAATCTCCTTTGTCCACATGTATAGATTCGGAAATCTTATGCAGCTTGGAAATGGCCTGGTACACTGTTGGAGCGTTATCTGGAATGAAAACACAGCAACTCGATTGGATCACTCTACATACCCCACCTCGGTCTGCAAGGATGACGTCTAACGCGACCCTGTTCTGAAGGGTCATAAGACGATCCGACTGGAGCTCAGCAGTCAAGTTACTAAGGGCACCGGCAGTTTCAACTACGGTGGACTCAACCACCCTCGTCAATTGTCTTAGGTTCCTGCTGTTAACCATGGGTCCCCAGAACGGCAGAAAACCTTTCACAAAGTCTCCAAATTCTTGTCCTGCAGTGTCTTCTTTGCTGAGGACACCTCTAACTACCCTTGTCTTATGGTAATCTGCCGTAGCTGTGTAGATGGGAGGCAACAGGAACGAAACAAAACATGTGCCCGAAAAGTCAGGGGGCAACCATGTATAGGCTCTATCATGGCAGATGAAATAGGTACCCTTAGCTGCTAGGAACGAAGGGGAAGTCTGGGACGTGAAAACATATGTTTCAGTGCAGATACTTTTCCCTAACTGAGCTCTGGGATTCTTGCCGACACCTTGCAGACATAAGTGACCTTGATGGGGTACAATCCAAATCGGGGAAGATCTCTTAGCTTGCTGTTTCTCACTCAGAGTAGCTCCATATCCGGTCACGTTCCATCCTATGTATAATAGTGTCTCATCTCTCGGGATAGTCTCATAGGAAATATCTTCCTTAATCATATCTACTATACCCTTAACTAGAGCACTATTCTTAGGATTGTCTGTCACAGAACGTAGGGGGTAGGTCTTATGTGCGTAAACGAACATTGTTCTGTATGCCCACACAGAACCATTATGGCTGAATGGCAGGACCAGATAGGGGATACCTTTGTCCGTAGTATGAGGCATAAGACCACACACCCAACAGTTAGTTGTGTTCAATACTAGTTGGTGTTGGTGCAAAAGCTGAACGAAGGAGTTATTAATAAACTCTAATCTCCTAGCGGACTCATGTTCAGGACGAGGTTGAAAAGAATGTGAGGAAACAGTAGAAGGAGGAGGTATGGGCGGTGTAGTGGGTGCAAATGTCACTCGAAAAGAGAATAAAACATATCCTATAAAAAACATCATTATACTGAACAACATAAAAATGCATAGTATCAAAAAGCGTTTTGTGGTCATCATTGGACATATTCTGGCTTTAAAGTTCATTGTTTTGGCAGGTCTCTCCATCTTGAAAAACTCCATCCTCTCTAATTGCTGCTCGCGGTGGTAGGGTGTTCTATGCTAAAGGATGCTTCTGTCAGCCCAGGGCAACTCCCTTAGACCAACCAGAATCGTTGACCTAACGTCTTCGGCTGCTCCCCGAAGATTTGGGCAACCGCGACCCTACAGCTGAACCCGGATGGTGGTTCGAAAAACAAAAATAAAAAAGTTTCTCAGATGAGAGAGCTGCACTTTCAAAAATTTAGCAAAGGAAAGGAATATTTTTATTTGTCCATAGTTCTCGGCCTCAGATTATATCTTTTCTTTCCAGGTATTGTCTGGTCTTGGAAAAGGAGTTCAGGTTCTGTAGTGTCCAATCGGGTTGATGGTGGCACAGCTTCTTGCAAGAGATTGTCACTTTCTGTCTCAGAAATTGTTCCTTTTATACGTGCATCACTGAAAGGCAGAAATCGAGGCACAGTTTCAGTCTCTGAGTCAGCGACACCCTCCTGGACCCACCGGTCGTACGGCAGAGGCAAGGGCACCCTCTTGCAATGTACACCGTGGATCCAGTGCTTCTTTCCCTCCACTCGAACGGCTGATCTCGTTGAGAGTAGAACTAGGTGAGGGCCGGTCCACCGGGGCTGGTCATTCTTTGTTCGCTGGAAATTTTTGACCAGCACCCAGGATCCAGGATCGATCGGATGTCCTGGAGCTTCAGAGGCCTGAGGCAGAGTATCATGAACCTGTTGGTGTAAAACACGCAATTTAGCCGTCAATTCGTACAAATAATCAAGCAGTACAGGGTGTTCGATTTCACTGAATTTAGTTGGCCTTGGCACTCCCCATATGTTGGCCGGACGGCCGAACACAATCTCATATGGACTAAGTCCCACTCGCGAATGCACAGTAATTCTGGTTGAGAGGAGTGCTAAAGGCTGAGCGTCAGGCCATTTAAGACCAGAGCTTGCTTGGATTTTTGCTAACTTTAGTTTTAGCGTGCCATTGTAGCATTCTACTAGTCCAGCTGATTGGGGGTGATTTGCAGCGTGAAATTTCTGTTGGATGCCTAGCCCTTCACATACTTTCTTCATCACTTGACCCACAAATTCACTCCCATTGTCACTCCATACCATCCTCTGCATTCCAAATCTAGGGAATAATTCTTTCACAAGGGCTTTAGCTGTGGATAAGGCAGTGTTGTCTTTTAGGGGATATGCTTCTACCCATCGTGAAAAGGCACAAACAACAACGAGTACGTATTTCAGATTGTTGCACCTTTTCATGTGGATGAAATCTAGCTGCAAAACCTCGAACGGATACATAGGAGGCGCAAAATGACCAGCTGGAGTTGGGGTTCCCCTACCAGTATTGTATTTCAGACACACCATGCAATTCTTGACCACATTCTCTGCACACTTAGGAATTCCAGCATTTTGCCATACCGGGGCCAACAACTTACAAATCCCTTTCACACTGATATGAGCCATTCCATGAGCCATGGTAACCACTGCAAGCACATACGCATCGGGTAACAACCATCTCTGATGCTCTGACAATTCAACCCAACAACCATTCGCATCCAATTTACCCTTACTTTCTCACCACACACTCAATTCTTTCTCTGTAGCTTCTGCTTGAATAGACTTCACGCTCTCGATCGTATCTTCACACATTCCAACATCACCAACCCATCTCGCAGGGCCTGCAACATTCATTCGACTCATCACATCCCTTGCTGTTTCTTTTGCGACTTCATCAGCAAATGCATTTCCACGACCAACATCGTCAGTAACCTTTTTGTGCGCACTGCATTTCACAATCGCAACCTGCAACGGCAAAGTAAGTGACTCGAGAAGCTCATTCACCAATTGACCATGCTGTATCTTAGCTCCATGCGAAGTCAGAAACCCACGTTCCTTCCACAATCGTCCAAAACTGTGAGCCACACCGAATGCATACTGGCTGTCTGTATAAATGGTCACTTTCATTCCTTTCGACAACACACATGCTCTCGTAAGTGCAATCAATTCTGCTGCTTGAGCTGAATTATGTGGGATACGTGCAGCTTCAACAATCGTATGCAAAGTCGTGACAGCATATGCTGCAGTCGTATCTCCACTCGGAAGCTTGAAGCACGAACCATCCACCCATAAGGTACCATCACACTTTACAAGGGGAGTGTCCTGAAGATCTATTCTCCCTTTCGTTTCTTCCTCTGTCCTTAGAAAACAATCATGCTGTTCAGAAGCATCTAACTCTGCTACAATCGGCAACAACGTAGCTGGATTAAGCGTGTTGCATCTTTTTATGTGCACATGACTCGCTAACAGGGTTAACTCGTACCCCGACAATCGAGCACTACTTAAGTGCTGTGTTTTGGTCCTGTTTAACAAAGTGTCCACTGCATGTGGAACCATCACAATCAATGTATTATTCATCACTAAACCAGCAGACTGTCGAATGGAAACAGCTGCTGCCGCTGTGGCTCTTAAGCAACTCGGCAATGCTTTAGCTACCGGATCCAAAGTCAACGAAAAATACGCGCATGGACGCTGCTTGTTTCCGAACAACTGTGTCAACACCGATAATGCACAACCTTCTTTCTCATGGACATATAATGTCATATAATGTAAGGGCTTACTGTAGTCGGGGGTACCCAACACAGGAGCCAAACATAATGCATTACGCAATTCGGAAAAGCTTTTCTGACACTCTTCAGACCATGGAATGGGATTTGGTGTATCTTTACAAGTTAATGCCACCAAAGGTTTGGCCATCAAAGAAAAATTCGGTATCCATTGTCTGCAATATGATGTAATACCCAAGAAAGCACGCACTTCTCTCTGTGTCCTTGGCACACTCAATTTCGCTATTGCCTGAATTCTTTCTGGGGTCAGTTTCCTTCCCTCCTTCGATAAGAGATGACCTAAGTAGGTCACTTCTTGTCGACAATATTGCAATTTGGAAAGGGACACTTTGTGATGCAAATCAGACAAATGACGCAATAATGACAACGTGGCTTCTTTACAGATTTCCTCAGTATCTGCAGCAACAAGCAAATCATCAACGTACTGAATAAGGGTAGCGCCATCAGGTAAAACAATCGTATCAAGTTGTGTCTTTAAAGCCTGACTATATATCGATGGACTATCACAGTAGCCCTGGGGAGCGCGTTTGAAGCGGAAGCTTTGTCCTCCTAAACTGAATCCGAAAATATCCCTACTCTCCTCGGCAATCGGGATGCTAAAGAAAGCATTCTTCAAGTCAATCACCGAAAACCAAGTGGCAGAAGCTGGAACCATTGTGGTATATAAATAAATAATACCAGGACTATTTTTGAATTACATTAACAATAACAGATAGCTCAATAAATAAGAGGCAGGATCCGATGTGTCCGAGTCAGAAGGATTTATTCAGGCAAAAGGGAAGGGACTGGAACGGGACAGCCTTAAATAAAATAGGAAGGAAGGCAGCTGCAGCATTTCATCGACAGTGCAGCATATATATAGTAAAACATTACATTACATTACATACAGTAGGCGTAACTTATGACAAACGTAAGATAAGAAGGCATGGGTGGAAAAAGAAGGCGTGTACAGGGCGTGCACTGAGACATGTGATGTGAACGTCACAGAATTGTCATGAATGGGGCGGAAACATGGAGGGGGCTACTCGAGCAGCTGGGACCTTTAACCTAGTGGTGCGCGCAAACGGGCAATGACGTGTTACCAGGGAGAACTGGGGGCTATGACTTCTGCGCTAGAAGAGGAGACTAAAGTCTGCGGTGTCAGGACGACATGTACCTATGGCATATCTGGTATCTGGTGTTTGGAGTACATGTTGATAGAATCCAAAAGTTATCGGGCCAAAGGCTACTTGACACTAAGGCTGGTGCATGCATTATTCTACATGTATTGCGTGTGTTATGAATATGAATTTATAGCTTCTTCCATTTAAACAGAATCCGAAAAGGAACTGGCTGTCTGGATGAATGGGGACACTGAAAAATGCGTTCTTGAGATCGATAACTGTAAAGAACGTAGCTTCAGAATCAATGGCTGTCAATAGAGAAGAAATATCTGGGACCACTGGGTACTGTGGTACAATACATTTATTAAGTTCTCGAAGGTCGATCACTAATCGATAAACTGGAGGTGCATTTGGATCAGTACGTTTCAGGATCGGAATGATAGGAGAATTACATACATTGGAGTCAGTTTCTACAACCACTCCTTGAACAATAAGTTCGTCAATAATTTTGGATAAGTCTGCTACAGCCTCAGGTGGCAATTTGTACTGTCTGATTCGTGGTAGAACAACACCTTGCTTTAGAGTCACACGATGGGGTGTGATATGCATACAACCTACATCAGTTGGACCTTGCGCCCATAAATGCTGTGGTACATTCAATAATCTTGGATCAAAATCACGTAATACATAATGACCTTTGAAATCACGGAGGAACAGACGGACCCCTTCTGGGGAGCAGCATATGACTGCTCCTAATTCTTTCAGTGTCTTAATGCCTAACAAATTTTCTGGGCAAGACTTCGTGAGTAACAAATCTGTAGTTCGGGACAATGGACCAACTTCTAGAGTAACTGGTTTCGATATTTCATTAACAATAGGCTTTCCTGAAAATCCAAGGGAAACATTTATAGAGCCTGAGAGCGGAGCCCCTGGAACCTCGTCATGACTGATGGTAGTCCTACTTGCCCCTGTATCAATCAGGAACTTTCGGTCTTTCCCTAATACTTGACTATGTACATAGGGACCCTCTTGATCTACAGGTATCTCGATGAGAGGCAAGCCTACCTCCCTCTCTAGGCTGTTTCATGAGTATGGCTGATAATCTGGCTACTCGGACTGTGCATACTGGTACATCTGCTGTGTAACATGCTGTGTTGCAGCTATAGGCTGCGGTACGGTAACTGACTGTTGTGCATTCTGTGGTGGCTGGGAAGTCTGTGAAACTTGTTCTTGTCTAGGCGGACGTGGTCTTTCTTTAGTTTTACCAGTAGCTATGTTGTGTTTCAGAACTGCACATTCGTTTATAAAATGACCTGGCTGTTTACAGTAATTGCATGTCCCTTTAACGGGAACTGTAGGATGACTGGCTTGATTCGGACCCCTCTTCTGACTGTCTTGTGGAACAGATTGTGCAACTAATACTTTCATTTTCGTGTCTTTCATACGTCTCCTTTCGTGTTCCTGCTCTTCCCTGATTCTGTTCTGGTGGTACTGGAGCATTTGGAGCATCTGGGACGGGGTATTAGCTTGCCAGGTACTTTCGACTTTCAGGACTCGATTTTTAACTTGTGGACTGGAATTCTCGACTAGTTTGGTAACAAAAAGATGAGGGTATGATTCACTACTTGTTTTCAGACCACTATTAATAATAAAACATTTTTCAAATCTAGAATAAAAATCACTAGTATCTTCGTCTTGTTTCTGTTTACAGGCTGAGATGGCATCCCAATCTTCCTTTTTCGTGGCTAGTAATCTTGGCAAAACTTGTATCAATAACTCGGGCAATTCTTTAGCTTTATCCCCAAGACCGGTACCTGGTACTCGTGAATTATCTTCAGCTTCTAATGCTGTCCAATCTATCTTTTTCTCTCCCACCTCCCATTCTTTTTCTTTTCATTTTTCATATATGCCCGCAGGCAACAGGACCTTTAGCATTTTAATGATATCAGGATACGTATATTCTCCCATACGGAGCATGTCCTTTAATTCACGGTGGAACCCTGCTGGATCTTTATCATGACAGGGAATTAACTTCTTCATTTCTAAGAGTTCCATCTTTGTGATAGGGGTGTAAACAAATACTCGTTCTAGACCACCCCCCTCTTTCTTGACTGGATGTACTTCTCGTAACGGATTCTGTCTGTCTATGTAGAATGATTTACTTTCTGGGGGTGAGACGTGAACAAAATGTGGATTCAGAAACGTTCGGTATTTGTGGCGCTGTTCTAATATGACACTAATTAAATCGGTACCTAGACCTTTCCATCTGTACTGGAGTAACTCGTTTAATACATCATGTAGAGGACCTGGATCAGAATGTTGTTCCTCATACAGTGTAATGAGGTGCTGGATCATATACATACCCACCAGTCGCTGTTCGGCTGGGGGCAATTTCAGAAACATTTGGGCCACTATTTCGTCTGGAAAAGTGGTAGAATCAGTAGTCCACCGGACTGCTGATCGGGCTAGTTCTTGTTCATGCATGGTACTGAGCTCACTATAACCTATTCGTGACTTCAGAATGTGATCGGTGGCCTGGAATACTTGCTCAAGAGAACCCTGTTCTGGTGCTGGAGGAGGAAAAGCTTTCTTGTAATCTAGACGTGAATGTCGGTCAGAAAGTCTAGTTCTACCTACGTACGCTATTCTGTCGGGATTCTCGTTGTCTACCTCTTCAGTAGAAGAGTCATCTTCTTTCTCGGTTGCTTGTTTTGCTTCTCGTTTCTCGTGTATAGTTATGATTTCCCTACGAATTTTCTTGTACATACTCTCTATACAATTTTGTGTCTTGTGTTTTCCCTCGGCTATATTGTCACTCCACCTGGTCAGGACTTTCATTTCTTCTTGATCTTTTTCTGGATAATCTTGCTCTCTTATTAAACAGTTAATCAAAAACTTTAAAATCATGAGCTGAGTCTCGACTTTTCTTTGAACCATGGCTTCGTGAATACTTTCTGGATTCACTCCTGTACGGATAAAATGATATATTCTGTCTAGATGTTCTCCCATATCGGGCAGGGTGTCCAAATAGCCGGCAACCCGTCTTAAACGTAATGAATATATGACCATGTGGTCATCGCCTGGAACTGGATCATAACGACATTCAGTAAGTGCTCGCTTGATATCTCCGTATGTAGTCACTTTTGGCGTACGCTGTAACGCTAGTTCATGTAGCGTCATACGTCTTGGTTGAGGCGGGGTACGAGGAGAACTTCCCCCCGCGGCTCCTAAACTAGAATCGTCGGTGTATACTGTACGTGCTGGTAAAGCGACTGGCAAAGCGGGTACATGTACTGTGGGCTGGGCCGGGGGTGCTGTAACAGGTGCTGTAACATTAACTGGACCCACGGGACCAGCGGCTGGAGGAGCAGGAATTACATTATTAACGGGAGCAGGCGGAATAGGATTTGCATATTCTGGGACTGTATCATCCAAATAGGACGAAAGAAAAATATCAGCTGCGGTCGGTTTGTGACGTAGCTTAATCGGGACCAATGGCGGCGGGAAATTACAGGGTGCTTCCGGGGTTGCTTTTGGCAAACCCTCGGCAAGAAGAGGATACATACCTTTAATAAGGGCATTTCTCTGTCTGTCTGACTGTTCGGTTCTAACTCGTTCACCTTCTTCGATTAGTTCCCTTTCTTTGGCCTTTTCTGAGGATTCCCTACTTAATTCTGTTTTTCTGAATTCTTTTTCGGTTCTTTTATGAGATTCTTTGCGCCATAACTCGATGGCATCTTTCTGGGACTGTCTGGCTTTCTTTTTCCATAATGCTTCTTCTACTCGCATGATGCACTCGGCATCCCATGTACCTGATATGGGCCATCTATATTTCTCTTCTAGTTCTTTAGTATAGTCCGCCCATAAGTCTAGATATATTATGGCATCTAAGCCATGCTTGTGATACATAAAATGTCCTGGACTGTCCCTAGGAGGGACAGGAACAGCTTCTTCGAGTAACCCTTTTCTGGTCTTTAACTGACGTAATTTCGAGAACAGAGGCATTTCTGTTATATACTTGGAACACAATACACAATAATCACGGTAATAAAATAGCGAACAAATCTCTCATACCACGACATAAAAATACATAAATAAACAGTTCGAACAGAGTACTACCTGATACACTGAAAACAGAACACATGTATTTCTCGAGAACGAAACTTACTAGAATTACTGGATGCACTGCTAAAACAGTACAGAACATACCGGTCCCATAAAGAGACACGTCTTGACCCGTATCCACCTAGGTGAATACTTCGTAATGGATCTGCGTACCCAAACCCAACGGACCAGGACCAAACTAATGATCCTGTCTAGATACTTCCCCCGCGACGGTACTCACCGGGAAGCAGAAACTGGAAGGCCTCGGACTGGACTGTACTGCTACGACGTCGGACTACGAACTTCGGAAACTTCGGTTACAGGTGGGCCTCCGGATACTTCGGACCTTGTCCTCTCGGCTTGGGCTCTGGTCGGGACGAACCGCATTCCACACCGCTTCGTCTGGATGTCGGACCGCAGTCTCCGTTTCCTCCGTGGGCCTGAGGGAGACTTGAAGCAGAAATATCTGCCGGTGCGCAGTAGAGTTCCGTCACGGCTGCAGAGGGTCAGGGGGCCTGCGTGGCATCGCCAGCGCGTGAGGAAGGGGCTCGTCCCTATTCGGGCGCCATTATGTGGTATATAAATAAATAATACCGGGACTATTTTTGAATTACATTAACAATAACAGATAGCTCAATAAATAAGAGGCAGGATCCGATGTGTCCGAGTCAGAAGGATTTATTCAGGCAAAAGGGAAGGGACTGGAACGGGACAGCCTTAAATAAAATAGGAAGGAAGGCAGCTGCAGCATTTCATCGACAGTGCAGCATATATATAGTAAAACATTACATTACATTACATACAGTAGGCGTAACTTATGACAAACGTAAGATAAGAAGGCATGGGTGGAAAAAGAAGGCGTGTACAGGGCGTGCACTGAGACATGTGATGTGAACGTCACAGAAGTGTCATGAATGGGGCGGAAACATGGAGGGGGCTACTCGAGCAGCTGGGACCTTTAACCTAGTGGTGCGCGCAAACGGGCAATGACGTGTTACCAGGGAGAACTGGGGGCTATGACTTCTGCGCTAGAAGAGGAGACTAAAGTCTGCGGTGTCAGGACGACATGTACCTATGGCATATCTGGTATCTGGTGTTTGGAGTACATGTTGATAGAATCCAAAAGTTATCGGGGCAAAGGCTACTTGACACTAAGGCTGGTGCATGCATTATTCTACATGTATTGCGTGTGTTATGAATATTCTACGAATATTAATACAGTATTTCTCTTACATGGAGACAGAAAGACTAGACCATAGCTGGAACTGTTGATGCGGTTCAGTAGCTTAGGAATGCAGAGAAGGAGGGCTGGACTGATAACTAGAAGCATAACATACTCTTGGCAGACAGGCAGGCAGAGCCAGGCCGGGCCGGGCACCGCGCGGCAAGAAGTGAGTGAAGGGTCAGGGATGCACGTGGGGGCTGCATCGCTCCTCGGAGTGGATTCAGGAGACTGGAGCTTGAATCTGGTGTCCGGGCCCCTTTTGAGGCCTAGGAACGGGGACAATTCAATGAATTAACGTGCACACTGTAAAACGTGGCAACATAGGCCTAATACTCGTTGCTTTCACGAGAACTGGAAACTGGCATACTAGAGTTGGACACAACTATAATTGCGTCTTTAATCGATCATAGGGGGATACATGCATATCGATCATGCACATATAGCATAGGATGGGGAACACGTAGGCACATATAACATGGCAAAATTTACTTTTCCACACCATAGTCAATAGGGCAGTGATGTCAGGAACAACTGGAAATTGTGGCACAACAATCTTATTCACATCTCTAAGATCAATCACAAATCTATAAACAGGTGGCTGAGAAGGATCAGTACGCTTCAGAACAGGCAGAACAGGACTATTGCAGACATTACCTCTTGTCTCTTCAATCACATCTTTTTCGATCAGATCGTAAATGATCGCTAGCAACGCCTTTTCACCTTCACTAGAAATTTTATATTGGGGAATGCGTGGCATTTTAACATTGGCTTTCAATGTCACAACATATGGCGGTATTTCCAAGAGACCCACATCATTAGGACCAGTAGCCCAAAGAATATCAGGGAGAGATGACAATTCGGTCGGAAGTTTATCCTTTGACAAGTACATTGAAGAGACCACTTTCTTACCCAGTGTAAGTTGTACTCCCGAAGGAGAACAGTACAAAGTTGCATACAATCTTTTCAACAAATCCAGTCCTAACAAGTTTTCACCACAACCTGTCGTCAAAATAAGGGGTGCTTCTAATTCACAAGGTCCAACAGAAAGGGACATAGGGGTAGAAATCGGGTTCCTAACCGGGGCGCCAGAAAAACCTACTGAAACATTAATTTCGACAAAGGTGCGCCAGGGAGTTTAGAGTGCATTATAGAACTCTTTGTAGCACCAGTATCCAACAGAAAAGGCTCTGACCCACCTGATGTAATCACCTCAACATAAGGTCCACTCTGATCTACTGCAACTGAAACAACTCCCTCTCTTCGTCTATGGCTGTCCTAGCAATCATTACCTTCCATATTCTCATCTTCTGCATAGTAGTCATCAGCATAGTACTGAGCCGTCCTACCAGACGCGTTATGCTGTTGATCAAACCTATTCATTGAATTTTGAGGCGGAAGGGAACGCGCGTTCTGGGGGAAATTACCACGTCCTCTACCTCTAGGTGCTTGTTGAACACCTCGACCTCTTGCACCAGAGACACCGTTCATACGCTGCAACAAAACAGGGCAACTATACTTGAAATGTCCCTCCTCTTTACAATATGAACACTGATTGGGACCTACAGGAACACGTGGTTGAGAAAACTCGACCCTTTGTGAGTTTCTCTGATACTGTTGGGGTTGCTGATAGTTATGCTGGCCATCGCGCGGCGGATATGCTTGCTGTAACAGAACCTTCGTTTTCAACTCTTTAGTTTTCCGGTCTGCTCTATCTTTCTCATCTTTATCCCTATTTTCATAATACTGTGAAGTAGCCAATATCTGTGCTGAGAGGAGACGGCCCAAGAACTCTCTGAATCCTTCAACTTCTTACATAACTCTGGTAACAAGTTGTGCACAAACTTGTCAACGAACAACCGTTGACCACCTTCTGTGCTCATATCCTGACCGCTGTGGTCGACAAAGTTTCTTCAAACATGGTGAAGAAATCAGACACTGTATCATCTTTCTTCTGCTTACACGCAGACAACTTATCCCAATTCACACGCATAGCAGGCATTAAAGTTTTCATGTAAATAATAATCCTACCAGGAAGTTCTGCTACTAAAGGCTCGGGTTTAGCACCACCAACTTGTCGATCATTTGCAGCACTAATATTAGCCCATGAGTCACCTAACTCTTGATCATGATCCGCATGACGAATCTTTCCCCATAAAGGCTGTGGAACAACATTCCCAAACAACATGTCTATGTCTGCTAAATTCATAATGCAAGAGCCTGCGGTCTGTGACAATTCCTTGTAATACCCTGCAGGATTTTTACGGGGATCAGGCAATGTCTGTTTTAGAGCCAGAACTTCAGCTCGTTTCCATGGAACATGTACCCAATCACGCTGAAAGTGAGGCAAAATGTGCGGATTAACATTTGGGTCCCCTTCTCTCCATTGTGGGGGAACTTCTCTCATGGGATATTGTCTCACCTTCTTTTTAACAGAGGAATCAGACTCAAACAACGACCGAGAAACACCTTCACTCCTGAATGATAATAATGTTGCGACTGCTTTCTCAACATCGGAACCCACAATTGTGCCTTTTGCAAACTCAAACCGGACACGACACAACTCAGGCGGATTAGGCTTTAAATCATTTTCCTCCAAATCCTCACAAAGAAAGGTACACATTTTCTCGAAAACGTATCTCTGTTTTGGTGCTTCCCACAGATGGAAAACATCCATAACAGACTCTAACTCATATCTTATGGGGTCAGTCACCCATTTATGTGCCAAATAATCTAACGTTTCTTTCTCCCTAGAATCAGGCAGTTGGCTACGTAACTGTTTACGCTCTGAAGAAGGAGTTACACTTGCTGCTCCAAAGAGAGGGTATAGAAGGCTAGCCACAGTGCTAGTCATTCTCTGGCGAACAGAGGGAGAAGTCGATGAAAGGACAGGCGGAAAAGCAGAGTGAGGCAAGGCAGACGCAGAAGCAGTGTCAGAAGGGATACCAGGAGTGGTAGTCGATATAGTTGTCAAAGTCGTAGGAAGTAAAGGCAGAGCAGATGTTAAAGTCAGTGGCCCTTGAGGAGGCTGCACCGGAAGAGTAGGAGCCAACTGAAGAGCAGCTGGTGGCTGTGGAAGAACCTGAGGCACAACAACCGGGGGCTGCTGTACAACTAAAGGTTGCGGAGGTGCTGTAGCACTCTGCGCATAAGGGGGTGGCGAACTCAATAAATGCGACATTAGGGGGTCTTTTTCAAGTTCTTTAGCTGTATCTTGCTGAAGAGGCGGCAAAACTGGATAGCATTTATCGATTACCATTTTACGTTGCCTGTGCAACTGCTCACTCATCTGTTCTTCTTCATTATCTTTAAACTGCATAGCGGCTTGCATTATCGAAATACCCCTTTCTCTCTTATTTTTCTTCGCTAATTTAATTTCCTTCTGTTTGGCTTCCTTTCACCATAGGCGGAAAGAGTCAAACATCGCCGGCCGGGCTTTCTTCTTAAAAGTTTAACCTCCAGATTATCTAAGATTTCCGTGTCAAAACTACCATATTGGGGCCATTTTAAAACACCATCTTTTCTGGTGTATCGGATCCATACTTCATTGTATGTGATGGGGCCTACTCCATGTTTCACATACAATTCATAGGTTGGAGTTCCAATCGGAGGAACCGGACACGAGTCCTCCAATCAGGAATCCCTATTACAACCAAGACAAAACAAATTTCCAAGTCTGCTAAGACCAGGCATCTCTGCCCACTAGTCTAGCTTCAAACTTCAAAGGATTATCGAATACGATAGTCTCGTGAATACACGAGTCCCTCGGCTTTGGTACTTGCAAGTTCCAAATCAAAGATCCCAAGGGGATACCCAAAGTAAGAACCAAACTAAGGACTGGGAGACGCTCCACTTATACTTAACTGAGGTATCGATGACGTCACCAGAAGACTCGTCTATTGTTTCACTCTACCAAACATCAAGGGTCCAAAACAGGGCGATAGTTAGGGCAGCAGTCCTTCGTAGCCGTCGGGAAGCGGGGAACCTCGCAGCAAAGACTTTCGGACCACGTCGACATGCAGGGGTCGATGAAGTGGCGGCCTTCCTCCAGAATTTTCACACGAAGCTCCTCACGAACCTCTGGCTTGGACCGGTACCGCTGAAATCGCCCCACGTTGGGCGCCAACTGAAGTACTGGGTTTTTCAGAACCGGTACTGAACCGGTAACCCAGCGGTGCCAGGGAGAACACCCAAAGACTTCGAGTTCTTCCTGTTTCAGACTACAGAAACACAGAGTCTTCTAGGTGAAGTCAAAGATCGAATTTATTGGCTTCAACCAAGTAACAGGCGTCCTAGAAGTACAACACGGTGTATATTCTCAGGAGACTGCTCAATCTTACAAAGCCAGCCTTCTCTTTTTATACAAAATATTACGCTTCAGGCAAACATTCTTTGTTTTTACAGTTGACCATTCACATATTTTCACTACAAAGGAAAAGCAGAGTCATGATGACAAGCCCATATTTCAGTTTGTCCAGCCCATAATTAATTACCCGGCAAGGCCCAGAACTTCCATCAGATATCGGTGGACCCCCAATAAAAACGGGCATCTCCTCCTCGTAAAGCAAGCCATAAAGTAGGAAACAGAGACAGGTGTGTGTAAGATTAGGCATGGTTTGTGTGCGATGAAAGGTTTATGATATGTTGTGCCTTGATGCTAATCTCATTCGGCCACTGGGAGAGGAACTGACCGAACAGGTTTGGCCTTGGGCAGTGGAGGCAGCTTGCCCAGGTCGTAGAGAAGTCCGGGAAGGTGTGCGTGTCCTTCAAGAGCGTGTTTGGCTTTAATCATTGGCCTATGTGAGGGCAACTCACAAAATGGTTGCCGTACACAAAATGGAACCCGAGGGTTCAGGACGAAAACTATGATTTCAGGGTGGTTTCGTCACTCGAACATGACGAAAATGCTTGTGCATAGTCTACTAGCCATTCTCGGTCTGCTGATATCAAAATCGTCATGATACGACGATGGTTATGACATGGGTCCAGAATTTTCAGTACCACATTGACTGCTTTTTCCCTTACGTATGTGTGCTTATTGTTTATCTCGACCTTACAAGTAACTATGTTGCCATGCTCTAATAACTGTGTAACCTTTGTAACCTTTGTAACGCTGTAACTTGTAACTATGATCTGATACTCATGTAAAGCGCTCTGATAACTCCGGGTCTAGCCAGCGCTATATAAAACCTTTCAAATAAGTAAAAATAAATAAATTGTACCTCATGCCTCTGTCTTCCACCCCCTACACTTCCTGTCTCTTCATCTCATGACTGCCAAGGCTTCCTCATCTTCATTCCACCTCATGTCTCTTTCTTCCACCTTTCTATACACCCTGTCTCTTTAGTTCACTCTTGAAGTTTCTTTTTCACCCTTGCTTTCTTCCTAGCTCGCTTTTGCTATGTCTTTCTCTTCCCCCTTCTTTCTCCCTGTTTTACCTTCCACTCTCTTGCACTAGCTCTGGTGATGAAAAATATGTCCCAACCCCCAAAAATGAGTCCCAGTGCTCACCACCAGCAGACACCGGCATAAATTAAGCCCTGGTAGGTGGTCTCCTTCTGCGTGCTTCCTCCACTGTTGGTGGATGGATCACGTCATTGGGTAATTCTTGCATATTTCAGGGTGCTGTTCCCCCTGTGTCTGCGATCTTTGACCAGGGTCATCAAACATGGCCAGTAGATGGCTGGTGAGCTCCGCACAGCTCGGTCTTGCTCATGCTTACGCACGTAATTCAGATTTTTACTGGTTTTGGTAAATTTTGCATTACACAGTACAATAATTCATTTTTTACTCCCTCTGTGCTGTTACTACATGGGTTGCATGACAAAATATCATCCATAAAATATTGTGGTAGAATAAATATAAGTGTCAAAGTATTTACAACAAAAATATCAACTTTACATACAGATAAAGTAAAAAACAAAAGTATTGACTACCAAAATATTGTGGTCCAAACAATTGACATTACATTGAAAAGTGCATATATTTAATCATAATTAACTTTATCGTATTTCAAATAAAGAATATTTTTTATTAACATATTCAATTAACAAAAAATAACAAATGAAAATGAATTTACTAAGAAAACCTTATACATTTTAAATAATTGTGTGCATTAATATACACATAACATGTGATAACACATTAAAATACATTTATTATACAAATACACATATTTTTTAATTAAAATATAAGGTTATGTTATAATAAGTAATGAAAAACAATATTAACAAGTATAATTACTGATACATTTGAAAAATATAATTTAATGTATATAACCATTATAAATTAATTTTGAAAATATGCAACAAAGTGCAATATTTTACAAATTCTAAAACACATAACAATTACAGAAAACAATAGTTTAAAAACACAATAGGAAAATAATAAAAAGAAATACCATAATTTAAGAGTATACTCTCAAATTAAAAATGCCTATATATCTTTAAAAATCCAGTAACATATAATAAACTAACTCCAATACAAAACGTTAAATAATAAACTGATAAAACCAATTTAAATAAACTATTGTAACTAGATTCCAGCAAACATTAGACTAAATGCATACATTGACGGAGGGGGCAGTTTTACTATTCTAATTCCAGTCTGTTAAACTTTGGGGAAACTGTATACATGAGGAGGTAGGATTTACAATTCTATCTCCAATCTAACAACCAATGTGGAAATTGCATATATCAGAGGTTTAGTATGCTAACTCCAATCTAAGAAATGTTGGAGAACCTGTTTACCTTGGAGGTGGCAGAGTCACTGTTTTAACTCCAGTCTAACAAACATTGTGGAAAGTACACAGTTTGGGGGTAGGGAAGATTTGCTAATCCAACTCCATTCTAAAAATCCTTGTGGAAAGTGGTTATATTAGAGGAATGTCTGACTCTGGTCTAAGACACACTGTGTAAAGTGCACACAAGAGTAGGGGGAACATTGTAGGTTTACTAATGTAAATCCAGTCTAACACCTCTTTCCTCCTATCATATAGCTTCCAAGTCGCCCAGCACCCGCCGATGTCAGAGAGTATCCCCCTTATGCAAGGGTTCACACAGGACTCTGTTCTGAACCCAACCTTATTCAATCTTTAAATTGGACCCCTTGTAGAAATCACGGCAAAACACAATGGGCCTCATTTATGAGAAATGACGCATCGCTGCGTGAAAGCAGTGATGCGTCACTTTTCATTGCGCCCTCCTTGCAACATACCTGATGCGTCATATTTAATGTATGATGCATCATGTCGCAAGGAGTTACAGATACGTCAGTATTTCTGACGTATCTGTAAGCGCAAAAGTGACGCATTGCTGGAGTGTGTCACAAAAGTGACGCAACTCCAGCAATGCGTCCTTTCACATGGGGTAGGCCCCATGTGAAAGGGCCTGCGTCAGTCTTAACCCTGCTGTGAGGCAGGCACAAGATTTTGACGCAACGGCGTCCTAGAAGTGATGCAGTGAAATCTCATAGATTTCACTGCGTCACTTCTACAAGGCTTTTTGCGGGGGAACGCCCCCCCTGCATACATTATACCTGACGCAGGAATAATGTAGCGCAGGGGTTTACAAAGTGACGCATCTGCTTAGATGCGTCACTTTGTAAATAGTGCGCAACAGGAGGCATGTTTTACGCCGCCGATGCGTCACAAAAAGTGACGCATCGGAAGCGCAAAACTAACGCATGGACTCATAAATGAGGCCTGTGAGAAGGTGGCCTGATATATAGTGCTCACTATTCTAGTGATCACTGTGTATCATTCCAACAACCCTTATTGATGATTGGTTGTAAGTCAACCTTATAGACCAGCTAGCCTAGTAGCATGGACAAGAGCAGTCTTTAGGCTAAACTCTAGAGGGCGTGTTAAGCCAGCTGTTTTACCATCACATATACCCCTTGAACACCAAGTGAAAGGACACCACACAAGTTGTTATGAAAATAAAGTATATTTATGTATAACAAGACTACCCTGGCTCTTTATGAGACAGGGAGCTAAGCACAATACAAAACTCTTAAAGAACTACTGAAAGTCGCACAATTTACACAAATGCCCGAGGGGCACGAAAAACCATATACTATGAAAGTGGAATGCGAATTACTAGCAGGTAAGTAACTATTCTCAGAGGCTTTGGGATCGCTAGGACGAGACTACTGAACCTTCAGATTACGAGCAGGAGGCCTAGGGAGATCGGGTGCAGAGTGTGCACTCTCACGCGGGATGCGGAACAAAGTCTATGGATGCTAGATTTCGTAAAGTTAGTGTTATCGGACGAATCCGACTAGGTAGAGCTGAAACGAAAAAGGTTCTGGACACTTAGATAGTTAAGTTATGCTGGAGCACCGAAATGCTCGGGTTACCTAGCCCAGGGGCTGCGGCTGCATAGGTCTCAAAAGACGTCGGGAATCCTCGTTGCAGTCTATGGAGCCTGAAAGAAGAAAATGCTGGCAGGCGACCAGTGATGAAGTTCGATGTGACCCAAGCCTGGATCGATGAAGAAGGATACCTGTAAGCAGAGGGGACCAAGTTCTGAATCACTAGCCAGTGATTAGGTGGGCACCAGGATGGCACCGGACGAAGTCACCTCGACCAGGTGAGTGGGCGACGCTGGGCTCTGCAGTCTCTCGGACCAGGAGGTGTTGTCGGCGACCAGGATGGAGGTGCGAGCTGTCCCACGAAGGTATCTGCTGTCGACGTCGCTGGACCCAGGATTGGGGCAACAACTCTTGGCAAATGCAAGCCCACGCGGTGGACTCAAAATGGCGTCTGGAGTGGACCCGGAGGGTCCGGGGTGCTCCTCTGTTGGAGGGGAGCAAGGGCCAGTCTGGAGCAACCAGACCAGCGGTGTTGTCGTTGTGGAGCGTCGTCAGGAGGGCCACAAGCCAGCAGGCAAGTAGCCGGACAACGCGGTGAGCAGCAAAGAGCAGAAGGGCCCCACGCAGATCTCGTGGATGCTGGGGGGCTGGACTTCGGTGCTGGAGCTGCTCAGGGTTAGGGCTTCTCAAACCCCAAAGCACTCACTCGAGGATCCCTCGGCGGTCGTGCTGGGCAAGCGTCGTGCAGTTTTGAAGATGGCCGGTCCCTCGAGTTCTCGTCACACCCACGAATCTCAGCTGGGCTGATGATGCAGGTAGAGGTCAGAGGTGCCAGGGAAGCCGGTTCTCGTCGAGCTGGGCAGTCTTGATCCTGAGGAGAGACTTACAGCAAACCGCGATGCTTGGATGGTGCCTGCGGGTGCAGGGTGGCTACTCCTTAGCCACAAGGGAGAGTCTTCAGAAGTAGTTCAAGAGTTCTTCATGGAAAGTAGTCAAGATTCAGAATTATCTAATTTGGGAAGAGGGCCCGATCCTATCTTTATACTAAGGAAAGGGGCTGGCACGCGACTAGGTCCTGCCCATGGGTGGGACCAGGAAGGGGGGTGGTTACACCCCTCTCCCCTGCTGGACTTCCCCCAGCTCAGGGGCTGGTGTGCCCCTTGAACTGGTTCAAGCCTGCATATGCACAGTGAGCACCGGTGTGCCACTTGCAGTCACCTTCCTCTAAAGCCCTGCCTACCTGGGATACACAAAACCCTGTCTGGGATGGTGCTAGCACCGCCCCTGACAGGAAACCCTTTGTCCAAGCTCTCCTCGCTGGAAGGACTCCCAGCAGCAGGAGGTCAGACTTGTGTCTGTGGTGGCAGCATCCATTTTGTGATGCTGAGGCTTGAGTTAACTTTAACCGGGGTTCACAGTTACATGTCGTGTCCCTCTAGAAGGGTGGAATGCTAACCCCGTCGCCAGAATTGGCGAGGGGTTAGTATTCCAATTCGTATGACACCTTACTCGACATGTTTTGATAAAGCGATACCAAAGTTGGCAAATAACCGCGAGGGTTATAAGGCACTCAAGAGTATATGGTACGCGTTATCATGGAACAGCTATTAGGACTTGGTTCCGCAAGCTGCAAACGGGCTCAGCTCATGCCAGAGCACCATTTCACATTATTCCAAGCACTCTGCCTTCAGGATTGATAAGGCCTGCCATAGGAGTGACTGATAGGAATATATGTGTCCATTTTAGGGTTAGATATAGGAATACTATATCTAAAGCAAAGGGTGTGTACACCACCTTGCCCCAGCTGTCAAGCAGCCAGTTGTGTCTGTTTTAGTTAGTCAGCCCAGGGGTGGCATAATACATGCTGCAGCCCCTGGG
The DNA here is from genome assembly GCF_964261635.1 of Lissotriton helveticus. Taxonomy (NCBI): domain Eukaryota; kingdom Metazoa; phylum Chordata; class Amphibia; order Caudata; family Salamandridae; genus Lissotriton; species Lissotriton helveticus. The sequence goes on along the minus strand of NC_136065.1, from coordinate 2,123,269,370 downwards.
AGACCTCTGGGTACACCTCTGCCCTGGTTACAGGGACACAAGAGAGGGCCCAGTGCCAATTCAGTACCTGGGTACAATTTGGAATAGAGAGAACAGCTAGGCTGTGGGTCTGATTAGCAGGCCCACAGCCAGGGAAAGTCGTAAACCAGTGAAGCAAAAAGCAGAAATCTGGGGTGATCATAGGATTGCAGACCCTACTCTCCTACATGGCCCACTGTAACAATCGTGTCATATGCGGATGATACGCAACTTATTGTTACTCCATCTCAGGACACGGAGACAGCCACAAATCAGATCTCTTTATGTCTAGAGGAGCTAGCCTCATGGTTGTCCAACAACTGTCTAAAACTAAATGGCAATAAAACAGAAGTAATGATAGTTGGGAAAGCACCTTCGATCTGGTCATTGGCCTGGTGGCCTGAGGCCCTGGGGCAAACCCCTCTTCCTAAAGCAGAAACTAAAAATATGGGGGTCTGGTTTGATCCCAAACTTTCGTTTGAGAGTCAAATCAGGAAGGAGCTTGAAAATGCTTTGGGATTCTAAAAGTCCTAAGAAAACTCCTAGATCTACTACCTATTGCAGGTAGAAAAAACAGTGCACGCTCTGGTCACATCTCAGATAGATTATGATAATATTCTCTATCTGGGAATCTCTAAAAAAAGTCTAACTAAACTTCAACGTATCCAAAATGCTGCCCCATGATTGATCCTGAACCTCCCAAGAAGAGCATCTACTTCTAAAGCTCTGTCTCCTTTTTACTGGCTGCCAGTCGAGAAGAGGATTACCTATAAGGCCATGTGCTTCTGCCACAGAATTCTGTGGAATAAAGGCCGGAGTTACCACCGCTCGATGATAACCTCTTACATACCAGCACGTAATCTAAGATCTGCAGGAGACGGTCAAGGTGCCTAAAATCCAGAGAGCCAGGATGGTAGCTCCATCCTTAGGCTACCTTGCAGGTGGAACGCTGTGCCACTGACTCTAAGAGTCGAACCTGCTAAAGGCACTTTTTGGAAGGGACTAAAAACCTGTCTGTTTCACCTTTAAATCAGGAATATCTTTAAGCCTTCTTTCAGCACTCCTTCTCTCTTTAGCCTAGGTATAGTTCTCCTTTTAATCTCTCTTCTTTCCAGGGGCCTTAATCCTAGCGTGGGGACACACCGTTGGATGTAATCAGGTGATTTACAAAATGGAAATATAAAAAAATACACCAAACTTTGGAAACGTTGATATATGGGGGGGGTCAGATGAGTGTAACATAATGTTGTGCGGTGGTACATTTGCTATGTGAAGAAGGTTTGAACTCGTATTATTTTCATTTGCTCCCTCACTATGGCATGGGCATCAATAATGTTTGTTGATTTGCTTGGTGATGATGGCCACTGTTGGTGATGGTGATTCCTAAGATGATAATGGCTACATTTTAGTGATGGTTTATTCCCTAGATGACAATGGCTCAATGTTGGGACTTGGGAGATAGTTTATTCCTTGGCTGATAATGACTCAATGTTGGTGATGGTTTATTCCTTGGCTGATAATGACTTAATGTTGGTGACGGGTTGTCCCTTGGCTCACAATGACTCAATGTTGGTGATGGTTTATTCCTTGGCTCACAAGGACTCAGTGTTGGTGATAGTTTATTCCTTAGCTGACAATGGCTCAGTATTGTTGATGGTTTATTCCTTAGCTGACAATGGCTCAGTGTTGGTGATGGTTTATTCCTTAGCTGACAATGGCTCAGTGTTGGAGATGGTTTATTCCGTATATGACAATGACTCAGTGTTGGGAATGGTTTATTCCTCAGATGACAATTGCTCAATGTTGATGATGGTTCATCCTTAGCTGACAATTACTCAATGTTGGTGATTGGTTATTCCTTATATCGTGATTTTTTACTGATGGGAGATTATCTATTCCTTAGTTGACAATGGTGCAGTGTTGGTGATGGTTTATTCATCAGATGACAATATTTCTATGTTGGTGATAGATTATTCCTTAGCTGACAGTGGCTCAATGTTGGTGATGGTTTATTCCTTAGCTGACAATGGCTCAATGTTGGTGATGGTTTTTTCCTTGGATGACAATGGCTCAGTGTTGGTTATGGTTTTTTTCTTAGATAACAAAGGCTCAGTGTTGGGTGATAGTTTATTACTTAGATGACAATGGCTCAATGTTGGGTGAGGGTGTTTTCCTTAGAAGACAAAGGCTCAATGTGGGTGATGGTTTTTCCCTTAGATGACCATTGCTCAATGTTGGTGATGGTTCATTACTTAGATGACCATTGCTCAACGTTGTGTGATGGTTTATTCATTTGATGGCAATGGTTTAATGTTGGGTGATGGTTTATTCCTTGTCTCACAATGGCTCAATGGATGATGGCTTATTGCTTAGATAACAATGGCTCAATGTTGGGGATGCTTTATTCCTTAGATGACAACTACTCACTGTTGGGAGATAGTTTGTTCCTCGGCTGACAATGGCTCACTGTTGGGTGATGGTTTTTTCCTTGGAGGACAATGGCTCACTGTTGGGTGATGGTTTTTTCCTTGGATGACAATGGCTCACTGTTGGTTAGGTTTTTTTTCTTAGATAACAAAGGCTCACTGTTGGGTGATAGTTTATTACTAAGATGACAATGGCTCACTGTTGGGTGATGGTTTTTTCCTTGGAGGACAATGGCTCACTGTTGGGTGATGGTTTTTTCCTTGGATGACAATGGCTCACTGGTGGTTAGTTTTTTTTTCTTAGATAACAATGGCTCACTGTTGCGTGATACTTTATTCCTAAGATGACAATGGCTCAATGTTGGGTTAAGTGTTTTCCTTAGATGACCATGGCTCAATGTTGGGTGATGGTTTTTCCCTTAGATGACCATTGCTCAATGTTGGTGATGTGTTATTTCTTAGATGAAAACTACTCACTGTTGGGAGATAGTTTGTTCCTCGGCTGACAATGGCTCACCGTTGGGTGATGGTTTATTTCCTAAATGCAAGTGGCTCAATCATAGGTGGTAGTTTATAGGGTAGGCAATGAAGGCTCCATGTTGGGTGGTGTGGTTGCACATGCATGGTTCTTCAGAGTGATTCAGTGTTTGCTTTGCCTTATTTAACTCTCTCCTTCTTTACCTGCATCTTGAAATGTACTTTGAAAATGATTGGCACTGTGTGAAATCCCAACTCTCCGGTTGGGCTTAAAGCCTATTCCCCTTCAACAAGTGATAAATGTTGTTGCAGTGTCGCACCTTTCTGAGTGTTGACCATAAGCTGTTTTAGCATTGTGTTGCCCTTAAGTGGCAGTAGCAATGCTAAACATAAATGAAAGTTAACTGGATGAATACTTTTGTTTGCATTCTGACAAGAGCTCCTTGTCAGATATTATGTGCTTGGTGATCATGGCTGAATGTAGTTTGGTGTTAGCTTGCCTCTTTTGTTTGTCCTTGCGCCTATCGCCGGATGGTCTAAGTGCTGTCATCTCTGACGTTTCCTATCTTACTCTGCCCCCTTCAACCCAGGAGTGGGTGACCAGCACCGACCTGCTCATCTCTCTCAACCGACTCAACACATTCGGAGACGACATCTTTAAGGACAAGAAGGTTCTGCAGTCCTATTTCTATGCCATCAGTGACTTCTCTGTGGGAGGCAGGTAAGAGTCTGCCGCGATGTGACAATAGCAACAGAAAATATCCTATTTCTATGCCATCAGCGACTTCTCTGTGGGTGTCAGGTAGGAGTCCACCGCGGCATGACAATAGCAAACTGAACAATTTCTTATTTCTATGCCATCCGCGACTTCTTTGTGGGAGGCAGGTAAGAGTTTGATGCGGTGTGACAATACGCAACAGAAAATATCCTTTTTCTATGCCATACGCGACTTCTTTGTGGGTGTCAGGTAGGAGTCCACCACGGCATGACAATAGCAAATTGAAGAATTTCTTATTTTTATGCCATCCGCGACTTCTCTGTGGGTGTCAGGTAGGAGTCCACTCAATCAATCAATCAGTGACACTTATAAAGCGCGCTACCTACCCGTAGGGTCTCAAGGCGCTGGGGGGGGGGGGGGTGCCGCTACTGCTCGAACAGCCAGGTCTTCAGCTTCTTCCTGAAGGCGAGGTGGTCTTGGGTCAGGCGCAGGTCGGTCGGGAGGGAGTTCCAGGTCTTGGCGGCCAGGTAGGAGAAGGACCTTCCTCCCGTAGTCGCTCTTCGGATGCGGGGGACGGCGGCGAGGGCGTGGTTGGCTGATCGGAGGTGGCGATTGGGCGCGTAGAAGTTGATTCGGCTGTTGAGGTAGCTCGGACCCTGGTCGTGTAGGGCTTTGTGTGCGTGGGTGAGGAGGCGGAAGGTGATTCTTTTGTTGACGGGGAGCCAGTGGAGGTCTCTCAGATGTCCGGTGATGTGGCTGGTTCGTGGGATGTCGAGGATGAGTCTGGCTGAGGCGTTCTGGATCCGCTGGAGTCTCTTCTGGAGCTTGGCGGTGGTACCAGCGTAGAGGGCGTTGCCGTAGTCCAGTCGGCTGGTGACGAGGGCCTGGGTGACGGTCTTCCTGGTCTCGGTGGGGATCCACCAGAAGATCTTCCGTAGCATGCGTAGGATGTTGAAGCACGCCGAGGAGACGTTGTTGACTTGCCTGGTCATGGAGAGGGAGGAGTCCAGGATGAAGCCCAGGTTGCGTGCATGGTCTGTCGGTTTGGGTGCGGTGCCCAGGGCGGGAGGCCACCAGGAGTCGTCCCAGGCGGAGGGTGAAGAGCCCAGGATGAGGACCTCCGTCTTGTCAGAGTTCAGTTTCAGGCGGCTGGTCGTCATCCACTCGGCTACCTCTTTCATCCCTTCGTGCAGGTTGGCTCTGGCGGAGGCGGGGTCGTTGGTCAGGGAGAGGATCAGCTGGGTGTCGTCGGCGTAGGAGATTATGCTGAGGTTGTGTTTGCGTACGATGGCTGCGAGGGGGCTCATGTAGACGTTGAAGAGGGTGGGGCTCAGAGATGACCCTTGAGGGACGCCGCAGATGACTTCGGAGGCCTCTGACCTGTACGGTGGTAGGCGGACTCTCTGTGTTCTTCCGTCGAGGAAGGAGATGATCCATTCCAGCGCCTTGTCCTGGATTCCGACGTTGCTGAGGCGCTGTACTAGGGTGCGGTGGCAGACAGTGTCGAATGCCGCGGAGAGGTCTAGGAGGATGAGGGCCGCTGTTTCTCCCTTGTCCATCAGGGCTCGGATGTCATCGGTGGCGGCGATGAGGGCGGTCTCGGTGCTGTGATTGGCTCGGAAGCCTGACTGTGAGGGGTCGAGGGATCCGTTCGTCTCGAGGAAGGCGGCCATCTGCTTGTTGACGGTCTTCTCGATGACTTTGGCTGGAAACGGGAGGAGCGAGATGGGGCGGTAGTTCTTGAGTTCGGTGGGGTCCGCTGTTGGTTTCTTGAGGAGAGCGCTGAGTTCGGCGTGTTTCCAGCTCTCAGGGAAGGTGGCGGTGTCGAAGGAGGTGTTGATGATGTCCCGCAGGTGGGGTGCGATGACAGCGTCGGCCTTGTTGAAGACGTGGTGAGGGCAGGGGTCGGTCGGTGATCCGGAGTGGATGGAGTTCATTGTGCGTATGGTGTCTTCGGTGCTGATCGGGGTCCAGGCGTGGAGGGTGGTGGTGGGGGGTGGTTGTTCGGTCCTGGTGTGCGTTGGTTGGTTGTTGAAGCTGTTGTGTATGTCCGAGATCTTGTTGTGGAAGTATGAGGCGAGGGCGTTGCAGAGGTCTTGCGATGGGGTGATGTCGTTGTTTCCTGCGCTGGGGTTGGAAAGCTCTTTCACGATGTTGAAGAGTTCCTTGCAGTTGTGTGCGTTGTTGTCCAACCGGTCCTTGAATGCTGTTTTCTTGGCGGCGCGGATCAGCTGGTGGTGCTTCCGGGTGGCAAGCTTGAGGGAGGTCCTGTTGTCCGGTGTAGGTTCCCTTCTCCAGACTTTCTCGAGGGCTCGGCAGTTCTTCTTGGAGCTCTTGAGTTCGTCGGTGAACCACGGGGCTTTCTTGCTGCCGGGTCTGCTGGGCGGGGTCCTCAGCGGGGCGAGCTCGTCCGCGCAGTTGCTGATCCACTTCGTGAGGTTGTCGGCGGCCTGGCTGGGGTTCGCTGAGCTGGCAGGAGGGTGCTGGCTCAGGGAGGTGGCGAGCTGGTCTGCTGTGATCTTGTTCCAGCTTCTGCGGGCGGCCTGTTGCTGGTGGCGGTGGGTCGTCGTTCTCTTGAAGGTGAAGTGGACGCAGCTGTGGTCCGTCCATTGGAGCTCTGTGGCGTGGCTGAAGTCGATGTCTGGGCTGGAGGAGAAGACTGCGTCCAGTGTGTGTCCGGCGAGGTGGGTGGGGGTGGACACCAGTTGCTTGAGTCCAAGATTGGCGAGGTTGTCGAGCAGAGTGCTGGTGTTGCGGTCGTTGTTGTTCTCCAGATGGAAGTTGAGGTCGCCTAGGAGGATGTAGTCAGCGGAGGGGAGGGCATGCGGGCTGACGAAGTCGGCGATGTCCTCGCTGAATTGTGTGCGTGGTCCCGGGGGTCGGTAGATCAGGGTGCCTCTGAGGGTGGTATTCGGGCTGGTGTGGATCTGGAAATGCAGGTGTTCGGCGGTGGTCAGGGTGTTGTCGGTGCTGGTCGTGAGACGGATGGTGTTCCTGTGGATGATGGCGATGCCTCCTCCTCCACTGCGGCATGACAATAGCAAACTGAACAATTTCTTATTTCATGCCATCAGCGACTTCTCTGTGAGTGGCAGGTAAGAGTCCACCACGGCTTGACAATACAAACTGAAGAATTTCTTATTTCATGCCATCAGCGACTTCTTTGTGCGAGGCAGGTAAGAGTCCACCACGGCTTGACAATACAAACTGAAGAATTTCTTATTTCTATGCCATCAGCGACTTCTCTGTGGGAGGCAGGTAAGAGTCCGCCGCAGCGTGATAAATACGCAACAGAAAAATGTCGGTGACAAACTGTAGTAGACTGCATGCTCATACCCCAATTATAAATAATTCATATTGTAGGAGTTAGGGCATGAGTAGAAGGTGCCTTAACATACTTATAATTCTGAAGCAGGAGGCAGCTTTGACCCCTGTATTGTCGAGGGGGAGGGAACTGGTCAGCTGTGAAGAATGAAGGGAGGGGCATATTACCAAGCAATAGCGATAATTATCGCTATTGCTTGGTTAGAGACAAAAATTTACCGCTGTGCTGCGACGATTTTTATCGCAAATAAACCTTTATATTACCAAGGTTTATCGCAAATGCGATAAAAATCGGCCGCAATGCATGAATATCGCTGAAAAGTCCGCGATATTCACGCATTACCGAGCTAATGCTCTTAGCCATGTTATCCACCTCCCATTGGATAACATGGCTAAGAACTGCTCAGGGCAGGTGTTAGCTTTTGGAGATATTCGCGCTTAGCGTGAATATCTCCATAAGTTGGTAATAGGAGATAGCGATGTTAGCGACTGTTTCCAGTCACTAACATCTTGGCACGCCCACTTTGCATGTCATTAGTGATAAATATCACTGGCATGCAAAGCGGGGCCCAAGATGGTCGCTTTCTCCTACTAGCTGTCGCTAACTGGTGTTAGCGACAGCTAGGTAATAGGGAGATAATTTTGTCTCCGCTTTCTTGGCTTTTAAAGCCAAAAAAGCGGAGATAAACCCCCTTGATAATATGCCCCGGAGTCTTTTCATCTACATGACGATGGACTGTCGCAGGTGCCTGCTGGATGAAAGAGCACATCAAAGGGTGAAACATGGTAAACATCGAGGTGAGAAAAGCTAAAAGTAACAGGAAAGACACGTGAACCTTCCTATCCCTCCCACAAACCACTGATCGTGTAAAACCACACTCAGAACATTGTATTTGAATCACCCACAGCCACACCTACACCTTAACATGTGTAAAAGATGAAGGTGATGTACAAAAGGGGAGCATACTCTTAAATGTTCTAGTCACACATCTTAGCGTGATTGTATCTAGTTTATTTCTTGTTTGTGCTGATGCTGAGCGTATATAAAAACAAAATAAGATCACTCAAACCTGCAAGATGTCTGGATGGAGAACAGCGTCTCCATCACACATCAATCTGTCTTTATTCTATCACATATGAAGGCACATGACACGATACGTCATTACCCATGCGTCCCATACAAGGGTAACGACATGACGTCATATGTTGTCGTCACCACGGCGCTCCTCCATACAAAGGTAGTGAAAAGCAGGAATGAATGAACAAATGGAAAAGTCGATATAGCGCTATCACACAGAGGCGTCTTGGCGCTAAACTGACACTACAAATGAGACACTGGTATCAACCGAAGGTGCCAGGGTTGGCGCCTTCTGAAGTTGATATAATCCTTCGCTGCACGCAGGTGAGATGAGGATTCAAAAGCGAAGGCGCTAGGGCAGGGAAGAAAAGCGTCCTGGGGTGGGTCTCAGAATACGGGGTAACCAGTAAAAACAGACGCTCCAACCGGAAGATGCGCTGAGGGACAGGGCTGTATTTTATTTTATTTTAAACTCTTTTATAGCGCAGGAATTCGACCTCCGAAGAGGTATCTCCGCGCTTTTGTTCTTTCCGTGTGCTGAGCCAGACAGAGACATCTGTATAACATTGGTAAGAGGCTACTAGATGGAGAATAGGTGCGTCTTCAGGCATTTCCTAAATGCAGGCAGATTAGAGTTTAGCCTAAGAGTGAGAGACAGAGAGTTCCAGAGAGTGGGGCCTTTGTATGATAGGGCTCGGCCTCCCTGTCTCTCTCTTTTAATCCTAGGGATCTGGAGCAAGGCTTGATTTTTGGAGCGTAGGGTTCGACCTGGTTCATAAGGTTTAAAGATTTCCGTTAGGTACCTGGGGCCAGATCCGAACAGACATTTATGAATGATGCAGCAGATTTAAGTGGGATAAAAAAAACTGGGGGTCTCTAAGGGTCGTGGCCAATGTAATTAGGGGCGTGGCTTTAAAAGACTTAAGCTAAAAATCTGTGCTTACCTTAGTGTGCCCTAAGACTTGTATTTTGCTGTTTATCATTGCATCCAGGTGAATGCCACAAGAAGTAACATCATACCTACAAGTCACGACTATTGGCTTTGTCAATGGTTGTTAGTTGCATAATATAGAAAAGTTGCAACTATGGCTTGTATATAATATTGAAAAAGCTTCCACTTATGCCCTGGGACAATGTTGCTGCTCCTGAGTTTCAAAAAGAGAAGAGAAATCCAGAGTGAGAATGACTCTCTTTAAAGGATTTCCCTTCCCCGACAAGCTCACCTGGAATGACGTCATGCCGTAACTGCTCCACTAGTGAGAAGTGAGCAGTGTGTGCAGTGCAAATCCATGTGCCTGCTGTCACTGCTGACCACCTGTGCCAGGGCACAAAACAGGTACAAAAGGGAGTGGTGCTGGACGGAGCATCTGAATCAATCAAACATTCACACCCAGTCAAAAGATCTGGGTTTAATCCATCACCGTTCTTTAGCCCACTCTGCCACCCCAGTTCAGACATGGCTATATGCAAATCAGTCTGACCCTGTGCCTCATGGGAACAGTGCAGCCCGAACTGCCAAGCCATGTCGTCCCTGGACCAGAAACAAGCTTCCGAGGACCGGTTTCCGGCATTCCAGCCGTCTTCAGCCCGGCTTGCTCGAATCCAGTGGCAAAGTGAGCAAGGAACTCACGTCTGAGCATACCCTGCCACACTTATGGCGGCCAAAAGCGGTACAAAAGGGGGTGGTGATGGACGGAGCATCTGAATCAATCAAACATTCACACCCAGTCAAAAGATCTGGGTTTAACCCATCACCGTTCTTTAGCCCACTCTGCCACCCCAGTTCTGACATGGCTATATGCAAATCAGTCTGACCCTGTGCCTCATGGGAACAGTCCAGCCCGAACTGCCAAGCCATGTCTTCCCTGGACTGGAAACAAGCTTCCGAGGACCGGTTTCTGGCATTCCAGCCGTCTTCAGCCCGGCTTGCTTGAATCCAGTGGCAAAGTGAGCAAGGGACTCACGTCTGAGCATACCCTGCCACACTTATGGCGGCCAAAAGCGGTACAAAAGGGGGTGGTGATGGACGGAGCATCTGAATCAATCAAACATTCACACCCAGTCAAAAGATCTGGGTTTAATCCATCACCGTTCTTTAGCCCACTCTGCCACCCCAGTTCAGACATGGCTATATGCAAATCAGTCTGACCCTGTGCCTCATGGGAACAGTCCAGACCGAACTGCCAAGCCATGTCTTCCCTGGACCGGAAACAAGCTTCCGAGGACCGGTTTCTGGCATTCCAGCCGTCTTCAGCCCAGCTTGCTTGAATCCAGTGGCAAAGTGAGCAAGGGACTCACGTCTGAGCATACCCTGCCTCACTTATGGCGGCCAAAAGCGGTACAAAAGGGGGTGGTGATGGACGGAGCATCTGAATCAATCAAACATTCACACCCAGTCAAAAGATCTGGGTTTAATCCATCACCGTTCTTTAGCCCACTCTGCCACCCCAGTTCAGACATGGCTATATGCAAATCAGTCTGACCTTGTGCCTCATGGGAACAGTCCAGCCCGAACTGCCAAGCCATGTCTTCCCTGGACCGGAAACAAGCTTCCGAGGACCGGTTTCTGGCATTCCAGCCGTCTTCAGCCCGGCTTGCTTGAATCCAGTGGCAAAGTGAGCAAGGGACTCACGTCTGAGCATACCCTGCCACACTTATGGCGGCCAAAAGCAGTACAAAAGGGGGTGGTGATGGAACGCACAAAACAGAGCCCAATAGAGACCCGTTTCGAGGCCCCTTTAAAAAACTGCCGGTTCTCAGCAGAAGTCATTTAGGAGTCCTAAAGTTAGGAGTCCTAACTTTACTACTCCCAAACTGAGAAAAATCTTAACTTTACGACTTCCGGTATTCACAGAAGGCATTTAGGAGTCCTAAAGTTAGGAGTCCTAACTTTAGGACTCCTAAATGCCTTCTGTGAATACTGAAAGTCTAAAGTTAGGATTTTTCTCAGTTGAGGAGTAGTATAGTTAGGAGTCCTAACTTTAGGGCTGCTATATCACTTCTGTGAATACCAAAATTAGTAAGTGCCTTCTGTGAATACCAAAAAGGTAGTAAGTTTAGGATTTTGTCTTAAGTTAGTTCTGTGAATCGGACCCAATATGTTTACATTTTTTAAATCTTTTTTAGCATTGTACTAGAATGATATTTTAAAGGTAATTTTATGCTTTAAATATTTGTTGTTCTCAGTTGAGAACTAAATCAAATAAACTTAAACTTGAAACTTGCACCAGAGAGGGGGAGGGAAGTCGGAGGGGAGGGTAGATGGAGCCAGGGCCCAGGCGCTGGATCAGCTTTTCCCAAACGGGCTTTGACTGTACAGCGTGTAATGTCGCCCAGACCTTCATGTTTTATTACTGCAAGATGCGGAGCTAATGAGGCGCGGGTATTATTGTTCTGTTTCCTGGTACTCGCTGTTCCACGAGACTTTAATGAGATGGGAACCGAGCGCTCACCCCTGCGGCCAGGAGTCTCTGTCTCGCCTTTAATCCACAACGAGCCTTGACAACCCAGCAGGAGTAGATTAAGAAAAAAATGGTGTACAACTCTCCCATCTCCTTTTCTAGGCCAATATATACATTACATTCACATTAAAATCGTAAGAGTATATTTAATGCTCTTTCTACAAGGTACTGTTTCTCGTTTTCATTATGGTAAATGTTCATTCCTCAGTTCCTGAAATGTGTTAAAAGTTTTGTGGAAAGAACATTAAAGATTCCTGTATGATTTTCAATGTATGTGAAATTTCTATTGGTTCTATTGGTTCTGAAGAAGCAAAATAGAGTCGCGAAACACGTGTCGGCCATTCATATGGTCTAAAGTTATGAGAGAATAAAGGAAAGAAATGTTTTAAAAGTCAAACATGAGCATTGAAGCCCTCGTATTGCTTTGGCTTCTTGGTTGGTGTAATGTTGCAGGTCGCAGGGGGGGTGTTTGGACCACACCCCCGCCTGATTTGACTCGTTTGGTTTCGTCCACGGTCACGTGACCGCGGGGATAAATAAACAGGGTGGGCTGCGCGTAGACAGCCCCGCGCCAGACCGTCTCCTGTGTGAGTCTCACCTCAATGCACCTGCGCATCACGCATCCTATCAGCGTGACCTATGCTCGAGTCATACCGGAGTCTAGGACACAACAACTGGCGACGAAGGATGGGATCCACCGCCCGCTACACGCCCCCGGCCGACCCAGTTAGGAAACACTCTCAGGGGCAGAAAGCAGCATCGCCCCTAGCCAACGCGACTCAACCCATGGGCCACACCTACTCGAGTAAGTTTGAGCCAAGAGCAGTCTCACGGCAGACGGGGCGGCTCTTCCATGTGGGCAGAGGAGCGTCGACCCACTGCTTTCTCACAGTGCAGGAAGCAGTAACATAAAATGGTATATTTTATGTTAACTGCTTCTGCACTGCGAGAAAGCAGAAGGGTTTGGTTGGGGGCGGGCAGGTGGGCATTTCTGCTGCAGGGCAGGGGAGGAGAGGCTAGACCAATGTTGTGGGCCCTGACTGTTTGGTCGGCTCGAGTCATGCGCACTCTGCCATTTTATCCATGTGGGCTGCATGCAGCCTACATTGAGAAAATGGCCTCCCCATAGGCTCCTGGCTGGGGCCCGTCCCCATCAATCACAACGCTGCCATTGCAGCTTTCTTATTGGCTTAGGGGAAGGGAGGGAGGCTGCCTGCTTCCTGCGAAAAGCAGAGACGACGCAGGATTGGGCCGGCTAAGGTAAGTTTTTTTTTATTTATTAAAATGAAACCAACCTCGTGCCACCCCCTGCCAGCGAGACGCCCCCGCGAGTCATGCCGGCTGGGACTGCCTGAACTACCACCCACACTGCATCCCACACCCAGCTGAAGGCAAGCACTCGGCAAGCACAATTTTGGGAACCATTTAGGACCAGAGGAATGGGTCCAATGTACGCCACTGCCCCCCACAAGCCTAGGACCACGTGGCAGCCACATGCACCAAAGGGAGGGAGACAGTGCAGTGATCCCAACAACGCCCAGTAGCAGGGGAAAGGAAGTTCTCCAGCGCCCAGCAAGCTAGCCAACACAACGCCTGCGCCCTCACCAATGAGGGAAGATGTGAGGCACTTCTACCCATCCTGAACAGGCCCTAACTGATGCCACACCAACCTGTGTCACTGCAAAGCAAAGGATAAGACAAAAAGGAGGTGTTAAAAACAGCATCACCGCCATGGTGTCGCCCACACGACAAGTGACATCTGCAAATTTGACATCCATGCCCCTCATCGAACCTTTCATCATTACGGGTGCACCATTCTCCCAAGCCCTACAAGCATTTACAATGCAATGGTCTCGTCCTTGTTAAAGTTAGAGCTATTGGCATTGCTCATGACATTATTTTTGTTTTTAAACCATATAAATAAATGGCATTGTCATTTACAATGCCAATAGCTTAATCTCTCGCAAATGCGAGACCTATTGCATTTGCACCCACACACACACACGCAGAGCCACACGCACCCCCACACACACAGACAGAGTCACACAGAGCAACACACAAGCCGGGAATAGAGGCACAAAAAGCGGATCACAAGCAGGGAACAGAGGCACAAGCAGGGAACAGAGGCACGAAAACCGGATCACAAGCAGGGAACAGAGGCACGAGCAGGGAACAGAGGCACGAGCAGGGAACAGAGGCACGAGCAGGGAACAGAGGCCCGAGCAGGGAACAGAGGCACGAGCAGGGAACAGAGGCACAAGCAGGGAACGAGGCACAAGCAGGGAACAGAGGTCCAAGCACCGGGTTACAAGCAGGGTACAGAGGCACGAACAGGGAACAGAGGCACGAAAAACGGGAACAGAGGCACAGGGAACAGAGGCACGAGCAGGGAACAGAGGCACGAGCAGGGAACAGAGGCACAAGCAGGGAACAGAGGCACAAGCAGGGAACAGAGGCACAAGCAGGGAACAAACAGGGAACAGAGGCACAAGCAGGAAACAGAGGCACAAGCAGGGAACAGAGGCACAAGCAGGGCACAGAGGCACAAACAGGGCACAAGCAGGGAACAGAGACACAAGCAGGGAACAGAGGCACAAGCTGGGGACAAGCAGGGAACAGAGGCACAAGCAAGGAACAGAGGCACGAGCAGGGAACAGAGGCACGAGCAGGGAACAGAGGCACGAGCAGGGAACAGAGGCACGAGCAGGGAACAGAGGCACAAGCAGGGAAAAGAGGCACAAGCAGGGCACAAGCAGGGAACAAGCAGGGAACAGAGGCACAAGCAGGGCACAAGCAGGAAACAGAGGCACAAGCAGGGAACAGAGGCACAAGCAGGGCACAGAGGCACAAGCAGGGCACAAGCAGGGAACAGAGACACAAGCAGGGAACAGAGGCACAAGCTGGGGACAAGCAGGGAACAGAGGCACAAGCAAGGAACAGAGGCACGAGCAGGGAACAGAGGCACGAGCAGGGAACAGAGGCACGAGCAGGGAACAGAGGCACAAGCAGGGAACAGAGGCACAAGCAGGGAACAAGCAGGGAACAGAGGCACAAGCAGGAAACAGAGGCACAAGCAGGGCACAGAGGCACAAGCAGGGCACAAGCAGGGAACAGAGACACATGCAGGGAACAGAGGCACAAGCTGGGGACAAACAGGGAACAAAGGCACAAGCAAGGGACAGAGGCACAAGCAAGGAACAGAGGCACGAGCAGGGAACAGAGGCACGAGCAGGGAACAGAGGCACGAGCAGGGAACAGAGGCACGAGCAGGGAACAGAGGCACAAGCAGGGAACAGAGGCACAAGCAGGGCACAAGCAGGGAACAAGCAGGGAACAGAGGCACAAGCAGGGCACAAGCAGGAAACAGAGGCACAAGCAGGGAACAGAGGCACAAGCAGGGCACAGAGGCACAAGCAGGGCACAAGCAGGGAACAGAGACACAAGCAGGGAACAGAGGCACAAGCTGGAGACAAGCAGGGAACAGAGGCACAAGCAAGGAACAGAGGCACGAGCAGGGAACAGAGGCACGAGCAGGGAACAGAGGCACGAGCAGGGAACAGAGGCACGAGCAGGGAACAGAGGCACGAGCAGGGAACAGAGGCACAAGCAGGGAACAGAGGTACAAGCACTGGATGACAAGCAGGGTACAGAGGCACGAACAGGGAACAGAGACACAAGCAGGGAACAGAGGCACAAGCTGGGGACAAGCAGGGAACAGAGGCACAAGCAAGGAACAGAGGCACGAGCAGGGAACAGAGGCACAAGCAGGGAACAGAGGCACAAGCAGGGCACAAGCAGGGAACGAGGCACAAGCAGGGAACAGAGGCACGAGCAGGGAACAGACGCACGAGCAGGGAACAAAGGCACGAGCAGGGAACAGAGGCACAAGCATGGAACAGAGGCACAAGCAGGGAACAGAGGCACAAGCAGGGAACAGAGGCACGAGCAGGGAATAGAGGCACGAACGGTGAACAGATACACGAGCAGGGAACAGAGGCACAAGCAGGGAACAGAGGCACGAGCAGGGAACAGAGGCACGAGCAGGGAACAGAGGCACGAGCAGGAAACAGAGGCACGAGCAGGGAACAGAGGCACAAGCAGGGAACAGAGGCACGAGCAGGGAACAGAGGCACAAAAACCGGGAACAGAAGCACGAAAACCGGGAACAGAGGCACACACACACAGAACATATGCAATATCGCTGCTCCAAGAGCCGGTAAGGTTTACTTGTGTCTTTATAGGGCGCACAGAGAAATAGAGCATACATGTCTAAAATTGAGTGAATATTATTATTATTATTATTATTATTACAATTAAGTGAAGCCAGAATACAGCTGAAAATTGCCTGCATGACGCACAAGGCTATACACCTGAAATCACCCAGCTACCTCACTCATAAGTTGACAATTTCCGGTGGGTCCAGAACTACCAGGAGCACAAACAATCTTCTGCTGAAACCGCAAAGATTCCGGAAGGAAAAAACTTACAAACGCTCCATCTCTGGAATGGCGCCCAGGATCTGGAACGCACTTCCTCCTGAAACGAGGCTCATCTCTTCCTCCCTTCTTTTTAAGAAAAAAGTCAAAAGTATCCTTATGGCTAAATACACTTGAACAATTCGTTTGATTTACATTGCGAACAGTATTATCAGTATTTTGTTATGATATAGCCTATATATTCCTATGCACGTGTGTCTTGACTTATATTAGTCTAAAGTGCTTAGATCCTTGCTCCCTCATATAAGTTTTTTCTCAATTTCTGTATTATTCATAGCGTTTTGATGGCCTACGCTCCAACTATGCCTTGCTACCTCATACCTGTACTATACGTAATATTTTGCTATGTACATGAACTTGTTGATCTACCTCCCTACTATGCCCCCTTGTTCCCCTACCCTTCCACCTACCTTTGTAAAGCGCTCTGTTATCTGCAAAGATCTTGTTCGCGCTATATAAAACTCTCAAAATAAAATAAAATACAAATAATGGGCGTAATTTGGACACTTCGAAGGCCCCTTCCACAGAACTCAACAATTCAGTCACATAATTAAAACATTTCCAATATTAGTTATTTACATCAAAATCATCGCAAGGTCATAAGTTCTGGCTGGTTTTACTCTGTCAGTTGTGTTACATATCTGATGCAATAACAAAAATTTCAGAGTCACCAAAATACTGTTGAGATGGCACACTTAGGAAATCATAGAAATGTAGTTTACATGTTTAAGCCACGCTCCTAATTACATAAACCATGCTCCATTTAAAGACCACCCAAGCCACTATTTTCACCCCGCTTAAAGTCCTGAGTGGAGTAATACTACTGAGAACGAATGCTTCTAGTGGTTCCCCAGGTAAGACCTACATGTTTAAAGTAGGAGTAAACAAAATAAATCATGAATAGTAAGGGGAGATGATTTGTTTCCAAAACATACAGGACCAGTTATAAATCTAGTTCTGTCTAAAGAAAACAACAGCTATGTTCAACTACTTGTTCATAATAAATCAACCAAACGGAAGAAAGAACTAGTAAAGAAGTCAAAAGGCAAATGTATAAGGCCTTACGTCTTCGGGAAAAGCACGAACTCGTGTACCACGTACTCCAGTCCTCTTGTCGTGCACAAGAAAAATGCAGATTGACAAAGACTTTTTCATACACGTAAACATTTGGAAAGCAGCAAAAGGGACATTTAAAAAATTAGGATATATTTACCCTATTGACTTGTATTGAAAAGGGGCAATTTAACAAGAGAGAAAGACTTGAATTAACCTGTTTTGACTTTAAAATTCGGCCATCTCCCGTCTGAATCGGGTATCTCGGCAAGTACACGCGTCTTTTTTTAATTGCAATGAATTTTTAATCGAGCTATAAAGACTTTATTCAAGTTCTAGATGATTGATTGTAGCTAATTACACAGTGAAGCGCCCACATATATAACTACCTGGATTGCGGGTGGTGATGTGCGTGTGTATGTGGGTGTGTGTGTCAGATTACAATTAGGCTGCAACCCCAGTCCACGTCCCCAGTGGGCCGCACGAGAAGAACATAGGAAGCAAAATATGGCATTTTGCCGACCATTGCCAAAGTCAGGTTGAGTTTAATAGACAATGTCAACTTAATAAAGCCAATTAAAATGGAACAAGTGTCCTAATTTCCGGGGTGAAAGAAGCATCACCACATGCTAAGAACAGCCACTTGCTAGCACCTGCGAGTTTTTAAAATTAATTAAATGTTATCTTTGATACCGCGTATCATGTGCTGTTTTCATTTACCATTTTTTTCTTTCTTCTATCGCTTTCCTATTGGTTGTTAATTCTTGTGCTGTGGCTTTCGCTGATGCAAAACGCCCCTTTGCTCTTCGGGGCGGAGCGCTCCTAATAGGTGTTGAAATGAAAATGAACCGCAATACTTACGTTGAACAATTCTGCAGCACATCCAGTTTTATAAGTATCGACCCCAACATCGTTTTTGACGTACTGTGATCAACAACCTAAGGGATACACTGAGATCATTTTAGCTAGGGTTCAACTCACTGAGCTATCTTATGGGCTATTATTACCTGCACTAAATAGACACATCACACAGAGGCGCGCGCGCACACACAGATGTCATGAAGCGCCATGAAGCATTCTCGAGTGCACTAGTGCTTTGTAAAAACGAAATAACAGAAAAACGCTCAGTGACTGGTCGTGAACAGGGCGCTTGTGCGAGTGTGATCGGAAGTTTCACTGGTGCTAAAGGCAACTCGCGCACTGCACTCAGGGCTCTTTGTTAAGGGGTCGGGGGCACTCCTGGCTCATGTAGGGGTTGGTGTAGGTGGGCCCCACGGGTGGACCAGCTGGAGCTTTGGGTACTTAAAGAGTAGAGCCGCGGGTCCTGGGCAGTCCCCTATGTACTTGGTGGGGCCCTGGAGGGCACTGGGTGAAGCTGTGACCTCTAGGTTGTGGTAGAGCTGTAGTCGGCCATGGGTGGAGCTGTGGGCGCTGGGTGCAGCTGTGCCTATCGTATGGAGCAGGAGCTACGAGCACTTCGTGGAGGAGGTGGGCGCCGGTTGGAGCTGTGGGCAATGGGTGGACCTGTGGGCTCTGAGCACTAGATGGAGCTGTGTACATTGAATGTATAGAGCTGTAGGTGCTGGGTCACTGAGCTTCAGATCCTGGATAGGTGGAGGGGAGTGCGGTATGCTGTGGGCAGTTAGAGAAGCTGTAGGCCTCAGGAGGTGCTGTGGCGAGCATTTGGTCGAGCAGTGTGCGCTGGAATGGATCGGAGCTGCAGGCCCTGGGTGGAGGCGCGTGAACTCACGTTCCGTGGCTGCCTTACATGGCGCGCGCTCTTCGTGAGGGTGACCACGTTCAACTGGCACGCGCGGTGAAGGCTCCGAATTTCAACAGTCCGCACCAATCGCCCCTTCCCAGGAGTCTTACGTGGGTGCTGGGCCAGTCCTCAGCGCTTCGTGCTGCCAACAACCCTGAGAGGGACTGACGGCTCGAACCACAGCTCGCGCCAGTCACATGTGACAGGAAACCAGAATTTCTGCCCGAACCTCCACGGCCAACTAGTAATCAGCGTGTTGCAACAGACAGGAGGCCCTTTGGTGATGGTGATTAACAACAGGGAGATTTCAAAACAATGAAAACACACGCTAGCAGGTTGAGATGTGAAATTCCAGGGTTTTTGCCGGAAGCGGAAAAAGACCCGCACATTTGCTTGCGTGACGCAATAGAACATTGTGGCAGAGGGTTTGGATGCCTTTCCAAGGGGGCAGCATATTTGTTTTTTATCTAAAGGTCAATTATTTCTAGCGTGAGAGTGCCCCCTTGACGCTCGTGCCACTGAAACTGGGAGAATCCTTCAGAAGATGATTACAAGTTTGTTAAGGGCGCAACACAAAGATCATAGCAGAGCACAACTTAATAAAATGTACTCTTTATAAAGTGCAGGCAGTGAAACTGGATTGGTGTCCCTGCCCGATTACTGGAATCTCTTAAGTAAGCCTGGGCCAAATTTATATTACCCCAGAGTAGTCTCCGTATTCCATGTTACTTGGGGCACAAGTCCTAAAACAAGCGAAGGATAACGTCGTGAGCGTGCGAGCATGCACATCAGCTGCACCATAGCTGCCAAGGTTTCAGATTGCTATGAGCGACATTTTCATAATTTATGTGTAATTATGAGTGACATGTAAAGAATTATGAGTGACACTTTCTCTGGAGCATAATCAAGCAATGAAGACGAGGGAAACATATAAATATAAATTACACGAGCCCTGCCAAGTACCACGCATCAGTGGTTGGACTAACGCACATAGCTGCCAAGATTTTAGCATGCATATTAATGTCATTTTTATGTGTATACTCTACTTATGAGTGGCATTTACATCTATCATGTGACACTTTAAACATTTTATCAAGAGAAGTTAGGAAGAAAACGTGTATGGGACAAAATAGCAAATCATCCATGTATTGTAATACATAGATTAGATCACCAAATCCAACAAAGGACAGTTTAGGATTTCTAAAGTTGGTGTGCATGAGGTCCCAGAGTACTGTGGTTAATCTAATTTTTTTAATAAAATGTAAAATATATTTTGTTTCATTAATTGCAACGGCTAACCGCTCCACCATCATTAACAACCTTAAAAACCCCTTACTCCTCTCTTGACCCCCCTCCCTCCTCCTTCAAGACCTCAAAATAAACAAACGAGGGACAGGGGAGGGGGCGATAACAGGGCTTCAGAAAGGGCAATAACTACATCAGAGGGGGCAATAAGAATGCATCAGAGGGAGCATTAACAGGGAATAGAGCGGGCAAAAACGCATCAGAGGGGGCAATAATGAGACCTCAGAGGAGGCATTAACAGAACAATAGAGAGGGCAACACTGGCATCAAAGTTGGCAGTAATGAGGTATCGGAAGGGGTATTAACGGACAGATGGAGCAGGCAATTACGGCATGAGGCAGGACAATAATATCACGGGTAATGGGTTAATAACAGGGCAGTAAATAAAGAAATCATACTACGTTCGGGAGAACAATATTACTGCATCTGAGGGGGCCTTAAGAGGGCATCAGGGGGTTAACATGGCATCAGAAAGGACCATGATAGGGCCATACAGGTGTAACAGAGCATCAGTGGCAGGAATAATAGCAAATTAGATAAGACAATAACAGGACGTCTAAGACTGAGTACAAAGGTGGTGCTTCAGATGAGGTAATAATAGGGCATCCGAGAGGGCAGCAGAGCAAATTAGAGGGGTTATATTGTCATCACGGGGGCAATAAAAAGGCATCAAAGAGGACAATAATAAGGCACCTGCTAGGGTATCCGGACACAACAATAATATGGCACCAGCGAGTGCAAAAAGCATATACCGGACACAATAATGAGGCATCATAGAGGGCAATAATGAAGCATCGAGGAAATAGAGCATCAGGACAAGAAATAACATGATCCATTTATAGACTTGAACACAGGCTCTGGGCTGTTACCTATTTGGGCGGCGGCCCGGTCGCAGATGAGTCTGAGTGTCCAGAAGCTGCACGGGGGATGACGCTTGCAGGCAGTGACGCATTCTGGTCTACAAGGGCTGGTTGCCGCACTGCAGACAGGCTGTGCTCAGGCGAGGACGCTATTTCAGTACTGTTTGCCACCCTGCCTGCGGCCTCCACACAGTGATCGGGGTGCTGCTGTACAGACTCCTCATGAGTTCAGTGGGGGACTGTGAGGCCTGTGATACTTTCCTCGAGGCCGCTTGGCGCTACAATTCCTGGGTAACTTTTCTGAATTGGTTGCATTCGGCGAGGTACAATTAATAGCAGCTGCGGTAGCTTGGCGGCCCGGGCCAGTGCGAACTACCTGCAGGAGTGCTGCGAGAGGTGCCACCATTGAATTTGTGGCACCGGCCGCAAACTTTCATACAGCCCGAAACCACCTCAAATCTCAGCATGAGCCGCACAGGGACCCGCGACCGCAGAGCTGCAGCACACTGCATGATGCCCTCTGCAGTCTTCTCCCCGACTGAGTGACTGAATCGTCCCCCGCCGGCCTGCACAACATTGCGACCGCGATAATTATCACCAAGATGCCTTAGATGCACGGCGCCATGTCGTGTCAGTGTGGCTGTCGACGGTGGGTGACAGAAATTAGTGTGTCTGAATTAAGCTGCGCGGCGCCGCCGGCTGCCGGGCAGATCGGTCACAAATACATTACGGGCGCACACTGCAGTGTTGCCAGATTTTTAGACCCGTCCCAAACCCAAAGCCGCTCAAATATAAGCCCAAAACAAGCCCAATCAGACCAGTTCCAGCCCAAATTAGCATGTCTCAAATTATGCACAAATTGTCATCAGAAACAATTTTAAGGACAAATATACATTCTATATCACCAACAGGTTTATCTTGGCAGTCACTGCTGGGACTAATCAGTATGTGAGAAGGAAATGAGCGAGTAAAACTTGCACAATTAGCATTCTCACAAACTATTCCCCATTAATCACACCACTGTAAATATGCACTATCCACAACACAGTTATATGTATGTTATTATTAGATAAATGTAAATAACCATTAGGGACTTATTTCAAGTTGTCTAGTAATAAACCGAAGCAAAAACATTACAGAATAAGTACCATTCACACAACATACTTGGGCATCTTTTAAACTAGACAAAAAGTCTGCTGTATATATCGGGGAATAACATGTGAACAACTTTTTGGGGAGCGATTCTGCACACTTTTGCCCCCATAATTTCCTCTAGGTAGGGCTAGGAGAAAAGTTCACGAGCATAATCGGAAATGAGCAGTTTAAGGGCTCATACTGTAATAAGTGAAAAGTGGAAAACCAGGCACAAAAACATTTGCAATGGACATTTCTCGACCATTTGCAGTGGATATTTCTCGTCTTACACCAGTTTAATGCGACAATATAGTGTTCTTCTTAGAAGAATTGCACTATCTCCCATGCATGCATATATCAGCCCTTGCCCAAAGGTTAAAACCATAACAAATCTCATTGTTGTGGAATTCATTATTTTAGTTTCCGCAGAGTAGATCTTGAACACTGACTTGACCCTTCCAAGTGCTTTGTAAACTGATAAAAGCTTGAAGTGGTTTATGTTTTTAAATAACATGAAGCATTTACAATGCAAGTGGGCCAGTTTTCTCTTCTGTACCATATGCTCTTTACCCCTCCACAGTTGTCTTAAACCTACATACAATCACTATTAGGTTTTACATTATCACTAAATACAATTGCATCAATTCTTGTTCACCATTTTCCAGGGAGGCTGGCCTACAGTGCATCTAGCAGTGCCAGAAGGACTGGTCTGAAAAATCAGTATACAGACATGTTTTCTGTTTTGAGGGCCCGTTTTATGGTATGGTGGGCCAACTTTTGCTATGGATTTCCCTGATATTACCACAAACACTCCCTACAGCAAGCACAAATACCACAAGAAGAGCAAAAACATAGCGTGAATGGAGACGGATAGGACACCAGACAGGCAAAATCAGCAATGTCTACAGGCCAGGCTGGCAGGTGGCAGCTGAGGGTGGGAGAAGTCTGTGGGCAGTTTTAAGTTAATACCACCCGGGACCGTCCGTAAACCAGACCCACTTACCAGAAGTCGAGGAGAGGTACCGCCGGAGTCCGGACTCAGTCAGTCAGCTGAGCTCACTCACTCACTGTAGTGCGGCTGCGGCGTCGTGACTCTCACTCATGTCACGTGCCGCCGTCGGGCTGTGCTGTGGGGCTGGGCCTGGGCTTCTAAAGGTCTAGCTGGGGCTTCTAAGGTCTACCATGGGAATGTGCTCCCTAATGAGAGTGGTCTGGTGGACTGTTCATGAAGGCTGAACCTGGTTCCCCAGAACCAAATTCGGCAGCTCTGGCGTAGTGCCACATCCCCCAATGAACACCATACTATCCCACTGAGACACCCACACTGCCTTCAGCTACAACCCAGTTGTGCCCGGCTATATATACCTGGATGCGGTACAATTCAAATTATGCACAAGAGTGATATGCTGCCTGGAAAAAAAAGTACCTTCCTGGAAAAAGCAAACCCTCACATGGATGCAAGATTAAGTAAAGCATGTGAAATGTAAGTAGAACAACATGGCTACCTTAACACTTTTATACTCATTATCCAGAAATCAAGAGTGTTTTTTACTGAAACTTTAAGCACCACTACAGATCCCTGGAGGGACCAGTATCACGGTCCATTGCTTATATCCTATTAACCGTGAGCAGTATCGTTTAAAAAGACTACATTCCTAAACACAGAGCCGTGGTACGCATTTTATAAACTAAAATAAGGAAAAAAGCGGATAAGGATCACATTAATCGGTTTCCAGTCCACCCATCAAGCAGGTATTGCAGTACCTCCAGGAATGGTGCACTTCATCACCCAGGGGAAACAATGCTGTTCAAAGAAAGAGGAGAAAACAAAAAGCAGTGCTTCGCTGGCAAACTCTGTAAAGTGGCACTACTGTGTTTGGGTGTTAATAAAACTAATCTGGCCACTTTGTGAACGCTCTGTAATGCTTTAGTTATTTATTTATCGTATTTTGAACCCTGAGAGTGCAAATAAGATGATCAGAAGGACAGAGCTTGAAACATATAGGTACAGATGGGTGGATGTCAGGCAGTGGAATACATGTATAGACTTTTTTTCCTACCCATAGCTGTCAAGGTTTCAGAATGCTTTGTGTGACATTTTCATAATTTCAGTGTAATTATGAGTGACATTTCAACAAATATGAGTGACACTTTCTCGCAAGCAAAATCAAGCAATGAAGATGAGGGAAACATACATATCAGAAATATTACACTTGAGCAACAAGAAACTAAGAAGTAATTGAACTAAAGTGCACTAACAGCAGGCAGCTGAAAGCAGGACAGAGTCAGACCGCGAGAGTGCACAGTTCTAAGACTCAGAACACTACAGGCCCAGGATGCAAGCAGCTCAGAATTATTGAAGCATTCATTTCATTTATTAATAACAGCCATAGCAAGTTAGCTGAGCTACTAATACTCAGATGTCTTACCCAGCCTTTGCCCACACTGGGTCCCTGGATCCTCCCTGCTGCTAGCATCAATCAAACCGATCAGGATGCTGAGCATCAGTTGGGGCTCCAGAGCCTTTCTGTCACAAGTGGGACCAGGCCCACCACTGATGGATGTGAGGCCCCAACATTAACATCTCTTCTCAGCTGCCAAACACCGTCAGCTGACTCGCAGACAAGCTCCGGGGACTGGGCAAGTCTCGGGTTGAGGGGCACACAGTCCCACATAGGTTATAGTTGGCAGCCAGAGCTCTGTGGTGTTATATTTCAAAACCTACTACGAGTCTTAACACATAGCACTAGGCAGGGATGTAAGTGTCCGATGCAGTCAGCTTCATATACGTAGTCATATACGTAGGTGTAACTGTCCTGATTGCGATACTGGACAATAATTGCTCAGACAAGGAGAGATCGTTTCTGTGGAAACAGACAGCACAGCCAAACATAGCGGTTAAGTTAGGATATGTGGTTGAGGTGTTATGCAGCGGACATTACTAGTGAACCATAGGCCAGGTAAAATAAGGACGCAGGGTTCTACCTCAACGTTAGCAGTGAAATGGCGGCAGCGCGCACACTATTGCAACTGATTAAAGTCGGACCTAACCAGAGGGCCCGTTCAGAAACTAGTATTTGACGGAGAATATGAAAGCTGAAGCCGCCCCACTTGAACTAACGTGGATTTATCTTAATAACATGCGAGGTATGATATTTGAATTAAAAAAAACTCGGGTAGGATGATGGAGGACACTTCGTTTGACTCCCAACAGGCTCTTCAGTAATGTGTGCATCCCCAACACCCTGGCCAGCCCCGTGCACCCCTCCAGATCATGTCTGCCAAGAGCTTACCCTCCAGCTTCTCTGGAACGCTCTTCCCCAGCTCGGCCGAGGGTTCAGCAGCAGGGTCGAGCAGCTGGCACAAGATTGGATGTGCCCTCCATGCCCGGCCCCTGTCTGTGGAAGAAAGGGTGGGGGGCTGCGTTCAGAAACACACGCCGCTTCTTGGTGCTATGAGACCCTACTTCCAGTACTCCAAAGGCCGTAGGAGAGTCTGGGGTGCACTGCTGTTATGACAGGTGACGGTGAGGGCCCGCAGGGAGCGGTCCAAGTGTGCATTGATGGACACGGGAGGTCGACAGTTACTGAGCACAGACCGGGCACTCACCACCTCGCCCATTGATTCTACATGGCCTGACAAGTAGGACTCGCTCTTTGTAAGTAAGCACGATCCGTGATTTTCATGTGATGTGGAAACAGTTTAGAACTCCCTGCATTTTGATCTGTGAACTCAGCCGCACCACGCACTTCACATTCTAAACAGGGAAAAGCCGAGAAACTGGCGGCCCGGCCTGGTTAGTATAATGTGACTCCGGAAGGGTTACTTTACATTTAGTTGCCGCATTCTTAGAATGGCAGAGAGCCCTGTCTGAGCACTGCAGGCTGCCTCAGACAGTCAGACGAGCGTTACTAGTAAAGTTCTACTAGTACTTACTATGTGTGTTGTCTTCGAAGTAACTTCTTCAACTTCTATACTCTCTGCTAGCCACGGGTGACGTCGGGCGGTGGGTGCTGTGAGTCGCACTGTAGGCGGGGGGGGCAGACCTTTGAGTGCTGTTTGTGACCTGCAGCCTCTCGTCGGACGGCGGACGGCACGCCGCACATCATGATCATGCCATACCTGCAGCAGTGTGCGCAAGTCTGCAGCGCCACTACCTACTTCATCTGTTGTCTGCCTGTGCTGCAAACTTGTGCAAGAAATGTGGCCTCAATCAAAGTAAGGTCATCAAGGAGCAAGAGGCCCGAGGCTGCACTATGCAAAATGTCAGAAACACTTCCAACAAAAGTTTTTCTTTTTTGGATCCATTTCACAAGGGAACGAAGTACCGTTTCAGCGAGAGAGACAGAAAGAGACAGGGCAGCTGACAACGGCAGATGAGGAAAAGTGGACATTTAAAAACAAAATGAATCCTACCTTAATACACTGGCACCTAAAGAACCCCCGCAACAGAAGCAGGCTGCACGATCGGGCACCGACCAGTTCTTTGCTTGCTGCTCCTGAGACGCTACACAAAGGCCGCACACTCAAAGTCACGCTGTGCGTGTTTCCACGTGCCGTGAGTGTGCACATCTGACGTATAGGAATGAAACTCGTCATCGAGAAGCCCGTGAAGCCAGCTGGAAGATTTGCGGGAATGAGCTAGCGGGGCTCCCGTGGTCATGGAGAGCCTCGCCTGAGCCGCTGACCCTACACACCTGACCTGAGGAGGAAAGACCGGCCTGGAGAGCAGCGGGGGAGTCCCGAGTCAGCCCGGTGAGTAGGGGGACTGCTTTTTGGTGCATCAGGCTAGCGAGACAGGAGATGGGCAGTTCGAGTGTGTGGATGCGCGTGTGTGACTGTGTGTGTGCGCGTGAGCAGGTTGGGGGGGTGTGTGTGTGTGTGTGAGAGCGTGTGTGAGAGCGTGTGTGAGCGTGTGTGTATGCATAGTGTGTGTGTATGCAGTGTGTGTGTGTGCGTGCATGTGCGTGTGCACACGTGCGACTGAGAGAGGCATGGCTGACTCTGACTGAGATGTGCACGACTGGGGAGGGGGGGGGGCTGGGCGTGCGCACCCACGATGGGAAATCGACGCTCGTGCACCCTTCTGTGTCCCTTCAGAGGCATCTCAGCAGCAATAGGTCTCGACGAGACCTAAAAATTGGCCACCTGGGTAGACCATCTGGAGACATACTTTGTGGTGGCTGGTCTCGATGCAGACAGGCAATGACAGTGCTTCTTCACCTATGGGACACTGCTGTCGACAAACGGTTCAAGAAAGTATGTGAGACTTGGCCCCCTCACTATGTACCTATGGTCAATCCGGACAACGAGCGGTTCCTACTCAGAAAAGCACTGAAACGCCCGAGGAGTCAGTCGATGACTTTATGCAAGGCTCTGTGTAGTGGCAACCACGTGCACCCTCCCTGATAAGCAAGAGGAAATCCGTGGCCAATTCACCTGTGCGTCAGCGAAATTACGCAAACCCATCTCTCAAGTGCCCGCGGGCCAAAGTAGTTGTCGTAATCACGAGCCACCCACATGAAAGCAATGCTCCAGCTGGCCATCATGTCTGAGCCAGTCAACCAAGTGGGTGCGACTTCTTCACCTCAACACAAGAAAGACCACCCAAAGACGTCACAAATGGCCAAGCCATGAAGATTGTGTGGTAGTCCCACACCGCATGAAGGAGACTGCCCAGCAAAAGGACAGAAGTGCTCAGCCTGCAGCAAAATAAATCACTACCCAAAAGTCTGTAGATAGTTTCCAGCCATGAAGGGACTCAAAAAGAAGACACCTAACCAGGTGGGCACTGAGTCCGTACCAGCTGAGGATGATGACATGGATGACGACGAGTCGGAGGGAACAGTCCATGTCATCCACATCGTAGAACCGGACACAAGTAGCATTCGCCGGGCTCCCTGATGCCAAGTGATGGTCGAAGGACAACCTATAGTGGCAGTCGCAGACAAAGGGGCTTCGAACCACATCCTAAACCTGCCACTGTACAAAGACATAGATGGACCGCCAATCTTACGCCCCACCACCACGGTGTATGCCAATGGCACCTCCACGTGCCTCCCACTGGTGGGAGTGTTCACTACCACTATGAGCCATCAAGGGCAGGCCACAAAGATAAACGTCTATGTCACCCAAGGAGGGGGAGACATGCTACTCAGCTGCCACTTGGCCGAACATCTACAGCTGCTCCAGTTCGTATTTGGGGTTCATGCCAGTGCCCTTGACTTGCTCTTTGTGGAGTTTGAACACCTCTTCCAGGGCGCCTGAAGAACCAGGTGGTACATCTTCACATCGATCAGTCGGCGCAACCAGTAGAATTGCAACATCGTCATTGGCTTTCCATC
The DNA here is from genome assembly GCF_964261635.1 of Lissotriton helveticus. Lineage (NCBI taxonomy): Eukaryota > Metazoa > Chordata > Amphibia > Caudata > Salamandridae > Lissotriton > Lissotriton helveticus. Next base: position 2,123,240,914 of record NC_136065.1, on the reverse strand, counting down.
TATGACCAAAAGTGAAAGAGCCGACATCATCGAGAAGGTGGAAGGACCAACACCCTAGGTGTCATCCATTGTCATCACCGGCAAACCCAAGCAGGAGGGAGCGCCACATAACTCCTACCGTATATATGACATAGTGGGGGAGCTAACAGGCTCCCGATGGTTCTTGAAGATGGACCTGCGATCTGGATACCGCCAGATCCTCCTTGCACCTAATCCCGCCATGTAACCACATTCTCCACTCTCCTGGGTTTGCGCCAATACAATCACTTTAACTTCGGCATCTCCCGTGCAGCAGAGATGTTCCAGGACATCATCTGAGGAGCGCTGGCAGGCTTCACTGGCATCCTGAATGTCAGTGATGACATGCTGGTCCGCACCCCCACTCTGGAAGAACACCTCGCAGGATGAGATCTGTGTTTCAGCAGCTGCACAGCTGTGGCCTCACTCTACATAAAGAGAAGTGCGAGCTCCTGAAAGAGGAGATATGGTGTTTCTCATACCGTTTCTCTGCAAAATTGATCACCCGGACCCTACCAAGGTCCATGACATCCAGAATACGCCTGCATCCGCAATGTCACTGAAGTAAGCAGTTTCTTGGGAATGGTCACGTACTGTGGCTGGTTCATTCCAAACTTGACCCAACTCACAGGGCCGCTAAGTGACCTCACAAAGGCGTCAACCACCTGTCAGTGGGGTCCGGAGCAGGAACAGTCTTTACAAGAGACAAAACAAGCTCTGTCCGCAGGTACCACCCTGGCCCATTACGATGACCCAAGGACACAGAGCTGTCTGTCGATGCCAGTCCTACTGGTCTAGGAGCCCTCCTTTCTCAGAAATAAGTGTGGAGCGCTCCATCGCATACGCAAGCCAGGCCCTGGCCCACACGGAACAAAAGTATTCTCATATTGAGAAGGAGGCATTCGCAATCCATTGGGCCTGCAGGCATTTCCTCATCTACCTGTATGAGCACCTATTCGTTCTGAGCAAGGATCACAAGCCTCGTCTTCCCCTTTTCAAATGCTCAGCATCCAAGCCTCCACCAAGGATCAAGAAGTGGACACTCCAGCTCCAAGAGTGCAATTTCTCTGTTGAGTACCAGCCTGGAGCCAACAACCCATTCCAATAACCTCCACAGACATGCTTGGCCTGCCACACCCCAAGAAGAACAAGAGGCCGAAGACGCCGAGGAGTATGCAAGGGTCATGGTGAAGAGGTTGCGCCCGCTTCCCATCTCACTGGTTGACATGATTGAAGTCATGCAAGTCGACGACTGCCTCCAGCAACCTATGTTTGCAAATGATTAGGAAGGTCGGACACTCTCATGGTGACGCTGCCCCAGAGGACAGCCAAGGCTCAGAGTATGCTCAAGTCGTTCCACCACGTCAAAGATGAGCTCACTATCTTGGCAGATGCATGCCTGCTCCATGGACCCAGGTTGGTTGTGCCAATCAGCCTGAGTCAACGGACAGTTGACCTAGTGCATGGGTCCCATCAGGGAGTCGTGAGGACTAAGGGCCCGATTCACAGAATGAACTTAAGACTAAATCTTAAACTTACTACTATTTGGTATTCACAGAATGCACTTACTCATTTCGGTATTCACAGAAGTTAGGAGTCCTAACTTTAGGACTCCTAAATGCCTTCTGTGAATACCCAAAGTCTTAAAATCAGGAATTTTCTCAATTTACTAGTAGTAAAGTTAGACTCCTAACTTCTGTGAATACCGAAATGAGTAAGTGCCTTCTGTCAATACCAAAATGAGTAAGTGCCTTCTGTGAATACCGAAATGAGTAAGTGCCTTCTGTGAATACCGAAATGGTAGTAAGTTTAGGATTTTGTCTTAAGTTAGTTCTGTGAATCGGCCCCTAAGAGTCAATTGAGAAGCAAAGTGTGGTCCTCAACATTACAGACTCTGCCAGGCCACCAAATAGGGGGACACTTGTCCACCTATCATCACATAACCCGCACCGAATGTCCCCTGGCAATGCGTTTGTGCAGACATCGGCAGTCTGTCAGATGGCAGACATCTCCTCATTGTCCTCGGCGACTACTCCAGCTACCCGGAGGTCAAAATCGTGAGTCCCACCTCTGCAGAAGAGACCATTGCCAAGCTGGACAAGTTGATTGCCACTCACAGCCTCATCCGGGAGCTGCGCACAGGCATGTACGTCAATACATCGCATAGTAATACCACGCATGCCTTACAACGCGGGTATTACTACGCGATGTCAATGACATCGCATACCATTACATCGCATACTTTTACCACGAGGATGCCTTTACCACGCATGCCATTACAACGCAAAGGCATGCGTGGTAAAGCTATACTTGTGGTAAAAGTATGCAAGGTAAGTGACATCCCTACCCCTACACCTACACAACACACTACTCCCACCTCTACACTACCCCAACCCAAAAACACTACCACACTACACTACCCACACTACTCCCAGTCCTACACTACCCTAAACCCTAAACCACTACTACACTACCCACACTACTCTCACCCCTACACTACCCTAAACCCTAAAACACTACTACGCTACCCACACTACTCCCACCCCTACACTACCCTAAACCCTAAAACACTACTATGCTACCCACACTACTCTCACCCCTACACTACCCTAAACCCTAAAACACTACTACACTACCCACACTACTCTCACCCCTACACTACCCTAAACCCTAAAACACTACTACGCTACCCACACTACTCCCACCCCTACACTACCCTAAACCCTAAAACACTACTATGCTACCCACACTACTCTCACCCCTACACTACCCTAAACCCTAAAACACTACTACGCTACCCACACTACTCTCACCCCTACACCCTAAAACACTACTATGCTACCCACACTACTCTCACCCCTACACTACCCTAAACCCTAAAACACTACTACGCTACCCACACTACTCTCACCCCTACACTACCCTAAACCCTAAAACACTACTACGCTACCCACACTACTCCCACCCCTACACTACCCTAAACCCTAAAACACTACTATGCTACCCACACTACTCTCACCCCTACACTACCCTAATCCCTAAAACACTACTACGCTACCCACACTACTCTCAACCCTACACCCTAAAACACTACTACGCTACCCACACTACTCTCACCCCTACACTACCCTAAACCCTAAAACACTACTATGCTACCCACACTACTCTTACCCCTACACTACCCTAATCCCTAAAACACTACTACGCTACCCACACTACTCTCAACCCTACACCCTAAAACACTACTACGCTACCCACACTACTCTCACCCCTACACTACCCTAAACCCTAAAACACTACTACGCTACCCACACTACTCTCACCCCTACAGTGCCCTAAACCCTAAAACACTACTGCGCTACCCACACTACTCCCACCCCTACACTACCCTAAACCCTAAAACACTACACTACACAAATACTACTACTCTACCCTAAACCCTGAACACTACACTACACAAACACTACTACACTACAACCTAAATCACTACACTACATAAACACTGCAACACTACCCTAAACACTAATACACTACACTAAACACTACACTACCCTGAAACCTAAATCACTACACTACATAAACACTACACTACCCTCCCTAATACACTACACCAGCGTTTCCCAAACTGTGGTCCGCGGACCCCCAGGGGTCCGTGACACATTCCCAGGGGGTCCGTAGGCAACAGTTTTAAAAGCACAGAACATTTCTTGTATAATTAGCAGCTTTCCAGCAACAATAAAAGTGTCAAGAGAATGCCAGTTATTAATGTACCTGCTGGAGAGCGAGGAGAGTTTTGTTCAGTGGCAGCTTTGATTTAACTAATGTAGCACAGAGGGTTAATGTGCCTACTGCAAAGAACGTGTAACATGCATTTTAAAAAGCAGCATTTTATGCGCCTAGGTTCGTGGTTACTGCTTTTGTCACAGAGATTCGTTTATTACTGTGCACTTCATAAGTGACAATCGTAATCTAGCAGAGGGACCTATAAACTGTCATCAAAGAGCTGCTTGCAAACTGCATGGTACCAGTTAGTAACTTATATTTTGTCCCAGTTATTCATTATTCTGATGCTGCTAAAAAGATATTTGGGTGGAAATACATTTTTAATGTTAAAGTCAACGCTAGCCACTGTGTTATGCTCTGAATCCTGAGTTTGTGCTTTTCCAGATCAAGCACTCTTTAAACATTTTATATACACACTGATTTACATGTATGATTCAATGTCTCTATATGTGTGTGATGTAAAGTGCTCTGACATCCTACAATGGGACGAGAGATGCTACGAAACAAATGAAATACATGTGTCAGAGGGGCTATTACTTCAATTTAAAATACTAAGGGCCAGATGTACGATCTGTTTTTATATGCAAGAACGGGTTCGCGAACCCGTTTGCGCATGCAAAAACCTATTGGGCCATGTACATAGCCTATTTTGCGAGTCGCATTTGGTTTGCGATTCTCTAAATAGGTTTTGCAACTTGCTATTTGGAAGGGGCATTCCCTTCCAAATAGCGAGTCTCAAAACCATGTACAAAAGTTTTGCGGTCGCAAAACAATCACAATTACCACCTATTTCAAGTAGATGGTAATGCATTCGCAAATGGGAAGGGGTTCCCAGGGGACCCCTTCCCCTTTCCAAATGCATGCAAAAAAATTTAAGGTCAGGTCCCCCAGGGACCTCTGCCTGCCCTTAGAAAATGAAACAAAATCGTTTCATTTTCTGTTTTTTAAATGCATGGTAAACAGGCTGCCTTTTTTTTTTTTTTTACTGCTTTATTTAAAAGCAGTCCAAGACATGGTGGCCTGCAGAGCCCAGCAGGCCACCATCGCTGGGAGGGCTGGCATTCCCATGGGGTTCGCAAATTGCGAGAGGCTCATTAATATTAATGAACCTCGCAATTTGCGACCCCATTGGGAATCTTAAACAGTGTTAAACATACTGTTGTAAATTTCATTTAGCGACTCGCAATTTGCCACTCGCAATGTGTCGCTAATTGCGAGGCGCTAAATGAAATGGTCGTACATCTGGCCCCAAAATCCTTAGTACTTTGAGTATTTGTTTTGTGTGCACACGTGTGTATTTTTTGCGAATTACCGTTTTAATGTTTGAAATGTAACTCATACAAATTGCTTGGGGGTCCCATTCCAGTGGTGACTCAATGGGGGTCCTCAGGAGTCAAAAGTTTGGAAACCACTGCACTACACTATACAAACACGACAACACCACAACACACACTAAAACGTTTGTAAAAAAACACACACAACACAAACATAACCACACTACTTTTAAACGACCCTAAACCCTACAAAAGTAACCCCCACCCCATGCACAAACCCCCTCACCTCTCTCCTCTCCAGCGTCGCCGTCGGATCCTGCTTCCTCCTTCCTCCTTGCTGCACGTTGTTGTGAGGAAACAGCCTAAGTTTCCTCACAACGATGTGGATAGCCACCCCCACCGCCATTACACATTACAACGCATGCGTTGTAAAAGCGCAAGCGATGGAATGGTATGCGTGGTTTTACCACGCGTTGTAACATCGCATGCGTCTTAATGCATGCGATGTAAAAGCAATGCGTGGTAAAACCCGCGTTGTAATGGCTGTTCCCCATCCCGGAGGCAATGTGTAAAGCATTTGCGCACGCACCCACCAGCAACAACATTCCTGGCCCCCCACAAAAGGAACTCCACACAAGGTTATATATAAAAATAGCCTTTGTATTATACCAAACACATTAGATGAAAAACACACAATTTACACTGTGCCACTGGCACGGGCGGAATTTACAGGGGATTACATACAGGGGACAGGGCCACGTGGACCACTGTCAGGAATAGCACTTGGTAGAAATTAGCCCTTAGAACATAGAATAATTGTAGCATCAAATAGCAAATGTAGCACACAACCAGTAACCACTGGTAGAAGCTAAGTACACCCTACGCAATACTAAACACCTTAGGCATATATCACGCAGGGAACCATGAACTCACTAGCATAAATATACTAGGAAAAACAATCTCCTAAGCATAAAAATACATTTAGGGGTATAAGCAAGGAGCATTACATATTATGCATAAATCAAATTAAGGTCCAGATTGTGCCACTGCGCCAAAACCTAAACGTTGCAGCTGCCCACTACTGGCTGGGCAGCTGAGGACAGAATGGGCCTAAACGCTGCAGCTGGCACTAAGTGCTGCGCAGCTGTGGAAGGCCAAGGTAGGGGCGAAGGAGTGCGACTCACTCCTGAGTCCAAGGACATGTCCCTAGAAAGAAAATACCTAAACTGTGCAGCTACCCACTACTTGCTGGGCAGCTGGAAAGCAAACTGCGACAGGGGCCCTCACTGGCCCTTAGGAGCAAAACTGTGCAAAGGGTTAAAGCCCTCTGGCTCTAGAAATAACTGTGCGCATGGGAGCACTCTGGCTCTAGAAATAAACACTTGCCCATCGTTGGAGCCCTCTAGGCTCTAAAACAATGTGTCCCCAGGAGCCCTCTAGGCTCTTAAAAATAATGGGGCCTCGTCTGAGCCATCTGGGCTCGGAGAACGTGGGAGCGGCCCGCTGCCAACCGGGGACGCTCTACCCTCTACAATGCCCCCCATGTTCGTGGAGCCTCGTGGGCTCTAGATACAAACTGCCCCCTTTGAGCCTCGTGGGCTCGAGAAACAATGCTGCCCGCTGGGGGAGCAGCCCGCTCTCAACCGGGGCCACTCTACCCCGACAGAATATTCCCCCAAAACGAAGCTAGCACCACTGGGGGTGCGGGCACCGGCAATGTGCCCCGATGCCCCCCTCTCTACAAAGGAACACCAAGGGCCCCACTCACCAGCCGGCTGGTTCCTGGCGAGGGCTCCTCCTCTTTGGCCGGCGGTAGCGCGTGGCGGGGCTCTCTCTCCTCATGGGAGCCCCACCTTCTCAATGCGCCTGCTTCGCACGGTCTTCGCCCGGTCCCCCATCTCGGGACCGGGACTTAGGGTGTGGAGCCTTCGTGGCTCCGAGGCAGCCGTCTCTTCTTCCGGCCGGGCGGGACTCCTAGCCAATCCCAGAGAACCGGCGGGCGGAACTTCCCTCCAAAACCGCAAGTCCCACCCTGCGTCAGGCACTACGGTGCCTGACTTCCTGTTTGAGGCGCGAGGGCCGCGGCGGTGACTTCACGGGCGCATGGGAGCACTCTGGCTCTAGAAATAAACACTTGCCCATCGTTGGAGCCCTCTAGGCTCTAAAACAATGTGTCCCCAGGAGCCCTCAAGGCTCTTAACAATAATGGGGCCTCGTGGGAGCCATCTGGGCTCGGGGAACGTGGGAGCGGCCCGCTGCCAACCGGGGTCGCTCTACCCTCTGCAATGCCCCCCATGTGCGTGGAGCCTCGTGGGCTCTAGATACAAACTGCCCCCTTTGAGCCTCGTGGGCTCGAGAAACAATGCTGCCCGCTGGGGGAGCGGCCCGCTCTCAACCGGGGCGGTGACTTCTCGGGCCCAGAGAGGGGTAGGCACCCTTGAGGTAAAGTAAAAAATAAACGTAGAAGCGGGATGGGCACCCGCTATGGAGCACATAAACGGGGGTGAGCACCCGTAAATAAAAATAAAATAAAAATGAAGACACGGGGTGGGCTCCTGCACACTCGGGGCATACAAAGGGCAGGAGCACTTCCCTCTGAGGGAAAACGAAAGCGCCCAGAAATGAAAAATAAAGCGCTCTCAAGGCGCTGGGGTCACAGACAGCACCAGGCCCCTAAGGAATGACCCCTTAAGCAACCAGGTCCTCAGCAACAAGGTCCTCCTAGGTGCAGAGGGCAGGAGAGTCCAAAAGAAATCCTCCAGCATCCAGGGCAGCCAGGGGCTGGGCAGGGCCCAGGGAGGCAAGCCTTCCCCTGGGCCCCAGCAGCAGCACGCCCCCGGTAGATTCAAGTCAGGAAACAAGAACATTTTGTAAGGGGTCACAGACCCTCTTTATACACCTAAATCCCTTTGTCTCTAGGGTGCAGGGTGGGGGAAAACCAGACGCAGCTGGTTCTGGAGCACTTTGTTTTGCTCAGCCCCTCTCCCTATTCACAGGACAGGCTAGGGTCATCAGTCGCACCACAGGGGGCGGAGTCAGCATTTTGGAGGGAAAGCCCAGCCCTATTCAGGTCCCAGGTGCAGCCCCTCCCTGCCATCAACATGCAGATCTCCCCATTCACCACCGGGGCAGACCCATCCTGACTTCTAGCGCCAGGCACACCAGCCAGCTCCAGCCAATCACAAGCCAGACAGTCAATTCGCATTTACTGCACAGGCAGGCCAACTTCTAGAAGTGGCACTTCCACACTAGACACATTAAAGCCGCACACATCATCGCGCAGCATTTACTCTCACGAGTCCGCACATACCAAACACGACCCTGCACTCCCCACACATCAGGAACTACCATGGACACACATATCCCCCATGCATTCCTAAGGGAGGGCAGGCCAATCTCACACACGCACTCAGAGAGCGCACGCACTTTGCACTGCACCACAGTGCTAAAGTGCACAAAGACCAGAAATCGCTATACTTATCTCAGAGTTCAATGCAAAAAGTTCAGGGGTGAACCTGCCAGAAGGGCCAAGTCCAACATATAGGGTCACTGGAAAGTCCACAAAGTTGTCCCTGGCCCCCCCAGAAATATAGTGTCTCCTACACCCCTGCTTCCCACAAGTAGATACCATGAGACTCCTTACTTACCCGAGTCCTCCTTCTACTTCCCTTCTACCTCCCATAGGCCTCCGCGTCATGTCATTGCCCTTTGCATAGGCGCCGCAACCTAGGACAGGTTCTTGGATGACGCAGGTGGGCAGCCCTGGTATCCACACGCCGCCCCCCATGAGGGACCAGAGGGAGACGCCCAAAGCAAGGACCTTCATCTCAGCGCCTCCTCTTTACTAGGACTGCCAACTCTGCCAACGGTCCCAAGCGATTGAGTGTGTAGGGCAGGGGTATTCAAACTGTGGGGCACGACCCCCAGGGGGGCTGTGGAGTGATAGAATGGGGGTCGCGCATTCCCGTCACACATCTGCCCAGGCCCATAGCTTCGGCCCCCCACCTTCCCCTCGGGTGTCTCAGCCTGGGCTGCTGCAGTGCAGCTGGAGCTGCTGGGGGCTCAGCTGGGCAGTGCCTTGAGTCTTATCTCCGGCATGCACGAGTTTTTCACAGGTCATTAAAGACCATTAGCATATTTACATACCTTTTGTAAACTGGTTACAGAGGCTTCGTTTTTTTCTGGTTCCAGTACCCCCTGGGTCTATTCCTTACATTTGCATTTTACATTTAGTGGGGTAGTGTGAGAATTAATTTCATGAAAAGGAATATCAAGTAGGGTTTTCAAAGGAAAATGACATCCCTGTGTTGTTTAAAGAGCCTGCAAAAACGTCCTCAACACTAAATAGAGTTATAAATAAAAACATATGTATTCCTTTTTTATGTGACTTTTCTGATTTTGTTCCCTTTAATTATCGGTCGGGTATCATTCAGGCAGCCCTAGAACACAATTAAAAGTGCTTTCTATTTATATTAGCTGTTCTAGTTTTGCACAGATAAGTGCTGAAAATACAGTTTGAGGTGACTGCTTATTTTTGTACCATCTGGGACATCAAAATAAGGAGCTCTCCACCCTAATCATAGGACTGGGTGAGGGACAGCAGTGATAGGGGAAGAGAGAGAGTACTGGGGTGGGTGCTGAGCAGTGATTAATTTGTATTAAAACATGTGTCAGGGCCCTTACCAGTAGGCCACTGCAACTGTAACCACCCACCCATTGCCTTGCTTGCCCGGACAATGACAATACCTATGCAACTACGAACCATAACACACGTACAAGTGTGACTATTCAGACTATTTCAAGCCCCCCCCCCCCCCAAAGCTATAAGAATGGCGTGGGTGTCAAGAGGTTATTATTTTTAATGTAGATTGAATTAATAAACAGCTGTTCTGCTCATCTTTAATATACACACATTAGACAGAGCCACCATGTGGCGGACTGTCATAGTGCCAGTGTGCACAATTAGGTGCCAGTGTCGAGCACCGGAAACCACCTGCTCAAATTATGCACTGGTGCTGAGGTAACAGGGGAGAGGGACATTGGTTCAAGAAGATGTGGAAGATGAATGGGGGACTGAACAGGTGTAAGATACAGAGAGACTTGAGGTGAAGGAAAAGTGCTGAGGGGCACGGGAGGTGACGGGGCCAGAGAGGCCATGAGATAAATGGGAGAGCCTGTTAGAGATGAGGGCAGTGAAAAGACAGAATGGCAGAAGATGGTTAACGGTGAAGTGAGAGGTTGAATGGAAAGAGTTCAGACATTGTATAAAGAGGAGATAGAAGTAGCCGTAAATTGAGAGAGGGATCCGGGATTAGGAGAGGAGAGGGGGGTGAGAGGAAAGCGGCATATGTAAACTGCTTAACTCTGCCCAAGACCGCCAGGGTTTTAAGGGACCCCTGCTGCTCCCGGACAGGGCCAGGTGAGCTTTTAATGTGGCAGCACGTATTCCCACCGAGTGGAAGGCCCATCACAAAGGTTAAATAGACATCTTTCAGATGCTAATTGAGAAACGATTATTTCACCCTATCAGTACCAGTTTATAACCAAAATACAGCAGTCTTACTGCTTGTAAAAAGAATGACGCAATGCTATCTCAAAATATGCGGCATCACATAACATCATTTCCATTTTCTTCCCACACAATTTGGTCAAGCCTGTCGCGTAATTTGGTGCTCACCTGCCTCATAATTCCAGTAGCCCGGACTACAGGTTTAGAAATGTTCTGTCAGGAGGGGGTCCTTGCGCCTCAAAATGTTGACAGGGGGGTCTCGACATCCTAAAGTTTGAAGACCTCTGGTGTTTTGTGTCCAGCTCTGCGTAGGCATGCAGCCGGGCTGGGCTTTTGGAAAGGCAAACTTATTAATCAATCAGTACACTGAACACCTGACTCCAATCGAATGCTCGCAACTTGTGAAACTACGTCATCGTTTTCAGTTCGGGTTGGATGCCATGCTGTTTTCAGTTCGGGTTGGATGCCATGCTGTTTTCAGTTCGGGTTGGGTGCCATGCTGTTTTCAGTTCGGGTTGGATGCCATGCTGTTTTCAGTTCGGGTTGGGTGCCATGCTGTTTTCAGTTCGGGTTGGATGCCATGCTGTTTTCAGTTCGGGTTGGGTGCCATGCTGTTTTCAGTTCGGTTTGGGTGCCATGCTGTTTTCAGTTCGGTTTGGGTGCCATGCTGTTTTCAGTTCGGGTTGGATGCCATGCTGTTTTCAGTTCGGGTTGGATGCCATGCTGTTTTCAGTTTGGGTTGGGTGCCATGCTGTTTTCAGTTCGGGTTGGATGCCATGCTGTTTTCAGTTCGGGTTGGATGCCATGCTGTTTTCAGTTCGGGTTGGGTGCCATGCTGTTTTCAGTTCGGGTTGGATGCCATGCTGTTTTCAGGTGCCATGCTGTTTTTAGTTCGGGTTGGGTGCCATGCTGTTTTCAGTTCGGGTTGGATGCCATGCTGTTTTCAGTTCGGGTTGGGTGCCATGCTGTTTTCAGTTCGGGTTGGATGCCATGCTGTTTTCAGTTCGGGATGGATGCCATGCTGTTTTCAGTTCGGGTTGGATGCCATGCTGTTTTCAGTTCGGGTTGGATGCCATGCTGTTTTCAGTTCGGTTTGGGTGCCATGCTGTTTTCAGTTCGGTTTGGGTGCCATGCTGTTTTCAGTTCGGGTTGGATGCCATGCTGTTTTCAGTTCGGGTTGGGTGCCATGCTGTTTTCAGTTCGGGTTGGATGCCATGCTGTTTTCAGTTCGGGTTGGATGCCGTGATGTTTTCAGTTCGGGTTGGATGCCGTGCTGTTTTCAGTTCGGGTTGGGTGCCGTGCTGTTTTCAGTTCGGGTTGGGTGCCGTGCTGTTTTCAGTTCGGGTTGGGTGCCGTGCTGTTTTCAGTTCGGGTTGGATGCCGTGCTGTTTTCAGTTCGGGTTGGGTGCCGTGCTGTTTTCAGTTCGGGTTGGGTGCCGTGCTGTTTTCAGTTCGGGTTGGGTGCCGTGCTGTTTTCAGTTCGGGTTGGGTGCCGTGCTGTTTACAGTTCGGGTTGGGTGCCGTGCTGTTTTCAGTTCGGGTTGGGTGCCACGCTGTTTTCAGTTCGGGTTGGGTGCCACGCTGTTTTCAGTTCGGGTTGGATGCCACGCTGTTTTCAGTTCGGGTTGGATGCCACGCTGTTTTCAGTTCGGGTTGGGTGCCACGCTGTTTTCAGTTCGGGTTGGGTGCCACGCTGTTTTCAGTTCGGGTTGGGTGCCGTGCTGTTTTCAGTTCGGGTTGGATGCCGTGCTGTTTTCAGTTCGGGTTGGATGCCGTGCTGTTTTCAGTTCGGGTTGGATGCCGTGCTGTTTTCAGTTCGGGTTGGATGCCGTGCTGTTTTCAGTTCGGGTTGGATGCAGTGCTGTTTTCAGTTCGGGTTGGGTGCCATGCTGTTTTCAGTTCGGGTTGGGTGCCATGCTGTTTTCAGTTCGGGTTGGGTGCCACGCTGTTTTCAGTTCGGGTTGGGTGCCATGCTGTTTTCAGTTCGGGTTGGGTGCCACGCTGTTATCAGTTCGGGTTGGATGCCCCGCTGTTTTCAGTTCGGGTTGGGTGCCATGCTGTTTTCAGTTCGGGTTGGATGCCATGCTGTTTTCAGTTCGGTTTGGGTGCCATGCTGTTTTCAGTTCTGGTTGGATGCCACCATGCTGTTTTCAGTTCGGGTTGGGTGCCATGCTGTTTTCAGTTCGGTTTGGGTGCCTTGCTGTTTTCAGTTCGGTTTGGGTGCCATACTGTTTTCAGTTCGGGTTGGATGCCATGCTGTTTTCAGTTCGGGTTGGATGCCATGCTGTTTTCAGTTCGGGTTGGGTGCCATGCTGTTTTCAGTTCGGGTTGGATGCCATGCTGTTTTCAGTTCGGGTTGGATGCCGTGCTGTTTTCAGTTCGGGTTGGGTGCCATGCTGTTTTCAGTTCGGGTTGGATGCAGTGCTGTTTTCAGTTCGGGTTGGGTGCCATGCTGTTTTCAGTTCGGGTTGGGTGCCATGCTGTTTTCAGTTCGGGTTGGGTGCCACGCTGTTTTCAGTTCGGGTTGGGTGCCATGCTGTTTTCAGTTCGGCTTGGATGCCACGCTGTTTTCAGTTCGGGTTGGGTGCCACGCTGTTTTCAGTTCGGGTTGGATGCCATGCTGTTTTCAGTTCGGTTTGGGTGCCATGCTGTTTTCAGTTCGGTTTGGGTGCCATGCTGTTTTCAGTTCGGGTTGGATGCCATGCTGTTTTCAGTTCGGGTTGGATGCCATGCTGTTTTCAGTTCGGGTTGGGTGCCATGCTGTTTTCAGTTCGGGTTGGATGCCATGCTGTTTTCAGTTCGGGTTGGATGCCATGTTGTTTTCAGTTCGGGTTGGGTGCCATGCTGTTTTCAGTTCGGGTTGGATGCCATGCTGTTTTCAGTTCGGGTTGGGTGCCATGCTGTTTTCAGTTCGGGTTGGATGCCATGCTGTTTTCAGTTCGGGTTGGGTGCCATGCTGTTTTCAGTTCGGGTTGGATGCCATGCTGTTTTCAGTTCGGGTTGGGTGCCATGCTGTTTTCAGTTCGGGTTGGATGCCATGCTGTTTTCAGTTCGGGTTGGATGCCATGCTGTTTTCAGTTCGGTTTGGGTGCCATGCTGTTTTCAGTTCGGTTTGGGTGCCATGCTGTTTTCAGTTCGGGTTGGCTGCCATGCTGTTTTCAGTTCGGGTTGGATGCCATGCTGTTTTCAGTTGGGGTTGGGTGCTATGCTGTTTTCAGTTCGGGTTGAATGCCATGCTGTTTTCAGTTCGGGTTGGGTGCTATGCTGTTTTCAGTTCGGGTTGGATGCCATGCTGTTTTCAGTTCGGGTTGGATGCCATGCTGTTTTCAGTTCGGGTTGGATGCCATGCTGTTTTCAGTTCGGGTTGGGTGCCATGCTGTTTTCAGTTCGGGTTGGATGCCATGCTGTTTTCAGGTGCCATGCTGTTTTTAGTTTGGGTTGGGTGCCATGCTGTTTTCAGTTCGGGTTGGATGCCATGCTGTTTTCAGTTTGGGTTGGATGCCATGCTGTTTTCAGTTCGGGTTGGGTGCCATGCTGTTTTCAGTTCGGGTTGGATGCCATGCTGTTTTCAGTTCGGGTTGGGTGCCGTGCTGTTTTCAGTTCGGGTTGGGTGCCGTGCTGTTTTCAGTTCGGGTTGGGTGCCGTGCTGTTTTCAGTTCGGGTTGGATGCCGTGCTGTTTTCAGTTCGGGTTGGGTGCCACGCTGATTTCAGTTCGGGTTGGGTGCCACGCTGTTTTCAGTTCGGGTTGGGTGCCACGCTGTTTTCAGTTCGGGTTGGATGCCACGCTGTTTTCAGTTCGGGTTGGATGCCACGCTGTTTGCAGTTCGGGTTGGATGCCACGCTGTTTTCAGTTCGGGTTGGATGCCACGCTGTTTTCAGTTCGGGTTGGGTGCCACGCTGTTTTCAGTTCGGGTTGGGTGCCATGCTGTTTTCAGTTCGGGTTGGATGCCATGCTGTTTTCAGTTCGGGTTGGATGCCATGCTGTTTTCAGTTCGGGTTGGATGCCGTGCTGTTTTCAGTTTGGGTTGGATGCCGTGCTGTTTTCAGTTCGGGTTGGATGCCGTGCTGTTTTCAGTTCCGGTTGGGTGCCATGCTGTTTTCAGTTCGGGTTGGGTGCCATGCTGTTTTCAGTTCGGGTTGGATGCCGTGCTGTTTTCAGTTCGGGTTGGATGCCGTGCTGTTTTCAGTTCGGGTTGGATGCCATGCTGTTTTCAGTTCGGGTTGGATGCCGTGCTGTTTTCAGTTCGGGTTGGATGCCGTGCTGTTTTCAGTTCGGGTTGGATGCCGTGCTGTTTTCAGTTCGGGTTGGGTGCCATGCTGTTTTCAGTTCGGGTTGGGTGCCATGCTGTTTTCAGTTCGGGTTGGGTGCCATGCTGTTTTCAGTTCGGGTTGGGTGCCACGCTGTTTTCAGTTCGGGTTGGATGCCACGCTGTTTTCAGTTCGGGTTGGATGCCACGCTGTTTTCAGTTCGGGTTGGATGCCACGCTGTTTTCAGTTCGCCTTATTCTGAAATGAGAAACCTCGAGTTGGAAAGTCATTGAACACCCTCCTCCGTCTACGAGGGGGAGGGGCTTTTCCTTTATAGAGATGTTTTCGTCTCCACAAGTTTGTATCCATGCATTCTAGTGGGCAGCATATGGGTCCCTGACGCCGACCTCCATATAAACTCTTCCGGGTGCGGGTCACGTGTCCACAACTGGAACACGGGTTCCCGCTCAGCATTTTTGGCAGTTCGCAAGCACCACCATTGACTACTACTCAGGTAAGTCCGCCCACACGACCAGCGGAACCTTGATTTTGCTTTGCAATGTGATGTACAGAACGCCACCTTTTTAGAGCAAATATAACAATTGCTCTTTCTGTACTTTGTTTAACCTAGGACACTCACGAAAGGGAGCACACTCGCTCCTTCATCCCCTTAGCAGCTGTCGGCGGAATCTCCTGGCGGAATCACTTTCTTTTAGGTAAACTCTACCTCCATGTATTTTCTAACCACAGCGGTAACATTCCTACTGAATTGTTGCAAGCCTCTCAGTGATTTGTCTCGTACTCAACGGGGCAGCCCCCCCTCCACCCCTCACAAATTTGTCCCTGTTTTCCTTTAATTTTACAGCTTTACTGAGCTCTAATCTCCCCGCCGCCATCATTGATCAGTGCGCATACACAATCGGATCCTGAACTGAACTAGCAAATAACTCGAACACGAGTTCTCTTATTGGGTGAGATCCTTAGACCAACATTTTCTCTGAATATCGTTTCACATTATGCGTGTTTAAGTTTTCTCGCACTGATGCTAACCTCCATTCTTATCCTTCCCTTTTTGTGCATTCTATTTTAGTCATAGAACCAAGAGTCCATAACTGTGACTCCCACGCTTCACCTGGTCTAGAACCCGGCCGGGTCGGAAGTATCACCGGCTTAGCGGTGAGCTCTTTTAGGATCCTTCCATGTCTTTGCTTCTTGCCTCTAAATGGTCACCTTTTTCCTTTCACCAATTGTCCTGGGATTCATATCCTGATGTTTGTTCTCTTGTTTCTTTTTCTTTATCTCCTGTATACAGACCTTTCTTTCTTTTACCTGAACTACACAGGTATGTCCTGCATCTTTTCCACTATGCCTCGAGTGTTTTTTCCACAAATAGCATCAGCATGTTGGATAGTCACTCACTTAGGGCATACACTAAAGACATTCAGTGGCTCCCCACCCACACTAGTCCACTGTGGGCTTTTGACTTACCGGACTGATGTCTATAGGACCAAATCTCTGGCTTTACCTTGGAACAATAGAATTTCCGGTCATGATGTCCCACCACTTGAACTACACTCCTGCCTCATCACTTTTTACTCACATTACAGTTATACAGGTGCGCATCCTTGGTTTCCACTAAGAATTTTTTTAACCTAGTAGAAATTCACTTTACGTTGGGGTTTCAAAAAATTTCACCCTCACCCAATCACAACATGCAACCAATGTTTGGATCGAAAATCTGCTATGTACAATGTTCCATAGTATTTTGTTTGTATCTTTCCCAGCCCTGAGGAGTCGCATTGCTATGCGACGAAACACGTGTCGGCTGGCGGCAAAAGACATTGAAATGAAATGAAATGAAAAAGAAATGTATTTAGCGCACATACACCAACGGCTTCTTGGCGCTTTGGATGGCAGAAGAAAAACTGCGAGTTGATAACCTAACCAAAAACCAACTAATCGAGGGCTTCAGGAAAATGACCAAGTTCTCAGAGCCTTTCTAAAGGGGGAATAAGAGGGAAGAAGGCTGAAAGACAACTAATCAAAGGCTTGAGAAAACAACCAAGTTTTCAGAGACTTTCTAAAGTTAAAGTAAGAGGGGATAAAACGGAGGTCCGGGGGCAAAGAGTTCCAAAAGAGGGGAGCTTGAAAAGAAAATCTTAGTCCACCCAGTCTTTTCCGTTTAAATGGACATGATGATAAAAGATTAGAGCTGGAAGAGCGAAGGACTCGAGATGGAATGTATCGATCCAGACGGCAAGAGATGAATGCCGGGCCTTGTTGACCGAGGGCTTGATGAATAAGGCAACCCAACTTGAAGAGGCAGCGCTGGATCACAGGGAGCCAATGCAAGCTCTTCAGGAGGGGCCTCGCTGAGCTTGTCCTGGGCTGGCGAAAAACCAGCCTGGCCGCTTGGTTCTGGATCAGCTGGAGCTGGCGGGAGTGATAGAGGGAAATCCCTGCGTAAAGCTAATTTCCGTAATCAATACGGGACATGACCAGCCCCAGCATGGTCTGAACCAGGGCCTCATGGGTGAGGAACCTGCTGATCTTCCTGATGCGGCGGAGATGGAAAAAGCAGGCTGAGAGCACCGATTTAATTCGTGATTTCATAGTCAGGTCCTCACTGATGGTGACTCCAAGACTCTTGACTGAGCTCGCCGGGCGTGGGGCACTGCCCAGCGAGAGCGGCCAGAATTTGGAACTCCAGGGATTGGCCGGAGGCCCAGTCAATACAATCTCGGTCTTTCCAGGGTTCAGCTTGAGTTGATTTGCATTCATCCAATTACCAATAAACAACATGGTGGATTGGAATCTTTCGATAGAGGTAGGGGAGGAATCAATATCAAAGATGAGCTGGAGATCGTCTGCGTAATTGAAGACGACCCCTGATAGCTATCGCAACTTAGAAATAAGGGGGGAGATATAAAGATTGAATAATAACGGGGAGAGGGAGGAACCCCGCGGAACTCCACAGGTCAAGTTTTTGGGTTCAGATGTAAACGGACCGAGGCGAACGCCTTGCTCGCGATCCTGTAAAAAGGAGGTGATTCAACTCAGCGAGGTGCCCCTGATGCCGGCGCTCTCGACCCGTTGAAGAAGGATGGCATGGTCAACGGTGTCGAAAGCAGCCGACAAATCAAGGAGCACCAGAGCTTGGGAGATGTTATTATCCGCCCCCTTTCACATTAAATGAAGATATTCTCATAAGACATTGTGGTTTCTCTGACAGCTATATTTGATTGACACATGTGTCCACTGTGACACGGTCTAGAGAAAGAGAAAAATATTTACTGTGTTACTCTTGTTGTGTGCATTAGGTACCTTGCTTAACATTCATTGATCACTTGCGTAGGGCATGACCTCACGCGCTTACAACCCCCCAGGGCGCATCACTCAAAATAAATGTATAATACAAAGGCAGAGGATATGGCGTAACGGACAGAGCTGCTGCATTTTGAGCTGTAAAGCGCTCCAATGCCTTTGGGTCTGTTAGAAGATATTAAAAAAAACTCCCCAAAAAGGAAAAAAATACACATTGTACTGATTCAAGTGCGGCCAGGCAAAGTCGTCAAATCCACCCAAACAGCAGCTTGTTCCGTGCCTTTTAAAAACCAGAAATTGCTGAAATCTGGAACTCATTAACTCTCTGCGGAAATTTGGAAAAAGAACTTTATAGACATCTCTTTGAACTTCACCCTAATTACCGTGTGGACAAAGAACCGTCACATGTGGTTCTGGTTTTAAGAGCCGCATCTTCCTGAGAGAGCTTTCAGTCTGCCCCTGTGGGCTCTTTTCCCTTGGCCTCTGTGGTTGGTTTTACTTTGAGCGGCCATCAATGCATCCTAGTTCGTGCACGTTAAAAGACAGTACTTCTAAACAGGTCACAGATCTTGTCAGAATGGCCCTGGATGCAGCGCTTAATTTCCAACATTCTGCTCAGAAGCCCGTGGCCGGTGCAATTAAATGAGAAAAATTACGTGTCGGTCCCAAAAACGGAGTGCTGGTGAACCCCACCGGCAACCACCTGCTGAAATTAAGCCCCACCTAAAGTGTGTTTAGGCTAGTTATTTGCACCCTATAGAAACTCAGGCAGGGGAAAGGAGTGACCGTCGCCCACCTCCACTAGGGAGAGACATCCCTCACTGTGACCTGGCAGCTCCTGGTTGGACAGGCAGCCAGGTCAGAGGTCACACTTGCAAAGCCAGGGAGGCTCGGCAGGTGTAAACTCTAGATGCATTGGGGGACCAGTGGGTTTGGGGGTAGGAGCGCTGTAATACTGCTACATTCTAGGCAGGGTATGCCCAGACGTGGGTCCCTTGCTCACTTTGCCACTGGATTCAAGCAAGCCGGGCTGAAGACGGCTGGAATGCCAGAAACCGGTCCTGGGAAGCTTGTTTCCGGTCCAGGGAAGGCATGGCTTGGCAGTTCGGGCTGAACTGTTCTCATGAGGCACAGGGTCAGACTGATTTGCATATGGCCATGTCTGAACTGGGGTGGCAGAGTGGGCTAAAGAACGGTGATGGATTAAACCCAGATCAGTTGACTGGGGGTGAGTGCTTGCAATGTCCATCATCCCCTTTGGTTTTGCTACATTCTAGGTAAGCCCTTAACTGTTCGAAGTCGGTAAAGCACCGTCATAACCCTCAATAGATCAATATCACGGGAGTGCGATAGAAAAGCCCTGTGATGCGCACAAAACAAAATCACACACGTGAAATGGACATTAACAATGACAATCTAATCCCTCCTGCTCCTTCCTGATTGGTGAACTATGTTAATCAATCAATCAAGGGTTTCTAAAGTGCAAGCTACTCACCCGGAACGGGTCTCAAGGCGCTGGGGGCGAGGGGGGCAAGGGGAGTACTGCAGTGTCAGGAGGTTCATTGGGTTCCAATCGAGGATCCAGGTCTTGAGGTTCTTTAGGAACTGAGGGAGCGATGGAGTCTGTCGGAGGTAGAGTGGGAGGGAGTTCCATGCCTTGGCCTCGAGCAGGAAGAAGGAGCACCCTCTTGATCTGCTTTTCTTGATCCAAGGAACCATTGCGAGGGAGAGCTGGGCTGAGTGGAGAGATCGTTGGGGAGCGTGGAACCTGAGGCGGTGGTTCAGGTTGGCGGGTCCGGTGTTGAGGAGGGCCATGTGTGCGTGGGTGAGAAGCTTGAAGGTGATTCTCTTGTTTACAGGGAGCCAGTGTAGGGACTGTAGGTGTTGGCTGATGCGGCAGTGGCGTGGTAGGTTGAGGACTAGTCTGGTGGCGTTCTGAACGTTCTGGAGTTTGCGGGTGAGGTTCTTGTTGATCCCGGTGTGTAGTGCATTGCCGTAGTCCGGTCTGCTGCTGATGAGGGTGTGTGTGACAGTTTTTCTGTATTCGGAGGGATCCAGTTGAAGATCTTGTGGAGTAGGCTGAGGGCGTGGAAGCTAGAGGAGGTGAAGCCGTTGTTCTGGCAGTCCATTTTGAGTTCAGAGTCCAGGATGATTCCTAGGTTGCGTGCGTGGCCTGTGGAGGTAGGAGCATCTCCGAGGGTGGGGGATGCCACCAGGTGTTGTTCCAGGCTACGGTGTGTGGGCCCATTATTATCTCAGTTCTATCCGTGTTGAGTTGAAGGCAGCTGTTCTTCATCCATCTGGCGACCACTTCCATTCCGTCGGGAAAGTTGCGTTTGGTGATGTTGGCTTTGTTGGATAGGATGAATTGGGTGTTGTCTGCATACAATGAGATGTTGAGTCCGTGTGCTCTGACGATGGATGCGAGGGGGGCCATGTAGATGTTGAACAGGGTCAGGCTGATGGAGGATCCTTCTTTGTGGTGCTGGGACACTAAGTTCCAACGGACCAGAAGGCGCTGGCCGACCCTAGATGGTCAGTGGCTAACCCCATCCCACCATGGACGGCAACAACGGGCCAGGTAGCCAGGTTATTACAAAGCGTGCCAAAGCAGCGGAGGTTGACTTTTGAAACCTCCAATGAGGAGAAAGGGGCGGAGCCACAAATGCAGACAAAAGGCAGCAGAGACAAGGGGTCCTCATTGTCGCCCCGAGTTTCATGATACCAAATATCGCAGGTGTCGCAGCCGTGAGAAGGGAGAGGTGTGGAAGAGAAAAAGGACGTTAAATAGATATCATCACGCAGGGACATAAAAGAATAATCATCCAAACAATGTCCTTGGGATGCCTCATGACAGGGACACCTGAGGGCAAACAAAGGGATGAGAAATGGTCAGCGTAGGGTGGACGGGGCACTTGCAGTCCAGACCCGGCCACAGGGCCGTGAACGCCAGACATTCAGTAGCAAGGGAAGCCTCAAAGCCGCAACCCGCTGTACCAAGTAAACGGTGGAATGAGCTGTCACGGCAGTTGATACAAAGTGATTTATGGCAACCATTAAAGTGGTGTTATGACTGTGAGGAAGATGCATGGCAGGTGCTGAAATCTGAATATGCAATAAAAGTAATGATGTTCACTGTACGACCAATCATGAGCAGGATGCATTGCCTTGAAGTGCCAGATACCTACAGAGACGAGCAAATTAATGACGGATACTATCGAGATAACTTATGTACCAGCTTGTTAGTGTTAATAAACTGCGCCCGTTGTCACACCAAAAAGGTCTTGGTGTCCATGACTGAAGTTAAAATTGGCAACGACGATTGGGCCCCTGGGGAGCTTGCACACCGGGGGGGGGGGTTTGCACATCTGCCCGACTGTGAGTATCATGGAGCGGGGTCCCTGGGAGGGATACCGTCACGCATGATCACAATGGGCCCCATTGTTCCAGCACCCAGATTCTTCAGGCTCAGAAACACAGCACAATTTCACCAGCCAGACATAAAATCCAGACAATAATATTGTAGTATCCTACATTTGTTAATGTAATATATTTGATACTACAAATATCTTGTGTAAGCATGGGCTGAAAATTCGTTCTGCTCGTGAAATGTACAGATTTTTTGCAATTTCGCGTTCCGCGAATCGCGCAAAATTGCCAAACAATCCGCAATTCGCAAGTTCGCGAATTTTTTTGCTTGTTCGTGCTTCAAAAATACAATCTCGCGCGCGCTGCGTTGACTTACCTTGATTCTTAGTTTGCAGAGTTGTTTTCCTCCCGCGAACAAGATGGTCGCGCCCAAAAACGACCGCATGGGTAAGTTCGCGGTAGATGCGCTGAAAAAAAAAGACCCGCGAACACGCCAAAATAAAAGAATTCGCAAGTTCGCACAAATTCGCGGATTTCGCGGACCGCGAATTTGCTTTTGCGCGAATTCGCAGAATGCGAATTCGCAAATTTCGCCCATACTTAATCTTGTGCAAATAGGGCGTGGCGGTGAGTACAGGCGCAGCCCAAGCCCCTGTAGGATCCCCTCTTATGGCACAAGGGAGCATACATTGCTCCCCCTTCAGTGGTGCTGATAAGCGTGGCTCAATTCCACCCGAGTGACTTACCGCACTCACCTATAGTTACCCAATAATAAGTCAGCCGGACAGTGGAGAAGAATAACAAAAACAATTTATTAGGCCACAAACTCCCATATGAGAGGGCCCTGTTCGACCTCACCCCTAAGAGTGCGCCGAGAAGGACTGACCCATGTCAACATGGTGATACATTATAATACGAGAAGGCAGAATAAAACACGCCCACAAATGGAAAAGTACTGGACCCCTGAGAGGGTAGACAATGGCCTCATACAAGAGGCATCTGCACCTGCAATGGCAACGTTTGTTATCATCTCCCAAGGACACGCAGCCAGGCCGCTGCATCTCCAATACATGAGAACGGCCTGATAAGGAGTTTCACTAGCAGGAGTTTCAGCCACAGTAAACCAAGAAACGAAAATATGCTGACATGAGGAATTATTCCTATTCCTACGGGAGGGGGAATGAGCAAGTGCAGCTTGCACGCATAGGAAAATGCTTCAAAATGGTGGCACACAAGCTAAGCTAAGAAAACTAAAATAATGTCACATGCATAAATGAATAACTGAATAATAAGAACATAAATGTAAATGTGTAAATGCAAATCGTTAGTTAGACACATTCCGCTAACTCACAAGCATAATATGTATGAAGGGGCGGGGCATGGAATTGAAACCTATCAGACCCTCCTTTTAGCGGACTGTGGCTAACACGTTTGTTTCCATTTATTAACTAAAAGGTGAGTCTTTACAGCAAAAATCTATGGGCTGGGAAGTTATACCTAATCCAAAACATCATCATGAATAAGCATCAGCCAATTAACATCAGAAAGCTCGACATCATTGGATACAGAATATTGTTTTGTTGGTCTCTTGGATGTTCGTATATTGCTGGCACACATGGAGCAACAAGGCGGAAAACAGTAAACGCAAAGGCAGCATGTCAGTAGGATACCTACTACACCCACAATGCCCATAAACATTTTCCAACCCCAGGAAGAGAAAAGACCCCACAACCATGTCTGCAGTGACCAGGTGCCAGTGTCCTGATGAAGTTCGGCTGCTAACCTGTGGAGTTTCTGCACAGCCAAATTAACTGTCGGGGCGGAGTCAGGGATATATACGCAACAAGACGTCCCGATGACGCGACAGGCTCCACCCCTATCTGCAAGGATGACGTCAAGCACCATCCTATTCTGGATCGTAAATAATCTCATAGCCTGCATCTCCAGAGACATATTGGCTGCAATGTCGGCCTCAGTATTCACTACCTTTTCCATTACCCTCGAAAGACGTCTGATGGCCCTACTATTAAAGATGGGACCCCAGAATGGCAACAGGCCTTTAGAGAAATCTGTAAATTGCTGTCCAGAGGTGTCTGTTTGATCTACATCATCAACTTGAATGTCCCTCCTTTTACGCTGTCTTTGCACAATGGCAAACCTTCTATGTGTCTTGTGATAATCTGAAGGTGCCACATAAACAGGGGGAAGTAAATATGCTAACTAACACGTCCCGCCCCAACCCTCAGGCAACCACAAATACCCATTATCTCCACATACAAAATAGATATTCGGGGGAGTAACAAGTGAAGGACTAAGGGGAAGTCGAATCGAGGCAGTCACGTTGCAAAGGCTGTCGCCCACTTTAATCGGACCTCTACCCTGAATACAAAAGTAAGGTGAAGGCCCAACTGTCGCTAAGGGCACCAGAGAATGACCACTACTGTTTGCTGCAGGAGGGCGTCTGTATGCTAGAGAAGAGTTCAACTGTAGGAAACTCTCCCGTACTTTGTCAGTGTCATTAGGCATCATAAATCGTTCTACCTTTTTCAAGCAAGTCTCTAAGAATATTTGGTCAAAACGTCCGTCAGTAAATAACCGTCCAAGGGATGAAGGGGGCAGAGGGCGTACTCGCATTGTCAGTGTTGACCCAGTACCAGGGAGTCGGGGAGTCAGAGAATCAGGCTGCTG
The DNA here is from genome assembly GCF_964261635.1 of Lissotriton helveticus. NCBI lineage: Eukaryota > Metazoa > Chordata > Amphibia > Caudata > Salamandridae > Lissotriton > Lissotriton helveticus. The sequence continues at coordinate 2,123,216,700 of NC_136065.1, read as the reverse complement.
AAAAAACTTTACCATGCTGATCAGGGTATACCAGCCCACACAGCTATTCACAGGAGTCAATTGAAGTGCCAGTAACCTGTCCTTCTTATATGCAGCAGAAGGAAGCAACCCACAGACCCAGCAATCTGTCACATTATACACAGCATGAGCATGATGTAAAGTTTTTATGAAAACATTATCACGGTAGCCTTTCCTCATGCATTGTTCCCCATAATCAACAGTAATCATATTATGCTCTGGTAAGGGAGAGGGACTAGGAACCAGTTTGTGGACAGGGTAAGCTTCATCTAGAAAGAACAGTATTCCAAGTATTATCAAGAATATAATGATGAACACCACAATAACCACAATTTTGCCTTTTCGTGGTAGGGCATGGCACGGTGAATCGGGCTCAGATCTGCGAGGAGCAGCAAAAGGCTGTTCCTCCTCTGGGATAGGACGACCAAAGGGATACATTTCACCTAATGAACAGACCAAGGGCTATCCTAAAAGTTCCAAATACTAGGGGCACTACTAAAAAGTTCCAGACACTCCAAAACCGGCCAGAGGGGTGCTTCACCCTTCAAAAGGGCTCTTCTCCCTATGTCCGTTAAAGCCTCATAGGCAGGCTTTCAGTCTCGCAAACCCTAATCCCTCGATGGAGTCGCACAACTGCAGCAACTCAGGAGCACTGAACTTGGGCCCACACACAACTCTAGCGTCCCGTTCAGCAGTGTCTCAGAAGTGCACCAGGGCTCTTTCAGCAGTCCATCCCTATTACTAGGCTAGCCTGTTTAATATAGTCCACTCCTAATCCCTACCTCAGCCCTTCTTCCAGTGCTCAGTTCTTTCGCCTCTCTTTCCTGGGCCGCAAGTTATAGCGAGTGCTCCCTCGCACTTCGGGGTCTGTGAACAGAATTGGGGAATCACTTTCAAAAGAGGTGGCTTCTGTTGTTTGTGCACTGTGACCAAAAGAAGCCTCGTTACTTGTACTCAGGGCTGGCCTCCGCGCGTTCTCGTTGTGTTCCCCCTCGGTCAGTAAAGCATCAGAGAAAGGGAGGTATCGAGGAACGCTCGCCGTCTCGTGGTCTGCAACGCCACCTCGTATCCACGCATCATAGGGTAGAGGAAGGGGGACCTTCTTCACTTGGGAGGCATGCGTCCACGCCTTCCGTCCCTCCACTCGAAGTGCGGTGCGGGTGGTGAGGAGCACCAACTTTGGCTCGGACCACCTAGGCTCCAGGCAGGACTTCCGCTGGTATTTCTTCACCACTACCCAGTCCCCTGGGTTGATGTTGTGGCCAGGCCCCTCAGGCAGAGGCTTCAGTGTGTCTGCTACCTGCTGATGAATAGAACGAAGATCTTTAGTCAAAGCATACAGGTAATCTATCAACAAAGGGTATTCTATCTCTGAGAAACATTTAGGTCTAGGAACACCCCAAACATTGGCGGGCCTGCCAAATACAACTTCATGGGGGGAGACGCCTGTCTTAGAATTCACTGTTACTCTTGTAGAAAGTAAGGCAAGGGGGAGAGCATCTGGCCAGCGCAGCCCTGTACTCTCCTTTATCTTGGCCATTTTGAGTTTTAATGTACCATTAAATCTTTCAACCAAACCTGCAGCCTGTGGATGTTGGGCTGCATGGAATTTTTGAGAGATTTGTAATCCCTTACAGATCTGTTTCATCAGTTCAGCATTGAAGGACGTGCCGTTATCGCTCCAGATCACTCTAGGTAAACCATACCTACTAAAATACTCCTTGATCAGCATCTTAGCTGTCGATATGGCTGTACAGTCTTTTGTTGGAAAAGCCTCCACCCACCTACTGAATGAGCACACCACCACAAGGACGTAGTTAAGGTTATTCACCCTTTCCATTTCAATGTAATCCATCTGTATCACTTCAAAGGGATAGGATGGAGGTGCAAAATTACCTACAGGGACAGGTGTTCCCTTCCCAGGATTATGTCTTAAGCAAACCATGCACTGCTGTACCAAATGCGTCGCCACCCTGGAAATATTTTTATTGCTCCACACTGGATCTAATAATTTACATATTCCCTTGGCACTTATATGAGCGGGTCCATGAGCCATCGTCACTACTGGGAGGACATATGCATTCGGGAGCAACCATCGTCTTTTGTCTGACACATCCGTCCAACATTCATCCGAGTCCAACCGCCCCCACCATCCTTCCATTGTTTCAACTCCTCCTCGGTCGCTTTCTCTTGTATGTTCCGCACACTCTGTACGGTGTCTGCAAACATGTTAACGTCTGGTACCCATCTGGCTGGTCCAGCCACAAACATTCGTGGGAGCTTTGTCCTAGCAGTTTCTTTAGCTGTTTAGTCTGCAAATGCATTTCCTCGCCCTACGTCATCCACCACTGCTTTGTGTGCACTACACTTAATCACAGCTAACCGTTTGGGAAGTGTCAGGGCTGTCAACAGTCGTAATATCAATGGGCCATTTTGAATTTTCTGTCCATGTGATGTCAAAAATCCCCTCTCTGCCCACAGTCTCCCATAACTATGAGCCACGCCAAAGGCGTATTGGCTGTCGGTGTAAATGTTCACATCCAATCCTTCACTCAATTCACACGCACGCATCAATGCTATAATCTCTGCAGCTTGAGCTGAGTTGTACGGGACTCTAGAAGTCTCCACCACTGTTTGTAAAGTCGTGACTGCGTATGCTGCCGTTGTGGTACCATCTGCTAATTTAAAACATGACCCATCAACGTACAGCTACCCATCAGGATCATCGAGGGGCTTATCTGTCAAATCTACTCTTCCTTTTGTTTCCTCCTCTGTCCGAAACAAACAATCATGGACCTCATCGTCTTTTGCATCTGAAGGGAGAGGTAATAGCGTGGCTGGGTTCAGGGTGGCACATCTTTTTATCGTTACATGTGGTGCAAATAATGTCATCTCGTAACCAGTTAGACGAGCACTAGTTAAATGCTGCGTCTGTGTCCTGTTTAGCAAAATTTCCACGGCATGTAGTACCATTACTGTAAGAGCTGAACCCAGTACGAGCCCTGCTGATCGTCTTATTGAGACCGCAGCAGCCGCTGTAGCCCTTAGACAACTCGGCAATGCTCTTGCCACATTGTCAAGCATAGCAGAGAAGTAAGCACAAGGTCTCTGTTTCCCACCAAAACTCTGAGTTAGGACAGACAACGCGTAACCTTCCGCCTCATGCACGTAAAGTACAAAGGGCTTCTGGTAATCGGGTGTTCCCAAAACAGGTGTAGAACATAAAGCAGTTTTTAGTGACTCAAATGCCTCTTGACATGCTGGGGTCCAAGGTAGGGGTTCGCGTACTTCTTTGGTAGTCAGATACAGAAGGGGTTTTGTTAGTAAAGCGTAATTAGGTATCCACTGGCGACAGTACGATGTTATGCCCAAAAATGCGCGCACCTCTCGCTGCGTGTTAGGTACCGCCATGTTCCATGTTAGTTATCGCCTTGATGCGCTCCGGCGTCAGCCTTCTAGGTAACCTCCTGTCGGCAGTACTGGAATTTAGGAAGAGACACCTTGTGTCCCTTACAGGCCAAATGGTGTAACAATTTAACAGTAGACTCTCGACATCCTTCCTCAGTGTCTGAGGCAATGAGAATATCATCCACATATTGCAACAAGACATTCCCCTGTGGGAGCTCCAAGTCATCCAACTGTGCTTTCAAAGCTTGACTGTAAATACTGGGACTTTCCGTATAACCTTGAGGAATTCTACAGAATCTAAAATTTCGGCCAGCCAATGAGAATCCGAAGAGATAACGGCTATCTGGATGCACAGGGATACTAAAGAAAGCATTCTTAAGGTCCAATACAGAAAAATACTTAGCTGAGGGAGGTATCATAGTCAAAATAGTAGTTATATCAGAGACCACCGGATACTGAGGCTCAACTACCTTGTTAATGTGGCGTAAATCAATCACAAAACGATAGACATCAGGTGTACTCTCGTCAGCATCACATGAGGGCCTCTTAAGGATCGGAAGGATGGGGCTATTACAACTGTTAGAATCTGTTTCCTCGACTACCCCAGACCGAATCAAGTCCTGTATTATTTGCAACAGAGCCCTCTCTCCATCCCTAGATATTTTATATTGGGGTATTCAAAGTAGCTTCGCTCCCACCTTAACTTTTATGGACACTGGGGCAATGTCCATTTTTCCCACATCAGTATCGCTGTTGGCCCACAGACTCACATGAACACCCTCCAGTTCAACCGGGAGGGGCTCATCTTTCGAGAAACACTGCTGCGCACGCGCAACAGAAGGACCCAACGTGAGGTACACACCATCTGGAGAACAATAAATTGTAGCATTCAATCTTTTCAACAAATCCAAACTCAGTAAATTCTCACCACAGTTTGAAGTTAAAAGGAAAGGAGAGTCAACAGTAAAAGGGCCAATCGTAAGTGCAAGAGGCTTAGAGATGGGGCTAACCACTGGGGTACCGGAGAACCCCACGGAAATATTTGTCTTGCCAGACAGAGCGGCCCCTGGGACCTGTGAACGTGCCACAGAACTTTTCGTAGCACCTGTATCCACTAAAAATTTCTGAGGGGATCCCGACAAGTCTGCCGTTACATAAGGCCCACGTAGATCAACATCCACAGAAACAGGTCCCTCGCTCTGCCCTACGCTGTCCTAGTTATAAGAGAATCCTGTCAAGTCATCCATAGCATATGCATCGCTGTAGAACTGCCGATCTCTGCAATTGTCACCCTCCTTTTGAAAGTGTTGTCTATCTCTTCCTCCGTCAAAGTAATTCCCTCCCGGTCTCCTGCCTTCCTCAGACTGTCTAACATCCTTATTCGCTTCTCCCGGACCCCGTCCTCTGCCAGGTCCAGCAGCGGACCGGAGCAGTGGACAGTCTTTCCACCAGTGCCCCTCCTGTTTGCAGTTGGCACACTGATTCGGTCCCAAACGCTCTCTTTTCTCTCCCCTTCCGTAGCTACTTCCTCCTCGACCAGCCACCATGGGCGGGGCTCCACGTCCCCGACCCTTCGCCACTTGCTGCAACAATACCCTCGTCTTCAAATCCTTTGCCTTCTTTTCTTGCCGGTCCTTATTCTCATTTTCTCTATGCTCGTAATACTGGGCCGGCCATACTCAAAATCCCAGAGGGAGTGGATGTCGTCCATGTACTCTCTGACGCTTGCAATCGCGCTGATATTTCTGGCAACAAAAGGCGCAACCCACTGTTGGACTTTGGCCCTTAGGGCAGGTTCACCCCTAGACTTTTTGCTTGAAATGGTGACCTGGAGATGGTGATTTTTGGATTCTGCGCACTTTCACTGTGTCCCAGTGGAAAGTGCGTGCGCACTCTGAGTGCATGTGCTGAGCTAGGCCTGCCCGCCCATAGGAATGCATGGGGAATGTATGTGTCCCTGGTAGTTCCTGATGCGTGGGGTGTACAGGCTTGAGTCTGGTATGTGTGAACTCGTGAGAGTGAATGCTGCGCAACGGTGTATGCAGCATGTATGTGTCTAGTAGCGAAGCGCCATTTCTAGACATGGCTGTACGTGTGCTGTGAGGGTGCTGGCGTGTGATTGGCTGGAGCTGGCTGGCATGCCAGGCTCCAGGAAGTCTGGATGGGTCTGCCCGGTGGTGAGTGGGAGATTAGCATGAGTGATGTGTGGGAGGAGTGTACCTGTGTCCTGGATGGGCTGGGTTTTCCCCACACAATGCTGGCTCCGCCCCCCTGTGGTGTGTCTAATGACCCAAGCCCTGCCAGTGAATAGAGAGGGTGGTTGAGGTAAACAGAGTACTCAAGAACCAGCTGCGACTGGTTCCGCCCCCACTCTGCACCCTTGAACAAAGACATGCACTGTATAAAAATGGGGCTGTGTCCCCACAAATGTTGTTCTCTTCCAGGATCCTGAGGGGGCTGTTGCTGCTGCTGCTGCTGGGCCAGAGGACCGCCACTTGGGCTGTCTCCCTGCCTGGAGACCCAGTGAGCTGGCTCTGGGCCCAGCCTTGCCCCCCCTGCCTTGCTGAAGGACCTTTGCTGGACTTTGTTGTCCTATAGCGCCTGGGGGTGCTGAATTGGATTGATAGCGCTGGGAGCGCTTTCCTTTTCCCTCCTAGCGCTAAGAGCGCTTTATTTTTGCATTTAGCGCTGAGGGGCGCTTTACTTTGGGAAGCCGGAGCCCACCCGGCGTTGGCCCCGCTCCGTGACGAGTCTTGAGCCCCCTGGCAGGTGCCCACTCTGCCGGGGACATTGCCGCCTTTCGAGCGCGTGCCCACCGCGCTTTATGGTAATTAAGGCCGGTGCCCACCCGGCATTGCCCCTCGAGATTCACCGCCGCAGCCCGGAGTGTTTTTAAAACGTTGCCGGGCCGCTGCCAAGTGCGACCCGGAAGTGGTTGGCCGGCCGGCCAATCAGTGAGCAGGCCGACCGGAAGTCCCGCCCCGCAGCCGCGACCTGGAAGTCAGGCAGGCCGGGGGCAGGACAGAGAAACAACCGGACGCAGACGGGAGGCCACCCCGTGCTCCAGGAAGAGAGAGAAGCCGGCGTCTTCTCTTGTCCCCCCCGGGCTCCCAAAGCGAGGGAGAGCCCAGGAGAGAGAGGGCAGAAGCCTGGCCGAGAGGAGCTGACGCCTCGAGGAGCCGCCGCCTCCCCTGACAGCCGGTGAGTGCGGGCGCCCCCGGGGTCACTTCTCCACCCCAGCGAGGCTCGAGAGCCAGAGTGATTTCTGAGTCCCCGGAGGGGGGACTCCAGCATCTGGGGCCACAGTCGTGTAGAGCCTTCAAGGCTCCTGGCGGCATCTTTGTTTAGGCAAGTCCACGAGGGACTTGCACAAGCCGCCCCTTTTGTTTGTCCAGAGCCACGGAGGCTCAGGGGCATTTCTTTGGTCATGAGCCCTGAGAGGCCCCACCCTGGCCCATTCAATTTAAGAGCCTAGAGAGGCTCTAGGGGGCCACATTTATTTCTTAGGGCCCGGAGAGAGGCTCCAGGCGCCAAAGTGGTTGTGAAGGGCCCAGAGAGGCTCTTGAGCCCCCACTGTTGTTTTTGAGCCCTGGCAGGCTCAAACATTGTTGCACCAGTTGCCCAGCACTTTGTGGGCAACTGCTACGTTTAGGCCCCCCCTGACATTGGACACAGGGCGTCCTAGCCCCAGAGAGGCCAGTTGGCCTAGGGACAGTCACAGGTGGTGACTTACGTGAGTTTGGCGCAATTGTTATTGTTTTTGCACCTCTGAATGTATTGTTTATGCGTCATGTGCCTTTACACCTCTGAATGAATGTTATGCATTGCATCATGTGTTTTCCTCTTACACCCCTACAGGTATTGTGATACATAGGTGGTTGTTTTCTCCCTAGTACAGGTGGTGCTAGTGAGGTCCTGTTACCAGTGATTACTGGTTGTGTACACTAGTTTGATATTTGTGCTAAAGTACATTTATATTTTACCTTCTAAGTGCTATTTCTGAAAGTGCTACTTCTGATTCCTGACAGTGGTCCAGGTGGCCCTGTCTTGTAAATATCCCCCTGTAAATTCTGCCCGTGCCTCTGGCACATTGTAAAGTGTGTGTTTTATCTAATGTGTTTTGGTGTAATACAAAGGCTATTTTTATATAACCTTGTGTGGAGTTTCCTTTGTGGTGGGCCTTTGGTTGTTGTTGCTGGGGTGCGTGCGCAAATACTTAGCCTACATCGCCTCCAAGTTTAGCCTTGCTGCTCGCGCCACGTTACCTAGAGGGTGAGTAGGGGTTATCTTGGCGTGTAACTCCCTTGCCCTGACTTGGGTGTGGTGGTCTCTGACTGACTTTGGCGAAAGCCCTGGCCAGCCGGGGATCCCATTTCCAACATTGGCGGCAAGCGGTGGGATAAGGATTTGTGTTTGCGTTGTACCTTAGTAGCGGCTGGCTGCACCACAAAACTCTGCATTTTAGATAAAAACATTTTGGGGATTATTGTTTGTTTGCTGAAAATGTCATTTCTGTGGAAATGTGTTTCTTGTGCACTTTGAGTTAGGTGTCCCTAGCTCGGGAGGGTAGATCATCCCCCTAAGTGCAGTGTGTTTTCTGGATTCACCAGAAGGGTGGGATCCAGTGGTGGCAGCATAAGTGTGTCCAGTGCATGTGTCCCCCGTCCCTGCCCTGGAGTACTGGTACCTGTGTCACGTGTGGTCAGGTTGAGAAGTCAGGGGTGGTAGAAACTGCCTTACTAGTCCGAGGGGGGGGTTGTGTGTGGATGAATGGTGTTTGGCACTAGGCAAGTGAGTGGAGTTCTCTGGGATAGAGAGCTTGCTGATGCCTTGTGAATTGTGTACTCCTGTGTTAGCTCAGACCCCTAGGTTCCCTGTGTGATCTCTTCTCTAGAACGTCTGCCAGAATGGAGCCTGCTTTTGATGTCTGTGATCTGTTTAGATACAGTATGGGAGAGTTGGTAAGGTTCTGTGAAGAGAGAGACATAGGGGTGGATGAGTTAGACACTCAGTCCGAACTTAGGAGCAGCCTGATCCTATGGCAAAAGTGTCAGTGGGACCTTGAGCGCAGTGAGGAAAGGGCCCGGGCTTCACACCAGGAGGGTGGTGGGTCTGTGGGGAGCCCTGAAGATTCAGAAGAGGAGGAAGAAAATGATAGCACAGGGACGCCAGCAGATAGTGAGGACCCCATAGATAGGGAGTCCCTTGCTGGGTCCAGCATAGGAGGCAGCGCCTCATCCCTTTCCCTGTCCCCAGAGGAGCTGGAAGATAGGAGGAGAGAAAGGGAGCACCAGCTGGCTTTAGAAAAGCTCAGGTTGGAGCATGCCCAGGCTATGGCACAGCTGGGCATTAGAAAGCAACAGCTGGAGACCGAGAGGGTCTTAGCGCAGGACAGGATAGAGGAGGCTGAGAGGGCCGCCACCAGAGGCAAAGTAGCTCTGGAGGGTAGACTATCCCCTGCGCGCAGTGTTGAGTTTCTGGATCCCCCAGGGAGGGTTGGGTCCAGTGGTGGCAGCTATTTAAATCTCAGTCTAGAAAGTCCCAGTTCCCAGAGTATGGTTCCTGTTTCCCCAGAGGAGGAGAATAGGTTGAGGTTTAGGAACCTTAGGAAACCGTCTCATCAGTCTTGGGAAGACTTTGAGGATGACTGTTGTGAAACCCTGTGTGATTGGGTACGGGAGCCCACGAAATGTGATTGGGACCTATTGTTCGATATGGTTCTCAGAGAGCAGTTGCTCAGTTGTTGTTCACCAGGGTTGCGCCAACACCTGTTAGGGTGTGGATTGTCTGAACCATGTGAGCTGGCAGAGGAAGCAGACCGCTGGGAAGGGACCAGAGGTTCTGTAGAGTCATTGGTGAGTGACTCCAAAAGTAGTGGGTCAGGGATCTTCCAGCCCAGCGTGGTGGAAGAGGCTCAGTGTAGCCCAGCTAGGTCCCTGGTTAGTGAGAAGGGTGTAGGGGCTGACTGCCTGGCTCAGTGGAGCAGGAGTCAGTGGGTGGCTGAGAGCCCCCAGAGGCCCGAAGCCCTGTCTCAGAACCTGGGTGGTTTCTTGAGGGAACACCAGGTTGGGGACCTAGGCTGTCCTGTTAACCCAGTTGAGGAGGATCTCCTAGTGAGTAGAGGACCTGGAGCGTCTGTAACCAGAGCTCCTGTGGTTCTAGAGTCTGGCAGTACCGCTCCGGTAGGGAGGGTACAGGAGTCCAGAGTGAGGAGTGATTGGGGGAGTTCCCCAGTGGAAGGACCAGTGGGTCAGGGACTACCCAGTTGGGCTAGGTTCCCGTGTAGTGACCATGGTAACAACACTTCTGGTCTGGGGGATCTTCACGCACTGTCAGGTGGACAGAGGGCGGGAGATCTGCACCAGACAGACAGTCATACAACAGATGTGACATTTGTTAGCCTCAGGGGGATGGAGTGTAAGTCCCCAGAAGTCCTGGAGTGCCAGGCAATTGTTCCACCGAAGGTTTTAGACCAGAGGTTGGAAGGCCAGGTTCAGGATCAGCCTGACCTGAAGGGTAGGACGACTGTAACCAGTGTCCTGACCGGTTCTTCTTCCAGAGGAACTTCTCCAGGTGGGAGAGGGCAGACCTCTGGAAGGGGGTGCAGAGGGTGGGAGAGCCCACCTCTGACCCCGGTGCAACCTGAGTGGATAAGTCCTGGGTTGGAATGGCGTTCTAGGGGTACCCCTCGCAGAGGGAGGAGGAACCCTAGGAGAAGAGGTAGGGGGAGGAGAGCCTTCCCTGAGACTCCTGGTCCGCCTGAGGTTGTAGGCCTTAGGCTGGAGAACCAGTGGCAGTCTAGTCCTGTCTTGCAGACAGGAAGAGTGGAGAATGGCTCCTATGTGCCAGGGGTTACTACCCCCCGCTCTGCGAATTGGCATGGACCAGTGGCACCTGGGTGGCCCAGGGCCTGGTCCTGGCCGCGGACAACTTGGGAGTACCAGTGGGGTAGCCCAGTTGGTCCAGACAGTTTGTTTAGAGGGAATCCCATGGGTTCACCGTGGCGAAGAACAGGAGGGTGTCCCTGCAGTTGCGGGCCTGCGTCCGTGTTCTATCGCCCCAAGCAGGGAAGTCCATCACGGTGGTGATTGGTCTCCCCTGCGTTTTGGCTGGAAGGGGGTTATGTTGGACTTTGGCCCTTAGGGCAGGTTCACCCCTAGACTTTTTGCTTGAAATGGTGACCTGGAGATGGTGATTTTTGGATTCTGCGCACTTTCACTGTGTCCCAGTGGAAAGTGCGTGCGCACTCTGAGTGCATGTGCTGAGCTAGGCCTGCCCGCCCATAGGAATGCATGGGGAATGTATGTGTCCCTGGTAGTTCCTGATGCGTGGGGTGTACAGGCTTGAGTCTGGTATGTGTGAACTCGTGAGAGTGAATGCTGCGCAACGGTGTATGCAGCATGTATGTGTCTAGTAGCGAAGCGCCATTTCTAGACATGGCTGTACGTGTGCTGTGAGGGTGCTGGCGTGTGATTGGCTGGAGCTGGCTGGCATGCCAGGCTCCAGGAAGTCTGGATGGGTCTGCCCGGTGGTGAGTGGGAGATTAGCATGAGTGATGTGTGGGAGGAGTGTACCTGTGTCCTGGATGGGCTGGGTTTTCCCCACACAATGCTGGCTCCGCCCCCCTGTGGTTTGTCTAATGACCCAAGCCCTGCCAGTGAATAGAGAGGGTGGTTGAGGTAAACAGAGTACTCAAGAACCAGCTGCGACTGGTTCCGCCCCCACTCTGCACCCTTGAACAAAGAAATGCACTGTATAAAAATGGGGCTGTGTCCCCACAAATGTTGTTCTCTTCCAGGATCCTGAGGGGGCTGTTGCTGCTGCTGCTGCTGGGCCAGAGGACCGCCACTTGGGCTGTCTCCCTGCCTGGAGACCCAGTGAGCTGGCTCTGGGCCCAGCCTTGCCCCCCCTGCCTTGCTGAAGGACCTTTGCTGGACTTTGTTGTCCTATAGCGCCTGGGGGTGCTGAATTGGATTGATAGCGCTGGGAGCGCTTTCCTTTTCCCTCCTAGCGCTAAGAGCGCTTTATTTTTGCATTTAGCGCTGAGGGGCGCTTTACTTTGGGAAGCCGGAGCCCACCCGGCGTTGGCCCCGCTCCGTGACGAGTCTTGAGCCCCCTGGCAGGTGCCCACTCTGCCGGGGACATTGCCGCCTTTCGAGCGCGTGCCCACCGCGCTTTATGGTAATTAAGGCCGGTGCCCACCCGGCATTGCCCCTCGAGATTCACCGCCGCAGCCCGGAGTGTTTTTAAAACGTTGCCGGGCCGCTGCCAAGTGCGACCCGGAAGTGGTTGGCCGGCCGGCCAATCAGTGAGCAGGCCGACCGGAAGTCCCGCCCCGCAGCCGCGACCTGGAAGTCAGGCAGGCCGGGGGCAGGACAGAGAAACAACCGGACGCAGACGGGAGGCCACCCCGTGCTCCAGGAAGAGAGAGAAGCCGGCGTCTTCTCTTGTCCCCCCCGGGCTCCCAAAGCGAGGGAGAGCCCAGGAGAGAGAGGGCAGAAGCCTGGCCGAGAGGAGCCGCCGCCTCCCCTGACAGCCGGTGAGTGCGGGCGCCCCCGGGGTCACTTCTCCACCCCAGCGAGGCTCGAGAGCCAGAGTGATTTCTGAGTCCCCGGAGGGGGGACTCCAGCATCTGGGGCCACAGTCGTGTAGAGCCTTCAAGGCTCCTGGCGGCATCTTTGTTTAGGCAAGTCCACGAGGGACTTGCACAAGCCGCCCCTTTTGTTTGTCCAGAGCCACGGAGGCTCAGGGGCATTTCTTTGGTCATGAGCCCTGAGAGGCCCCACCCTGGCCCATTCAATTTAAGAGCCTAGAGAGGCTCTAGGGGGCCACATTTATTTCTTAGGGCCCGGAGAGAGGCTCCAGGCGCCAAAGTGGTTGTGAAGGGCCCAGAGAGGCTCTTGAGCCCCCACTGTTGTTTTTGAGCCCTGGCAGGCTCAAACATTGTTGCACCAGTTGCCCAGCACTTTGTGGGCAACTGCTACGTTTAGGCCCCCCCTGACATTGGACACAGGGCGTCCTAGCCCCAGAGAGGCCAGTTGGCCTAGGGACAGTCACAGGTGGTGACTTACGTGAGTTTGGCGCAATTGTTATTGTTTTTGCACCTCTGAATGTATTGTTTATGCGTCATGTGCCTTTACACCTCTGAATGAATGTTATGCATTGCATCATGTGTTTTCCTCTTACACCCCTACAGGTATTGTGATACATAGGTGGTTGTTTTCTCCCTAGTACAGGTGGTGCTAGTGAGGTCCTGTTACCAGTGATTACTGGTTGTGTACACTAGTTTGATATTTGTGCTAAAGTACATTTATATTTTACCTTCTAAGTGCTATTTCTGAAAGTGCTACTTCTGATTCCTGACAGTGGTCCAGGTGGCCCTGTCTTGTAAATATCCCCCTGTAAATTCTGCCCGTGCCTCTGGCACATTGTAAAGTGTGTGTTTTATCTAATGTGTTTTGGTGTAATACAAAGGCTATTTTTATATAACCTTGTGTGGAGTTTCCTTTGTGGTGGGCCTTTGGTTGTTGTTGCTGGGGTGCGTGCGCAAATACTTAGCCTACATCGCCTCCAAGTTTAGCCTTGCTGCTCGCGCCACGTTACCTAGAGGGTGAGTAGGGGTTATCTTGGCGTGTAACTCCCTTGCCCTGACTTGGGTGTGGTGGTCTCTGACTGACTTTGGCGAAAGCCCTGGCCAGCCGGGGATCCCATTTCCAACACCCACCATCTTGAGATATATCCTGCCCGCTAAAATCCATAAACGTTTCCTCAAAACGGGTGAAGAAATCTGAAACTGCCTCATCCTTCTTCTGTCTGCAGGCCGTCAACTTATCCCAATCTACCTTCTTAGGTGGGACGAGTGAGTGCATGTATTTTATTATACGCCCTGGCAGCGCTAGTATCTCAGGCTTTGGCTTCTCTCCTGGCTTTCGCTCCTTATCCGAATCCTTGAATTCTTCCCAAGTACCACCCAGCTCTTCTGTATGATCTGAACCCTTCACCTGTCTCCACACATCCACGGGAACCAGTAATCCGAAAAATAATTCAATATCTGCTAGGGTCATGACCGTCGAGGAAGCTGCCTCTGTTAATTCTTTGTAATAAGCCGTCGGATTTTTTCTCGAGTCAGGCAACTGAGCCTTCAAAGCTAATACCTCGCTCCTTTTCCAGGGCGTATACACCCACTGTTCCTGGAAATGAGCGTCGATACGAGCTCGGGTCACAACCTGTGTTGTCGGGTCTATTATTTCAGGCACCTCAGGGTGAAATACAGGGTGCACTTCACGCATCGGATGTATCCCAGGGAAATGGGGTTCACCCGCTGCTGGTAACTCATTTCTGTATTCTAACAAAAACCTCAGACTACGGAACACCTCTTTTATTCCAGTGTTAGCCCTATAAGCATTATTCTTGATATCACGAAGAATCGCCGGCGCCTCCCCACCATATCCCTGTTCCCACAACGCTATCAATGTCGTCGACATGTGCCACAAAGCATGCTGTTGCATCAAAGGCTCATAGTCTTTCATGGTGGACCAAATGTCTTCTAATGAATAAATGTTATTCCTCGCCCATTGACAAGCTTGATTAGCTACCATTGTCTTCTCATCCAACCCAACATTAGAACGCGTGAGTAACTTCGTACCTGAGTAAATAGTCCGCCTCCCGCTCCACCGGTGGGAGTTAGCAACGCGCTCTGAGGGGTAGTACTGGCAGAAACAGTAGGGATAGCGGGACAAGCGGAGAGCACCGGGGAGAGCACAGCAGACGCAATTGGGCTTGTCGCAGAGAAGGAGAGCAGGGGTGCAGTTGCAGAGGGGGAAGTTCTGGGTTCAGCCACCGGGGAAGCAGGTGCACCGGGCAAGGGAGGGGCACCCATTTGGGGAACTGAAACCACCGCCGAGGAGGCGGAATCCACCAACACGGGGTACAAGGGCTGCGGGGCATATGGGGGAGGGGGTCGAGTGTTCAAAATGTCCTCCATCTCATCTTGGTCATCTTCTCTCACTACATAGCTCTTATTATCCAATAGCCTAAAACGTCTATCTGCGCGCTCAATTCGCAGCTCATTCTCTTTCTTAGTGTGTTCCCTGGCCTTCTGCGCCATAGTTTGCGCCGCTCTCTTCTGAGCCACCTTCTCCTCTCTCATTTGCCGTTCTCGTACCTCCTTCTGCCACATCCGCAAAGAATCGAACATACTCTGGCGGCTGCGCCTAGCAAACAATCTGTCTTGTAAATAATCTAAGTTTGCTCCATCAAAAGAGCCAAGCAAAGGCCACTGTAAATCCACATTATCTTTCGTGTATTTATGCCACAAAGTAGAAAACAAAATCGGGGGTAAGCCATGTTTAACATGCATGTCGAAATTTGGAGAGCCCTCCACCGGGGCAGGTTGGCTCTCAGCCAATCTAACGTCTGAGACTTCACCACAGCACCCTAAACACCGCAATTTACTGAAACACGGCATCCTGCTCTCACACAATCACACACTAGCACAAAGACTCACACTTGCACACTTACTCACTTACCGGTAGGTCACACTCACAGCTTCAATATACGCTACATGAAATCCGTACCAAAACACGTGTTACCAAAATGGGACAAGGCCCGTCGACCAAGTCCTGGGGAACCTGGACCTTACCGCAGACCGAACAGCGCACACCCGCTATTCCGAGACTGGGGATTTATCCGTCTCCTGGGCAACACTACAGATCGGCATGCGCTACACCACATGGGACTCGGCGCTCTTCCCGCGAACCACCACTCTAGGGGTTCGGGTGAGCCCCGAGATCCTTCCGTAGCGAGCCACCCGCCGACTGCAGTATTATCCAGTCGGATGACCACAAATCAACTTTCACCCAATCTCCGTCAAGTCTGTCAGAGTGCCATTTGCACTCTGAGTTCCCTGGAGCACACTAGCCCCAGAAGCACACCGGCTCCTCCAATCACCAGAGACACACCGGTCTCTCGGAGCACTCCGGCTCCTCCAAGCAACAGTCGGACCACTCACCTTCTATGCGCGGTACCGACCTCTACCATTCTCCACCTCCGGCTGCCAGGACCAACACGGTCAGCTCCAAAGTTCCGCCTTCCGGACTCCGGCGTAGGATCATGGACCGGGACCTCTTCCGATCAGCAGGGCGGGGCAGCGCTGCGAGAACCAAGCTCGGCATCAAGTGGGTACCCGAGCCCACTGTGCCGACCAGAGGGTCTCCGGCCTTCTGCTACCCACTTACGGGTGAGAAAGGTTCTAATCGCGGAGTCCCTATTCGGGCGCCATCTGATAAGCGTGGCTCAATTCCACCTGAGTGACTTACCGCACTCACCTATAGTTACCCAATAATAAGTCAGCCGGACAGTGGAGAAGAATAACAAAAACAATTTATTAGGCCACAAACTCCCATATGAGAGGGCCCTGTTCGACCTCACCCCTAAGAGTGCGCCGAGAAGGACTGACCCATATCATCATGGTGATACTTTATAATACGAGAAGGCAGAATAAAACACGCCCACAAATGGAAAAGTACTGGACCCCTGAGAGGGTAGACAATGGCCTCATACAAGAGGCATCTGCACCTGCAATGGCAACGTTTGTTATCATCTCCCAAGGACACGGAGCCAGGCCGCTGCATCTCCAATACATGAGAACGGCCTGATAAGGAGTTTCACTAGCAGGAGTTTCAGCCACAGTAAACCAAGAAACGAAAATATGCTGACATGAGGAATTATTCCTATTCATACGGGAGGGGGAATGAGCAAGTGCAGCTTGCACGCATAGGAAAATGCTTCAAAATGGTGGCACACAAGCTAAGCTAAGAAAACTAAAATAATGTCACACGCATAAATGAATAACTGAATAATAAGGACATAAATGTAAATGCGTAAATGCAAATCGTTAGTTAGACACATTCTGCTAACTCACAAGCATAATATGTATGAAGGGGCGGGGTATGGAATTGAAACCTATCAGTGCTAGACCCATTTTCGGAGCAGGGGTGTTACCGTCAATGTTACCTCACTGAAGTCCTAGGGATTGTGGAAAATTCGAGCGTCACGCAAAGAACCAGTGTAGCCAAAGAGTTCAGCAAGAGAGGGGTAAGGGTGGAGTATGCGGCTCGGGGTGCATATTGGGGCACACTGCCGCACATATATTACAAAGCATCGTGCGATAGCGCACTGTCATTTATAGGCCGCATGCTTTCCATTGAAATGGTCACTAATGGGCAGAAATCGAGTGTCGGTGAATAACTATTAATTGCGCATCACCAAGTAAAGAGTCTTGATTTGTTTAAATCCTATTAACATTTTTGTTTCATCACACTTTAGATTTTTTTAAATGGTGCTTGATTTGTGCTTTTCTAACTGCTAATATATTCTGAAATATTTTTACAGTTCATTTATAGGTATTCACATTTTGTTGCATGTTAGAAACAATGACATCTTACAGCCTTTCAGTTGACACTCCATATACCCCGGGAAGATTGCCACATTGTTTATTTTACAAAAGTCTGGTAAAAGAGTAGGCAGCATTTTCTCAGAGGACATAGCCTGACAATTAAATTATGTTTTCGAAAGACAGCAAATGTGACAAGATAAAAGCATTTAAAGGCATATTTATAGCTCCGTCACCTTCTGATCACTTGCACAGTTATTTTGAGGGTGCTATAGCACCCTTACTTCCAGTGCTATATCCCCAGTAGCGGCTGCTGCTCTGTACGAGTGGTGAGGCGGGGGTGGGAAGGGGCAGGAGGGACAAAATAAAAAAATTTAAGAAATAAAAAGGTACCTGCAGCCGGCCACACCGAGCTCTTCTCCTCTTTTCGCAGGCACAGGCTCCCAGACTCCACCGTGGCCAATCCTGCTGCTGCTCTCGTGTAATGAGAGCAGCATCGGGATAGGCCTGAGCGCTGAGGATTTGTGCCCCCAGGGAGACTGGGAGTCTGTGCCTGCTGTCTCCAACCTGGCAATGCAGCTGGGTTGGAGACCGCTTCACTGCGCATGACTGTTTGGCCGGCCTCAGACTGAGGCCCAAACCGTCATGCACACTGATCACAGTGCACTACCACCCCTCCTGCGCCTGTCATCACCCATGACCCCAAAGACTCCATCAGAAAAGGAAAAACTGAGCGATAATAATAATAACATGTGTTTATTATCGTTTTATTTTTCCTCTCCTGCCATTTTCAGGCGGCTGGTAGGGGGGGCAAAGCTCCCCCACCATAGAGGAGGAGCAGTGGCTGTAAACCCACAAGTCCACTGCGTGCCCCGCCCTCTACGATTCTTCCCTCCACCTTCCCCAATCCACATGGAACTGGGAGCTCTGTATGTATTTTGACCTGGAGCAGGTTCGGATGGTTAGTCCTATCCAGTGCTTTAAATGGGAAAAATTAACTGCAGGTACTCATTAAAATAAGCTAGAGGTGTAGTGAGTGGGCGGGGCTAGGTGTGGGGCTAACGGCAAGATATGATGGTACTTAACGACTTCTATAATAGTTGCAGCACACACCAAAACATATGATAAATGTGTTTATATAAACAAAGCAGGTTAACTCATTACACAAAATGAAAGAGAAATTAGATAATATGTTAACATTTCCTTTTTTTGCAATAGTTGCACCTGCTTAACGCCATACTGTTAATTGCTGTTGTTTGGCACAATACTATAAAATTTTGAGCACGTCAAGTAGGAAGAAACTGAATATAGCCCCACTTCGAACCAAAGCTCTTATATAATAGACGACAGAATGTAAAGAATAAATGGTGGACATCAGCAGGTAAATGGTAGGATGAAATGAATGGATAGATCAATGGAAGAGACAAGAGATATCTTCTGGGGAGGGTTATGATGATTTGCTTTATTTGCTTGGTGCCATAAGATATCTCTTGTCTCTTCCATTGATCTATCCATTCATTTCATCCTACCATTTACCTGCTGACGTCCACCATTTATTCTTTACATTCTGTCGTCTATTCAGTTTTTCATCCATCATTCAGTTTTTCACCATTCCGTCTTCCACCCTTCATATCCAAACCTATCCATCCTTCCATCCATCTTTAAACCTATCCATTCATCCTTTAACTCATCCATCTCTTTATCCACCCTTTCACTCATCCTTCAATCCTTTCACTCATCTATCCATCAATCCTTTCACTCCTGTATACCATCCACCCTTTCACTCAATCCCTCCTTTCACTCAACCATGATCCACCCTTTCATCCATCCTGCCTCCCTTTCATTCCTCCATCCAATCTTTCACTTATCCACCCATCATCCGCTCTTTTGTCCAATCATCCACCCTCTTTCACCCATCCATCCATTCACTCATCCATCCATCCACTCATCCATCCATTCATCCATATATACATCCACCCTTGCTCACTCATCCATCGACTCACTCACTCACCCACAAACCAACACACTCTTTTACGTTATTTATGAATCTTTGTCGCCAAGCAGACAAGTACACACAAAGGGCCACCCATTTTCTTTAAAATACCTCCTGGGAGTTCCTTGATTCTCTCTATCGCTTTTTTCTTACAAAAACCAGTCATACAAATGCAGGCAAAGACACAAACATAAGCAGACGCACAAAAGACTCGGGCATGTTAAAAGCCATGTTATACTCTTCACCTACCATGGCTTTTTTAATTGCCACTGCCAGGGGACTGCCATGATTCCTGTGTTTGCGCAAATGCAGAGGGTAGTGTGAATGGGGTTGACAGCACAGGGCCTGAATGGACCCCATAGCTGCCAAGGTTTCAGATTGCTATGTGTGACATTTTCATATTATCATTGTAATTATGAGTGTCATTTCAACGACTATGAGTGACACTTTCTCGCAGCAAAATTAAGCAATGAAGACGAGGGAAACATATAAATATCAGAAATGACACCCATTTGAGTATAGCTGCTAATGTTTCAGATTGCTTACGACATTTTCATAGATTCAGGAGATTTACGAGAGTCAGGCATCAACTATATGTGTAACACTTAGAGTGGCACTTTCTTTCGACCAAAATCATGGTATGAAGTCAATGTAAATAGACAAATATCAGAAATCACACTCATTTGATCAACAAGGAAGTCAAACTGTGCAGCAGGTGCTTTTGAAGCTATTATTTGATTTCTAAAAAAATCAGCACCCTCCACCCCAACCTCAGCTCCAGGTGCGGCCAAACCACAAGTAACAACGGGATCTCTGTGACAAAAGCAGCAACCCACTGAGCTATCCACATACAATACAGTACAACAATCTGCTTTTTTGAAGGAGGCGTATTAACCCTCTACGCTACTTAATGGGAAGGGAGAAAAATGCCGGTAGAGAAAACTCTGTCCTCTCTTCAGTGGGAACAATAATCATATGACTATGACTATCAGCAAAACTGCTAGTTTAGACAAAACGTAGCGCGTTTTAAGCACAGACAGACAACTCTAGTGTGCCCATTTTCAAGGCCCTATGCGTGCTGGAGCCCTTTAATCATTTTCGTAACAAACATTTTAAATGTCAGCAGCAGGAGATTATCTCTTTACGGCTGTCAGACCGATCCACTGAGAGGAGCTGCTGGCCTAGTGGCACCCCGGGGATCTCTAGCCTGTCTCTTCTTCAGAGTCAGACAGTGAGCCCTGCTGCAGTGTGTCTCCCCGTGCCACCTGGTTGTATGTTCTTACAACGAACTCCGTTGTAACGCATGCCTTTACCACGCATGCGTTACAACGGAATGGTATTTCCACGCTTATCCTTCTTCACGAATTCTTCCGCGGTGACGTCATACGTCGTAAAGAGAAAGCGGAAGTTTCTTTCCGTTTGCTCTTATACGGCGCCGATTGCCTGCACATATCGACTTCAGGTTATTTTTATTTATTTTTTGGTGATGGGGAGCCTCCCCAAACCTCCCTTTTTTTAATTGTACCCTTTACCACACATGCCTTTACTACGTACCTCGTAGTAAACGTATGCGTGGTAATGGCTTTCGTTGTAACCACGCATGCCTTGTAATGCATGCGTGGTTAAGGTTTTCGTGGATACGGCCGCGTTGTAGTGCCCGTTTCCCGTGCCACCTGCTCCCACTATGAGACTGACGATGGCGTGGTGAGTCAGGGTCAGAAGTTGGGCTCTGTTGGGCTGGGCACAGCAATAGCACATTGTTGTACTTTGATCTCCTTTTCTTGCTGCTCAGCCTGTATGAATGTGTACTGGAATGTTAGAATGTTGATGTGAGAGCAGAAGGTTGCTGTGCCTGGTTGTGAGAGAAAAGCCAGTTGGAGACTGAGGGCCGAGCAGCAAAGAACCTGCTCCTGGTGGGGCCTTGAATTAGACTTGAATATACCATCTTCCATCTCAGCTTGCATAAACCTCTACATGAAACTTACCTCATGACTACGTCTGGAGTTCCTGCCATTCATCTTTGTAACATTGGCGACGATCTGGATAAAAAACCCTGTGTGTACTGCCATCTGAGGTAAAGATATTTGAATTCATACCAAAAAAGTCGATAGTTTCCTTCTGAAATGAACCTTTAATCACCTACTTCAACCTGCTTCTACAAGGACTTTATGTCAAGAAATTGCAAGGTACCTGTTTCTTCAATGGCCTTCCTGCATCTACAAGGTAACAAACTTTTACTTCTTTCACAAGAATGCTGACCAGCCCCACCAGTGACCAATCCACCCGTGGCCCTCTTCTGTAACCTGCCAGTCCCTGCTGTAATTGTTAACACACATCATGTCGAGGTCAGGAGGAGGTGAGCAGGTGATCGATTCTCGAACACTGGCTTCCTCCTTGAACTCCATAGCAGCAGGAGAATTCCTGGGTGCCCTGGGGGGGAGGGGGGGGGGGTGCGGCTGGCAGGCAGGAAATGCAACATCCTGCCACATCATGGGTGCTGACCAGACATGGCTCCTCCAGCAGTGTGGCCATGTGGGACCTGACCGGGGAACAGTAACAGCAAGCAGGGTTGGCAGCGCTAGTTTTGAGCTTCTTTGGCATAGAAGAAAGCCTTCTATGCACAGACCGGGTAATTGAGGCATTTGGCGTTAGGAAGGTGGGTGCCTCAGTGCAGAAAGCAGTTACATTAGTGCTCCAGGGGCCTCTTTGATCGAATTGTCTGGGCATTAACCTTCTGATCGAGAGAAAGTACAGGAAGTGTGAGAATCCACCGCACTTGCCCCTGATAACATCTCTATGTTTAAGGATTACCCTGCACTGACTTTTCCCTACCTGAAGTGCTGCACTTTGAAAATCACACGCGCACACTAGCAGGTAAAATTAATCTTACGGACCCTGCTCACAGGGTGATGGTGAGCACCGGACATTATTCAGATGAGCCCGGGAGACAGAAGCGGCTCCTTGGCTGCCAGACACCGTCCACTCCTGCTCATTAGCACTCTCAGCCAATGAGCACACCTTTTCATGAGTACTGGTACTCTCCTCGGCAGTAGAAAAGTGCCAGTACTCAGAGTGATAAATTCTTCTTTTTTTTTTTATCTATTGTTCCCTGACTAGTCTGATACCAAATGATATGTTTGCCTTTGCACTATTGTCCAACTTTTTGTGCCCAACTTGAACCCAAACATTTCGAGATTGTGATCCTATGTACTGTATGGTCTGCTCAATTTAAATGTTTTTGATGTTTTATGTATACTTTTATGGTCCTAGTGACCGAAATAAAGGAATGAACGATAAATTTAAGAAGTGCCAGTACTCAGTACCGGGGAGTACTGGCCCATTTAAAGCACTGGTCCTATCCTGCGGGGGATAACTTGTAGCTGCACAGTAAAGGTGGGCTGGTCCCACACAGTCCCAGTTTTTACTGGAACAGAGTTTACAGCCCGCCAGTACCGTGCAACTTGTCCTGAGGGCATTTTACCCAAATGTCCATGGCCTGACAAATACCGGAACATAAATCTTTGTTGGATCATGGACCCAACATACAAATATGCGCATGCATACTCAGTTTATTTCAGAAGATCCTTAGTGGTCACTGGATACAGTCGCGGTCAGAGGAAGGGAGAATGCAACGGAGTGTTGCACTGAGCAGGCAGTCACAGACCGCTTGGAAGCTCTAGCCAGGGACAAGAGACTCCTAGACAGTCTCACCCTTGCCTCCCAGGCCCAACACAGCCTAGGAAGTGCTGTCATAGCACTCCAAGGGGAGAGGGATGCAATGTTACCACAAGACTATGGGATCCACAAACATTGTGGGAGTAAAGGTGGTCCCTTTGCATGTACACAAGGATCCTGAGTCACACACGCTTCTTAAGATTAGAACCACTGATCATGCTTATGGTCTTTCCATAGCGGGAGATTGAACGTAAAGGTGCTCTATCTTCAGAACCGAAGGGTGCCCACAGCCAGGACATGACTAGGGTAAACATTTCACAAATCAGGGCGTCAGAGGCTGATCATTCCCAAACTTCACATGGATTTAGTCTTGATATGCAGTGTTGAGCAGAGCTTAGCAAAGCCACGTACTCTCTCCCTAGCAATCTCCAGGCAAGGTTAGACCAAGGGGTTCCTTGAGGCCTAGAGGAGGAGAAGTGGCACACCCCAAGGTCAGGAATAAAGGAGGTCCATGACATGCAGCAGTGCAGTCACATCACTTCCTCTGGGATCTTGGGTGATGCAGGAAGGTGATGGATCTCCTCCTTGCATAGCAGGTGGTGACCTTGTGCTCTTGTGCAGTGCGGACCTCACAATGCAGCGCAGGTCCTCTCTTCTATGCAGAATCCTACTGTGCAGAGCACACTCCAGTTCCCCCTCTCCACTGCAGAGTCTAGGGGTGTGCAGAATTTAATAATAATAATAATAATCCACATTTGTAAAGCGCACAATCACCCGTTAGGGTCTCTAGGCGCTGGGGGCCGTCGGGAAGATTAAGCAAGCTATTGCCCAGAGTCACACGGTGCTGGGCTAACCTGCCGCCGGAGCCGGGGATCGAACCGTGGTCCCCAGATTCCAGCGTCAGTCGCCCTGGCCGCGGCGCCACACCTCTCCCACTGCGCTGCATTGTGAGGTCCGCACTGCACAAGAGCACAAGGTCACCACCTGCTATGCAAGGAGAATTTGCATAGTCGCGCTACGCAAAGCTCCACAAAACAGTAAAAAAAAAACTCTGCGACCACGCAGAGTTCCGCGAACACGCAGAATTGCTTGCATTTTTTCCTGTTCGCGAATGCTGTTTGCATGCTCGGGGGGAAATATCTTGCAAACACGCATTTTGAAAGCACGAACAAGCAAAAAATTTCACGACGCACAGAATTTTTGGCAATTCTGCGTTCTCCAAGGAACGCAAAGTTACCCAAATTCCAAAAAAGGAACGGAATTTACCGCCCAGGCCTACTGCAAACATGGTTCTCCTTCCCCTAATGCAGCTCAGTTAGCAGTGTATTGGTCCAAACTGGGACCTCAACCTAGTAGGAAGACAGCAGCCAGGCCGACTCAATCTCCGTATCTCAATATCCTCTCAGCTAGGCTGGTGAGCATGTCCTCTCCAGTCAGTGAGAACCCTAAAGCACTGAATTTACTTGTGAGACATGTTCTTATCAATGTAACTGTTAGACCTGTTAGCCTTAGGTTGGTCTTCTCCCACACTTTTAGCCTTCCTCTTCTATCTTTGCTGATCTCGTTTTTGCTGGCCTTAGGACTATGTGCACTTTACCACTGCTAACCAGTGCAAAAGAGCATGTGCTCACTCTATAAAACATGGTAACATTGGCTTATCCCAGTTCGCATATTTAATTTACTTATAAGTCCCTAGTAAAGTGGTACTACATTTACCCAAGGCCTCTAAGTAAATTGAATGCTATCAGTTAGCTGGACTCTTCCCATGAGGAGCAGGTTCAAGAATGATTTGCATATCACTGGGTCCAAACTGAGGTGGCACAGTGAGCAAAAAACTATGAATTGGGATGCAGCCCGAGCGATTGCCAGTGGCTGAGATAATTTCAAGCATTCCATCCATCAACTTGTTGTTTTTGCATCTGCCGCCCTAAGTGCGCCGGGTATACCCAGACGTGGGTCCCAGGCTCACAGTACCACAGGAGCCAAGCTGTACCTGGCTGAAGAGCTCTAACTAGGGTGAAACCAGTCCTAGGTTGCTTGTGCTCTGGTTCAAGGAGGCCCTGGCCTGGCAGCTTGGGCTGGACTGTTCTCATGGGAAGCAGGGTCACGACTGATTTGCATATGGCAGGCTCTAAACAGAGGTGGCATGTTTGGGAAAAAATGATGGATTGGGATGAGGCCCGAGCGATTGCCAGTGGTTGAGATTAATTCAAGCATTCCACCCATCGCCTTGTTTTGCATTAGTGGGCCTACAACACTTATTGTGCCACCCACTTAAGTAGCCCTTTAAACATGTCTCAGGTCTGTCATTGCAGTCTGTGTTTGCACTTTTTAACTGCTAAGTCGACCTTGTAGAATACACCTTTTGCCAGGCCCAAACCATCCTTTATAATACATGTAAGCAGTGGTAGAAGTGAGCGGGGACGGAAGGGCACGGCGTGCCCCTACTTCTAAAAATAATTTCAGTCCGTTCCCCTACTTCTTTCTTTCAAAATATCGTCCCGGGACGGCAAACGATAACTTTTTTCATTCAGCTTCCAGGGGCTGCTCGCACTTCTCTGTTGAACTCCAGAGCCTGCAGCAGCCCCCGCCCCCCCTCTGAGCTCTCATAGACTGAGGGCGGCCCATTGTCATTCCGATTGAGGTCGATTATCTCCTTTCGAATGACAGTGTGCCCGCTCTCTGCCTTTAGCATATCAAGTGCCAGTGAAATTGGAATTGGTGATTACAGAGAAGCTTTCCCCAGACAGAGTACTGTGGGGAACTTGACACCTTGTGTAAATTGTCAATGTTGAACACAGAGTGAACTGGGCAGGAGCAGTGACTGGACAGAAGAGGTACTAGGGCATGAGAGGTGACCGGGCAGGAGAAGTAACAGGCAGGAGAAGTTAAAAGGCAGGAGAAGTGACAGGCAGGAAAAGTGACGGGCAGGAGAAGTAACGGATAGGAGAAGTGACGGGGCAGGAGAGTTGATGTGTCAGGAGCAGTAACGGGACAGGAGAGGTGACAGGAAACAAGAGGTGACGGGGCAGGAAAAGTGATGGGGCAGGAGAAGTGATGGAGCAGGAGCGGTGATTAGGCATGGGCAGGAGCAGTAACCAGCAGGAGCAGTGAACGGATAGGGGCAGTGAACGGATAAGAGCAGTGAACAGGGCAGAAGAAGTGATGGGACAGGAGAAGTTATGTGGCTGTAGCAGTGATCGGGCACGAGAGCTGACCGGACAGGAGCAGTGAAAGGGCAGGAGCGGTGACGGGGCAGGAGCGGTGGCGGGGCAGGAAAAGTGATGGGGTAGGAAATGTGACAAGGCAGGAAAAGTGACGGGCCAGGAGCAGTGACATGGCAGGAGAGGCAACATGAAAGGAGAGGTGACTGGGCAGGAGAGGTAACTGGGCAGGAGAGGTGACCGGGCAGGAGAAGTGACAGGCAGGAGAAGTGACGGGCAGGAGAAGTGACGGGGCAGGAGAAGTGACGGGGCAAGAGAGATGACAGGGCAGGAGAGGTGATGGGGCAGGGGAGGTGACGGGCAGGAGAGGTGATGGGGCAGGAGAGGTGACGGGGCACGAGCTAGAGCGGTAACCAGGCGGGAGCGGTGAAAGGATAGGAGCGGTGAACGGACAGGAGCGGTGAACGGGGCAGGAGCAGTGAACAGGGCCGGAGCAGTGAACGGGGCAGGAGCAGTGAACGGGGCAGGAGCAGTGAACGGGGCAGGAACAGTGACCGGGCAGGAGAAGTGATGGGGCAGGAGAGGCTACAGGGCAGGAGAGGTGATGTGGAAGGAGAGGCAACAGGGCAGGAGAGGTGACCGGGCACAAGAAGTGACAGGCAGGTGACATGACAGGCAGGTGATGTGATGGGCAGGAGAGGTGATGGGCAGGAGAGGTGACGGGGCAGGAGGGGTGATGGGGCAGGAGAAGTGACGAAGCAGTAGAAGTAATGGGGCAGGAGCGGGGATTAGGCAGGAGCCGGAGTGGTAACCGGGCAGGAGCGGTGAACGGACAGGAGCAGTGAACGGGGCAGGAGCAGTGAACAGGGCAGGCGCGGTGAACGGGGCAGGAGCAGTGAACAGGGCAGGAGTAGTGAATGGGGCAGGAGCAGTGAATGGGGCAGGAGTAGTGATGGGGCAGGAGCAGTGAATGAGGCAGGAGCAGTGAACGGGGCAGGAGCAGTGAACAGGACAGGAGAAGTGACGGGCAGGAGAAGTGACGGGCCAGGAGAAGTGATGGGTCAAAAGAAGGGAGGGGACAGGGGAATTGACGAAGCAGGAGTGTTGATCGAGCATGAGCAGTAGTACAGACTGGACAGGAGCAGTGAAAGGGCAGGAGCAGGCGTTTCCCAGAGTTTAGTTTGGGGGGACCGGTTTTGTACAAGTGCAGGAGTTTTAAAAACACTGCAAAGTTCTTTGTATATTCAGCAGGTTTCGGTCAACAATACAAGTGCCAAGATAACGTTGGTGATCAATGTACCTGCTGGAGAGAGATGGGAGCATGTTTTGTCTAGTGGCTGTTTTACTCATCTAAGGTAGCGCAGAGGGGTAATATGCCTGCTGCAAAGAACATGTACCATGCATATCAAAGAGCAATATGTTATGTGCATAGTTCAGTGGGTACTGCTTTGTATTCACTTCCCGAATGAACGGACACTTGAATACATATGGCCTGGCAGTTCGGGCTGGACTGTTCACATTGCGCACAGGATCAAGATTGATTTGCATATGGCTGGGTCCAAACTGGAATGGCATGGTGAGCAAAAGAACAATGGATTTAGGCCTAGATCTCTGTACTGGGGTGAATGTATGACATTGTTCTGCATTCTGTACATCAATTGTTCTTTTTGAATTTGTCACCCCGAGTGGGACGTGTATGCTCAGACATGAGTCCCCTGCTCTCCATGCCACTGGAATCAAGCTATCCTGGCTGATGAGGGCTGAAAGCCCTAAACCGGTCCTAGGATGCTTGTTTCCAGTCCAGGGAGGACCTGGCCTGGCAGTTCGGGCTGGACTGTTCCCATTGGGTGCAGGATCAAGACTGATTTGCATATGGCAGGCTCCAAAATTAAATGACATGGTGAGCAAAGAAACAATGGATTTAGGCCCAGAACTTTGTACTGGGGTGAATGTATGATATTGTTCTGCATTCTGTCCACCAGTTGTTCTTTTTTGCTATATTATGATTGAGCAGCTAGCTGGCTGACATGAATATGAAGGAGCCTTTGTGGGTTTCCGTGAGTCTAGATTCTCCTGAAGAGTACCTTTCTCTTCTGAGCCTTGCTTAACACATGTGTACAGGAGGAGCCCCGTATTCATGTCCTCAATGTTTGAGACAAAAAATAATCATGGATTTCTGAACAATGAGAGTAAAAGCATTAAGGTAACATGTTGTTCCTGCTTAGATTTCACACGCTTTAGTTTACATAAACCTGTATTCCCTATGAGTGTTTGCTTTTTCCTGAATTAAACCTCAAATAAACGTGTTTATCCATTGTTTTAATTAAATAGCGTTATAAGCTGTAACTGGTCAGTGAAATGCTTAACGTACTAAAAATTGGTATGTTTTGCTATTTCTAGCCACACCCCTGACTCCGCCCACTGATTCAATCTTCGGTTATTCCCGCCCCCTGATTCTCCATCCACAGTTCCCCTACTTTTTTTTCCCACTTCGACCACTGCAGTGCATTAAAAAGTTAGACTTGTACTTTTTCCTTCTGTATGTCCTGGTAGTGAAAAACTCTTAAATTTGTTTTTCACTACTGCAAGACCTACTTCTCCCACAACCTAACATTGGAGTTACCTTATTGCATTTAATAAGTGAGCATTTCCAAATGGCAGCAGGTAACCAGTTCATGTTTTGTGTCTTTGGATTTCTAATGAAAAATTCTCTGTCACTGTGAAGCCGAATTATAAATTACAATTTTGTAAAAAAGCCACTTATTGAAGGTGGCATTTTCCTGCCCTAGCCATGTAGTACCTGTAGCCTGCCTCTGGGTCACATACCTGGTGTGGATGTCAGTTGGGCTTTATGTATTTCTCCTAGGCAGCCAACCCACAATAGAGACCTTAGGTGTGCCTGGATGGGCCAACACTGGCAGGGTGGGAGGGTGGAGCTGGGCGCACCCCTACTTACTCTTGAATAGACTGTGTCCTTCCTCCACACAAAGGGCTGCATACCCCCTGTAGGTAATCTGCAGCCAGGGCAGGGAAGGCAGGATGCCAGGGGGTTTCGAAGGGAAACCTCTAGAATCTTCTACCACTTCAAAGGCAGAACTAGGTATACATACTGGACCTCAGAAATCAGCACTTCAGTACACCTTTGGGCCTGTGAATACTCTGCCAGGAAGAAGGACTGCGGTGCTGCTGAAAGGACTACCACTCTGCTGGACTAGTGCTCCTCACAGCTTCAGGAGCATGTACAGCAGAGAGTCTTTGGAATGTGTAGAGCTCCCCAGCTTTGGAATGTGTGAGCTCTCAAGCTTTGGAATGTATAGAGCCCCCCAGTTCTGGAATGTGTAGAGCTCTCAAGCTCTGGAATGGGTAGAGCTCACAGCTCCAGGAACAAATAGAGCTCCTCAGCTCTGGTATGTATAGAGCTCTCCAATGTGTAAAGCTCTCAAGCTCTGGAATGTATAGAGCTCCCCAGCTCTGGAATGTGTAGTTCTCTCAAGCTCTGGAATTTGTAGAGCTGTCAAGCTGTAGAATGTGTAGAGCTCACAGCTTCAGGAAGAACTAGAGCTCACATGCTGTGGAGAGTGTACCCCTCACACCTTTAGGTGCAGGTAGAGCAGAAAGGTTCTGGAATGTGTAGAGCTCTCAAACTCTGAAATGTGTAGATCTGACAAGCTGTGGAATGTGTGGAGCTCACAGCTTCAGGAAGAACCAGAGCTCACATGCTGTGGAGAGTGTACCCCTCACACCTTTAGGTGCAAGTAGAGCAGAAAGGTTCTGGAATGTGTAGAGCTCTCAAACTCTGAAATGTGTAGATCTGACAAGCTGTGGAATGTGTGGAGCTGTCAAGCTTGAGAATGTGTGGAGCTCACAGGAAGAACCAGAGCTCACATGCTGTGGAGAGTGTACCCCTCACACCTTTAGGTGCAAGTAGAGCAGAAAGGCTCTGGAATGTGTAGAGCTCACAGGCTCACGTGAAGCACTTCTGAAGAAGGACGGGAGTTTGCTGCACCACGTCATTCTCATAACATCTGCAGCTACCATGATGCTAGATTGGGCGGGGAATTTAGCACTGAGTGACACATCTGCAGGAGCCGCCAGGGGACCTTAAAATGTGTAAACAATAGGGCAGTGCTGCCCACTGCCTGCCTGCACCAGTTCACCCAATGCATTCTGGTAGATGCAGTCCTTAACAACATTCATACTCAAAATGAATTAAGTGTTTGACACACTTTAGATGCCTGAACAAATTGACAGAAGCTGTTTACCCTATTTCTATGCAGCTCGGCCGATTTACTCAAGAAATCTTTATCTTTCATCAGTTAATAGTTATTCACAGTAGATTTAGATAGCACAGTAAATGTCAGAGGGTCCCAGCCCTTAGACTTACAATTTCCTCAAGCAGCCCACTCAATAAATAAATCACTGTTGCCTGAAGTTACAATTTCCTCAAGCATTCCACTCAATAAATAAATCATTCTTGCCTTAAGTTACATTTTCCTCAAGCAGTCCATTCAATATATAAATCATTGTCGCCAGTGGATCTTGAAAAGAAAATTACTTTAGCGCAGGGTCTTTTGTGGATGACCAGTTCATTGATTGGTCATCAGTCAATGCCCTTTCATTAACATCTTCAGCCTCTGAGGTCTCGCGGCTGCCTTCGATAGATATGTCGGCTGGGGTTGGCTTCGGCGAGCCATGGCCCAACCGTAAGAGTGATCCGAGGTCCTCTGTATTGACCGACTACCAAGATAGTGGTTTGTTATAAATAGGGCTCCCTGTTTTCCGTTTTTACTGATTTTTACAGATAAATACAGACAGAAAACCTTTTATTTTCCTCTCTGTATTTATTTTTAAATGTGGATAAAAGCGGAAATTGGGTTGTTTTTGAGAGATTCTAAATGCTGTCAGTCATGACTGCCAGGCCAATAACTGTGTGGATTGACAGGAAGGGAAATAAAAAAATATATAGGGACTTCAAAAAAGAGACTTAAACAGCAGCAGATTTGAATAATCTTGATACTAAAATGTGCATATTTTACCATGTGAGTGTGTTTTTATATCATTGAAATATGTCAGACGTTTAGGCATGAGTGCACATTAACTGGTTCAATAAATGCAAAAATTTACACATTTCCGCTTCATTTTTTCACAAAACCTAAAATAAATATGGATAAATACAGGTAAAATTTGCAAAAAATAAATATGGATAAATACAGATGTATAGGACTAAAATGTAAATACCATAAAACCGGGAGCCCTAGTTATAATCTATTTATAGCGCTCACATACTCAGATGCACCTTGGCGCCACACAACCTTAAAACCTAACAGTGACCGGGGAAAAAGGCCAGAATACGCTTCATTATTTAAAAGCCAGATCTGAAACAGAGTGGATTTGTTTCTGTCCACAAACTCAAAAGTAGAGTTCCACAGCTTGGCCACTGCTGTGGGAACAGCACAGTCTGCGTAAGTGACCGCTCTTGTCCTGGTGGTGGCCAGCAAGAACTGACCTGCGGATCTGAGGGAGCGAGACAGGTGATAGAAGGACCATTCATTGGCCAGCAAGGAGGGTGATCTGAGGTGTAGGGTTTTATGTACAGTCATTAGAGTATTAAAGGCTACCTAAGATGGAATGGGTAACCAGTGAGGAGATTGAAGTATGAAAAAGCCAAGAGAAGTGTGGCTCACTGGTTAGAGGAGGCAGACCCTGAAGCAGAGGTCAGACCCGGGACCAGGGTTCAATTCCCGACGCGGCAGGGTCTTGAGCCCAAATGTCCACGGACTCGATAATTCTCGCTTCGGTGCCTACTCGAATCACGGGTTCACACTCTGCAACTCTGGGCAATAGCTTGCCTATTCTCCACCACGCCCCCCCCCGCGGCGGGATGCCCGGCTTTCACCTTGGGGATGCCCAGTATGGGTTA
Source organism: Lissotriton helveticus (assembly GCF_964261635.1). NCBI lineage: Eukaryota > Metazoa > Chordata > Amphibia > Caudata > Salamandridae > Lissotriton > Lissotriton helveticus. The sequence continues at coordinate 2,123,185,129 of NC_136065.1, read as the reverse complement.
TCTCACAGGGAAAAGCCAGGACGGGTTCCCAAAGCAAGCTCCTTCAGACCTTGCGGTGATAAGGCGCTATATAAGAACCTTTGACATGACATGACAATGACATGAGCATTCATCTGGTGACCTTTTGAGTAAGTTGCGGTCAGTGTAAGATTTTGTCTGGAGATCACAGTAGCTTGAAGTAAATGTAAATCCAGTATTTGTAAAGCGCGAACAGCTACCCAAAAGCATCCCGGCGTTGGCGGTTGACACGAAGATTAAGTTAGCTATTGCCCAGAGTCACATGGTATTGGGCTGACCTGCCGACGATTGAACCGTGAGCCCCAGATTCCAGAATTAGTCGCCCTGGCCATGGCGCCACACCTCTTCCCGTAGAATAGTTAAGCTGTGATTGAACGACAGCGTTCACTACTGGTGTAGGCAAAGAGGGGACCGTGAAGGGATTGCTCTCCCTACCTTTGTGATAAGAAGGGGTTCAATCTGGGATGTGTCCTTGAATGCTGAGTTTTTTCTTGTCTCAGTAGTAAACTCTGGTGGTGTCAGTGTTGAATGCAGCAGATATATCCAGTTCTTTGCACACTGTCATTTTAGGTCATTCCAGATTTAAATAAATATGTGTTTAGCGCCTCTCCTGGGGCAGCAGCCCATTCCTGGCCAGAGACTAGGTTCATCCCTTCAGTGAAGGTGGACATTTGGGAGAATACAGCTCTGTCAGTTACTTTTCCTACAAATGGAGTAATGTCTTGAGATGTGATTGTGTTAGACACGGCCCTTCGGAGGGGGATTTTCCTAAAATGTTTTGCTTTTTGTCCTCCTGGTTTTTGCCGACTCTTTTTATGACCCTAGGACTCTGGGCACTTTTCCACTGTACTGCAGCTGGAACCTGCACGCACGCTTCCTACACATGCCGGGATAGAGTGCTGACTTGATTGGTTTAGGTGTCGTACCTGTGAGTGCCCTGTAAAAAGGTCACCACATACCCAGGGGGTTGACACTGGCTAATAGGGGATGCTGCACTGATTGTGCCACCCACAGAAATAGCCAGTCAAAAATGCCTTATGCTCCGGTTGGCCGGTCTCACTCCATAGCCAACCCTGAGGGGGCCGTTCACTACCACTGAACCGGGGTAGATGAGTGGCCTGGTAGGTACATATGTGTGTGCACTGCCGAGGTAGGGACGCACCCCTACGTGGGTTTTACCTACTTAGGGGGGTCAGCTCTCCCTGTGGGACACCTCCCAGGTGTGGCTGTTTCTCTTGTTGTGCCCTTAGGGCCTGGGGCACATTCCCACTGTAAATGCTGTGTGAAAGTGTGCGCACCCTGCCTGCGCACGTTAGGAAGTGGTACTTACCTCCGTTTCCCACCACTGCTGTTCCTTGACCCCTCCCCTACTGCCCCGCTCCCGCCTCTAAGCTGCACTACCCTCCCTCCTCCCTACATAATGGCGGCCACTTCAGGGGAGCGCGAGTGATACCTTAGACCTTGGTCCCAGGCTCTCACTCTCCCCAGCAGCTCCACTGTGCTCTGCTTCACCTTTGGAAGTCCCACCAGTGCAGGGTTCGAGACTATCCTGATCTGTATTTCTGTTTTGCGCTTCTGGCTCTGTAATTTAGTTGTTCTGCTCCCTTTGCGCCCTCTGGTCCTATAATTATTCTTCTGCCTGTAATTTTATTTATCTGGCTTGTGCTGTTATTTTTCTCTTGCTTGCGCTGGTATCACTTTCTTCCTTTTGCGGCTATTATTCCTCTTGCCTGTCCTGTTCCCTTTGTTCCCCCTCCATTTCCCCCCACCGCTGTTCCGTGACCCCTCCCCTACCGCCCCACTCCCGCCTCCCAGCTGCACGTCCCTTCCTCCTCCCTACAGAATGGCGGCCGCTGCACTGTCACGCCACTGGCACGCCTAAGGCAAGCCCGTCTGTGCCTGTCTGCGCCCAGATCACGCCTAGCACCAGACCCCCTGGCCCCCACGAACGCCGCGACGCCCAGCGCAGCTACGACACCAACAACCTCTGCGAACTCAACACCGGCCGATCATCAAACTGCTTCCAGGCCAGTTCGAAACTCACCCATGGACCCTTCACCTGTTGAAGCTGCAGCTTCACCAGCCACCGAACACCTGCACGTCATATCCCACCGGCCAGAGCAGACCGCAACCACCTCAAATGCATACTTCTCAACACCCGCTCCGTCCACAAGCACGCCATCGAACTCTGGGACCTACTCAACGCTGCCACCCCGGACATCGCCTTCCTAACAGAGACCTGGATGAACCCCTCCTCGGCACCCGACATCGCCATAGCCATCCCTGATGGCTACAAGATCACCAGAAAGGACCGCACCAACAGACATGGGGAAGGAATCGCCATTGTCTACAGAAACACCCTCAGAGTCTTAACCTGCCCAACAGACACCTCCAGCACCACAGAACACCTGCATGTCCAAATCCACACGGATCCCAACACCACCCTCAGAGGAACACTCGTCTACAGACCCCCGGACCCCGGCCACACTTCATCGACACCATCTCCGACATCGTCAGCACGCACACTCTTGCTTCCACAGACTACATCCTCCTCGGAGACCTGAATTTGCACCTTGAAAACGCTGACAACAGCAACTCTGTCGCTCTGCTTGATAACCTCACCATCCTCAGACTCAAACAGCTAGTCACGACCCCCACCCACACCACCAGACACACGCTTGACCCCATCCTCTCCGCCAGCAACCATGTCTCCTTCAGCCACACCACCGAACTCCACTGGACTGACCATCGTTGCATCCACTTCACCTTCAAGAAACCCACCTCGCACCACCACCCGCAATGGTTTCCCACAGCAGCTGGAACAAGGTCACCTAAGACCAGCTCATCACCACCCTCGCCCGAGACACACCAACAGACACCACCGACACCGACACTGCTGCCTGCAACCTCAGGCAATGGACCACCACCCACCTGAAAGACCTGCACTGGCTCCCAGTCAACAAGAGGATTACCTTCAAGCTCCTCACCCACGCTCACAAAGCGCTCCACAACACCAGACCAGCATACCTCAACAAACGGCTCGCCCTCTACACCCCGAACCGCCAGCTTTGCTCCACCGACTTTTTGCCTCGACACCGTCCCACGCATCCACAGGACCTCCACTGGTGGAAGATCCTTCTCCTACCTCACTGCCAAGACATGGAACACCCTCCCCATACAGCTGCAACAGACCCAGGACCTGCTGACCTTCAGGAGACTTCTGAAGACCAGGCTGTTCGAGCAGTAGCTGCAACCCCCTACCCCCTTTGCACCTTGAGACCCTCACGGGTGAGTAATGCGCTCTACAAAAGTCTGACTGATTGATTGATTGATTGATTACCTGAAGTTTCTAACCATAGGTCAGGTCTGTCATTATAGACCTGTGTGTGGGTGCACTTGCACCTATGGTGGTTGTAAACCGATGTCCAACCTGCCATTGAAGGCGTGTGTGTGCTTGTACACCTTTGATGTCATAAAACCTGTGTCCAGAGTGTCCAGCCATTGCAGGCTGGTGTGCATGCTGCACCATGGTGTTTCTGAACATTTGGCTGGTATGTGCACTTGCACCGATGGTGTTCGTAAAGATGTGTCCAGCTTACAATTTGCAGGCTGGTGTACGCTTTGCACTGATGATGTCCCTGAATATGTGTCCAGCCTCCTACTGCAGGCTGGTGTGCGCTTTGCACTAATGGTGTTCCTAAATACATGTGCAGTCTGCTATTGGAAGCTGGTGTGCGTAATTGCGCGTCTGCTCAGACCGACCTGTTTAAGTCAGTAGCCATCCTGAGAGAACCCTTCACTACCACCATATTTCCCAGAGGGTACATCTTATGGGATGAAGTGAGTGGTAGGTGAAGGGCAGGTACGTATGTGTGTCCCATGCCCAGGTAGTGAGGAATACCCAGGTGCATTTTAACTACCTATGAGGTTTGCTCTTCTCCTAGGCGGACATGGTTAAATGGTTGAAACCACTTCAGACTGCAATATTGGATTGAAGTGGAGCAGCTTCATGACGTTTTCTATCATTGGATTCGCAGTGACAACGTCTTTCCAGTGGTAAAGGTGACTTAGTCATGATTCGTGTAGAAATGCCACTGCTAGAAAGTGGTCATTTCTGTGCTCTAAACCCTTTGTGTGCCTTAGTGCTTGGCTCCAGTCCACACTGGAGGTTGGGGGAGCACATCTGGGCATTCCCCAGCAACAGCTATAAAACACTAGACATGCAACTAGAATTAAAGACTTCTGCCATTTGCGGGTCTTGCTGGATTGATTGGAGAAAGAGATGTTGACACTTTGTCTCTGGAACCAGGTCATGGCCCCACTAAAGTTTAAGATCTGCATTCCATGGGCTCTTGGCAGACTGGACTGAAATTTAGGGGAGACGTCTGTGGTTCAAAGGCAGACTATTTGAACCACCACCAATGTCACAGGAACACTGCAGTATAATTACTGGGGCCATACTTCAGCAGGGAAGAGATGAGCTTGTGGGTATGTGGGACCGGAGAACCTGGAAGTACATGGTGCACACTGCTTGAGGAATCTGTTGTGCACAAGGAGGATTACTGCTATTGAAAGGGGCTGCGTGCCCCTCGTGAATACTGGCTGGCCTGTGCCGACTACCTGCTGCCATATAGCACCCTGAAGTATGCTCTCCAGGGACTTGTTTAGCTTGCCCCCTGTTCTTTCAGAGGTCTCAGGGAAATGAAAGATCTTCTTTCAGGGACCCACACTGTCTACCTGTGACACATTGAGAGCGGTGCCCTCTCAAGTGCCCACATCGCCTGCTGGATCGCCAGCTGGTAGCGTGGTATGATGGTGGAACTCAGAATTGTGCCTGGAGACCGGATTGCCAAGAGTGGAGCCCCAAAGCTTTGCCTGCATCTAAGGTGCGTGGCCCACACATCATGGGGTCCTTGGCACGCATAAGCATCTTGGTGGTGGGAACAGATTCACCAGTTGAGGGATCCAGCATGCCCTAATTCGTCAATCATGCTGCACCTCTCTCATGCGACACGCCAACTGTATGCTCATTGCGTGTGGTGTCTGATTCACAAGTTGCTACCCTCGGAGGTGGGGGTGCAACCGTAGTAGTGCCTCATTCTACCTCATGAGGCATTGCTGAAGTTGCACCTGTGTGTGTGAATGGAACTGTCAGATGCAACCAATATCAAAGTTCACTCGACATTGTACCTCATTGCCGGGGTGGTGGACCTTGTACCTCATTTCCGGGGAGGTACTGCATTACAATTCTTTATTGTGTTGGACCAAAACTGTCTGGTGTGACCAAGATCAACGTGCACCTGAAGTTATGCATCATTTCCAGAGGAGGTACAGAATTTACAAGTCTTCATTGTATGCGACTGGAATGGTCTGGTGTGACACATATCACCACGTACCAGACATTGTGCCCAGATTGCCTGGTTGCAACTATGATCGACTGTGTGCCTCCTCCTTCCCAGAGGCACCACGGCTTCATTCTACATTTATTGATTGTACCTCACCCGGCCTTCCCCGACTACATCGGGATACCAAGTAGTATTGCCCAGCTCAGCCTGAGTGGTTAGAGTAATTGACTGGGCTCAAGGAATGCTTCCTAGAACAATCGTAAGCAGGTCAAGAGACTGCATGACCCCTCGTGCTTAACAGAACTGTGCTGGTGCCGGAAGGCCCTTGTGGACCCCTATAGTGTAACAAACTATTGCCTTCAGCCCGTTTCTACTCTGCAGTGCTGCTAAACCTCCTTTGACAACTGCCTCCTAATTAATCTTGCTACCTACCTCCACCTGCTTCCCTGGGACCCTGACTAAGAGGGACATTGGGCACTTGCGGCCTAGTGCTTGAGGGATGACGGAGTGTCTCTAATCACTGGGTGTAGGATAGTCGAGGTTAGTTGGAGGGTGGAGGGATGTTTGGGGCCACGGGGTCTGCAGTGTGTAATCAACTGACCTGCTAGGTATCAGTTGCACCACATTAGGGTGCTGAATGCATATGTGGAAAGTAGGATCTGCTTTTATGGTTACCCCCACGTTTTGCCTGGTGCTATCCTGTTTCTGACTAGTCTGACTGGGATCCTGCTAACCAGGACTAACCCTAGGCGGAGTTCGCGGAGTTGCACTAAGCGGAGCTACCTGAAGTGCAAAAAAACCTCTGTCGCACTATGCGGAGCTCCGCAAGCTGTGGAGTTCCATAGAAAAATGCCGATCGTGGTGATTGCACAGTGCGGATGCTAGTCCGCACTGTGCAATAATTGCGAACGGCACCTTTCATAGCATAAGCGGTCCCTCCTTTCTCTTTTCTGCTGCTCAAGTAGATTTTTGCTCGAGCGGCAGCTTTCTCAACGTGAACAAGCAGTTTCTCATCGTGAGCGGTCGCGAGCATAGGCGACCACTCGCAATGAGAAACCAGACCACACCGCGTTGAGAAATCTCACCGGGATGTTTATTTTCCACGCTTGCGCTCACCAACTTGATGTTGACAATCAAAGAAGAGGAAAAATTTCACCGGGAGGTTGATTTTCCTTGCTTGCGCTCGCCAACTTGACGTTAGTGAACGCGAGTGAGGAAAAAAACTCTGCTCCGCGAAGCTGAGTTTTTCGGAACTCCTTGAGCTCGGCGTAACGCGGAGTGCGGGAAACTCCGCACACTCCGTGAGCGGAGCGGAGTTCACCGCCCAGGTTTAACCAGGATCCCAGTCTATGTGCTTTCTCCCCTAAATTGGTTATGGCAAGTACTTAGGTACCTCCCAGATTGGATATTGGTGTACCCTTATAAGTCTCTAGTATATGGTACTGAGATACCCAGGTCATAGGTTCACCAGGGGTCCCCCCATGGGCTGAAGCATGTATAATGCCACCCATGGGAGACCACTCAAATGGTAACTACAGGCCTGCCATTGCAGCCTGTGTAAGCTGGTGCTAGCCCCATGTTACAGGACAAGACAAGGGTCTACGTATTGGTTGCTTAGTCGGTATATTTCATTAACAGCAAAACGAAAAGTCCATAGGAGGGCAACAAGCCAGGAGGCCTTCCTTTGTTTGAGCCCGATCCTTTTCTCTCTCTGTATCGCTCCTCTCCTTCTCTTTCCTCATCATCCCTCTGGCCTCATGGACCACTCTGCAGTAATAGTCTGTCCTTAGAGGCCCTCTTCTGTACCGAAGCACCCTCTGGATAAACAAGAAAGAATCCAGGCCTAAGACCTCAAGAGTTGCCTCCTCCACCAAAACACCCCAGGTTGTGTCCACAAAAGGAAAGGATGGATAAGGGTTCCCTCAATCTCAGTGAGTACTTAGAACAAAGCTAAAGGGTTTCAAACAATTGAGGGGATGAACAGGCTTAACAAAGCCCAATAGTTTACCCTATTTTTGGCCCTTTGAGTCCATATACTTCCCACAGCCCGGGTTTCCTTCACCCTAGCAGTCTTTCACATCACATAAAAAACAATAAAAGGGGAGGAAGTGTGAGCCTCCCTCTATATCCGAGACAAAGAAGGGGTCCTATTCCCAAGGCCCCACAGGTGTCCTCTATGGCCCCGTGAGGTATGCACGAGTTATGAACCAGCCACTCACATAACGACCAGTCGTCCAGGTTACTTGCCTGAAGCAGTGGCCCGGTAACAGACCCATGGCTGCCTCATCCGTTTGGCCTTTCCCTCGGGTAATCGATACCGCTGATCTGTTTTGCCTCTCCTCGCGTCCAGCTGTGTCTCGTCGTACATAGTTGTGTCCTTACTTGGACATCTCGGCTCCTGAATCCGCTCTCCACACCCCGTCGAGCTGCTGTCTGTGTCCTTTTTCTCCTCCAGCCCTTCCTCACCGTACTTCTGGGCCCGGAGTGTCCTTCGGCAACACCCCATTAAAGTCGTCAGCCCACTCCTCATTGTACCCCTGGGTCACCTGGGGTCGTCCCCCAGTGTGGCTCTGTCACACACCACTTACGAAAGATATAGGTTTCCTTATATCTAAGGTCACTGCATTTAAAAACCTATAAGTCATCCCTAAAGCAGGCCTTTCAATCCTGATGGACAGGGTGCTCTGTTCTAAGTGTGACGGTGCCCCTGCATGAGCAGGACACCCCTACAACCTTCAGAGTCTATTTTCCCAGATTGAAAGTGCATCAGCCATTGCGATACATAAAGTGGTCATGCGTGATTACGCGGTGACCATCTCTAATCTGGCTGTAACAAACCCTGTCATGTTTGGTATCAAACATGTTGGAATCATACCTCCCATACCATAAGCAGTGTGGGAGGTATGATTCCATGCACTGTAAAGCTCCTCCGGAACGCCCTCAGCGCTCCCAATACCAGTCTTGTAGACCCGGACAGCACTAAATGGCTGCTACAGACCAGAGACACAATTCTGCCCTCCTGCTGCTGAGCCCAGCTCGAACAGGGAAAGGCAGAACAATAGGTATCCTGTCACAGGGAGGTGTGACCACCTCCCAGATAGGGTTTAGTGTATTGGGGCCGGTTGGGAGGCTAGCCAGTGCCACTCAGACTGCTTGAGGGGCACATTTGATGCCCTGCTTTCACACTCCAGCTCAAACCAGTTCAGAGAGCCGTTGGCTCCCGCTCTGGCACGAAGCTGGACAAAGGACACAGGAGTATCGTCCCCACTGTTCAGCTCCTCCTCTGGGAGGGACCCCTGAATCATCCCAACCCTTTCCTTAGGGTACTTAAGGGATTACCTGAGGATGGGTCCCTAGATTCATTGCGGGATTTGATTCAGATCAAACTCCACCTCCTTTTCAACTGTCTGGACATTCTGACCAACTCATGCAAACCGTGTCGGACTGACCACACCGGACTTCACCGAGACTGCAACCAGGAAGACTCCATCTGCTCCTGATCTCTTCATTCTGCGTGCCTGCTGCACCATCAGTGACTATGTTCCATACAGGTCCCTTACAGGTCCTGTGGACATCCAAAGACGCCCGAAGGAATCTCTCTTGGAGTGAAGGAGTCACTCGATTGCATCCGCAGGCACTGCAACACAGCTGACCGATTTCTGATCCTGGTCTCCAACCGGGTCGGTAACACAAGAGGCAGTTCTACAACTTCCTGGAGCCCTGCACTTTCTTCAGACCAAGTCTGGGGCCAGAATCCCTCTTCGACACCGCAGTAACCAAGTCCCTGTGCAGCGCATTGGCTGGCCGTTGCTTATGCTGGGTGACTCTCGTCCCCAGAGATGTTTGTGCCCTTCCAACTGTCTTGTTTGATTCCAGTAGGCTCCCCTGCTTGCTCAGGGCCTTCCCTGACTTACTTAAACGTGGTGAGTCTCTTGGACTTTGCTGATCCCGACACTGTACCTTTTTGTCTTCTTCCACATGTTGCCATTGCCAAGGACTGTTGATGCTCCCGTTGGACACCGATCCCCTGGATATCGGCATCCAACATGGGCCAGCCCGTAGACCATTCCTGATCACCCTCAGCGTCACCTGGTCCATGTAGCTGCAGAGACAAGGACACTATCAACTATCCTGAAACAGCCAACATTGGTGGGCACTCGACTCCCATGCCTCCTGGTCACCCCTGAGTGACATAGACTCTGTCCCCTCTGCTTGCAGGGACTCCTCTTCTTGAAACACCCTTCGGTTCCATCAGACTCTTCCAGTTTTTTGCACCAGCAGCATCTTGCTTGAAGTCCTCCTTTGGGGTCCCCACGTCACTTCATACCTATGCACCTGGCTTCCCTGGGGCAGGTAACCTGCTCTCCTCGGTATCCACGGGTAGGGTGACTTGTCCAGTCCATCTTCCACAAGGTGTCTTCCAAGTCTTCTGGGAAGGGACCTTTTTCCTAAGAATTGTAACTGCGACTTCCCCAGTGACTTACCTTGAGCATGCGGTTTTGTATTCACTCACCACACAGCCTTTGTGGGGTTCTTGGGTCCTTACCTTGGGTGGTTCCTTGGTCCCCCAGCACTTCAAAGTCTTCTGGGTCCACTCTTAACTGCAGTTGTTAGTAGCATTCCACTATTTTTGTATATGGTTTGGTCTCCCCCAGGAGCCCACTGTATTTTTGTGCTACTTACCTGTCGTCTTATCAAAGTACTGTGTGTATTGTAATTATATCTCAGGGCAGGAGATATTGCATTGGGTTAGCAAGTGTCTGTAATAAATAACTATTTTTATAACTACACTGTGTGTTTTTTTCCCTTAATCTCCACTATCAGATTATATACTGGTGAAACAAGCTGCTTTACACTCCTCCTAGACTAAGCCTGAAGCTGTTCCCCACAGCTATCACTTAGAGGGCATTCTAAGGTTCTCTAAACCACTACAAACACCATAAGGGTTGTCTTGAATGATGCAGGGTGCTACACTTGAAAAAGTGTACACCATATACCAAGCCATCCTCCTACAATATTGAGATATTGTTGTCAGATCCATCACGTTTCATTGTTACCCCGTCAGCCTTACAACACATTTGTATCACCCCCATCCAATTCCAAACTTCTCCTTCTGTAGATAACGACTCTATTCAGATTCAACACTCAATGATCTTCAGTTCTAATAGCATTGATGACATCCTTTATGGCCTTCAAAGGTTCAGAGGATTTTCCACCACAATCCTTCCAAACAGGTCTCCTTCTCAACATCCAGTCGCCACTGAAACATTTGTTTGTTTGACCGAGTTTCTCTTAGGGAAACATGCTTTACTGTCAATCATTCTTCTGTCCGCCTTCAACTTCCAATCATCAGTAATGGGCTTCTTTCCCAACTTTCACTAAAAGTCCTTCACCCATGTTGGTTCTATGATTGTGTTAGGGCATCTTCCCCAAAACAGAACAAAAGGAAATTTGCCTGTGATTGAATGTGGCATACATCTGTATATTTCAACTCTTTTGCTCACCTCCTCTCTCTAATTTTGCACATATTCTTAAGCCAAATATAAGGTTTCTTTTAAAACACGATTGAACCTCTCTACCATCCCATTCGTTTTGGGATGATAGAGGGCATTCCACATCCACTCAGAAAAACGTCCACCCCCTTAGACACCAGTTGCACTGCATTATCTGTGAAAAGGGTTTCTGGAAAACCCTCCCTTGCAATCAATTCCTTTAGGAATTTCACTATATGTCTGGTCTCAATACCTCTGGTGAAACACACTTCTGGATATCTGGAAGATAAATCTATCACCTTTATGACATACTTTTCTTGACATTCACCACGAATAGGCCCCAAAATGTCTAACCCAATATCCTTCCATGGACCCATGGGACGACCTCTAATACCATGTGTTGCACACTTGGTTTCATAGCTTTCTCACTTACTGCACACTGGATGCATTCCCTTACCAACCTCTCAACTTGGAGAGCAATCCCTGGTCACCAATACTAGGAAGACAGTCTCTACTTTGTTTTTGAAATTCTTTGATGGCAACTGTATGCCACACTCAACAATCAATCAATCAATCATAATACTTGTAAAGCGCGCTACTTACCTGTGAGGGCCTTAAGGCGCTGATGGGGGGGAGGGGGCCACTACTGCTCGAAGAGCCAGGTCTTGAGGAGTCTTCTGAAGGCGAGTAGGTCTTGGGTCTGCCTTAAGTGGGTAGGGAGGGTGTTCCAGGTCTTGGCGGCGAGGTAAGAGAAGTATCTGCCGCCGGAGGTAGTACGTTGGATGCGGGGGACAGCTGCGAGGGCGAGACTGGCGGAGCGGAGCTGGCGGGTAGTGGTGTAGAAGCTGAGTCTGCTGTTCAGGTCGGCTGGTCCGGCGTTGCGGAGTGCCTTGTGTGCATGGGTGAGGAGTTTGAAGGTGATCCTCTTGTCGACAGGGAGCCAGTGTAGGTCTCTCAGGTGGGGGGTGATGTGGCTGCGGCGAGGGACGTTGACGATCATTCGGGCGGAGGCATTTTGGATGCGTTGTAGTCGTCGAATGTGTTTGGCTTAAATTCCTGCGAAGAGTGCGTTGCCGTAGTCCAGTCTGCTGCTGACGACGGCCTGTGTCACTGCTCTTCTTGTGTCGGTCGGGATCCACTTGTAGATCCTGCGAAGCATGCGGAGGGTGTTGTAGCAGGAGGAGGAGACGGCGTTGACCTGTTTAGACATAGAGAGGGAGAAGTCGAGGATGAATCCTAGGTTGCATGTATGGTCGGTGGGTGTCGGTGCTGTCCCCAGTGTGGTCGGCCACCAGGAGTCGTCCCAGGCTGAGGGGGTGGGTCTGAGGATGAGTAACTCCCTCTTGTCCAAGTTCAGCTTCAGACGGCTGTTCATCATCCAGTCGGCGACGGCCTTCATTCCCTCGCGGAGGTTGGTTTTGGCGGTGTGCGGGTCCTTGGTGAGGGAGAGTATGAGCTGGGTGTCGTCGGCATAGGAGATGATGTTGAGGTCGTGTTAGCGGGCCACTTGCGCGAGGGGGCCATGTAGACGTTGAACAGCGTCAGGCTGAGGGATGAGCCCAGGGGAACGCCGCAGATGATGTCGTTGGCCTCGGATCGGAAGGGCGGGAGGCAGATGCTCTGGGTTCTGACGGAGAGGAAGGAACTGGTCCAGTCGAGGGCCCTCTCTTGGATTCCAGCCTCTAGGTGCCTGTCTTTAGAGTGCGATGGCAGACCGTGTCGAAGGCGGCTGACAGGTCCAGGAGGATGAGGGCTGATGTTTCGCCGTTGTCTAGTTGGCGCCTTATGTCATCTGTGGCGGCGATGAGGGCGGTCTCGGTGCTGTGGTTACGTCTCAACCCGGACTGGGACGGGTCCAGGATGTTGTTGTCTTCCAGGTGGCGGGCCAGTTGTATGTTGACGATTTTCTCGATGACCTTCCCTGGGAACGGGAGCAAGGAGATGGGCCGGAAGTTCTTGAGGTCCTTGGGGTCTGCCTTGGGCTTCTTGAGGAGGGCCTTGATTTCGGCGTGTTTCCAGCTTTCTGGGAATGTTGCTGTTTCGAAGGAGATGTTGATGACCTTCCGTATGTGGTGTGGGCACAGGTCTGTCGGGGATCCTGAGTGGATGGAGTTCATGATCTTGATTGTCTCGTCGCCGTTGACGTTGGACCAGGAGGACAGGCGGTTGGTGCTGGTGGTGTTCACAGGGGAGGTGGGGTCAGGCATAGTCGGGGCGGTCGTGGTGTTGAAGCTGTCATGGATATCAGCGATCTTGCAGTGGAAGAAGGTGGCCAGCGAGTCGCAGAGTTCTTGTGAGGGAGGTATGTCGTTGGGGTTGGTGTTGGCGCTGGGGTTGGAGAGTTCCTTTACAATGCTGAAGAGCTCTTTGCTGTCGTGTGCGTTGTTATCCAGGCGGTCTTTGAAGGAGGATGTCTTGGCTATTCTGATGAGGTGGTGATGTCTGCGAATGGAGTCTTTTTGGGCTGCGTAGTTGTCCGGAGTGCGTTCGTGGAGCCATATCTTCTCCAGTTTCCGGCAGGCGTGTTTGGAGGTCTGCAGCTCGTCAGTGAACAAGGTGGCTCTCTTGCTGGCGTGGTTGCAGGAGGGTTTCTTGAGTGGGGTGAGAGTATTGGCGCAGTCGTCGATCCACTGTCTGAGGTTTCGGGCCGCGGCATCTGGGTCAGTGGGGTCGGTGGGTGGGTTCTGGGCGAGGGTGGTGGTCAGCTGGTCTTCGGTGACTTTGCTCCACTAGCGGCGAGGCATCTGCTGGGTGTGGTGGTGCGTGGTTGGTTTGTTGAAGGTGAAGTGGATACAGCGGTGGTCAGTCCAGTGGAGTTCGGTGGTGTGGTCGAAGGTGACGTGGGTGTCTGGAGAAAAAATCGGGTCTAGTGTGTGGCCAGTGGCATGGGTCGGTGCGGTGACGAGTTGTTTGAGGCCGGGGTTGGCGAGGTTGTCGATCAGGGTGTCGGAGTTGGTGTCGTTGTTGTTCTCAAGGTGGAAATTTAGGTCCCCGAGGAGGATGTAGTCCGTGGAGGCGAGTGCGCATGTGCTGGCGAGGTCGGCGATGGAGTCGCTGAACTGAGCCCAGGGTCCGGGTGGTCTGTAGATCAGTTTTCCTCTGAGGGTGGTGTTGGGGTCGGTGTGGATTCGGAAGTGCAGGTGTTCGTCAGTGTTGAGGGTATCATCTGCGTGGGTGGTGACCTTGAGGGTTGACTTGTGGACGATGGCTATTCCTCATCCGATTCCGTTGGCGCGATCCCTGCGGGTGATCTTGTAGCCGTCCGGGATGGCTATGGCGATGTCGGGCGCCGAGGAATCGTTCCACCATGTCTCGGTCAGGAAGGCCACGTCTGGGGCGGAGGTGTCGAGCAGGTCCCAGAGCTCGACTGCGCGTTTGCGTGTGGAGCGGGTGTTGAGGAGTATGCAGCGGAGGTGGTTGGGTCCAGTCCTTGGAGGTTTGGTGGTTCTGTCGCAGGTGAAGCTGCAGGTGTGGTAGGAAAACGGTCCATGAGTCTGTTTCGGGGCGGCCTGGAAGCAGGTTTGTTTCGGCCGGCATTGAGTGCGTGGAGGGTGCTGGCATCATAGCGGAGTCTGGTGTTGTGGTGTTCGCAGGGTCTAGGGGTTCTGGTGCTGGGCGCGGACCAGGCGCGGACGGGCGCAGACGGGCTTGCCTTTGGCGCGCCAGCTGTGCGCGGCCACGCAGCAACCACCATATAAAGGCGGGGAGGTAGGGAGGAGCAGCTGGGAGGCGGGAGGGGGCGGCGAGGGGGCGTGGCAGCAGGGGCAGCGGTGGGAAGCGGGGACCAGGAACAATTCCTCCCTAAGTTTGTTTGGAGGAGTCAATCTTGTTCCCTTAAACAATAGGCCATTGTTTGTGCCTAATTCGTCTTTAACCCACCAAAAACTCCTGCACTACCTTGTTCTTTGCTCTTCCAGACAGTACGTATCAAGTTCAGCATCTCTTGCAATAACAAAGTTATATCCTCATCTCCTCATGTCATCTCTCTTCATGAATAATTTCCTAGCCTATGTCACACACTAGTTCAGCCTTATCATCAACTTCTGCATCCTCTTCTTAATCGACATTCACTTTAGGTACTAATCTATATAAAGTATGTGCTACTTTAGTCTCTGCCTTCAGAATATATTTTGAATCAAAGTTGTACTCCTGCAATGCTACCACCCACTTTGTGATTCTGCCAGACAAAGAATGAATGTATTTTGTCCTGAAATGTTTGCATGGAGGCTTGCGATTCATCCTTATTTCGAAAACACCTCCCCATAAACAAATGTTTCATTTCTTAATCACCCAGTGCACCTCATGAGCCTCCCTTTCGATTACAGACTACCTTTTCTCTGCACCTCTCAAACTATGGGAAATAAGCATGATAGTGTTTTTCGCCCAAGACCAACCTTCTAGAGAACAGGACCCAGACCTATGAGACCAGCATCTGTTTTAATGATGGATTCCTTCTTAGGACCAAAATTCTTTAATTCTGGGGCCCAACTTTACTTGTTTTTTAGTTCCACAAACTCTCACTCACATGCAGGACTGCAAACAAATTCATCCCCCCTTTTTATTAAGTTCCTCATATTAGCACACAACTTTGCAAAATTCAGAACAAACTGATTATCATTCTGTGCCATATCCAAGAATCGCATCAGATCTTCTTTGGTGGCAGATGAAACCAAACTTTAAATTGCATTAACTAAGTCTGCCTTCGGAACCACGCCATCACCCAGTACAATGTGACCCAAGTAATCAATGGTCCTAGTCCTAAATTTACATTTTCCCAACTTGATGGTGAGATTATGGTCACACAGCATCCCTAGGACTTGTCTCACTCGAGCATTATGCTCAGTATCATTCTTTCCATACACAAGAACATCATCGTGATATATGCATACACCTTCCACCTCATTTGATACCTTCTTCGTGGACCATTGGAAAAATTAAGCCGCTGAGACCAGCCCAAAAGTTAATCTTGTCTATCTAAAAGTCCAAAAGGTGTTATAAATGCCTTGAGATCCCTTGATGACTCCTACAACTTCATCTAGTGACTGGCTGAGGTGAGGTCTGTGGTACTAAACACCTTTGCCCCACCCAGCATTATTGACAAGTCTGAGATGCTAGGGAGTGGATATCTATCAACTATCATTTTCTTATTCAAAGGTCAAAGATCCACACATAGTCTCAAACTCCCATTAGAATTTCTAGTGGCAACAGCTGGAGCCAGCCATTCATTTCCCTCGACCTCCTCAATTATCCATTGAGCCTTCAACTTTTCCAACTCAGTGTGCATCTCCTGCCTTATTGCTATGGATATGTTTCTCACTCTACTGCAGAAATGTTCTGCCCCAGTAACCCATAGCCATATCCTATGTCAATGCCCTTTCATACAACCTAGACTCTCCGCGAACACCTGAGGAAATTCTCTCTTTAATTCATCTATGAACATTGCTCCAGATTGTCTAGATGCCAAACTTCATTCACACCATGATTTTCCTTCAATATGATGGGAGAATCGCTTTTGGGATCAAAAATTATCCCCAGCTCTTTCTGGTGAACCCAACTTATGATACTATTGCCTTTTTTAAACATACACCTTGCAAGGGGTGTAGCATTCTTCATATTCAATCAAACACAAAAAATGTTCACTTAATTCAATGGGCTCCCCACCATATGCACAACATTTGGGGCCAGATGTACGACCCGTTTTTGCATGCGCAAACGGGTTTGCGAACCTATTTGCGTATGCAAAAACCTATTGGGCCATGTACATAGCCTATTTAGAGAGTCACAGTTATTTTGCGACTCGCTAAATCGGTTTTGCGGCTCGCTATTTGGAAGGGGTGTTCCCTTCCAAATAGCGAGTCATAAAACCACATAAAAATGTTTTGCAATTGCGGTCGCAAAACACTTGCAATTACCACCTATTTCAAGTAGGTGGTAATGCATTCGCAAATGAGAACGGGTCCCCAGGGATCCCCTTCCCCTTTGCAAATGCAAACAAAATTATTTTTTAAGTGCAGGCAGTGGTCCCAGGGACCGCTGCCTGCCCTTAAAAAATGAAACAAAAACTTTTTTGGTGTGTGTTTTTTTTAAATGCAATTTTTCCTTTATTGAAAACGGGCTGCATTTGAAAACAAAATACTTTATTTTAAAGCAGTCCCAGACATGGTGGTCTGCTGAGCCCAGCAGGCTAACATTCCTAGGAGAGCTGGCATTCTCAATGGGCTCGCAAATTGCGTAAGGCTTATTAATATTAATGAGTCTTGCAATTTGCAACTGCATTGGGAATCGCAAACAGAGTTAAACACACTGTTGTACATTTCATTTAGCACCTCGCAATTTGCGACTCGCAATGTGTTGCAAATTGCGAGGCCATAAATGAAATGGTCGTACATTTGGCCCTTGATGTCAAGTTTCAACAATGCCATGTTCTGCTTAAGTTTTACTCACAACAACTGCAAGCAATAATCGTAATTTTTGCTCAGGAGAACTTTAGTATTTTCACCTTCAATCAATATATAATCAAGTGGACCCACATCACCGTTGTCACCAACTTGTAAAATTATTTGTCCACATTCGAAATCAAGATCACTCTTGTCTTCCCTGTCACTTACATTCACCTCACTGACCTTTTATTAGTTTTCATCTTGCATACAGATTGAAAGTGCCCTTTTTTCTTACAGGACATACAAACAGCTTTAAGAGCTGAACAAGTCTTGTCATCTGCGAAATGTCTAACTCTATCACACCTAAAACATTTCTTAACCATTTAATTCCCTTTGTCCATCCCCTGAGCAATTTTAGTTTCACATTTTTTCACTCTGTCCTGTAACATCATGCGCATCCTTCTCAGCAACCTTCTTCATTACTTCTACATATTTCATAGAATGTTTGATTTTCTTGGCCCCTGACAATACCTCGTCAAGTGAGGGCTCATCCTTTAGCCAGAGTTCCTCTCGCACCTTTTCAATGGTGCCCCCCAACATGAATTTGTCTCAAATCCTTTCATCTAATAAGGTGTCCAACTTACATGAGGACACCAAAAGTCCAAGTTCAGTAACAAAAAATTATCTTAAGACTCACCCTCAATCTGACCCTCTTTCTGAAATTATACTATTAAAGAATTGTGCTACCTCTCAGCAAATGGTGTTTGTCCAACTTCCATATGCATCTTTCATACTCATTAAGGTCCACAGCCAGGGCCGGCTTTAACACTGGTGGCGCCCCCCCCCATCCAATAAAAACCTCTGCCCCGGATTCCGCTCATGGCTGCGTTGCAGAGAGGTGATCCGAGGCCATGCCAGTTTTTAAACCTCTCTGCAACGCAGCTATGTGGCTCTTACTGGGGGGACCTGGTGGGCTAGCTGGCCCCCAGGGACCCTCAGGATTTAAGGGGGCTTAATCCCCCAACTTAAAACATCCCACAGGGCGAGGTTGCACACTTGTCACATCAGGCCATGCCCCCTCCCTGCACCACTGTGCAAAAGCACCCCGTGGTGTGTTTTAAATTGGGGGATTAAGTCCCCTTGAGTCCTGAGGGTTCCTAGGGGCCAACTAGCCCATCTAGTACCTCCAGTAAGCGCCACAGAGCTGCGTTGTAGAGAGATGTAAAAAGGGGCATGGCCTCAGACCACCTCTCTGCAACCCACCCCTGTGGCGCGTACTAGAGGTACCTGGTGGGCTAGCTAGCCCCCAGGGACTCTCAGGATTCCTGGGGAACTAATTCCCCACCTTAAAACGCACCACGGGGCCCGTTTGCACAGTTGTGCAGGGAAGTGCCAGGGCCTCCGGCGATTTGCCGGTTCCTTTATTTCCCTTTTAATTGTTCCTTTTTTGGGAGGTGGGCTGCGTGGCTCCCCTTCCCTTGGCCACTTTTGGCCCCGGGGACCCCATACCCCGGAGCCTTGCATCCTTTTATTTAAAAAAGAATTATGAAGAGGGGGACCACGTGGCCCCCTCCCACAGCCAATTATGGCCACAGGAACCCCATCCCCCGGGGCCTGGCCATCCGTTTTATTATTTATTTTTTTTCTGAGCGGGGCAGCGTGGCCCCCCTCCTCAGGCCAATTATGGGCCCGGGAACTCCATCCCCCGGGGCCGGCCTGCCTTTTTTAATTTTTTTATTTATTTAAAGGGCCACTTCTAGCCCTGGGTACCCCATCCCCCAGGGCTGGCCCTATCCAAAGGTAAGCCCTAGCCAAAGGTAAGCCCGTCTACGCCCGTCCGCGCCTGGACCGCGCCCAGCGCCAGACCCCCTGGCCCCCGCAAGCCTCACTCATCCCGCTTAACGTATGACGCCGACACCCTCCTAGCCCTTAACTCCGGCTGCACATCTCACTGCTACGAAGCGGTCCCAGGACGTACCCACGGTCCCTTCGCCTGCCGCTCCTGCAAATTTACCAGCATCAAGACCCATACCACATTCACCAACCCCAAACACAACTCCGACTCTAACCACCTGAAGTGCATCCTGCTTAACACCCGCTCGATCCACAGACACGCCACCGAACTCTGGGATCTACTCGACACTACATCTCCGGACGTCGCCTTCCTTACTGAAACATGGATGAACGCATCATCAACACCCGACATCGCCATAGCCATCCCGAACAATTACAAGATCATCCGAAAAGACCGCACCGTACAAACAGGAGGAGGAATCGCCATCGTCCATAAGAACTCCATCAAAGTCACGACCAGCTCTGATGATAACCTTGCAAACGCCGAACACCTTCACTTCCAAATCAACACCGACCCTAGGACCACACTCAGAGGCTCCCTCATCTACAGACCTCCAGGAACCCGTAAACAATTCAGCGAAGACATCACTGACTTCATCAGTCCACATGCCCTCGCCTCCGAGAACTACATTCTACTAGGAGACCTCAACTTCCTCCTAGAAAAGACAAACGACAACAGCACCACCACCCTTCTTGACAACCTGGCCAAATCTCCCTCAAACAACTTGTTGACACCCCCACCCATGTAGCCGGACACACGCTCGACCCAATCTTCACCTCGAGCAAACGCATCTCCTTCGACCGCACCACAGCTCTCCATTGGACGGACCACAGCTGCGTTCACTTCAGCTACAAAACCACCTCGACCCACAACCCCCCTCAACCTATTCCCCGAAGAAAATGGAACAAAATCACCACCGACCAACTCCTCTCATCGCTCAACCAAAACCCACCCGTCCCCTCATCGAACCCAAACGAAGCTGCCATCAAATTCAAACAATGGATCACCCACAGCGCTGACGAATTAGCACCCCTGAAAAACATTCACACCAAACAAGACAGCAAAAAGGCCCCCTGGTTCAACGATGACCTTAAGAAATCCAAGAAGCTATGCCGTACTCTCGAGAAAACTTGGAGAAAAAACCCAACCACTGACAACATGACCACCTTCAAGACAGCCACCCGCAAACACCACCAGCTGATTCGATTCACCAAGAAATCAGCATTCAAGAATCGACTCGACAACAACGCACATAACAGCAAGGAACTATTCAACATCGTCAAAGAATTCACCAACCCCACCGCAGCCTCAAACGACATCACTCCCTCCCAAGACCTCTGCGACTCGTTATCCTCCTTCTTCTACAACAAAATCGCCGACATACATAACAGCTTCGAAAACAGTTCCAACGAACAATCCTCTCCACCCCCCTCTGAACCTAAACCGCCCTCTAACAACCTCAGCGACTGGGACCGAATCAACACTGAAGACACTATCCGCCTTATGAATTCCATCAACTCTGGCTCGCCAACCGACCCCTGTCCCCACCACATCTTCAACAAAGCAGACTCCATCATCGCACCCCATCTCCGTGATGTCATCAACTGCTCCTTCAACTCTGCTACCTTCCCAGAAAGCTGGAAACATGCCGAAGTCAGCGCCCTCCTGAAGAAACCTACAGCAGACCCCTCTGAACTTAAAAACTACCGCCCCATATCCCTCCTCCCATTCCAGGCCAAAGTCATCGAGAAAGCCGTTAATAGCCAACTCGCCGCCTTCATCGAATCCAACAATTCCCTTGATCCCTCACAGTCCGGATTTCGAGCCAAACACAGCACCGAGACCGCCCTCATCGCAGCAACATACGACATCCGAACACTACTGGACAACGGAGAAACAGTGGCCCTCATTCTACTCGACCTCTCCGCCGCCTTTGACACTGTCTGTCACAATACCCTCATACAACGCCTCAGCAACATCGGCATAAAAGGAAAAGCCTTGAACTGGTTCATCTCGTTCCTAGCTGGGAGAACTCAGAAAGTCCAACTTCCCCCTTTCAAATCAGAGGCCACCGAAGTCATCTGCGGTGTACCACAAGGATCATCACTCAGTCCCACCCTCTTCAACGTTTACATGAGTCCACTCGCCTCCATCGCGCGTCAACACAACCTTAACATCATCTCCTACGCTGACGACACCCAGCTGATCCTTTCCCTCACCAAAGACCCCAAGACCACCAAAACCAACCTCCACGAAGGCATGAAAGAAGTAGCCGTATGGATGAAACACAGCCGCCTAAAACTTAACTCAGACAAAACGGAAGTGCTCATCCTAGGATCATCCCCCTCCGCCTGGGACGACTCATGGTGGCCCTCGGATCTGGGCTCAGCACCCATACCCACAGACCATGCACGCAGCCTTGGCTTTTTCCTAGACTCCTCACTCTCGATGACCAAACAAGTCAACGCCGTCTCATCCTCCTGTTTCAACGTACTCCGTATGCTCAAAAAAATCTTCCCTGGATCCCCACCGAGACAAGAAAGACCGTCACCCACGCACTGGTTACGAGTCGACTAGACTACGGAAACACCCTCTACGCCGGAATGACAGCCAAATTACAGAAAAAACTCCAACGCATCCAAAACGCATCAGCGAGACTCATTTTGGACATCCCTCGCCAAGATCACATTACCAGCCACATGAAAGACCTCCACTGGCTTCCCGTCAACAAAAGAATAACATTCCGTCTCCTCACCCACGCACACAAGGCCCTCTACAAACTAGGGCACGAATGCCTCAACACTCGACTATCCTTCTACACACCCACCTGCCAACTAAGATCCTCCAGGCAAGGCCTCGCCGCAGTTCCGCGTATCCAAAGATCCACCATGGGAGGTAGATCCTTCTCCTACTTGGCAGCCAAGACCTGGAACTCTCTCCCCACTCACCTCCGCCTTACACAGAACCACATGTCCTTCAGAAAAGAACTTAAAACCTGGATATTTGATAAATAATGATCCCCCTCCCCAAGCGCCTGGAGATCCCATGGGTGAGTAGTGCGCTATATAAATTCTTGAACTTGAACTTGAACTTATTTGTTGGGGACCGTGGGGGAGCCCCAATTCCCCCACAGTCGTGCCGGCTCCCAGCCTCCTGCAGGAGCCGGCATTGCTTTTCCACAAGGGGAACTGCAGACATGCAGCTCCCCTGGTGGAGAAAGCAATCTGCTTTGCTTCATTGAAGTGAGAGCAAAGTTAACTATGGCAGGGCGGGAGCCGCACGGCTCCTGCCCTACCATAGAAAACAGCAGTGTCCCGGGGTGGGCACCCCGGGACACTGCAGGAGCCAGCCCTGGGTGGTGGCGGTCCCCAGGGCCATCAAAGGCTCCAGGAGGGGGGCCGCGAGACCCCCCTCCCAATGTTTGCAAAGCCCTGAGGAGGTGGTGGTCCCCGGGGCTAGGGAGTCCGTAATGGACCCCCGCATTTACAAAGTTAGAGCCCTGGGGAGGTGGTGGTCCCTGGGGCATGTGGGGGGGACTCGAGTCTCCCCACACAGGTAATTTTGTTTTTTAAAATAAGAACCCCGGGAGGTGGCGGTCCCCGGGGCTGCGGGGGGGGCTGTGTGCCCCCTGCAACTCATAAATCTTGACCCAAGGGAGGTGGCGGTCCCCATGGCAGTGTGGGGGGGATTGGGCACCCCATACATTTTTTCTTTTAATATTAAACTGAGCCCCAGTATATATATATGATCCCTTCACACCACTTTCCAAACGGTGGACATCAGGACACAGACACCGTTACTGCATGCAAAAACATTTTCTTTATTTAAACACAATCCGCCACGACGCGTTTCGGCCAAGCCTGGCATTAATCACAGCTATATATATATATACGGCCCCCCTCCCAGGCTGTTCTTAACCCCAGGGACCTCTAAGTCCCTAGGAAGGACCTGCTAAATCAAAGGAGGGAGGCTGACTGCCTCCCGTCATGGAGCCTATAATGGCCCTGGGGACCGCCACCCCCCAGGGCTGGCTTCTGCTATGTCCTAGGGTGTCCACCCCGAGGACATAGCTGTTGCAAACACTTTGCTTCCAGCAAGCAAGAGGGTAGAAATGTTCTCGCTTGCTGAAAGAGGAGTTTTCTTCTGTTTCCCTGCCCACTGTCAAGCATCCAGGGAAATAGATGAAAGGCTTGCTTTCACATACCTTGATGAAAGACTAGCTTTCACACACAAGGGGGCTGCATGTTTAGCAGCTCCCTGTGTGTAAAAGCAGTGCCGGCTCCGGCAGGGAGCCAGCAGGGACCGCAGGGGCCTTGAGGCTCACCCTTCGGTCCAATAGCACACTGGGTGTCCTGGGGGCACCCAGGATAAATGGTGGTTCTCTGGGGATGGGTTCCCGGGGGACAAAATAGGCCCGAGTAGAAGGCCCGCGGGACCCCTCCCCTATTGGGTAATGGTAATGGCCGGGCCCTGAGGTTAGGGCCCTGGGGTTCGGGCACCGGAGTCGAAATTGGCCTGGGGAAGGGGGCCACCCGGCCCCCTCCCACATTTGTGCATGAGTTGACGCTCCACTTCTGCTAAGTACTAATCATCCTCACTTTGTGCGCATGGCCAAGGCAAAGCAAGTGTGTTTTCTCTCTATTTCCACTGTGAAAAGTTATCTGTAATCCGTGATGGAGGTGTTTGCATCCTTGCTTTTCTCAAGCGCAATATCTCATGCAGTGTCTTTGACGAGTGAGTTCTTTCTTGTCGTCTGCTGCTAAGAGCAGGGATCATATTATAAACTTTTAAAAACTTGAATTATATAAACTTGCCTAAAACAACCACACCCTTTTGGCCCCGCCCCATATATATTATCGGTATGGAACGTCTTCCTGTCCTTTTCCCGGGATATAAACAGCTTAATAAAAGGCCCCTGAGTGCATTTCGTGGTGCTTTTCCTGCTGATTTAGGAGAAGGGGTCTTGATGCCTAGGGATACGATTGCATCTTCACCAAACAAAGATGCACTTTCTTCTGTAAAGTACAAATAACCCAAGTATGTTTTCTCTGCAGTTCCACCTTGTAAAGTTATTTGGTGAAGACGCTCGAGAAACAAAGACATTGGCAAAGTTACGGATAAACAAGGTCACTGGAGACATTTTCTCAGCATCCTTAATGCAGCTGTAGTGTGTGAGACGCACTGCACATTTATCAAATGAGGTAGCACTTACTACTGAGCCAGTAGAAAGTACTCCACTTGGGTAGAAGTTTTGCAAAACTGTGGTCTCTTCTTGGATAAATATGCAGGGCAGGAATGATTACGGCACAATGCTCATTTCACAGAAATTAAACCTCAACCGGAAGCACTTACAGATATAAACAAAGCAGGTGCCCGAGTTGAAGCTCCACTTCTGTAAATTAGTAATCATACTAACCGTGTGTGCATGGCCTAGGCAAAGCAAGTGTGTTTTGTCTGCATTTCCACCATGAAAATGTAGTTTAAAACAAAAATACGAGAAAAGAAATAGAAAAGAATAAAATTATCATTATTCTAAAATACATTGGTGGTTAAAATCAGCTTTAAGAACAAATTCAGTTAATCATGGGCAAGAAAAATTATTGAGGGACTCCACCTCCCTTCACCAGTTTAGTGCGAACATGCCACATTGGAGTTAAAAATTTAGCCATGGAAAAGACAATCAATGGGGATAAGTCCGTTTTTAGAACTCTATATGCGGGTAACAGTGTTCCAAATCCCAGGTTTTTAAGGACGGGGACAAGCCAGTATTTTCTACTTTTCCTGTAAGCTCCGCATATGAATAGTACACGAACCTCATTCTCCTCAGACTGGGCACATACCGGGCATGTCCCTATTGCCGACTCGCCGGACCATGTTTTTGTAAAGGACCCGAGAGGAAGAGTCCCGTACCTCCACTGTAGGAATAGCTTTCTTGTAAGGGGCGGAGATATATCGTTCAAAACCGCTTCCAGATTGTAGGAATCCTTATTTTTGATGAACTGAGATGATAAGGATCCCTCACAAGTGCCCTCCAGAGCTCGTGCAAGCATGTGGCCATAATATGCTCTGGACAGCATTTTCCTTGAGATTCTGGTACAGGCATTTTCCGGGTCTAACCACAATTCTGGCATTCTCAGAGTTTCACAGATCCTCTTGATGTAATTTAGCCAGGGCAAATTGGCAACATTAGGTAATGTTAAAAATTCCTGGAGCTCAGTTCTGTAAATAGTAAGATCTTGGCTACTCCAGAGGCGGCGCCAAAAGGTTAACAGTTTGAGGCCAAGCTCCTCGGTGATGGGCCTCACGCCCAGATCCAATCTCAGGGGTAGTAATGGCGTGCCTGGTGGGAGGGCAGTCAACTGCCTAAGGAAAATGTATCAGTAATCTGTGATGGCGGTGTTTGCATCCTTGCTTTTTTCGAGCACAATATCTTATGTAGTGACTGTGATGAGGGGCTTTTTCTTGTCATTTGCTGCTGAGAGCAGAGTCCATGGTTCTCCCTCCTAAATACCCTAAATAATGCCCCAAATCCATATCACCACTCACGCCCACACTCACAGGCACTCACACACCCACTCACAGACCCACACAGCCAGTCACAGACCCATGGTGTCGCCCACAGACCTATACAGGCACTCATACAACCACTCACAGACCCACACAGGCACTCACAAACACACACAGGCACTCACACACCCACTCACGGACCCAGACAGCCAGTCACAGACCCATGGTGTCGCCCACAGACCTATACAGGCACTCATACAACCACTCACAGACCCACACAGGCACTCACAAACACACACAGGCACTCACACACCCACTCATGGACCCAGACAGGCACTCACACACCCACTCATATACCCACTCGCAGACCCACTAATAGACCCACTCACATGCCCACTCAGGCACTCACATACTCGCTAACAGACCCACAAAGACACTCACACACCCACTCATGGACCCAGACAGGCACTCACACACCCACTCATATACCCACTCGCAGACCCACTAATAGACCCACTCAGAGACCCACTCAGGCACTCACATACTCGCTAACAGACCCACACAGGCACTCACACACCCACTCATGAACCCAGACAGGCACTCACACACCCACTCATATACCCACTCGCAGACCCACTAATAGACCCACTCAGAGACCCACTCAGGCACTCACATACTCGCTAACAGACCCACAAAGACACTCACACACCCACTCATGGACCCAGACAGGCACTCACACACCCACTCATATACCCACTCGCAGACCCACTAATAGACCCACTCAGAGACCCACTCAGGCACTCACATACTCGCTAACAGACCCACAAAGACACTCACACACCCACTCATGGACCCAGACAGGCACTCACACACCCACTCATATACCCACTCGCAGACCCACTAATAGACCCACTCAGAGACCCACTCAGGCACTCACATACTCGCTAACAGACCCACACAGGCACTCACACACCCACTCATGGACCCAGACAGGCACTCACACACCCACTCATATACCCACTCGCAGACCCACTAATAGACCCACTCAGAGACCCACTCAGGCACTCACATACTCGCTAACAGACCCACACAGGCACTCACACACCCACTCATGGACCCAGACAGGCACTCACACACCCACTCATATACCCACTCGCAGACCCACTAATAGACCCACTCAGAGACCCACTCAGGCACTCACATACTTGCTAACAGACCCACAAAGACACTCACACACCCACTCATGGACCCAGACAGGCACTCACACACCCACTCATATACCCACTCGCAGACCCACTAATAGACCCACTCAGAGACCCACTCAGGCACTCACATACTCGCTAACAGACCCACACAGGCACTCACACACCCACTCATGGACCCAGACAGGCACTCACACACCCACTCATATACCCACTCGCAGACCCACTAATAGACCCACTCAGAGACCCACTCAGGCACTCACATACTCGCTAACAGACCCACAAAGACACTCACACACCCACTCATGGACCCAGACAGGCACTCACACACCCACTCATATACCCACTCGCAGACCCACTAATAGACCCACTCAGAGACCCACTCAGGCACTCACATACTCGCTAACAGACCCACACAGGCACTCACACACCCACTCATGGACCCAGACAGGCACTCACACACCCACTCATATACCCACTCGCAGACCCACTAATAGACCCACTCAGAGACCCACTCAGGCACTCACATACTTGCTAACAGACCCACAAAGACACTCACACACCCACTCATGGACCCAGACAGGCACTCACACACCCACTCATATACCCACTCGCAGACCCACTAATAGACCCACTCAGAGACCCACTCAGGCACTCACATACTCGCTAACAGACCCACACAGGCACTCACACACCCACTCATGGACCCAGACAGGCACTCACACACCCACTCATATACCCACTCGCAGACCCACTAATAGACCCACTCAGAGACCCACTCAGGCACTCACATACTCGCTAACAGACCCACACAGGCACTCACACACCCACTCATGGACCCAGACAGGCACTCACACACCCACTCATATACCCACTCGCAGACCCACTAATAGACCCACTCAGAGACCCACTCAGGCACTCACATACTCGCTAACAGACCCACAAAGACACTCACACACCCACTCATGGACCCAGACAGGCACTCACACACCCACTCATATACCCACTCGCAGACCCACTAATATACCCACTCAGAGACCCACTCAGGCACTCACATACTTGCTAACAGACCCACAAAGACACTCACACACCCACCATACAGACACTCATACACCACACCCACTATTAGAGGTTACAGGTTACAGTTAGGAAATATGATTAAACAATACTTGGAAATTCACTGAAAAAACAAGGTCACAGGGATGTTATAGTTAGGAAATAGAACATTAAAAAATCTTAGAAATTCACTGAAAAAAAGGTTACAGGGACGTTATAGTTAGGCTCAAATTTCACTCATTCATAGCCAAAGAAACTCCGCAGTTATAGTTACCTGAGCTAACTATAACTTATGCCCTGCAATGCACTGCTTATGATCCCACATTTATTTATTTATTTATTTATTAAGTTTATAGAGCGCGACAGCTACCCGTGAGGGTTTCCCGGCGCTGAATGACAAAAAACAACCTGACACCCGTCAAGGTGAGACCTACTGATTAAAGAGCCAAGTTTTCACCGCTCTGCGAAAGCTAGCATGGCTGACCTCCATGCGAACAGCCAGAGGGAGGGAGTTCCAAAGTCTGGGTCCTAGATTGGCAAAGGCACTGCCACCCATTCATGGTCAGTGACATCACTGATGACATCACTGATGACATCTCAAATGACATAGTTGATGACATCATCCACAGAACCACTCACACACCCACTCACACCCCCTTGGAGCATCTTATAAACACCTTCCCACTCCCACACAACCACTCACATACTCATTCACAGACCCATACAAGTACTCACACAACCAATCACTAATCCATAGAACCACTCACACATCCACTCACTTGTACAGCCACTCACACTACCACTAACTCACCCATATAGCCACGCATGCACCCACTCACTCACCAGTACAGCCACTCACACACCCAGTCATACAGGCATACAGACACTTACACACCCAATCATGCACCCATACAACCACTCACACACTGAGTCAGTCACTCATAAAGCTACTCACACACCTTCTTACTCACCCACCCATGCAGCCTCTCAACACAGCCATTCACTCTCCCATACACCACTCACACACCCACCAACCACTTACATACCCATTCATGCATCCATACAACCACTCACACACCCGCTCACTCACCTATACTGCCACTCACACACTCACTTACCAATACAGCCACTCAGACACAAAGTTAACCAGACACCCACTGAAACATCCACTCACTCACCTATACAGCTGGTTCTTGCGGCTTGCCGACAGTTGAGGGACGCGCAGTCCTTTTCCCCAGGCGCATTAACATGTAAAAACAGAGATTCACGGCTCAGCTGGGTCACGCGGTCTCTCCTTCACCCACAACGCGAGCTCTCAACTTGAAAATCGCGATTCCGAAGGCCATTCAAACCGCTGCAGCAGATTTCAATTTGAACATTCCAAAGTCTCTGCTTTCTTTTTAAACTTTTTAAGCTTTCTTTTTAAACTTTCAACGCAGACTGTCATGAGCGCTGCTAATAACCTAGCACATAAGAGATAAATATCACATATCTAGTACAAGTATGCCAGAGTCAGGTCTACCTGCAAAACAGGTTGTTCACCACGGTGTTGAGATCTCCGACTGTCCAGTCATTCTCGTCGCCAGTGTAAGAGGCAGGGCAGCGGTCAGGGACACAGGGTCAGACATACAGCTGTGGCTGCCCCCTCCCCGACCCACAGCCCCGCTGCCTTCAGAGGGGGCAGGGGTGGAGGGCACCACTGGCTCTCTCTGGTGAGGAGAGGGGAGGAAGTTTGAGTGAGCAGTGATGTAAACAGGAAGTCGAAGTCCCATCACCTGGTTGAACATGGCAAGAATTCCCTGCTCTGTAAATATGTAATATATGTAATCCTGAGTGAATTTGCAATTTGAATATATTTTTATCTCCAACCACTAGCATATGTAGTTGACCTTTGTACTTACTACCATTCCTATGTGATTGTAGAGTTTATCTGTTTTTATCTCTTCCTTGAGTGACTTTACAACGTGTACATTTGCAATTGTTCCTGTTTATATCTCTTATGTAACCCATGTAATCCAAAATTCTTCTGTAACGCAACTGGTTCTTTTGTCAAGCGCTCTGACACCTTCGGGTAATGTTTGCGCTATATAGAATCGCAATAAATAAAAAATACAAAATACAAAAAATTGCCAGGAAGAGAGGTCGAGAAGAGCAAAACGTAATCAACTAGCAGGTGTTTTTATTGTAATGAGTTAAAGAGACTTTACTTATTTTGGAAGGGAAGGTTGTTTGGCTCTGGGGACTGCAGGTCCCTGGGCAGGCGCAGAGACGCCCAGGTAGCGTGGGAGTGGGGCCTTTTTTTAAAATTTTATTTTTTTATTTTTTATTTAACCGATGTATTCATGCCGAGGGGCCTTGCAGACTTTCGCGAGTCCTGATTGAACTGAAGAATGTGTGATAATGGCGCGCGGGCGCCTCGTGTCATTAATCTGTCTCTTTCATCCGATGGTACAGGACAGCGAGCATGGAAGCAATTTTCCTGAACTGTTATTCCGGCTGCTTTATGAACTGTTCTTTTCTGTGCATCATTTATTCCCATGATCAGTTCCCAATCCCCGCGGCCCGGCTCCACCGGGTGTTCTGGCCCAGACGGCGCGTGCACAGTGTCCTGCACATCTCACCGTCCGATGGGCGCGTGCACGGTGTCCTGCACATCTCACCGTCCGATGGGCGCGTGCACGGTGTCCTGCACATCTCACCGTCCGATGGGCGCGCGCACCGACGGGCCCCCGCCGGGTCGATACAAGTATGGTGTGCGGGAACTATCGATTCCGCTTAGCGGTCGTTAAGCAGCTGTTAAAGGCGATCGATCGCCCCCTCGACTCGTGTTTGTATCGATCTGTGCCGTGCAGGCGCGCGCCCCGCCCTGGGTGTGTTGGGGGGGCGTTAGTAGGATGCCTGCGTCAGAGAGGGTGCAGGGGATGCCTGGCTCTTTGCATAAGCGGTGGGAAGTGCATTCCCGAAGCATATTTGTAAAGAAATATCTATTCTGCCAGGAAAGTGGCCTGTCAGCCAGAGCCCGCCCGATAAACATAAAGAAAGGAAGGGGGGGATAACTGGTAGAAAGCCATAAGGAATGGGTACACCCTGCGCGGCCCCGCTCACCCCTCCAATACCACTACAGAGTCCAGCCGCAAGTGGTTTCTCTCCCACATCCGCCTTCTGCTTGGGGGGGGGGGGGCTCTGTGCCTACAGCACCAGAGCTTCGACTCCGCCCATTGGCAACCACCCTGGGTCAGTCGGTACACATCGCCCCCCCAGCAAGGTGAACACAGTAACATCAGGCCCGATTCAAACAACTAACTTAAGACAAAATCCTAAACTTACTACTTTTGGTATTCACAGAAGGCATTTAGTAGTAGTAAAGTTAGGATTTTGTCTTAAGTCTTTCTTAAGTCTGTCTTAAGTCTGTCTTACGTCTGTCCTAAGTTTGTCTTAAGTCTGTCTTAAGTCTGTTTTAAGTCTGTCTTAAGTCTGTCCTACTACTTTTGGTATTCAGACAGACTTAAGACAAACTTAGGACTGGCTTAAGACAGACTTAAGACAGACTCAAGACAAAATCCTAACTTTACTACTACTAAATGCCTTCTGTGAATACCAAAAGTAGTAAGTTTAGGATTTTGTCTTAAATTTGACTTAAGACACACTTAAGACAAACTTAGGACAGACGTAAGACAGACTTAAGACAAAATCCTAACTTTACTACTACTAAATGTCTTCTGTGAATACCAAAAGTAGTACGTTTAGGATTTTGTCTTAAGTTAGTTCTGTGAATCGGGCCCTTCATGTCTATAGTGCCCACCAGTGAACCGTTTCTAATTGATGGGCCACCGTCTGCCCAGGCTGCCAAATGGAAAGTTTGGCTAGAACGTCTGGAGACTTACTTTGCGGAGGTGGCGCTGGAAGCTGACCGTCAATGCCCATTGTTCCTGCACCTGGGAGGCGCGGCCCTCCACAAGCTGGGAAAATCTGTTGTATAGGCAGGGCCGCCGTATACGTAAAACACGCTGAAAGATGCTTTGACAGCACACTTTGAGCCTTTGGCCGACCCTGACTACGAACGTTTTCTGCTGCGTCAGGCACAGCAACTCCCTGAAGAGTCAGTGGATAACTTCTACTGTTGCGAGGATTCTGCACACACAGAACTATGCTGAGGAAAACAGGACTTTGGTGTGTAGGGGCTGAGCCTTCCTACCGCCTCAGTACCCAAAATCCCAGAACCGACTAGCTATAGTGTCTCATTCGTTCTCCTACATAATCAAGAACCTACAAATGATTAGACAACCCAGAACACAACACTCCCGACTCTCTCAGAAATCGCGGTAGCAAGACATACCGTTATGCTCACTCACTTGTACTTGTCCGCAATAAGAATAGACAGAGTCACGGTTATAATTCAAAATGTTTTTTTTAACTATCATGCTCTATAATGCAGTATACAGGCCACTACCAGCAGCAAAACGCATAAACCTAAAACAGGTAGCATTGTTACAATACCATAGAATATGAAGGGGGATATCATTATATACAGACAGTGGAAAAAGGTCTATAAGGCCCTCCCCTTTGCTAGAAGAAGTTTTATTTATATATGAAGATCTCTGGGCTTTGTCAGCAGACCCCATACCTTAGTGCCTAGATTAATTTCTACATCATAGGAACGGCAGAGCTCTTCTCCCTGGAAAGGTCCCTCTCCAAGTGTGTGTTGCACCAACATGCCATCCCATAATATCAAAGCACGGGTTTCCAGCATCTGCAGCTGCGTAGCATGTTTTGTCTAGGTGCTAGGGACTGACCAGAATAGCAAGGGGCATTGTTTATCGATCTTGCTCAGTGTGTTCAGACTAAACTCCAGGAACAGGCAGAGAACGCAGAAAGCAGTCTGTTCTCATGTGAAAGGCACAAACAGAGTCTTGCAAAATAAAGCCATGTAGTAACATGCACAAAAGCAGTAGCATGGCAGTAGAGCGCACGCTAACTTAGCAATATCGACAATGACCCTAACATCCATACTAAACTACGCTCACCTCAAAAGTCCTAGCAAGCACGTGCACTCTGCCAGACGAGAATGATGAAATACGGGCACAATTTATTCAAGGGTGCGTATTCGCCAAACTGAGAGAACACATGCTACAAGTTCCTTGAATGTCCATGACAAACATGCTCACGATAGGTCAGTCCATGGAACTGTCGAAAGTGTGGGCTGTGCATATGGAAGCATATTTAACAACAAGGGGTGGTGATGGACAGAGTTTCTGAATTAAGCAGAATACTCTCACCCAGTCAAGAGATCAGGGCTAGATCCAACACCGTTTTTTAGCTCACTGCACCATCCCAGTTCAGAACCTGGCTATATGCAAATTAGTCTGTTCCTGTCCCAGTGCATGATGGGAACAGGGCAAACCAAACTACCAAGCCAATTCTTACACTGGGAAGAAAACAAGCTTCTGGGGGCCGGTTTCTGGCATTTCAGCCGTCGTCGGCCCGGCTTGCTTGAATCCTGATGGTGCAATGAGCAAGGGACTCATGTCTGAGTATACCCTTCACTGCTCCATCAGGATTCAAGCAAGCCGGGCCGACGACGGCTGAAATGGCAGAAACCGGTCCCCGGAAGCTTGTCTCCTTTCTGGTGAAGAATTGGCTTGGTAGTTTGGTCTGCCCTGTTCCCATGATGCACTGGGCCAGGGACAGACTAATTTGCATATAGCCAGGTTCTGAGCTGGGATGGGGCAGTGAGCTAAATAACGGTGATGGATCAAGCCCTGATCTTTGGACTGGGTAAGAGTGGTCTGCTTAATTCAGACACTCTGTTCATCACCACCCCCTTTTCTGAATCGTTTTTGGCCAGTATAGGTGTGGCAGGGTATACTCAGACATGAGTCCCTTGCTTACTGCTCCATCAGGATTCAAGCAAGCCGGGCCGACTGTTGGACAGGCCGCATGGTCGGGCTGTCCCCCCTCCCCGCAACGGGACCCGGACCCTGGCTCTCCCGGAATCCCCAACCAGAGTCCCCGGCGACCACCCGAAGTAACCTGCAATCCCTCCACCACAAGACACCAGCTCCGGACCCAACTGGCCCGGGGCACCATCCGCACCCCGGCCTCGGCCCAGCCGCCATTTTGGGGTACTACAGCACGAGGCCGCGTGGCCTCAACTCGACCCTAACCCTGGGCCCGGCCGGCCCCGACATCGAGGCACCAACCTCCTCCCAGGAGGCAGAGTGACCACTTGGCGAGTCAATGGGAGAAGGAATCGTCAACGGCTCTCCTCCGCCAGGTGTCGATCACCCCAGGCCGCCCTGGGCGCTGGCTCCACCCCCCTGCTGGGTGTCTGGACTCCCTCATCCCGGACCTCCCGGCCCCCAGGCGCGAGGGTCCGGACATCAAAGGGGTCCAGACCTATAACTGGGGCAGGGCCGGACCAGGAGGGCAGTTGTATCCTGGAGTCGAGAGACCCGAGAAGAACTCATCCGTGACTGGCCTGCTGGCGCTGCCGCGGCCCTCTGCCTCGTGAACCCATCGTCTTGGCCTGCTGGCGCTGCCGCGGCCCTCTGCCTCGTGAAACCATCGTCTTGGCCTGCTGGCGCTGCCGCGGCCCTCTGCCTCGCGAAACCATCGTCTTGGCCTGCTGGCGCTGCCGCGGCCCTCTGCCTCGTGAAACCATCGTCTTGGCCTGCTGGCGCTGCCGCGGCCCTCTGCCTCGTGAAACCATCGTCTTCGCCTGCTGGCGCTGCCGCGGCCCTCTGCCTCGTGAAACCATCGTCTTGGCCTGCTGGCGCTGCCGCGGCCCGACTCACAGACTCTCCAGCTCGAGGATTGCGAGCTCGCCTCCTGCCACCCCCTGTACCGACCCGGTACCAAGACTGTCCCGCTACCCCCTTTTTCCCTACAGAGACTAGAAGTGAGAGGACCCTCGGGTCCAAGATATCCTGTATCGCTAATATCCTTGCCTTACGAACCTTATATAAAGTCTTGAACTCGACCTGGTGTGGTGCCTATTTGTGGGGAGGGAGGTGACTTGTCTGTACGATCGCCGGAGACGGTCCTCCTCGGGGACCTCTCCCTCAGCATTCGGCCGACCCTCAGAGTCCCCGTCTAACATTGGTGGCCAGCGACGGGATCCGAACCTACGCATAATCGTACAGAAAGTCACTCGCCCCACGACACACAACCACCATGACAACAGAGAGCGGAACAACGGAAAAATTCCAGATGGAAAAATTGGAAGACTACAACCACCGGGAACTGAAGCAATTTTGCATAGAACTTGGCCTCCCAACCACAGGTCTGAACACAAAGGAAGACTTTAAACGGGCCCTAGAAGCTTGGGCAGAAACGGGTACGGCCGTACCCCGAACACGAACAACCGAGACGAGCCCCGCACCAACTGAAGAAAGAAGAGCGGGTCTCTCCCTGGAAGAGATCCGAGAAAGAGAAAAAAGCAGACTCCACGAATTAGAACTAGCCCGACTTCGCTTGGATGGAGAACTCAAGCTGGCGGAACAAAAAATAACTCTGGAACACTTACGGCTCCGAGAGGAGCGAGAAGAGAAGCAAAAACAGAGAGAGCTAGAGGAAAAGAAACTAGCGTACGAACATGAGCGCAATCTCAAGGAACTGGAAATCCAGAAACAGAATAAAGAACTCGGGTTCCCCGAACGACCGACCCTGCCTGCCTCTACCGAGCCCAAGGTTCACATCCCCAAAGATGTCATCCGGGAATACCACAAGAACGATGATATACAGCAGTGGTTTAAAGCCTATGAGGTGGCCATGACCTCCCACCGGATTCCACGGAGCGACTGGGGAGCCGGATTATGGGGGAGGTTTGTCAACGAAGGGCGGGACGCCCTGCTGCAACTCCCGGACCATCTGATGACATCCTACGACCACATGAAGGCCGCCCTCCTCACTCGATACGGGCTCACACCCGAGATGTACCGCCAGCGGTTCCGCGACTGCAAACGGATTCCGGGTACGACCTGGGTGGAGTACGTGAACTTCTTTAGTCGAGCCTTCGAAGGATGGATCAAGGGCAACAAAGTGACCACCTACGAACAACTTTTTGACCTTATCGTATGGGAGCACCTGTCGAACAACTGCTTCGTGGAACTCCGGCAACACCTCTTGGACAGTAAACTAACCGAACCCCGACAACTCGCTGCCGAAGCCGACCGGTGGGAAAGCACCCGAGTTGGCCGGAACGGACCCAGCGAATCATCCAGACCGTACCCAGGGCCCCATCGCCCCCGGGGAGGAGGAGGAGGAGGCCAGGGTCGGGGGAGAGACCCCGGCCCCTTGTCACCTACAAGCAGCCCCTCGACCCCGGTCGGCCGAGGGAGCCCAGCCATCCGGGCCGGTTTCCGGGCCAACGTTATGTGCCACAGATGCCAGCGACCCGGCCACTACGCCAGTGATCCCAACTGCCCAAAGAATCCGAACACTACCCCCCGCCAGGTCGCAGCGGCCGCCCTAGGGGAAGAACTAATCCCGGAAGACCAAGAAGAGTACGAGACCGACCCCTCTGAGTGGGCACCAGCCGCCATGGCGCTGGTCTGCTTGGGGGAGAGAGAGATGATTCCGCGGGCCCCCCTTCCCGCCAACACGCAGAAGTACAGTCAGTGGGTCAACATTAATGGCCGCCGGGCGGAAGCCCTCCGCGACACCGGGGCCAGTGTAACGGCGGTCCGACGCCACCTTGTCACCCCCGACCAAATCCTGCCGAACATTCTTTGCCCTGTCCGATCAGCAGACAATTCCGAAAGTCTATGCCACATGGCCTGCGTCCCCTTCGAGTGGGGAGGAGTAACAGGGATGTTAAAGGTAACGGTCCGCGATGATGCCCCCGTGGATTGCCTCCTAGGAAACGACCTCGAAAGCTCTCCCTGGGCAGCTGTCGAACGGAAGGAACACCTGGGGATGCTCGGCCTCCCCGAATGGGTCTGCGTCACGACCCGGTCCATGACCGCCCGCGCGGTCCCCAGTCTAGAAGAGCCCGAGTGGCCGGAACCTCCTCCTGCGCTCATCCCAGAGGAGGCCGCCCCAGAAGCCAGTCCCCCGACCCAAACAGAAGAAGGATCCGACCAGCTTCGGGACGTCCCTGACCTGGCACAATGGCGTCAGGAGGGAGGCCCCACTCAGGAACAATTCCGGGCCGAACAGAAAACATGTCCCTCCCTCGAAGGACTCCGGCAGCAAGCCCTGGCCCAGAGCACAGGGGATACCTCGGGGGCCCACTGGATCTACTGGGACCAAGACCTGCTCTACAGCGAGCAGAAAATTGCAGAACTAGGAGCCAGTCGGGTACTGGTGGTGCCCCTTCGCTTCCGAGACTTTCTCCTGAACTTAGCCCACGATGTCCCCCTTGCCGGACACCTGGGACAGGATAAAACCTACGACCGCCTGGTGACCCATTTTTTCTGGCCTCAAATGCGAAAGGATGTCACCAACCACTGCAGGGCCTGCCCCACCTGCCAGGCCAGCGGAAAAAGTGGCCGAAAAATCAAAGCACCTTTACAACCCTTTCCTGTCGTCACCACCCCGTTCGAACGAGTGGGAATAGACATTGTGGGGCCCCTCGACCCCCGAACAGCCCAAGGACACCGGTTCATCCTGGTCCTAGTAGACCACGCCACCCGCTATCCCGAGGCCATCCCTCTTCGGACTGTGACGGCCCCCGTGGTGGGCCGAGCCCTGATGGGGATCTTCTCCCGGGTGGGGTTCCCCCGGGAGGTCGTCAGCGACAGGGGCACGAATTTTATCTCCAGATATATGAAGTCTCTCTGGCAACAATGCGGGGTCACCTACAAATTCACGACCCCCTATCACCCGCAAGGAAACGGACTGGTCGAGAGGTTCAACCGTACCCTCAAGGGAATGATTATGGGCCTAGAGGAACCCCTTCGACGCCAGTGGGACGTGCTACTTCCATGCCTCCTGTTTGCCTATCGGGAGGTCCCGCAGAAATCCCTCGGCTTCAGCCCATTTGAACTCCTGTACGGGCACCCCGTCCGGGGCCCCCTCAGCCTAGTCAAGGAAGGTTGGGAGCAGCCTCCCCAGAAAACTCCCCCGGACATCTACAGGTATCTCCTGGCTCTCCGCAACCAGACCCGGCGGTTCCGAGAAACCGCCAAAGCCAATCTCGAGGCCAGTCAGGAGGACATGAAGAGATGGTACGATCAGCACGCATCCTCCATTGAGTTCGAACCGGGACAACGGGTCTGGGTGATGTCCCCGGTTGAACCCTGTGCACTCCAAGACAAATGGTCCGGACCCTTCAAGGTGATCGAACGCAAGGGGCCCGTCACCTATTTAATCGACATGGAGACGGCCCGGAACCCCCTACGGGTCCTCCATGCCAACAGGCTCAAACCCCATTTTGTGCGATCCGAACTCAGCCTCCTGATGGCTACCGATAACGGGACGGAGGAAGACTCCGAACCCCTTCCGGACTTACTGAGGACCCTCGAGCGGGATGGCTCAGTGGAAGGGGTCCAGCTCTCCGAGGCCCTGTCCCCGGAGCAACGCCAAGACTGTCAAGCCCTCCTGAGGCGGTTCGCCTCCCTGTTCTCCCTCACACCCGGAGTCACCCCCTGGTGCCTTCACGATGTGGGCACCGGGGACAGCCCTCCTATTCGACACCGGGCGTACCGCGTACCAGACCGGGTGCGCGCCTGCATCCAGACCGAGGTGTCCAAAATGCTGGCCCTAGGAGTGATCGAACCCTCAGACAGCCCCTGGGCAAGCCCAGTCGTCCTGGTTCCCAAGGCGGCCGCCCCGGGCGTTGCCCCTGAGCTCCGGTTCTGCGTGGACTACCGGGGGCTGAATGCAGTTACCAGGACCGACGCTCACCCCATCCCCCGGGCAGATGAGCTAATTGACCGGATGGGGGCCGCCCGCTACCTGAGCATCTTCGACCTAACGGCGGGCTACTGGCAGATCGCCCTCACCCCTAGGGCCCAAGAACGTTCCGCCTTCTCTACCCCGGACGGGCACTACCACTTTAAAGTAATGCCCTTCGGCATGAAAAACGCTCCGGCAACGTTCCAACGGCTGGTGAACCAGGAACTGGCGGGCCTGGAAGACTTCAGCGCCGCCTACCTGGACGACATTGCTGTGTACAGCCATCATTGGACCGACCACCTCCGCCACCTGCGGGAGGTTCTACACGCCCTCCAGCAAGCCGGGCTCACCATCAAGGCCAGCAAGTGCCAGGTTGGCCAAGGGTCCGTGACCTACCTGGGACACCAAGTGGGAAGCGGGCTGGTGGCCCCCCTCCAGCTCAAGATTGCTGCCATCCAGGCCTGGCAACCCCCTACGACCCAAACGGAGGTCCGGGCCTTCCTGGGGCTCACCGGATACTACCGGCGGTTCGTGAAGGACTATGGCAGCATCGTGGGGCCCCTCACAGATCTCACCTCCAAGAAGAGCCCCAAAACAGTCAACTGGACCCCGGACTGCCAATCGGCCTTCGAGAAATTGAGGACCGCCATGTGCACGGCCCCTGTGCTCCAGGCTCCCGACTACAGCCGGGAATTCATTGTGCAGACGGACGCCTCCGATCATGGTGTGGGGGCCGTCCTCTCCCAACTCAACCCCGAAGGGGTCGACCAACCAGTGGCCTTCATCAGCAGACGCCTACTGCCCCGAGAACAGCGCTGGAGCACCATTGAGAGGGAGGCCTTCGCCGTAGTCTGGGCACTCAAGAAGCTCCGGCCCTACCTCTTCGGCACCCACTTCCGGGTGCAAACAGACCACCGACCCCTGCAATGGCTGATGCAAATGCGGGGGGAGAACCCGAAGCTGTTGCGCTGGTCCATCTCCCTGCAGGGGATGGACTTCACGGTGGAACATCGTCCAGGCCAGGACCACGCCAACGCAGACGGCCTGTCACGCTTTTTCCGCCTCAGCGAGGAGAGTCCCCAGGAAGATGGCTGACTCTCCCCGCCTTCAGCTGGGGGGGACGCATGTTGGACAGGCCGCATGGTCGGGCTGTCCCCCCTCCCCGCAACGGGACCCGGACCCTGGCTCTCCCGGAATCCCCAACCAGAGTCCCCGGCGACCACCCGAAGTAACCTGCAATCCCTCCACCACAAGACACCAGCTCCGGACCCAGCTGGCCCGGGGCACCATCCGCACCCCGGCCTCGGCCCAGCCGCCATTTTGGGGTACTACAGCACGAGGCCGCGTGGCCTCAACTCGACCCTAACCCTGGGCCCGGCCGGCCCCGACATCGAGGCACCAACCTCCTCCCAGGAGGCAGAGTGACCACTTGGCGAGTCAATGGGAGAAGGAATCGTCAATGGCTCTCCTCCGCCAGGTGTCGATCACCCCAGGCCGCCCTGGGCGCTGGCTCCACCCCCCTGCTGGGTGTCTGGACTCCCTCATCCCGGACCTCCCGGCCCCCAGGCGCGAGGGTCCGGACATCAAAGGGGTCCAGACCTATAACTGGGGCAGGGCCGGACCAGGAGGGCAGTTGTATCCTGGAGTCGAGAGACCCGAGAAGAACTCATCCGTGACTGGCCTGCTGGCGCTGCCGCGGCCCTCTGCCTCGTGAACCCATCGTCTTGGCCTGCTGGCGCTGCCGCGGCCCTCTGCCTCGTGAAACCATCGTCTTGGCCTGCTGGCGCTGCCGCGGCCCTCTGCCTCGCGAAACCATCGTCTTGGCCTGCTGGCGCTGCCGCGGCCCTCTGCCTCGTGAAACCATCGTCTTGGCCTGCTGGCGCTGCCGCGGCCCTCTGCCTCGTGAAACCATCGTCTTGGCCTGCTGGCGCTGCCGCGGCCCTCTGCCTCGTGAAACCATCGTCTTGGCCTGCTGGCGCTGCCGCGGCCCGACTCACAGACTCTCCAGCTCGAGGATTGCGAGCTCGCCTCCTGCCACCCCCTGTACCGACCCGGTACCAAGACTGTCCCGCTACCCCCTTTTTCCCTACAGAGACTAGAAGTGAGAGGACCCTCGGGTCCAAGATATCCTGTATCGCTAATATCCTTGCCTTACGAACCTTATATAAAGTCTTGAACTCGACCTGGTGTGGTGCCTATTTGTGGGGAGGGAGGTGACTTGTCTGTACGATCGCCGGAGACGGTCCTCCTCGGGGACCTCTCCCTCAGCATTCGGCCGACCCTCAGAGTCCCCGTCTAACACCGACGATGCCTGAAATGGCAGAAACCGGTCCCCGGAAGCTTGTCTCCTTTCTGGTGAAGAATTGGCTTGGTAGTTTGGTCTGCCCTGTTCCCATGATGCACTGGGCCAGGGACAGACTAATTTGCATATAGCCAGGTTCTGAGCTGGGATGGGGCAGTGAGCTAAATAACGGTGATGGATCAAGCCCTGATCTTTGGACTGGGTAAGAGTGGTCTGCTTAATTCAGACACTCTGTTCATCACCACCCCCTTTTCTGAACCATCAGGATTCAAGCAAGCCGGGCCGACGACGGCTGAAATGCCAGAAACCGGTCCCCGGAAGCTTGTCTCCTTTCTGGTGAAGAATTGGCTTGGTAGTTTGGTCTGCCCTGTTCCCATGATGCACTGGGCCAGGGACAGACTAATTTGCATATAGCCAGGTTCTGAGCTGGGATGGGGCAGTGAACTAAATAACGGTGATGGATCAAGCCCTGATCTTTGGACTGGGTAAGAGTGGTCTGCTTAATTCAGACACTCTGTTCATCACCACCCCCTTTTCTGAATCGTGCATATGGAAGCGGCATTGCAACGCCAAATAAATACAGAGCCGGTTAACGCCATTCTGCCTGGAAATTCTGAGAAGCAGAGAATACGCAACAAGCCGCAACCCATGGCCAAGACAAGCTACGGATGTGGCCGGCCCTTCCCACACCAGGGACAATGCCCTGCCAGGGGAAGAAGTGCTCTGCATGCAACAAATCGAATCACTTTACCAAGATGTGTTGCCCCACCGCACGGAAGGGTCAGCGGAACAAGAACGTCAATGCCCTGAACGACTCCCGAACGATTAAAGAAGAGGAGGACATGGATGTCGGCAACTTGGAGGGAGCCGTCCACGTCATTCATGCCATGCAGCCGGGCGGATGTTCCGTTAGACGGATCCCAAAGTGCAGTGTGCTGGTGGCATGACACCCGGTCCAAGCGCTGATCGACACCGGGTTGTCGATAAACATTCTGGCCCCATCAGTGATGCAAGCACTTCGCACGCAACTGACGCTAGGTCCAACTTTGACGCAAGCATTTGCGTATGGGTCCACCATGCCTCTTCCATTGGCATAAGTATTCACCACCAATATAACCCACGATTCCCGGTCCACTCTAGCCAAAGTATATGTCTCCCAGGGTGGGTCAGGGATATCCTGAGCTGCCGATCCACTGAGCACCTACAGCTGGTAGCTAGGATGATTCATAGACCGCATGATCCATCTTCACGTTGACCCCTCCATTCAGCCTGTTACCTTGAAACACAGAAGGTTGGCTTTTCATCTGAGGCCAAAGGATGAGGAAGAATTGAGAAAACTGGAGCGGAATGACATCATTGAGTGAGTCGATGGTCTGACTCCCTCGGTATCCCCCATTGTGGTGGTGCGGAAGCCCAAACAGCCAGGCGAAGTGAGGATATGCGTGGACATTTGGCTATCCAACCAAGCCATCAAGAGAGAGTATAATCCGACTCCCACAGTAAAAGACATTGTAGCTGAGGTGAGTGACTCCTGATGGTTCTCTGCGAGCTGGGTATCATCAATTGCTGCTGGATCCAGAGTCAAGAGCCATCAACACTTTCTCATTGCACGTCGACCTCCGAAAATTTAAACGTCTTAGCTTCAGGTTCTCAAGTGAATGCTTCCTCCGTGGAAGAACACCTGGATCGTCTGCGAGACACCTTTCAGCATCTGCGAGACCATGGCCTTACACTCCATCAGGAGAAATGTGCCTTTCAACAGAGAGAGATAGCCTTCTTCGGGTACCGTTTCTCTCAAAACGGTGTGTCACCTGATCCGGCCAAGGTGAACGACATTCAGCTAGCCCCAGTTCCCACCACTGTCATGGGCGTGAGGAGCTTCCTGGGCATAGTCACATACTGTGGAAGTTTAATTAAAAACCTGATGGGCCTCACTGCCCCTCTAAGAGAAATGAAAAAGAGTAACACCAATTGGAAGTGGGGATCTGATCAAGAGAGAGCCTTCCAAGACAGCAGGCAAGCCTTATCCGCAGACACCACTTTGGTATACTTTGACCCAGCTCGAGACCCTGAACTATCAGTGGACTCGAGACCCATCGGCCTGGGAGCAGTGCTTTCACAGAGGCAAAGCAATGGGGAGTGGGCGCCTGTGGCCCATGCGAGCCGTGCCTTGACGGAGACCGAACAGCGCTACTCGCATATCGGAAAGAGGACATTGCAGTTCATTGGGGTTGTTGCCATTTTCACCTCTACCTCTATGGCCAA
The DNA here is from genome assembly GCF_964261635.1 of Lissotriton helveticus. NCBI lineage: Eukaryota > Metazoa > Chordata > Amphibia > Caudata > Salamandridae > Lissotriton > Lissotriton helveticus. The sequence goes on along the minus strand of NC_136065.1, from coordinate 2,123,141,868 downwards.
CCATTTGTAGTCCACACGAACACAAGCTTCTGATACCACTGTTCATGGGATTCTCGTCAATGCCTCCAATCAGGATTGAGAAACTGATTTTGCAGTTACGAGAGTATCAGTTTACAGTGGTCTATCGCCCAGGGGTGCCAAACCTTGCTGATTTCCTATCCAGGCATGCACGGCCAGCCACGGAAGAAGAAGAATCCGATGTGGATGAAGTGGAAGAATATGTCAAGCTGGTGGTAGAGCTGTCACGTCCCATCCCCATCTCCCTGGAGGAGATCGTGAAAGCCACAATGGAAAATGAGTGTCTTCAGTTGGCTATTTCTGCAGTGACCTGCATGACTTGATCAGCAAAACGCCCTGTAGCACCATGTAAGCATGAGCAACATTGGATTAGTTGCATCATGTGTGCCAAGAACTGGCTGTGTCTCCGGAAGGCTGTCTCATGCGGGGATCCCATTTAGTATTTCCGGGGTACTACAACAATGAGTGGTTGATCTGGCTCAACTAGCCGATAAAGGGATTGTTAAGACCAAGTCTCGACTGTAAAGCATGGTCTGGTTTCCAAATCTGGATGGTGTTGTGGAACAAACAGTTTGCAACTGCCTGCTGTGCCAAGCGGCCGGCCCGGCTGATCCTCCAGTCCCCCAAATCACCGAAGACATACCATCCTGTCCCTGGCAGAGAGCGAGTGCCAACTTTGTTAGTCTTCCTGATGGGAGGCCCATGTTAGTTGTCATTGAAGATTTCTCAAAGTACCCGGAAGTTGAGGTCATGGACTCAACAACAACGAATAACACTATCCCACCCCTAGAGAAGATAATGGACACTCATGGGCTTTTGCGGGAGCTGCTCACACACAATGGTCCTCATTCTCCAACCATGAATTCTAGAGTACTTGCGGTCCAGGAGCATTCAGCATCGAAGGGTCACCTCGCGCTGGCCGCAAGCCAATGGAGAAGCTGAACGCTTCATACGTACTTTGAATAAAGTCCTACGGATTGCGTAGGACAATGAGCAGAACATGGAGTGTACACTATACGCTTTTCTGAGGGAATACCGACTCACGCCCCACCCAAAAACTCAAGTCAGCCCTGGATCACTATGTACCAATGTAACAGTGAGGGACATCATACCTCCAGGAGTACGCAGCAAGAAAACTGAGACAGCGTCAATCCACATGTCCCAAACTCGCAGAGCCAAGTCAAAGGGTTTCGCAGTTGGTTATTTGGTCATGGTAAAGAATCGAAACTCAAGAAGCAAATTCATGCTCCCATTCGAGGTTGAGCCTTGGCGAATTCAGGCTGTAGCTGGGTCAGAGGTAGGTGGTGCAGGTGCATGCCCCACACGGGGCAGTAAAGGAGCATGGTCACCAGGGTACCCTTGTCAGAGGGTGCTAGCGCGCGCCCCACATTTGGCAGTAAGGGAGAGTGGACACCGGGGTTCCCGGGTCAGCGAAAGGGGCGTCTTCCATACAGACAGGAGGCGAGCATGGGTACTGGGGTACTCTGGTCAGAGACAGGGGGTGCAGGCGAGCGCCATACACTGGGCAGAAGGGGAGAGTGGATTTCGGTGGTCAGAGACGGGGTGGGGAGCTTGTGCACAGTCCACACCTGGGGGAAAGGGAGCACGAGCACTGGGGTTTATAGGTTAAACATTGGGGTTCACGCATGTGAGCCACATCTGGTGGAAGAGAGAATGGACACAATGGCACCTGGCCCACAGATGAGAAACAAAAGGGGGAGCACCACGATGCATTGTGGTAAATGCAGTGCAGTGCAGTGCATGAAAACACTCACTTCGGGTGAAAGTCTTTAGTTGTTGGTGCAGCCAGTGCTGTGTGTCTCTAGGCACTTGTTTCAAGATATTTGTCCTTCTTCAGTGATTTACAAGTTCAGGTTGTGGGTGAGTGCCATGGTGCTCACAGCCTTCTCCTCTTTCTGTACCACTCCCAGAGCTCATTAGCCCACCAACTCACAAGGAGCCGATAATAAAAAGGGGGAGGGAACACACTACCTGGCATACCAGCACACAATTCGCCCCGATGCATTGTGGTAAATGCAGTGCATGGAAACACTCGCTTTAGTGAGTTATTCACCTCTGCTCCTACAGCCACACAGTGTGCGCCCCCGCCCCCCTCATGATAAATAAGAGATTCAGGGTGCTGGTGTAAACAGTGGCCATGTAAGCAGTCTCTGTGGAAATGAGTACCCAAGGCTGCTTAGATATGACTGGCTCTCCCCATCCCCACAGGCCTTTCATAGCCATGAGACTGACTGACTTCCCTGCTGACCTTTTAAAGATGCCAGGCTGACCTGAGAGTTACTGTGCCCTTGTCTGACCGATCTTTCACTTGCCCACATGGCATATGACTGACATCACTTTCAGAGGCACCAGCCAACATGTGGCTAACACTGTCCAAGCCGTACTGCCCTTTCAGACGTGCCAGCCTGACATAGGACTGTCTGTCCTACCTCTACTGCCCTTTCAGAGGTGCCAGCGTGCATGTGGCTGACACTTCCAAAGCTCTACTGCCCTTTATGAGTCTCCACCCTACATGTGACTGACACTGCCCCAGCTCTACTGCCCTTTCAGAGGGGCCAGCCTGCATGTGGCTGACACTGTCCCAGCTCTACTTCCCTTTCAGAGGGGCCAGCCTGCATGTGACTGACACTGTCCCAGCTCTACTGCCCTTTCAGAGGCGTCAGCCTGACATGAGACTGACACTGTCCCACCTCTACTGCCCTTTCAGAGGCGTCAGCCTGACATGAGACTGACACTGCCCCAGCTCTACTGTGCCTTCAAAGGCGCCTGACTGACATGAGACTGACACTGTCCCAGCTCTACTGCCCTTTCAAAAGGGGCCAGCCTGACATGTGGCTGACACTGTCCTGACTTTATTGCCCTTTCAGACGCACCAGCCTGTATGTGACTGACACTGCCCCAGCTCTACTGCCCTTTCAGATGTGACAGCCTTCATGTGATTGTCTTTCCCAGCTCTACTGCCCTTTCAGAGGTGCCAGCCTGACATGTGACTGATTGTCCCAGCTTAACTGCCCCTTCAAATGTGTAAGCCTGACATGAGACTGACACTGCCTCAGCTCTACTGCCCTTTCAGAGGCACCAGCCTGCCATGTGACTGACACTGTCCCAGTTCTACTGCCCATTCAGAGGGGCCAGCATGCATGCCTACTGCCCTTTCAGAGGGTTAAATCTTGCATAGTAATGGGCTTCAAACACTTTGCAAACTCTGTATTTTGTCTATAATAGTGTATTATTTACCCAGATGAACTCGAAATCATTTTCTTAGTATTTAACCCCTTCCATGTGCCGTGAATTCCCCGCGGGGGGCTAGGGGGTGAGCGCGGCGCTTCCGTGTTCATGACGGAACCACGCCATCATGAGTCACAGTCGGCATGTGCTCATGACGGCGTGGTTCCGTCATGACCACGCCCGCTCACCAATTCGCCCGCACAGGCGGGGAATTAGTGCTGCATAGGCAGAGCAGCCGCAGCATTACGGAACCATGCCGTCATGAGCACACGTCGCCTGTGGCTGATGACGGCGTGGTTCCGTCACGGCCATGCCCGCTCATTAATTCGCCCGCACAGGCGGGGCATTAGTGCTGCGTAGGCGGAGCGGCAGCAGCATCACGGGACCACGCCATCATGAGCACGCAAGGGGTTAAGTTCATCTTACTGGTCCTGCACTTCTCAGAGTGGGGATTTAAAACAGGCTGTTTGAGTCTTCTTCCATTCTCCAGTTTCGGAAGCTGGCAGGGCGCCAAATGAACAAGATTTTTAAACTCACTATCCCCTTTTCTGTTTTCAAATATCTTTTTGGGGAGTCTAGCCCCTCATTGGCCTCAATTAACTCACAGTCATAACTTCACAGATGTACTGCTGGCTGCTGCTTTCCACTTAATAACTTTGGAAACTCACTCCCAATTTTGCTTTCAAATCTTGGTGGAATGCTGTTTGTTTTCATTACAGGATGGATATTAATTATGCCTCTCACAAGACCTTAGCTATAAAACGAGAAATGTTATGTCTCCCGCTAACTAATTTTGTATCCCAATCTACTCTCAATTGCCAACAAAACCATTTATGCTTCTGCTGAACTGCGAAGACCACCTTGAATTTATCGCTTTGTCTTTTTTCATACATTTTTCTATAGTTTATAAATGCATATATCGGATGTTTTTTTCTTTCCTTTAATATGTCTTCAGTTTTTATTGTTATTTTTTATCTTTATTACTCAGAGAACATTTCCCCTGGATCCCACCGATTCAAACTAATGTATATTTATTTCTCTGTCTATCTTTTTCAATAATTCTACTCTACACTTGAAGATAACTATTACGTTTTTCATTGTTTGTTGACTCATGTTATTATTGCTTGTGGCATTACTAAATGCTGTTCTCAATAAAATAAACTTTAAAAATAGACTGCGGGTGCAAAGGTGTGTGTGTGAATACTCAGACAGATAACTATTTAAGTATTTGTTTTACTTTATTTCCCATGGTGTGGGTGGAGGTCGCAATGCTCAGGGTGGGGGTCTGACCACTGAGGTGGGGGCTGGGGTTGTGAATGCCAGGCTGGGGGTCATATGCCCAGGGTGGGGGCTCACACTGCTTAGGATGGCCTCTGAACTCTCAGAGGCGCCAGCCTGCATGTGAATGGACGGAGCGTTTGAGTAAGTGAAACACTCACCCCCAGTCAACTGATCTGGGTTTAATCCATCACCGGCTTCCGAGGACCGGTTTCTGGCATTTCAGCCGTCTTCAGCCCGGCTTGCTTGAATCTAGTGGCAAAGTGAGCAAGGGACTCACGTCTGAGCATACCCTGCCACACTTATGGCGAACAAAAGCGGTACAAAAGGGGGTGGTAATGGACGGAGAATGTGAACCAATCAAACACTCACACCCAGTCAAAAGATCTGGGTTTAATCCATCACCGTTCTTTAGCCCACTCTGCCACCCCAGTTCAGACATGGCTATATGCAAATCAGTCTGACCCTGTGCCTCATGGGAACAGTTCAGCGGGCCTTTCCTTTGCCGAAACAAGCTTCCGGTCACCGTCTTCAGCCTGGCTAGCTTGACTCCAGTGGCAAGCCTGACATGAGACTGACACTGTCCCAGCTCCAGCTCTTCTGCCCCTTTCAGAGGTGTCAGGTTGCATGTCACTGACACTGCCCCAGCTCTACTGCCCTTTCAGAGGTGCCAGCCTGCATGTCACTGACACTGTCCCAGCTCTACTGCCCCTTTCAGAGGTGCCAGCCTGACATGGGACTGACACTGTTCCAGCTCTACTGCCCTTTCAGAGGTGCCAGCCTGACATGTCACTGACACTGTCCCAGCTCTACTGCCCTTTCAGAGGCGCCAGACTGACATGTGACTGACACTGTCCCAGCTCCAGCTCTTCTGCCCCTTCAGAGGCGCCAGACTGACATGTGACTGACACTGTCCCAGCTCTACTGCCCTTTCAGAGGCGCCAGCCTGACATGTCACTGACACTGTCCCACTCTACTGCCCTTTCAGAGGCGCCAGACTGACATGTCACTGACACTGTCCCACTCTACTGCCCTTTCAGAGGCGCCAGCCTGCATGTGACTGACTGTCCCAACTCTACTGCCCGTTCAGAGGCGCCAGACTGACATGTGACTGACACTGTCCCAGCTCCAGCTCTTCTGCCCCTTCAGAGGCGCCAGCCTGCATGTGACTGACTGTCCCAGCTCCACTGCCCTTTATGAGGCGCCAGCCTGACATGTGACTGACACTGCCCCAGCTCTACTGCCCTTTCAGAGGCGTCAGCTGACATGAGACTGACACTGTCCCAGCTCTACTGCCCTTTCAGAGGTGCCAGCCTCACATGTGACTGACACTGCCCCAGCTCTACTGCCCCTTCAGAGGTGCCAGCCTGACATGTCACTGACACTGCCCCAGCTCTTCTGCCCCTTGAGAGGCGCCAGCCTCACATGTGACTGACACTGCCTCAGCTCCACTGCCCTTTCAGAGGCGCCAGCCTGACATGAGACTGACACTGTCCCAGCTCCAGCTCTTCTGCCCCTTCAGAGGCGCCAGACTGACATGTGACTGACACTGTCCCAGCTCTACTGCCCTTTCAGAGGCGCCAGCCTGACATGTCACTGACACTGTCCCAGCACTACTGCCCTTTCAGAGGCGCCAGACTGACATGTCACTGACACTGTCCCAGCTCTACTGCCCTTTCAGAGGCGCCAGCCTGACATGTCACTGACACTGTCCCAGCTCTACTGCCCTTTCAGAGGCGCCAGCCTGACATGTCACTGACACTGTCCCAGCTCTACTGCCCTTTCAGAGGCGCCAGACTGACATGTGACTGACACTGTCCCAGCTCCAGCTCTTCTGCCCCTTCAGAGGCGCCAGCCTGCATGTGACTGACACTGTCCTAGCTCTACTGCCCTTTCAGAGGCGCCAGCCTGACATGAGAATGACACTGTCCCAGGTCCACTGCCCTTTCAGAGGCGCCAGCCTGACATGTGACTGACACTGTCCTAGCCTAACTGCCCTTTCAGAGGCGCCAGCCTGACATGTAACTGACACTGTCCCAGCTCTACTGCCCTTTCAGAGGCACCAGCCTGACATGAGACTGACACTGCCCCAGCTCTACTGCCCTTTCAGAGGTGTCAGCCTGACATGTCGCTGACACTGTCCCAGCCTAACTGCCCTTTCAGAGGCGCCAGCCTGACATGTCACGGACACTGTCCCAGCTCTACTGCTTTTTCAGAGGCGCCAGACTGACATGTGACTGACACTGTCCCAGCTCTACTGACCTTTCAGAGGTGACAGCCTGACATTAAAATGACTGTCCCAGCTCTACTGCCCTTTCAGAGGCACCAGACTGACATATGACTGACTGTCCCAGCTCTACTGCCCTTTCAGAGGCGCCAGCCTGACATGAGAATGACACTGCCCCAGCTCTACTGCCCTTTCAGAGGTGCCAGCCTGACATGTGGCTGACACTGTCCCAGCTCTACTGCCCTTTCAGAGGCGCCAGCCTGACATGTGACTGACTGTCCCAGCTCTACTGCCCTTTCAAAGGTGCCAGCCTCACATGTGACTGACACTGCCCCAGCTCTACTGCCCCTTCAGAGGTGCCAGCCTGACATGTCACTGACACTGTCCCAGCTCTACTGCCCTTTCAGAGGTGCCAGCCTCACATGTGACTGACACTGCCCCAGCTCCACTGCCCTTTCAGAGGTGTACAACTGACATGAGACTGACACTGCCCCAGCTCCACTGCCCTTTCAGAGGCGCCAGACTGACATGTGACTGACACTGTCCCAGCTCTACTGCCCTTTCAGAGGCGCCAGCCTGACATGTCACTGACACTGTCCCAGCTCTACTGCCCTTTCAGAGGCGCCAGCCTGACATGTAACTGACACTGTCCCAGCTCTACTGCCCTTTCAGAGGCACCAGCCTGACATGAGACTGACACTGCCCCAGCTCTACTGCCCTTTCAGAGGTGTCAGCCTGACATGTCGCTGACACTGTCCCAGCCTAACTGCCCTTTCAGAGGCGCCAGCCTGACATGTCACGGACACTGTCCCAGCTCTACTGCTTTTTCAGAGGCGCCAGCCTGACATGTGACTGACACTGTCCCAGCTCTACTGCCCTTTCAGAGGTGACAGCCTGACATTAAAATGACTGTCCCAGCTCTACTGCCCTTTCAGAGGCACCAGACTGACATATGACTGACTGCCCCAGCTCTACTGCCCTTTCAGAGGCGCCAGCCTGACATGAGAATGACACTGCCCCAGCTCCACTGCCCTTTCAGAGGTGCCAGCCTGACATGTGGCTGACTCTGTCCCAGCTCTACTGCCCTTTCAGAGGCGCCAGCCTGACATGTGACTGACTGTCCCAGCTCTACTGCCCTTTCAAAGGTGCCAGCCTCACATGTGACTGACACTGCCCCAGCTCTACTGCCCCTTCAGAGGTGCCAGCCTGACATGTCACTGACACTGTCCCAGCTCTACTGCCCTTTCAGAGGTGCCAGACTCACATGTGACTGACACTGCCCCAGCTCCACTGCCCTTTCAGAGGTGTACAACTGACATGAGACTGACACTGCCCCAGCTCCACTGCCCTTTCAGAGGCGCCAGACTGACATGTGACTGACACTGTCCCAGCTCTACTGCCCTTTCAGAGGCGCCAGCCTGACATGTCACTGACACTGTCCCAGCTCTACTGCCCTTTCAGAGGCGCCAGCCTGACATGTCACTGACACTGTCCCAGCTCCACTGCCCTTTCAGAGGCGCCAGACTGACATGTGACTGACACTGTCCCAGCTCTACTGCCCTTTCAGAGGCGCCAGCCTGACATGTCACTGACACTGTCCCAGCTCTACTGCCCCTTCAGAGGCGCCAGCCTGCATGTGACTGACTGTCCCAGCTCCACTGCCCTTTCAGAGGCGCCAGCCTGCATGTGACTGACTGTCCCAACTCTACTGCCCTTTCAGAGGCGCCAGACTGACATGTGACTGACACTGTCCCAGCTCCAGCTCTTCTGCCCCTTCAGAGGCGCCAGCCTGCATGTGACTGACTGTCCCAGCTCCACTGCCCTTTCAGAGGCGCCAGCCTGACATGTGGCTGAAACTGCCCCAGCTCTACTGCCCTTTCAAAAGGGGCCAGCCTGACATGTGGCTGACACTGTCCCAGCCTAACTGCCCTTTCAGAGGCGCCAGCCTGACATGTCACTGACACTGTCCCAGCTCTACTGCCCTTTCAGAGGCGCCAGACTGACATGTGACTGACACTGTCCCAGCTCTACTGCCCTTTTCAGTGGCGCCAGCCTGACATGTCACTGACACTGTCCCAGCTCTACTGCCCTTTCAGAGGCGCCAGACTGACATGTCACTGACACTGTCCCAGCTCCAGCTCTTCTGCCCCTTCAGAGGCGCCAGCCTGCATGTGACTGTCTGTCCCAGCTCACTGCCCTTTCAGAGGCGCCAGCCTGCATGTGACTGACTGTCCCAGCTCTACTGCCCTTTCAGAGACGCCAGACTGACATGTGACTGACACTGTCCCAGCTCCAGCTCTTCTGCCCCTTCAGAGGCGCCAGCCTGCATGTGACTGACTGTCCCAGCTCCACTGCCCTTTCAGAGGCGCCAGCCTGCGTGTGACTGACTGTCCCAGCTCCACTGCCCTTTCAGAGGCGCCAGCCTGCATGTGACTGACTGTCCCAGCTCTACTGCCCTTTCAGAGGCGCCAGCCTGACATGTGACTGACACTGTCCCAGCTCCACTGCCCTTTCAGAGGTGCCAGACTGACATGTGACTGACACTGTCCCAGCTCCACTGCCCTTTCAGAGGCACCAGCCTGACATGTGGCTGACACTGCCCCAGCTCTACTGCCCTTTCAAAAGGGGCCAGCCTGACTAGTGGCTGACACTGCCCCAGCTCTACTGCCCTTTCAAAAGGGGCCAGCCTGACTAGTGGCTGACACTGTCCCAGCCTAACTGCCCTTTCAGAGGCGCCAGCCTGACATGTCACTGACACTGTCCCAGCTCTACTGCCCTTTCAGAGGCGCCAGACTGACATGTGACTGACACTGTCCCAGCTCCAGCTCTTCTGCCCCTTCAGAGGCGCCAGCCTGCATGTGACTGACTGTCCCAGCTCCACTGTCCTTTCAAAAGGGGCCAGCCTGACTAGTGCCTGACACTGTCCCAGCCTAACTGCCCTTTCAGAGGCGCCAGCCTGACATGTAACTGACACTGTCCCAGCTCTACTGCCCTTTCAGAGGCACCAGCCTGACATGAGACTGACACTGCCCCAGCTCTACTGCCCTTTCAGAGGTGTCAGCCTGACATGTCGCTGACACTGTCCCAGCCTAACTGCCCTTTCAGAGGCGCCAACCTGACATGTCACGGACACTGTCCCAGCTCTACTGCCCTTTCAGAGGTGACAGCCTGACATTAAAATGACTTTCCCAGCTCTACTGCCCTTTCAGAGGCACCAGACTGACATATGACTGACTGCCCCAGCTCTACTGCCCTTTCAGAGGCGCCAGCCTGACATGAGAATGACACTGCCCCAGCTCTTCTGCCCCTTCAGAGGCGTCAGCTGACATGAGACTGACACTGTTCCAGCTCTACTGCCCTTTCGGAGGTGCCAGCCTGACATGTGGCTGACACTGTCCCAGCTCTACTGCCCTTTCAGAGGCGCCAGCCTGACATGTGACTGGCTGTCCCAGCTCTACTGCCCTTTCAAAGGTGCCAGCCTCACATGTGACCGACACTGCCCCAGCTCTACTGCCCCTTCAGAGGTGCCAGCCTGACATGTCACTGACACTGTCCCAGCTCTACTGCCCTTTCAGAGGTGCCAGCCTCACATGTGACTGACATTGCCCCAGCTCCACTGCCCTTTCAGAGGTGTACAACTGACATGAGACTGACACTGCCCCAGCTCCACTGCCCTTTCAGAGGCGCCAGACTGACATGTGACTGACACTGTCCCAGCTCTACTGCCCTTTCAGAGGCGCCAGCCTGACATGTCACTGACACTGTCCCAGCTCTACTGCCCTTTCAGAGGCGCCAGCCTGACATGAGAATGACACTGCCCCAGCTCTTCTGCCCCTTCAGAGGCGTCAGCTGACATGAGACTGACACTGTTCCAGCTCTACTGCCCTTTCAGAGGCGCCAGTCTGACATGTCACTGACACTGTCCCAGCTCTACTGCCCTTTCAGAGGCGCCAGACTGACATGTGACTGACACTGTCCCAGCTCTACTGCCCTTTCAGAGGCGCCAGCCTGACATGTCACTGACACTGTCCCAGCTCTACTGCCCTTTCAGAGGCGCCAGACTGACATGTGACTGACACTGTCCCAGCTCCAGCTCTTCTGCCCCTTCAGAGGCGCCAGCCTGCATGTGACTGATTGTCCCAGCTCCACTGCCCTTTCAGAGGCGCCAACCTGCATGTGACTGACTGTCCCAGCTCTACTGCCCTTTCAGAGGCGCCAGACTGACATGTGACTGACACTGTCCCAGCTCCAGCTCTTCTGTCTCTTCAGAGGCGCCAGCCTGCATGTGACTGACTGTCCCAGCTCCACTGCCCTTTCAGAGGCGCCAGCCTGCATGTGACTGACTGTCCCAGCTCCACTGCCCTTTCAGAGGCGCCAGCCTGACATGTGGCTGAAACTGCCCCAGCTCTACTGCCCTTTCAAAAGGGGCCAGCCTGACATGTGGCTGACACTGTCCCAGCCTAACTGCCCTTTCAGAGGTGCCAGCCTGACATGTCACTGACACTGTCCCAGCTCTACTGCCCTTTCAGAGGCGCCAGACTGACATGTGACTGACACTGTCCCAGCTCTACTGCCCTTTCAGTGGCGCCAGCCTGACATGTCACTGACACTGTCCCAGCTCTACTGCCCTTTCAGAGGCGCCAGCCTGACATGTCACTGACACTGTTCCAGCTCTACTGCCCTTTCAGAGGCGCCAGACTGACATGTGACTGACAGTGTCCCAGCTCCAGCTCTTCTGCCCCTTCAGAGGCGCCAGCCTGCATGTGACTGACTGTCCCAGCTCCACTGCCTTTTCAGAGGCACCAGCCTGCATGTGACTGACTGTCCCAGCTCTACTGCCCTTTCAGAGGCGCCAGCCTGACATGTGACTGACACTGTTCCAGCTCTTCTGCCCCTTCAGAGGCGCCAGCCTGCATGTGACTGACTGTCCCAGCTCCACTGCCCTTTCAAAAGGCGCCAGCCTGACTAGTGCCTGACACTGTCCCAGCCTAACTGCCCTTTCAGAGGCGCCAGCCTGACATGTAACTGACACTGTCCCAGCTCTACTGCCCTTTCAGAGGTGTCAGCCTGACATGTCGCTGACACTGTCCCAGCCTAACTGCCCTTTCAGAGGCGCCAACCTGACATGTCACGGACACTGTCCCAGCTCTACTGCCCTTTCAGAGGTGACAGCCTGACATTAAAATGACTGTCCCAGCTCTACTGCCCTTTCAGAGGCACCAGACTGACATATGACTGACTGCCCCAGCTCTACTGCCCTTTCAGAGGCGCCAGCCTGACATGAGAATGACACTGCCCCAGCTCTTCTGCCCCTTCAGAGGCGTCAGCTGACATGAGACTGACACTGTTCCAGCTCTACTGCCCTTTCGGAGGTGCCAGCCTGACATGTGGCTGACACTGTCCCAGCTCTACTGCCCTTTCAGAGGCGCCTGCCTGACATGTGACTGGCTGTCCCAGCTCTACTGCCCTTTCAAAGGTGCCAGCCTCACATGTGACTGACACTGCCCCAGCTCTACTGCCCCTTCAGAGGTGCCAGCCTGACATGTCACTGACACTGTCCCAGCTCTACTGCCCTTTCAGAGGTGCCAGCCTCACATGTGACTGACATTGCCCCAGCTCCACTGCCCTTTCAGAGGTGTACAACTGACATGAGACTGACACTGCCCCAGCTCCACTGCCCTTTCAGAGGCGCCAGACTGACATGTGACTGACACTGTCCCAGCTCTACTGCCCTTTCAGAGGCGCCAGCCTGACATGTCACTGACACTGTCCCAGCTCTACTGCCCTTTCAGAGGCGCCAGCCTGACATGAGAATGACACTGCCCCAGCTCTTCTGCCCCTTCAGAGGCGTCAGCTGACATGAGACTGACACTGTTCCAGCTCTACTGCCCTTTCAGAGGCGCCAGTCTGACATGTCACTGACACTGTCCCAGCTCTACTGCCCTTTCAGAGGCGCCAGACTGACATGTGACTGACACTGTCCCAGCTCTACTGCCCTTTCAGAGGCGCCAGCCTGACATGTCACTGACACTGTCCCAGCTCTACTGCCCTTCAGAGGCGCCAGACTGACATGTGACTGACACTGTCCCAGCTCCAGCTCTTCTGCCCCTTCAGAGGCGCCAGCCTGCATGTGACTGATTGTCCCAGCTCCACTGCCCTTTCAGAGGCGCCAGCCTGCATGTGACTGACTGTCCCAGCTCTACTGCCCTTTCAAAGGTGCCAGCCTCACATGTGACTGACACTGCCCCAGCTCGACTGCCCCTTCAGAGGTGCCAGCCTGACATGTCACTGACACTGTCCCAGCTCTACTGCCCTTTCAGAGGGGCCAGCCTGCATGTGGCTGACACTGTCCCAGCTCTACTTCCCTTTCAGAGGGGCCAGCCTGCATGTGACTGACACTGTCCCAGCTCTACTGCCCTTTCAGAGGCGTCAGCCTGACATGAGACTGACACTGTCCCACCTCTACTGCCCTTTCAGAGGCGTCAGCCTGACATGAGACTGACACTGCCCCAGCTCTACTGTGCCTTCAAAGGCGCCTGACTGACATGAGACTGACACTGTCCCAGCTCTACTGCCCTTTCAAAAGGGGCCAGCCTGACATGTGGCTGACACTGTCCTGACTTTATTGCCCTTTCAGACGCACCAGCCTGTATGTGACTGACACTGCCCCAGCTCTACTGCCCTTTCAGATGTGACAGCCTTCATGTGATTGTCTTTCCCAGCTCTACTGCCCTTTCAGAGGTGCCAGCCTGACATGTGACTGATTGTCCTAGCTTAACTGCCCCTTCAAATGTGTAAGCCTGACATGAGACTGACACTGCCTCAGCTCTACTGCCCTTTCAGAGGCACCAGCCTGCCATGTGACTGACACTGTCCCAGTTCTACTGCCCATTCAGAGGGGCCAGCATGCATGCCTACTGCCCTTTCAGAGGGTTAAATCTTGCATAGTAATGGGCTTCAAACACTTTGCAAACTCTGTATTTTGTCTATAATAGTGTATTATTTACCCAGATGAACTCGAAATCATTTTCTTAGTATTTAACCCCTTCCATGTGCCGTGAATTCCCCGCGGGGGGCTAGGGGGTGAGCGCGGCGCTTCCGTGTTCATGACGGAACCACGCCATCATGAGTCACAGTCGGCATGTGCTCATGACGGCGTGGTTCCGTCATGACCACGCCCGCTCACCAATTCGCCCGCACAGGCGGGGAATTAGTGCTGCATAGGCAGAGCAGCCGCAGCATTACGGAACCATGCCGTCATGAGCACACGTCGCCTGTGGCTGATGACGGCGTGGTTCCGTCACGGCCATGCCCGCTCATTAATTCGCCCGCACAGGCGGGGCATTAGTGCTGCGTAGGCGGAGCGGCAGCAGCATCACGGGACCACGCCGTCATGAGCACACGCCGCCCGTGGCTCATGACGGTGCGGTTCCATCATGAGCACGCAAGGGGTTAAGTTCATCTTACTGGTCCTGCACTTCTCAGAGTGGGGATTTAAAACAGGCTGTTTGAGTCTTCTTCCATTCTCCAGTTTCGGAAGCTGTCAGGGCGCCAAATGAACAAGATTTTTAAACTCACTATCCCCTTTTCCGTTTTCAAATATCTTTTTGGGGAGTCTAGCCCCTCATTGGCCTCAATTAACTCACAGTCATAACTTCACAGATGTACTGCTGGCTGCTGCTTTCCACTTAATAACTTTGGAAACTCACTCCCAATTTTGCTTTCAAATCTTGGTGGAATGCTGTTTGTTTTCATTACAGGATGGATATTAATTATGCCTCTCACAAGACCTTAGCTATAAAACGAGAAATGTTATGTCTCCCGCTAACTAATTTTGTATCCCAATCTACTCTCAATTGCCAACAAAACCATTTATGCTTCTGCTGAACTGCGAAGACCACCTTGAATTTATCGCTTTGTCTTTTTTCATACATTTTTCTATAGTTTATAAATGCATATATCGGATGTTTTTTTCTTTCCTTTAATATGTCTTCAGTTTTTATTGTTATTTTTTATCTTTATTACTCAGAGAACATTTCCCCTGGATCCCACCGATTCAAACTAATGTATATTTATTTCTCTGTCTATCTTTTTCAATAATTCTACTCTACACTTGAAGATAACTATTACGTTTTTCATTGTTTGTTGACTCATGTTATTATTGCTTGTGGCATTACTAAATGCTGTTCTCAATAAAATAAACTTTAAAAATAGACTGCGGGTGCAAAGGTGTGTGTGTGAATACTCAGACAGATAACTATTTAAGTATTTGTTTTACTTTATTTCCCATGGTGTGGGTGGAGGTCGCAATGCTCAGGGTGGGGGTCTGACCACTGAGGTGGGGGCTGGGGTTGTGAATGCCAGGCTGGGGGTCATATGCCCAGGGTGGGGGCTCACACTGCTTAGGATGGCCTCTGAACTCTCAGAGGCGCCAGCCTGCATGTGAATGGACGGAGCGTTTGAGTAAGTGAAACACTCACCCCCAGTCAACTGATCTGGGTTTAATCCATCACCGGCTTCCGAGGACCGGTTTCTGGCATTTCAGCCGTCTTCAGCCCGGCTTGCTTGAATCTAGTGGCAAAGTGAGCAAGGGACTCACGTCTGAGCATACCCTGCCACACTTATGGCGAACAAAAGCGGTACAAAAGGGGGTGGTAATGGACGGAGAATGTGAACCAATCAAACACTCACACCCAGTCAAAAGATCTGGGTTTAATCCATCACCGTTCTTTAGCCCACTCTGCCACCCCAGTTCAGACATGGCTATATGCAAATCAGTCTGACCCTGTGCCTCATGGGAACAGTTCAGCGGGCCTTTCCTTTGCCGAAACAAGCTTCCGGTCACCGTCTTCAGCCTGGCTAGCTTGACTCCAGTGGCAAGCCTGACATGAGACTGACACTGTCCCAGCTCCAGCTCTTCTGCCCCTTTCAGAGGTGTCAGGTTGCATGTCACTGACACTGCCCCAGCTCTACTGCCCTTTCAGAGGTGCCAGCCTGCATGTCACTGACACTGTCCCAGCTCTACTGCCCCTTTCAGAGGTGCCAGCCTGACATGGGACTGACACTGTTCCAGCTCTACTGCCCTTTCAGAGGTGCCAGCCTGACATGTCACTGACACTGTCCCAGCTCTACTGCCCTTTCAGAGGCGCCAGACTGACATGTGACTGACACTGTCCCAGCTCCAGCTCTTCTGCCCCTTCAGAGGCGCCAGACTGACATGTGACTGACACTGTCCCAGCTCTACTGCCCTTTCAGAGGCGCCAGCCTGACATGTCACTGACACTGTCCCACTCTACTGCCCTTTCAGAGGCGCCAGACTGACATGTCACTGACACTGTCCCACTCTACTGCCCTTTCAGAGGCGCCAGCCTGCATGTGACTGACTGTCCCAACTCTACTGCCCGTTCAGAGGCGCCAGACTGACATGTGACTGACACTGTCCCAGCTCCAGCTCTTCTGCCCCTTCAGAGGCGCCAGCCTGCATGTGACTGACTGTCCCAGCTCCACTGCCCTTTATGAGGCGCCAGCCTGACATGTGACTGACACTGCCCCAGCTCTACTGCCCTTTCAGAGGCGTCAGCTGACATGAGACTGACACTGTCCCAGCTCTACTGCCCTTTCAGAGGTGCCAGCCTCACATGTGACTGACACTGCCCCAGCTCTACTGCCCCCTCAGAGGTGCCAGCCTGACATGTCACTGACACTGCCCCAGCTCTTCTGCCCCTTGAGAGGCGCCAGCCTCACATGTGACTGACACTGCCTCAGCTCCACTGCCCTTTCAGAGGCGCCAGCCTGACATGAGACTGACACTGTCCCAGCTCCAGCTCTTCTGCCCCTTCAGAGGCGCCAGACTGACATGTGACTGACACTGTCCCAGCTCTACTGCCCTTTCAGAGGCGCCAGCCTGACATGTCACTGACACTGTCCCAGCTCTACTGCCCTTTCAGAGGCGCCAGACTGACATGTCACTGACACTGTCCCAGCTCTACTGCCCTTTCAGAGGCGCCAGCCTGACATGTCACTGACACTGTCCCAGCTCTACTGCCCTTTCAGAGGCGCCAGCCTGACATGTCACTGACACTGTCCCAGCTCTACTGCCCTTTCAGAGGCGCCAGACTGACATGTGACTGACACTGTCCCAGCTCCAGCTCTTCTGCCCCTTCAGAGGCGCCAGCCTGCATGTGACTGACACTGTCCTAGCTCTACTGCCCTTTCAGAGGCGCCAGCCTGACATGAGAATGACACTGTCCCAGGTCCACTGCCCTTTCAGAGGCGCCAGCCTGACATGTGACTGACACTGTCCTAGCCTAACTGCCCTTTCAGAGGCGCCAGCCTGACATGTAACTGACACTGTCCCAGCTCTACTGCCCTTTCAGAGGCACCAGCCTGACATGAGACTGACACTGCCCCAGCTCTACTGCCCTTTCAGAGGTGTCAGCCTGACATGTCGCTGACACTGTCCCAGCCTAACTGCCCTTTCAGAGGCGCCAGCCTGACATGTCACGGACACTGTCCCAGCTCTACTGCTTTTTCAGAGGCGCCAGACTGACATGTGACTGACACTGTCCCAGCTCTACTGACCTTTCAGAGGTGACAGCCTGACATTAAAATGACTGTCCCAGCTCTACTGCCCTTTCAGAGGCACCAGACTGACATATGACTGACTGTCCCAGCTCTACTGCCCTTTCAGAGGCGCCAGCCTGACATGAGAATGACACTGCCCCAGCTCTACTGCCCTTTCAGAGGTGCCAGCCTGACATGTGGCTGACACTGTCCCAGCTCTACTGCCCTTTCAGAGGCGCCAGCCTGACATGTGACTGACTGTCCCAGCTCTACTGCCCTTTCAAAGGTGCCAGCCTCACATGTGACTGACACTGCCCCAGCTCTACTGCCCCTTCAGAGGTGCCAGCCTGACATGTCACTGACACTGTCCCACTCTACTGCCCTTTCAGAGGCGCCAGACTGACATGTCACTGACACTGTCCCACTCTACTGCCCTTTCAGAGGCGCCAGCCTGCATGTGACTGACTGTCCCAACTCTACTGCCCGTTCAGAGGCGCCAGACTGACATGTGACTGACACTGTCCCAGCTCCAGCTCTTCTGCCCCTTCAGAGGCGCCAGCCTGCATGTGACTGACTGTCCCAGCTCCACTGCCCTTTATGAGGCGCCAGCCTGACATGTGACTGACACTGCCCCAGCTCTACTGCCCTTTCAGAGGCGTCAGCTGACATGAGACTGACACTGTCCCAGCTCTACTGCCCTTTCAGAGGTGCCAGCCTCACATGTGACTGACACTGCCCCAGCTCTACTGCCCCTTCAGAGGTGCCAGCCTGACATGTCACTGACACTGCCCCAGCTCTTCTGCCCCTTGAGAGGCGCCAGCCTCACATGTGACTGACACTGCCTCAGCTCCACTGCCCTTTCAGAGGCGCCAGCCTGACATGAGACTGACACTGTCCCAGCTCCAGCTCTTCTGCCCCTTCAGAGGCGCCAGACTGACATGTGACTGACACTGTCCCAGCTCTACTGCCCTTTCAGAGGCGCCAGACTGACATGTCACTGACACTGTCCCAGCTCTACTGCCCTTTCAGAGGCGCCAGCCTGACATGTCACTGACACTGTCCCAGCTCTACTGCCCTTTCAGAGGCGCCAGCCTGACATGTCACTGACACTGTCCCAGCTCTACTGCCCTTTCAGAGGCGCCAGACTGACATGTGACTGACACTGTCCCAGCTCCAGCTCTTCTGCCCCTTCAGAGGCGCCAGCCTGCATGTGACTGACACTGTCCTAGCTCTACTGCCCTTTCAGAGGCGCCAGCCTGACATGAGAATGACACTGTCCCAGGTCCACTGCCCTTTCAGAGGCGCCAGCCTGACATGTGACTGACACTGTCCTAGCCTAACTGCCCTTTCAGAGGCGCCAGCCTGACATGTAACTGACACTGTCCCAGCTCTACTGCCCTTTCAGAGGCACCAGCCTGACATGAGACTGACACTGCCCCAGCTCTACTGCCCTTTCAGAGGTGTCAGCCTGACATGTCGCTGACACTGTCCCAGCCTAACTGCCCTTTCAGAGGCGCCAGCCTGACATGTCACGGACACTGTCCCAGCTCTACTTCTTTTTCAGAGGCGCCAGACTGACATGTGACTGACACTGTCCCAGCTCTACTGACCTTTCAGAGGTGACAGCCTGACATTAAAATGACTGTCCCAGCTCTACTGCCCTTTCAGAGGCACCAGACTGACATATGACTGACTGTCCCAGCTCTACTGCCCTTTCAGAGGCGCCAGCCTGACATGAGAATGACACTGCCCCAGCTCTACTGCCCTTTCAGAGGTGCCAGCCTGACATGTGGCTGACACTGTCCCAGCTCTACTGCCCTTTCAGAGGCGCCAGCCTGACATGTGACTGACTGTCCCAGCTCTACTGCCCTTTCAAAGGTGCCAGCCTCACATGTGACTGACACTGCCCCAGCTCTACTGCCCCTTCAGAGGTGCCAGCCTGACATGTCACTGACACTGTCCCAGCTCTACTGCCCTTTCAGAGGTGCCAGCCTCACATGTGACTGACACTGCCCCAGCTCCACTGCCCTTTCAGAGGTGTACAACTGACATGAGACTGACACTGCCCCAGCTCCACTGCCCTTTCAGAGGCGCCAGACTGACATGTGACTGACACTGTCCCAGCTCTACTGCCCTTTCAGAGGCGCCAGCCTGACATGTCACTGACACTGTCCCAGCTCTACTGCCCTTTCAGAGGCGCCAGCCTGACATGTGACTGACACTGTCCTAGCCTAACTGCCCTTTCAGAGGCGCCAGCCTGACATGTAACTGACACTGTCCCAGCTCTACTGCCCTTTCAGAGGCACCAGCCTGACATGAGACTGACACTGCCCCAGCTCTACTGCCCTTTCAGAGGTGTCAGTCTGACATGTCGCTGACACTGTCCCAGCCTAACTGCCCTTTCAGAGGCGCCAGCCTGACATGTCACGGACACTGTCCCAGCTCTACTGCTTTTTCAGAGGCGCCAGCCTGACATGTGACTGACACTGTCCCAGCTCTACTGCCCTTTCAGAGGTGACAGCCTGACATTAAAATGACTGTCCCAGCTCTACTGCCCTTTCAGAGGCACCAGACTGACATATGACTGACTGCCCCAGCTCTACTGCCCTTTCAGAGGCGCCAGCCTGACATGAGAATGACACTGCCCCAGCTCCACTGCCCTTTCAGAGGTGCCAGCCTGACATGTGGCTGACTCTGTCCCAGCTCTACTGCCCTTTCAGAGGCGCCAGCCTGACATGTGACTGACTGTCCCAGCTCTACTGCCCTTTCAAAGGTGCCAGCCTCACATGTGACTGACACTGCCCCAGCTCTACTGCCCCTTCAGAGGTGCCAGCCTGACATGTCACTGACACTGTCCCAGCTCTACTGCCCTTTCAGAGGTGCCAGACTCACATGTGACTGACACTGCCCCAGCTCCACTGCCCTTTCAGAGGTGTACAACTGACATGAGACTGACACTGCCCCAGCTCCACTGCCCTTTCAGAGGCGCCAGACTGACATGTGACTGACACTGTCCCAGCTCTACTGCCCTTTCAGAGGCGCCAGCCTGACATGTCACTGACACTGTCCCAGCTCTACTGCCCTTTCAGAGGCGCCAGCCTGACATGTCACTGACACTGTCCCAGCTCCACTGCCCTTTCAGAGGCGCCAGACTGACATGTGACTGACACTGTCCCAGCTCTACTGCCCTTTCAGAGGCGCCAGCCTGACATGTCACTGACACTGTCCCAGCTCTACTGCCCCTTCAGAGGCGCCAGCCTGCATGTGACTGACTGTCCCAGCTCCACTGCCCTTTCAGAGGCGCCAGCCTGCATGTGACTGACTGTCCCAACTCTACTGCCCTTTCAGAGGCGCCAGACTGACATGTGACTGACACTGTCCCAGCTCCAGCTCTTCTGCCCCTTCAGAGGCGCCAGCCTGCATGTGACTGACTGTCCCAGCTCCACTGCCCTTTCAGAGGCGCCAGCCTGACATGTGGCTGAAACTGCCCCAGCTCTACTGCCCTTTCAAAAGGGGCCAGCCTGACATGTGGCTGACACTGTCCCAGCCTAACTGCCCTTTCAGAGGCGCCAGCCTGACATGTCACTGACACTGTCCCAGCTCTACTGCCCTTTCAGAGGCGCCAGACTGACATGTGACTGACACTGTCCCAGCTCTACTGCCCTTTTCAGTGGCGCCAGCCTGACATGTCACTGACACTATCCCAGCTCTACTGCCCTTTCAGAGGCGCCAGACTGACATGTCACTGACACTGTCCCAGCTCCAGCTCTTCTGCCCCTTCAGAGGCGCCAGCCTGCATGTGACTGTCTGTCCCAGCTCACTGCCCTTTCAGAGGCGCCAGCCTGCATGTGACTGACTGTCCCAGCTCTACTGCCCTTTCAGAGACGCCAGACTGACATGTGACTGACACTGTCCCAGCTCCAGCTCTTCTGCCCCTTCAGAGGCGCCAGCCTGCATGTGACTGACTGTCCCAGCTCCACTGCCCTTTCAGAGGCGCCAGCCTGCATGTGACTGACTGTCCCAGCTCCACTGCCCTTTCAGAGGCGCCAGCCTGCATGTGACTGACTGTCCCAGCTCTACTGCCCTTTCAGAGGCGCCAGCCTGACATGTGACTGACACTGTCCCAGCTCCACTGCCCTTTCAGAGGTGCCAGACTGACATGTGACTGACACTGTCGCAGCTCCACTGCCCTTTCAGAGGCACCAGCCTGACATGTGGCTGACACTGCCCCAGCTCTACTGCCCTTTCAAAAGGGGCCAGCCTGACTAGTGGCTGACACTGCCCCAGCTCTACTGCCCTTTCAAAAGGGGCCAGCCTAACTAGTGGCTGACACTGTCCCAGCTCTACTGCCCTTTCAGAGGCGCCAGCCTGACATGTCACTGACACTGTCCCAGCTCTACTGCCCTTTCAGAGGCGCCAGACTGACATGTGACTGACACTGTCCCAGCTCCAGCTCTTCTGCCCCTTCAGAGGCGCCAGCCTGCATGTGACTGACTGTCCCAGCTCCACTGCCCTTTCAAAAGGGGCCAGCCTGACTAGTGCCTGACACTGTCCCAGCCTAACTGCCCTTTCAGAGGCGCCAGCCTGACATGTAACTGACACTGTCCCAGCTCTACTGCCCTTTCAGAGGCACCAGCCTGACATGAGACTGACACTGCCCCAGCTCTACTGCCCTTTCAGAGGTGTCAGCCTGACATGTCGCTGACACTGTCCCAGCCTAACTGCCCTTTCAGAGGCGCCAACCTGACATGTCACGGACACTGTCCCAGCTCTACTGCCCTTTCAGAGGTGACAGCCTGACATTAAAATGACTTTCCCAGCTCTACTGCCCTTTCAGAGGCACCAGACTGACATATGACTGACTGCCCCAGCTCTACTGCCCTTTCAGAGGCGCCAGCCTGACATGAGAATGACACTGCCCCAGCTCTTCTGCCCCTTCAGAGGCGTCAGCTGACATGAGACTGACACTGTTCCAGCTCTACTGCCCTTTCGGAGGTGCCAGCCTGACATGTGGCTGACACTGTCCAGGCTCTACTGCCCTTTCAGAGGCGCCAGCCTGACATGTGACTGGCTGTCCCAGCTCTACTGCCCTTTCAAAGGTGCCAGCCTCACATGTGACCGACACTGCCCCAGCTCTACTGCCCCTTCAGAGGTGCCAGCCTGACATGTCACTGACACTGTCCCAGCTCTACTGCCCTTTCAGAGGTGCCAGCCTCACATGTGACTGACATTGCCCCAGCTCCACTGCCCTTTCAGAGGTGTACAACTGACATGAGACTGACACTGCCCCAGCTCCACTGCCCTTTCAGAGGCGCCAGACTGACATGTGACTGACACTGTCCCAGCTCTACTGCCCTTTCAGAGGCGCCAGCCTGACATGTCACTGACACTGTCCCAGCTCTACTGCCCTTTCAGAGGCGCCAGCCTGACATGAGAATGACACTGCCCCAGCTCTTCTGCCCCTTCAGAGGCGTCAGCTGACATGAGACTGACACTGTTCCAGCTCTACTGCCCTTTCAGAGGCGCCAGTCTGACATGTCACTGACACTGTCCCAGCTCTACTGCCCTTTCAGAGGCGCCAGACTGACATGTCACTGACACTGTCCCAGCTCTACTGCCCTTTCAGAGGCGCCAGACTGACATGTGACTGACACTGTCCCAGCTCCAGCTCTTCTGCCCCTTCAGAGGCGCCAGCCTGCATGTGACTGATTGTCCCAGCTCCACTGCCCTTTCAGAGGCGCCAGCCTGCATGTGACTGACTGTCCCAGCTCTACTGCCCTTTCAGAGGCGCCAGACTGACATGTGACTGACACTGTCCCAGCTCCAGCTCTTCTGTCTCTTCAGAGGCGCCAGCCTGCATGTGACTGACTGTCCCAGCTCCACTGCCCTTTCAGAGGCGCCAGCCTGCATGTGACTGACTGTCCCAGCTCCACTGCCCTTTCAGAGGCGCCAGCCTGACATGTGGCTGAAACTGCCCCAGCTCTACTGCCCTTTCAAAAGGGGCCAGCCTGACATGTGGCTGACACTGTCCCAGCCTAACTGCCCTTTCAGAGGTGCCAGCCTGACATGTCACTGACACTGTCCCAGCTCTACTGCCCTTTCAGAGGCGCCAGACTGACATGTGACTGACACTGTCCCAGCTCTACTGCCCTTTCAGTGGCGCCAGCCTGACATGTCACTGACACTGTCCCAGCTCTACTGCCCTTTCAGAGGCGCCAGCCTGACATGTCACTGACACTGTTCCAGCTCTACTGCCCTTTCAGAGGCGCCAGACTGACATGTGACTGACAGTGTCCCAGCTCCAGCTCTTCTGCCCCTTCAGAGGCGCCAGCCTGCATGTGACTGACTGTCCCAGCTCCACTGCCTTTTCAGAGGCACCAGCCTGCATGTGACTGACTGTCCCAGCTCTACTGCCCTTTCAGAGGCGCCAGCCTGACATGTGACTGACACTGTTCCAGCTCTTCTGCCCCTTCAGAGGCGCCAGCCTGCATGTGACTGACTGTCCCAGCTCCACTGCCCTTTCAGAGGCGCCAGCCTGACATGTGACTGACACTGTCCTAGCCTAACTGCCCTTTCAGAGGCGCCAGCCTGACATGTAACTGACACTGTCCCAGCTCTACTGCCCTTTCAGAGGCACCAGCCTGACATGAGACTGACACTGCCCCAGCTCTACTGCCCTTTCAGAGGTGTCAGTCTGACATGTCGCTGACACTGTCCCAGCCTAACTGCCCTTTCAGAGGCGCCAGCCTGACATGTCACGGACACTGTCCCAGCTCTACTGCTTTTTCAGAGGCGCCAGCCTGACATGTGACTGACACTGTCCCAGCTCTACTGCCCTTTCAGAGGTGACAGCCTGACATTAAAATGACTGTCCCAGCTCTACTGCCCTTTCAGAGGCACCAGACTGACATATGACTGACTGCCCCAGCTCTACTGCCCTTTCAGAGGCGCCAGCCTGACATGAGAATGACACTGCCCCAGCTCCACTGCCCTTTCAGAGGTGCCAGCCTGACATGTGGCTGACTCTGTCCCAGCTCTACTGCCCTTTCAGAGGCGCCAGCCTGACATGTGACTGACTGTCCCAGCTCTACTGCCCTTTCAAAGGTGCCAGCCTCACATGTGACTGACACTGCCCCAGCTCTACTGCCCCTTCAGAGGTGCCAGCCTGACATGTCACTGACACTGTCCCAGCTCTACTGCCCTTTCAGAGGTGCCAGACTCACATGTGACTGACACTGCCCCAGCTCCACTGCCCTTTCAGAGGTGTACAACTGACATGAGACTGACACTGCCCCAGCTCCACTGCCCTTTCAGAGGCGCCAGACTGACATGTGACTGACACTGTCCCAGCTCTACTGCCCTTTCAGAGGCGCCAGCCTGACATGTCACTGACACTGTCCCAGCTCTACTGCCCTTTCAGAGGCGCCAGCCTGACATGTCACTGACACTGTCCCAGCTCCACTGCCCTTTCAGAGGCGCCAGACTGACATGTGACTGACACTGTCCCAGCTCTACTGCCCTTTCAGAGGCGCCAGCCTGACATGTCACTGACACTGTCCCAGCTCTACTGCCCCTTCAGAGGCGCCAGCCTGCATGTGACTGACTGTCCCAGCTCCACTGCCCTTTCAGAGGCGCCAGCCTGCATGTGACTGACTGTCCCAACTCTACTGCCCTTTCAGAGGCGCCAGACTGACATGTGACTGACACTGTCCCAGCTCCAGCTCTTCTGCCCCTTCAGAGGCGCCAGCCTGCATGTGACTGACTGTCCCAGCTCCACTGCCCTTTCAGAGGCGCCAGCCTGACATGTGGCTGAAACTGCCCCAGCTCTACTGCCCTTTCAAAAGGGGCCAGCCTGACATGTGGCTGACACTGTCCCAGCCTAACTGCCCTTTCAGAGGCGCCAGCCTGACATGTCACTGACACTGTCCCAGCTCTACTGCCCTTTCAGAGGCGCCAGACTGACATGTGACTGACACTGTCCCAGCTCTACTGCCCTTTTCAGTGGCGCCAGCCTGACATGTCACTGACACTGTCCCAGCTCTACTGCCCTTTCAGAGGCGCCAGACTGACATGTGACTGACACTGTCCCAGCTCCAGCTCTTCTGCCCCTTCCGAGGCGCCAGCCTGCATGTGACTGACTGTCCCAGCTCCACTGCCCTTTCAAAAGGGGCCAGCCTGACTAGTGCCTGACACTGTCCCAGCCTAACTGCCCTTTCAGAGGCGCCAGCCTGACATGTAACTGACACTGTCCCAGCTCTACTGCCCTTTCAGAGGCACCAGCCTGACATGAGACTGACACTGCCCCAGCTCTACTGCCCTTTCAGAGGTGTCAGCCTGACATGTCGCTGACACTGTCCCAGCCTAACTGCCCTTTCAGAGGCGCCAACCTGACATGTCACGGACACTGTCCCAGCTCTACTGCCCTTTCAGAGGTGACAGCCTGACATTAAAATGACTTTCCCAGCTCTACTGCCCTTTCAGAGGCACCAGACTGACATATGACTGACTGCCCCAGCTCTACTGCCCTTTCAGAGGCGCCAGCCTGACATGAGAATGACACTGCCCCAGCTCTTCTGCCCCTTCAGAGGCGTCAGCTGACATGAGACTGACACTGTTCCAGCTCTACTGCCCTTTCGGAGGTGCCAGCCTGACATGTGGCTGACACTGTCCAGGCTCTACTGCCCTTTCAGAGGCGCCAGCCTGACATGTGACTGGCTGTCCCAGCTCTACTGCCCTTTCAAAGGTGCCAGCCTCACATGTGACCGACACTGCCCCAGCTCTACTGCCCCTTCAGAGGTGCCAGCCTGACATGTCACTGACACTGTCCCAGCTCTACTGCCCTTTCAGAGGTGCCAGCCTCACATGTGACTGACATTGCCCCAGCTCCACTGCCCTTTCAGAGGTGTACAACTGACATGAGACTGACACTGCCCCAGCTCCACTGCCCTTTCAGAGGCGCCAGACTGACATGTGACTGACACTGTCCCAGCTCTACTGCCCTTTCAGAGGCGCCAGCCTGACATGTCACTGACACTGTCCCAGCTCTACTGCCCTTTCAGAGGCGCCAGCCTGACATGAGAATGACACTGCCCCAGCTCTTCTGCCCCTTCAGAGGCGTCAGCTGACATGAGACTGACACTGTTCCAGCTCTACTGCCCTTTCAGAGGCGCCAGTCTGACATGTCACTGACACTGTCCCAGCTCTACTGCCCTTTCAGAGGCGCCAGACTGACATGTGACTGACACTGTCCCAGCTCTACTGCCCTTTCAGAGGCGCCAGCCTGACATGTCACTGACACTGTCCCAGCTCTACTGCCCTTTCAGAGGCGCCAGACTGACATGTGACTGACACTGTCCCAGCTCCAGCTCTTCTGCCCCTTCAGAGGCGCCAGCCTGCATGTGACTGATTGTCCCAGCTCCACTGCCCTTTCAGAGGCGCCAGCCTGCATGTGACTGACTGTCCCAGCTCTACTGCCCTTTCAGAGGCGCCAGACTGACATGTGACTGACACTGTCCCAGCTCCAGCTCTTCTGTCTCTTCAGAGGCGCCAGCCTGCATGTGACTGACTGTCCCAGCTCCACTGCCCTTTCAGAGGCGCCAGCCTGCATGTGACTGACTGTCCCAGCTCCACTGCCCTTTCAGAGGCGCCAGCCTGACATGTGGCTGAAACTGCCCCAGCTCTACTGCCCTTTCAAAAGGGGCCAGCCTGACATGTGGCTGACACTGTCCCAGCCTAACTGCCCTTTCAGAGGTGCCAGCCTGACATGTCACTGACACTGTCCCAGCTCTACTGCCCTTTCAGAGGCGCCAGACTGACATGTGACTGACACTGTCCCAGCTCTACTGCCCTTTCGGTGGCGCCAGCCTGACATGTCACTGACACTGTCCCAGCTCTACTGCCCTTTCAGAGGCGCCAGCCTGACATGTCACTGACACTGTTCCAGCTCTACTGCCCTTTCAGAGGCGCCAGACTGACATGTGACTGACAGTGTCCCAGCTCCAGCTCTTCTGCCCCTTCAGAGGCGCCAGCCTGCATGTGACTGACTGTCCCAGCTCCACTGCCTTTTCAGAGGCACCAGCCTGCATGTGACTGACTGTCCCAGCTCTACTGCCCTTTCAGAGGCGCCAGCCTGACATGTGACTGACACTGTTCCAGCTCTTCTGCCCCTTCAGAGGCGCCAGCCTGCATGTGACTGACTGTCCCAGCTCCACTGCCCTTTCAGAGGCGCCAGCCTGACATGTGACTGACACTGTCCTAGCCTAACTGCCCTTTCAGAGGCGCCAGCCTGACATGTAACTGACACTGTCCCAGCTCTACTGCCCTTTCAGAGGCACCAGCCTGACATGAGACTGACACTGCCCCAGCTCTACTGCCCTTTCAGAGGTGTCAGTCTGACATGTCGCTGACACTGTCCCAGCCTAACTGCCCTTTCAGAGGCGCCAGCCTGACATGTCACGGACACTGTCCCAGCTCTACTGCTTTTTCAGAGGCGCCAGCCTGACATGTGACTGACACTGTCCCAGCTCTACTGCCCTTTCAGAGGTGACAGCCTGACATTAAAATGACTGTCCCAGCTCTACTGCCCTTTCAGAGGCACCAGACTGACATATGACTGACTGCCCCAGCTCTACTGCCCTTTCAGAGGCGCCAGCCTGACATGAGAATGACACTGCCCCAGCTCCACTGCCCTTTCAGAGGTGCCAGCCTGACATGTGGCTGACTCTGTCCCAGCTCTACTGCCCTTTCAGAGGCGCCAGCCTGACATGTGACTGACTGTCCCAGCTCTACTGCCCTTTCAAAGGTGCCAGCCTCACATGTGACTGACACTGCCCCAGCTCTACTGCCCCTTCAGAGGTGCCAGCCTGACATGTCACTGACACTGTCCCAGCTCTACTGCCCTTTCAGAGGTGCCAGACTCACATGTGACTGACACTGCCCCAGCTCCACTGCCCTTTCAGAGGTGTACAACTGACATGAGACTGACACTGCCCCAGCTCCACTGCCCTTTCAGAGGCGCCAGACTGACATGTGACTGACACTGTCCCAGCTCTACTGCCCTTTCAGAGGCGCCAGCCTGACATGTCACTGACACTGTCCCAGCTCTACTGCCCTTTCAGAGGCGCCAGCCTGACATGTCACTGACACTGTCCCAGCTCCACTGCCCTTTCAGAGGCGCCAGACTGACATGTGACTGACACTGTCCCAGCTCTACTGCCCTTTCAGAGGCGCCAGCCTGACATGTCACTGACACTGTCCCAGCTCTACTGCCCCTTCAGAGGCGCCAGCCTGCATGTGACTGACTGTCCCAGCTCCACTGCCCTTTCAGAGGCGCCAGCCTGCATGTGACTGACTGTCCCAACTCTACTGCCCTTTCAGAGGCGCCAGACTGACATGTGACTGACACTGTCCCAGCTCCAGCTCTTCTGCCCCTTCAGAGGCGCCAGCCTGCATGTGACTGACTGTCCCAGCTCCACTGCCCTTTCAGAGGCGCCAGCCTGACATGTGGCTGAAACTGCCCCAGCTCTACTGCCCTTTCAAAAGGGGCCAGCCTGACATGTGGCTGACACTGTCCCAGCCTAACTGCCCTTTCAGAGGCGCCAGCCTGACATGTCACTGACACTGTCCCAGCTCTACTGCCCTTTCAGAGGCGCCAGACTGACATGTGACTGACACTGTCCCAGCTCTACTGCCCTTTTCAGTGGCGCCAGCCTGACATGTCACTGACACTATCCCAGCTCTACTGCCCTTTCAGAGGCGCCAGACTGACATGTCACTGACACTGTCCCAGCTCCAGCTCTTCTGCCCCTTCAGAGGCGCCAGCCTGCATGTGACTGTCTGTCCCAGCTCACTGCCCTTTCAGAGGCGCCAGCCTGCATGTGACTGACTGTCCCAGCTCTACTGCCCTTTCAGAGACGCCAGACTGACATGTGACTGACACTGTCCCAGCTCCAGCTCTTCTGCCCCTTCAGAGGCGCCAGCCTGCATGTGACTGACTGTCCCAGCTCCACTGCCCTTTCAGAGGCGCCAGCCTGCATGTGACTGACTGTCCCAGCTCCACTGCCCTTTCAGAGGCGCCAGCCTGCATGTGACTGACTGTCCCAGCTCTACTGCCCTTTCAGAGGCGCCAGCCTGACATGTGACTGACACTGTCCCAGCTCCACTGCCCTTTCAGAGGTGCCAGACTGACATGTGACTGACACTGTCGCAGCTCCACTGCCCTTTCAGAGGCACCAGCCTGACATGTGGCTGACACTGCCCCAGCTCTACTGCCCTTTCAAAAGGGGCCAGCCTGACTAGTGGCTGACACTGCCCCAGCTCTACTGCCCTTTCAAAAGGGGCCAGCCTGACTAGTGGCTGACACTGTCCCAGCTCTACTGCCCTTTCAGAGGCGCCAGCCTGACATGTCACTGACACTGTCCCAGCTCTACTGCCCTTTCAGAGGCGCCAGACTGACATGTGACTGACACTGTCCCAGCTCCAGCTCTTCTGCCCCTTCAGAGGCGCCAGCCTGCATGTGACTGACTGTCCCAGCTCCACTGCCCTTTCAAAAGGGGCCAGCCTGACTAGTGCCTGACACTGTCCCAGCCTAACTGCCCTTTCAGAGGCGCCAGCCTGACATGTAACTGACACTGTCCCAGCTCTACTGCCCTTTCAGAGGCACCAGCCTGACATGAGACTGACACTGCCCCAGCTCTACTGCCCTTTCAGAGGTGTCAGCCTGACATGTCGCTGACACTGTCCCAGCCTAACTGCCCTTTCAGAGGCGCCAACCTGACATGTCACGGACACTGTCCCAGCTCTACTGCCCTTTCAGAGGTGACAGCCTGACATTAAAATGACTTTCCCAGCTCTACTGCCCTTTCAGAGGCACCAGACTGACATATGACTGACTGCCCCAGCTCTACTGCCCTTTCAGAGGCGCCAGCCTGACATGAGAATGACACTGCCCCAGCTCTTCTGCCCCTTCAGAGGCGTCAGCTGACATGAGACTGACACTGTTCCAGCTCTTCTGCCCCTTCAGAGGCGCCAGCCTGCATGTGACTGACTGTCCCAGCTCCACTGCCCTTTCAGAGGCGCCAGCCTGACATGTGACTGACACTGTCCTAGCCTAACTGCCCTTTCAGAGGCGCCAGCCTGACATGTAACTGACACTGTCCCAGCTCTACTGCCCTTTCAGAGGCACCAGCCTGACATGAGACTGACACTGCCCCAGCTCTACTGCCCTTTCAGAGGTGTCAGTCTGACATGTCGCTGACACTGTCCCAGCCTAACTGCCCTTTCAGAGGCGCCAGCCTGACATGTCACGGACACTGTCCCAGCTCTACTGCTTTTTCAGAGGCGCCAGCCTGACATGTGACTGACACTGTCCCAGCTCTACTGCCCTTTCAGAGGTGACAGCCTGACATTAAAATGACTGTCCCAGCTCTACTGCCCTTTCAGAGGCACCAGACTGACATATGACTGACTGCCCCAGCTCTACTGCCCTTTCAGAGGCGCCAGCCTGACATGAGAATGACACTGCCCCACCTCCACTGCCCTTTCAGAGGTGCCAGCCTGACATGTGGCTGACTCTGTCCCAGCTCTACTGCCCTTTCAGAGGCGCCAGCCTGACATGTGACTGACTGTCCCAGCTCTACTGCCCTTTCAAAGGTGCCAGCCTCACATGTGACTGACACTGCCCCAGCTCTACTGCCCCTTCAGAGGTGCCAGCCTGACATGTCACTGACACTGTCCCAGCTCTACTGCCCTTTCAGAGGTGCCAGACTCACATGTGACTGACACTGCCCCAGCTCCACTGCCCTTTCAGAGGTGTACAACTGACATGAGACTGACACTGCCCCAGCTCCACTGCCCTTTCAGAGGCGCCAGACTGACATGTGACTGACACTGTCCCAGCTCTACTGCCCTTTCAGAGGCGCCAGCCTGACATGTCACTGACACTGTCCCAGCTCTACTGCCCTTTCAGAGGCGCCAGCCTGACATGTCACTGACACTGTCCCAGCTCCACTGCCCTTTCAGAGGCGCCAGACTGACATGTGACTGACACTGTCCCAGCTCTACTGCCCTTTCAGAGGCGCCAGCCTGACATGTCACTGACACTGTCCCAGCTCTACTGCCCCTTCAGAGGCGCCAGCCTGCATGTGACTGACTGTCCCAGCTCCACTGCCCTTTCAGAGGCGCCAGCCTGCATGTGACTGACTGTCCCAACTCTACTGCCCTTTCAGAGGCGCCAGACTGACATGTGACTGACACTGTCCCAGCTCCAGCTCTTCTGCCCCTTCAGAGGCGCCAGCCTGCATGTGACTGACTGTCCCAGCTCCACTGCCCTTTCAGAGGCGCCAGCCTGACATGTGGCTGAAACTGCCCCAGCTCTACTGCCCTTTCAAAAGGGGCCAGCCTGACATGTGGCTGACACTGTCCCAGCCTAACTGCCCTTTCAGAGGCGCCAGCCTGACATGTCACTGACACTGTCCCAGCTCTACTGCCCTTTCAGAGGCGCCAGACTGACATGTGACTGACACTGTCCCAGCTCTACTGCCCTTTTCAGTGGCGCCAGCCTGACATGTCACTGACACTATCCCAGCTCTACTGCCCTTTCAGAGGCGCCAGACTGACATGTCACTGACACTGTCCCAGCTCCAGCTCTTCTGCCCCTTCAGAGGCGCCAGCCTGCATGTGACTGTCTGTCCCAGCTCACTGCCCTTTCAGAGGCGCCAGCCTGCATGTGACTGACTGTCCCAGCTCTACTGCCCTTTCAGAGACGCCAGACTGACATGTGACTGACACTGTCCCAGCTCCAGCTCTTCTGCCCCTTCAGAGGCGCCAGCCTGCATGTGACTGACTGTCCCAGCTCCACTGCCCTTTCAGAGGCGCCAGCCTGCATGTGACTGACTGTCCCAGCTCCACTGCCCTTTCAGAGGCGCCAGCCTGCATGTGACTGACTGTCCCAGCTCTACTGCCCTTTCAGAGGCGCCAGCCTGACATGTGACTGACACTGTCCCAGCTCCACTGCCCTTTCAGAGGTGCCAGACTGACATGTGACTGACACTGTCGCAGCTCCACTGCCCTTTCATTGGCACCAGCCTGACATGTGGCTGACACTGCCCCAGCTCTACTGCCCTTTCAAAAGGGGCCAGCCTGACTAGTGGCTGACACTGCCCCAGCTCTACTGCCCTTTCAAAAGGGGCCAGCCTGACTAGTGGCTGACACTGTCCCAGCTCTACTGCCCTTTCAGAGGCGCCAGCCTGACATGTCACTGACACTGTCCCAGCTCTACTGCCCTTTCAGAGGCG
This sequence comes from Lissotriton helveticus, assembly GCF_964261635.1. NCBI lineage: Eukaryota > Metazoa > Chordata > Amphibia > Caudata > Salamandridae > Lissotriton > Lissotriton helveticus. The sequence goes on along the minus strand of NC_136065.1, from coordinate 2,123,109,240 downwards.
CCAGACTGACATGTGACTGACACTGTCCCAGCTCCAGCTCTTCTGCCCCTTCAGAGGCGCCAGCCTGCATGTGACTGACTGTCCCAGCTCCACTGCCCTTTCAAAAGGGGCCAGCCTGACTAGTGCCTGACACTGTCCCAGCCTAACTGCCCTTTCAGAGGCGCCAGCCTGACATGTAACTGACACTGTCCCAGCTCTACTGCCCTTTCAGAGGCACCAGTCTGACATGAGACTGACACTGCCCCAGCTCTACTGCCCTTTCAGAGGTGTCAGCCTGACATGTCGCTGACACTGTCCCAGCTCTACTGCCCTTTCAGAGGCACCAGTCTGACATGAGACTGACACTGCCCCAGCTCTACTGCCCTTTCAGAGGTGTCAGCCTGACATGTCACTGACACTGTCCCAGCTCTACTGCCCTTTCAGAGGCGCCAGACTGACATGTGACTGACACTGTCCCAGCTCTACTGCCCTTTCAGTGGCGCCAGCCTGACATGTCACTGACACTGTCCCAGCTCTACTGCCCTTTCAGAGGCGCCAGCCTGACATGTCACTGACACTGTTCCAGCTCTACTGCCCTTTCAGAGGCGCCAGACTGACATGTGACTGACAGTGTCCCAGCTCCAGCTCTTCTGCCCCTTCAGAGGCGCCAGCCTGCATGTGACTGACTGTCCCAGCTCCACTGCCTTTTCAGAGGCACCAGCCTGCATGTGACTGACTGTCCCAGCTCTACTGCCCTTTCAGAGGCGCCAGCCTGACATGTGACTGACACTGTTCCAGCTCTTCTGCCCCTTCAGAGGCGCCAGCCTGCATGTGACTGACTGTCCCAGCTCCACTGCCCTTTCAAAAGGCGCCAGCCTGACTAGTGCCTGACACTGTCCCAGCCTAACTGCACTTTCAGAGGCGCCAGCCTGACATGTAACTGACACTGTCCCAGCTCTACTGCCCTTTCAGAGGTGTCAGCCTGACATGTCGCTGACACTGTCCCAGCCTAACTGCCCTTTCAGAGGCGCCAACCTGACATGTCACGGACACTGTCCCAGCTCTACTGCCCTTTCAGAGGTGACAGCCTGACATTAAAATGACTGTCCCAGCTCTACTGCCCTTTCAGAGGCACCAGACTGACATATGACTGACTGCCCCAGCTCTACTGCCCTTTCAGAGGCGCCAGCCTGACATGAGAATGACACTGCCCCAGCTCTTCTGCCCCTTCAGAGGCGTCAGCTGACATGAGACTGACACTGTTCCAGCTCTACTGCCCTTTCGGAGGTGCCAGCCTGACATGTGGCTGACACTGTCCCAGCTCTACTGCCCTTTCAGAGGCGCCAGCCTGACATGTGACTGGCTGTCCCAGCTCTACTGCCCTTTCAAAGGTGCCAGCCTCACATGTGACTGACACTGCCCCAGCTCTACTGCCCCTTCAGAGGTGCCAGCCTGACATGTCACTGACACTGTCCCAGCTCTACTGCCCTTTCAGAGGTGCCAGCCTCACATGTGACTGACATTGCCCCAGCTCCACTGCCCTTTCAGAGGTGTACAACTGACATGAGACTGACACTGCCCCAGCTCCACTGCCCTTTCAGAGGCGCCAGGCTGACATGTGACTGACACTGTCCCAGCTCTACTGCCCTTTCAGAGGCGCCAGCCTGACATGTCACTGACACTGTCCCAGCTCTACTGCCCTTTCAGAGGCGCCAGCCTGACATGAGAATGACACTGCCCCAGCTCTTCTGCCCCTTCAGAGGCGTCAGCTGACATGAGACTGACACTGTTCCAGCTCTACTGCCCTTTCAGAGACGCCAGTCTGACATGTCACTGACACTGTCCCAGCTCTACTGCCCTTTCAGAGGCGCCAGACTGACATGTGACTGACACTGTCCCAGCTCTACTGCCCTTTCAGAGGCGCCAGCCTGACATGTCACTGACACTGTCCCAGCTCTACTGCCCTTCAGAGGCGCCAGACTGACATGTGACTGACACTGTCCCAGCTCCAGCTCTTCTGCCCCTTCAGAGGCGCCAGCCTGCATGTGACTGATTGTCCCAGCTCCACTGCCCTTTCAGAGGCGCCAGCCTGCATGTGACTGACTGTCCCAGCTCTACTGCCCTTTCAGAGGCGCCAGACTGACATGTGACTGACACTGTCCCAGCTCCAGCTCTTCTGTCTCTTCAGAGGCGCCAGCCTGCATGTGACTGACTGTCCCAGCTCCACTGCCCTTTCAGAGGCGCCAGCCTGCATGTGACTGACTGTCCCAGCTCCACTGCCCTTTCAGAGGCGCCAGCCTGACATGTGGCTGAAACTGCCCCAGCTCTACTGCCCTTTCAAAAGGGGCCAGCCTGACATGTGGCTGACACTGTCCCAGCCTAACTGCCCTTTCAGAGGCGCCAGCCTGACATGTCACTGACACTGTCCCAGCTCTACTGCCCTTTCAGAGGCGCCAGACTGACATGTGACTGACACTGTCCCAGCTCTACTGCCCTTTCAGTGGCGCCAGCCTGACATGTCACTGACACTGTCCCAGCTCTACTGCCCTTTCAGAGGCGCCAGCCTGACATGTCACTGACACTGTTCCAGCTCTACTGCCCTTTCAGAGGCGCCAGACTGACATGTGACTGACACTGTCCCAGCTCCAGCTCTTCTGCCCCTTCAGAGGCGCCAGCCTGCATGTGACTGACTGTCCCAGCTCCACTGCCTTTTCAGAGGTACCAGCCTGCATGTGACTGACTGTCCCAGCTCTACTGCCCTTTCAGAGACGCCAGCCTGACATGTGACTGACACTGTCCCAGCTCTACTGCCCTTTCAGAGGCGCCAGCCTGACATGAGAATGACACTGCCCCAGCTCTTCTGCCCCTTCAGAGGCGTCAGCTGACATGAGACTGACACTGTTCCAGCTCTACTGCCCTTTCAGAGGCGCCAGTCTGACATGTCACTGACACTGTCCCAGCTCTACTGCCCTTTCAGAGGCGCCAGACTGACATGTGACTGACACTGTCCCAGCTCTACTGCCCTTTCAGAGGCGCCAGCCTGACATGTCACTGACACTGTCCCAGCTCTACTGCCCTTTCAGAGGCGCCAGACTGACATGTGACTGACACTGTCCCAGCTCCAGCTCTTCTGCCCCTTCAGAGGCGCCAGCCTGCATGTGACTGATTGTCCCAGCTCCACTGCCCTTTCAGAGGCGCCAGCCTGCATGTGACTGACTGTCCCAGCTCTACTGCCCTTTCAGAGGCGCCAGACTGACATGTGAATGACACTGTCCCAGCTCCAGCTCTTCTGCCCCTTCAGAGGCGCCAGCCTGCATGTGACTGACTGTCCCAGCTCCACTGCCCTTTCAGAGGCGCCAGCCTGCATGTGACTGACTGTCCCAGCTCCACTGCCCTTTCAGAGGCGCCAGCCTGACATGTGGCTGAAACTGCCCCAGCTCTACTGCCCTTTCAAAAGGGGCCAGCCTGACATGTGGCTGACACTGTCCCAGCCTAACTGCCCTTTCAGAGGCGCCAGCCTGACATGTCACTGACACTGTCCCAGCTCTACTGCCCTTTCAGAGGCGCCAGACTGACATGTGACTGACACTGTCCCAGCTCTACTGCCCTTTCAGTGGCGCCAGCCTGACATGTCACTGACACTGTCCCAGCTCTACTGCCCTTTCAGAGGCGCCAGCCTGACATGTCACTGACACTGTTCCAGCTCTACTGCCCTTTCAGAGGCGCCAGACTGACATGTGACTGACACTGTCCCAGCTCCAGCTCTTCTGCCCTTTTAGAGGCGCCAGCCTGCATGTGACTGACTGTCCCAGCTCTACTGCCCTTTCAGAGGCGCCAGCCTGACATGTGACTGACACTGTCCCAGCTCTACTGCCCTTTCAGAGGTGCCAGAGGTGACATGTGACTGACACTGTCCCAGCTCCAGCTCTTCTGCCCCTTCAGAGGCACCAGCCTGACATGTGGCTGACACTGCCCCAGCTCTACTGCCCTTTCAGAGGTGCCAGAGGTGACATGTGACTGACACTGTCCCAGCTCCAGCTCTTCTGCCCCTTCAGAGGCACCAGCCTGACATGTGGCTGACACTGCCCCAGCTCTACTGCCCTTTCAAAAGGGGCCAGCCTGACTAGTGGCTGACACTGCCCCAGCTCTACTGCCCTTTCAAAAGGGGCCAGCCTGACTAGTGGCTGACACTGTCCCAGCTCTACTGCCTTTTCAGAGGCGCCAGCCTGACATGTCACTGACACTGCCCCAGCTCTACTGCCTTTTCAGAGGCGCCAGCCTGACATGTGACTGACACTGTCCCAGCTCTACTGCCTTTTCAGAGGCGCCAGCCTGACATGTCACTGACACTGCCCCAGCTCTACTGCCTTTTCAAAAGGGGCCAGCCTGACTAGTGGCTGACACTGCCCCAGCTCTACTGCCCTTTCAAAAGGGGCCAGCCTGACTAGTGGCTGACACTGTCCCAGCTCTACTGCCTTTTCAGAGGCGCCAGCCTGACATGTCACTGACACTGCCCCAGCTCTACTGCCTTTTCAGAGGCGCCAGCCTGACATGTGACTGACACTGTCCCAGCTCTACTGCCTTTTCAGAGGCGCCAGCCTGACATGTCACTGACACTGCCCCAGCTCTACTGCCTTTTCAGAGGCGCCAGCCTGACATGTCACTGACACTGCCCCAGCTCTACTGCCCTTTCAGAGGCGCCAGCCTGACATGTGACTGAGTCCGCCCCAGTCCCACCAGCCTGACCTGCACCTCTTTCCCACATCCTTAGTGACTTTCCTGAGGCCCCCCAGAGTCCAGTGAGAGAGAGGCATAGGGCCGCGGGCCCCCCAGAGCGCCCAGCCGCTTGGTGGCCCCCTCCCTCCCTTCCCCCCGCCCCCCCCCCCCCCCCCCCACGGCTCCGGCTGACTGCGCTCATGTAAATATTGATTCCCTGTTTACTGCTCTGGCTAGGATGTTATTGTTAATTGAGAGACGCCGGGGGCTCCGTCTGGGACCGGGACTGGGAGAGTCTGCTGGGGGAGGGGGGGGGGCGAGTCTGGGCCTCATCCGCTCCCCCCGGGCCCGGACATGCAATACTGTCTGTGCGGGCTCCTGGCCGACCCCTGCACTCACTGGGAAAGATAACTATTTGACAATTCGGAAACTGACCCGTCGACTCCCCCCTCTCACCCCCCCCCCGCTGAGAATGAAAGGCCCCCCCACCCTGAGTGCTGCTGGACACGGAACCCCATCACCTTCACCGTTGGGACCACCACCCCCCACCCCATCTCCATCACCCCTCATCTGTGCCCCCCTGAGAGTTGAGATACCATCCTAAGCGTGTGACCCCCACCCTGAGCATGTGACCCCCACCCTGGCATTCACAACTCCAGCCCCCACCTCAGCGGTCAGACCCTGAGCACTGCGACCCCCACCCACACCATGGGAAATGAAGTAAAACAAATATTTTAAAAAAAGTTATCTGGCTGAGTATTCACACAAACCCTTTTTTAGGTTTCGCCCTGGCCATTGCAACTACGTAGCAGTTGCTCCACACAGGGCGAAATCTTATGTCTTACATATGGGGCTTTGGTCCCGCCTCTGTCTCCCATTGGCTAGCTCCATAAATGGAGGCTAGCCATTGGAAGACATCAGCGTCAATCACTTTCTCCCGGTCAGAACGCGAATCGTGGGCGTTTCTGACTCTTTTTTTAAGTCCCGCCCCTTGATGCCGTGTGTCCCAGGCCGCGCTGTGATTGGCTGCCGGCCCGGGACACCCCCGTGACGTCATTCCCCGGGCCGCGCTGTGATTGGCTGCCGGCCCGGGACCTGACTTGTTTTGTTTATGCAAGTCAGCTAAACTTTGCCAGTATTTACTATAACACAAAAAAACAGATTGCTTTATTTTAACTCAACTGCACTTCTTCATGTGAGATAAGTGGGGACTGTAATTAAAAAGAATAAATGCAAAAAGCACGGCAGAGATTGCCGCCATTAATTCCAAATACTGCTTATTTTAAGCCTATTTTAATCATTTGGGTGCACTTCTAAATATATTTAATTGGAGTGGAAAATCATTTAAATTTCAGGCCATTTGCCGTTACCAATTCATTCGGCAGCCTTTCCTTCCAAATTACCCAACTTCCAAATAGCGGCTCGTCTGGAGAGGGCTCTGTTTCCGCCTGGGAGAGGATGCAGAATTAATCACGCACAACGACAACGACAGACAAAGCTGCCCGAGTGACGCCGCGTCAAGTGAAGAACGCAGGGCACTTTGCTATAAATTCCCGCAATAGGATTAATGCACAGAGCAGGCTGACGGAGGAAAGATGCGCTCATATTTACCGACTGCAGCCACAACTGAAATGAAAATTAACATGCAATCACCGGCTTCCTCTCAGCCGTCCATTCATTAGGATAACTAGGTGACATTTTTCACATCTTAATTGGTGTTTTGCTGATTTTATCAGAATTTCTGCTGATCAAAGCGAATCGCCTATTTATTTATTTTTTCCAATGAAGCTAACAGTTCCGTGCAAGTTTAATGGACTGTAATGCATTTTAAACACCCTCCCCAATCAGATTACTGCCTAATAGCTGGCGTATTTATTTATTTCATATTCCATCTCTAATAATGAATTTCTCAAGTGGAAGCAGGTAGCAGCTAATATCAGGATATAATTTCGCTTTACAGGTCCACATGAAAGAAGGGATGCTCGAAATGTTCCAGCGATGAAATTCAGCACATTTTCCCCTGGTAGTTTAGGCCAATACTGGCTGTGTTGTTTTATACGGGGCCTCACTTTAAGTAACTCAGAGACACATTTACACACCACTGACTTACATTTAATTGGCTTCTTTTATATTATTTATACATCTATAATTCATTTTGGGTTTTACAGTATTATTCGCACACGTTCTCATACAGTGCTTTTCCATACAATGTTTACATAACCAATGAATTCAGGCAACGGTGAACATAATATTCTATTAAGTGGAACAATGAGGGATGAGGCCCCCTTGCTGGTGCTAATTCACACCCTATAGGAACCTGAATGGAAAAGAGGGGGACCCCGCTCAACTTTTGTGGCATCTGCTGGATAAAAATGACTGCACCAGAATTTCTAAGCCTGGATTTGTTGGCATTGTTTGTCAGTGCAATTTCGCCTACTCAACATTTCTGCCAGTGATAAGGAGCTTCTTCTTACAATTTTGCCCCCCAAGATGGTGATAATTAATGTTATTGATTTTATTTACTACACCCTATGTTATAACTACTTATTTGTTGAGGTGGGCGAGCCACTGAACATTTTTGAGCCAGATGCCTGTCTGTGGCTCAGCCTGAGGTTCTCTTGGATCCTTGAGCGCAAATTTAGTCGAGTCCTCAAGTGGTATCTGCTTGCCACCCACGAGCTAACCTCATGCACCAAGAATTAAACACAGGAAAGTAGTCTCTGATGTAAAATGGGCCAGAGTCAGAGGGCACGTAGCACACTTAGTATGTCGTGTGTCTGGGGATGTGTGCCTGCCTATGTGTGTGTGTGCCTGTATATGTGTGGTATCTGTGTGTGTGTGTGTGTGTGTGTGTGCGTGCGTAACTGGGCCTGTATGTGTATGCCTGGGTGTGTGTGCGCATCTGTGTATGTGTGCGTGCCTGGGCGTGTGTGTGTATCTGTGTGTGCATGCCTGTGTATGTTTGCCTGTGTATGTGAAAGCATCTGTGTGTGTGTGTTTGCCTGTGTATGTCAAAGCATGTGTGAGTGTGTGTGTGCGTGCCTCTGTGTGTGTGTGTGCGTACGTGTCCAGGGCAATGCAATCCTGCACTACTGTCAAGATTAACATAAAAATGAATGTTATGTGTTTGTATCACATTTGCCGTTGTCAGAATAAAAAGAATGCTGATGTGGCCAGTCCTCGACATGGAGTTCCAATTAGCTGTTTCCCTCCAGCCTGAAGTGTGTTTTAGGTCAGGTGGAGCTCAGTGTCGTGGTTCAGGCGAGGGGCGAGCCGAGGTCTGGCATTTTGTTATTTAGAAGCATGTTCCCACTGGTCAGAAATGTGAGCACACACGTGTTTTGAGTTAACTCTTGTTCCCACCCTCTTAGACAGATACACACGCCCAGGCGTCCTTAGGACAGCAGCGTTTAATATGTGCGGTGTTATCGAGGAGTCTTACATGCTCATGTAAAATGAGCAAAGCAGGGTGCAGTATTGTTGGCGTGCATAGAGAGCGGAGAACAAATAGAAGAACTTTCATTTAGAAGTTTTAGGTAATTCACAGAAATATTGTCTGCCTAAACACAAAATCCCCCGAGTTGGAGGCTGTGATCTGTTTTCAATGACCTCTCGTGGGGAAACGAGAGAGGGGCGAGAGAGAGAGAGATCGGTGTCTGTCTCAGAGTGTCTCTTGCCTCTTCCTTACTGGTTGTTGCACAGCTCTGACTTTTTAGGTGTCTTAGTCTGTCTTTTTCTGTGTCTGTCTCAGAGTGTCTCTTGCCGCCTCCTTAGTGGACGTTATAAGGCTCTGTCTTTTTGTAGGTCCTATTCTATCACTTTTTTGAGTCTGTCTCAGGGTGTCTCTCGTCACTCCCTTAGGAACTTTGTGGCAGCTCTGTCTCTTTCTAGGCGCTTGCCTGTCTCTTTTTGTAAATGTCTCTTTCTCAGAGTGTCTCTCGTCCCTGCCTTAGTGGACGTTGTGGAAGCTCTCCCTTTTTTTGGTCATACTCTGTCTCTTTTTGTGTCTATGTCTGTGTCTGTCTCAGAGTGTCTCTTGATGCTGCCCTACTGGATGCTGCGGCAGCACTGTCTTGTTGTAGACCGTAATCTATTTGTGTCTGTCTCACGTCTCCCCCTTTGGGTGTTATAATGAGAACACTCCAGTCTTTCGTCTGTAAGAGTGTCTCTTGTCGATCCGTTAGTGGATATTGCAGCAGCTCTGTCTGTTTGTAGATCCTCGTCTGTCTCTTTTTGAGTCTGTGGCAGGTCTGTCGCCTTTGTATGTCGCAATGAGAACGCTTAAGGCTTGGGTCTATCTCAGTTTCAGTCTGATAATGTACCTTGTCACTCCCTTAGTGGACCTTGTGGTAGCTACGTATGTTTGTAAGTCCTAGGCTATCTCTCTTTTTGTATGTCTCTGTGTCTCACGCAGTGTTTCTCTCTGCTCTCTTAGTGTTACAATGATAATGCTCAAATCTTTGGACTGTCTCAATGTCTTTCGCATAATGTCTCTTGTCGCTCCCTTAGTGGACATGGTGGCAGCGGTCTTTTTTTAGGTCCTAATATGTCTCTTTTTTTGTGTGCCGCTTTGTTTCTTGTTTTTGGTGTTACGATAAGAACACTCAAGACTTTGGTCTCTTCAGAATACCTCTTGTCGCTCCCTTAGTGGACATTTTGGCACCACAGTCCTTTTGTAGGTTCCCGTCTGTCTCTTTTTGTAACTGTCCCTGTGTCTGTCTCCGAGTGCCTCTCTCTACTCCTCTTAGTGGATGTTGCGGCTGCTCCATCTTCTTCTGGATCCTAATCTGCCTTTTTAGTGCCTGTCTCAGTTTCTGGTTCATAATGTCTCTTGCCACTCCTTTAGTGAATGTTGCGGTGGCTTTGTCTTTACATCCTAGTCTGTCTCTTTTTGTGTTTATCTCTGTGTCTCTCGTCGCTCTCTTAGTCTTACAATGTCACTCTCAAGATGCCTCCTGCTGCTTCCTTAGTGGACGTTGTGGTGACTCTCTCTATTTGTAGTTCCTCATCTGTCTCTTTTTGTGTGTCTTTTTGGCTTTTCCCTTTGGGTGGTACAATGAGAACTTTCAGTACTTTGATTGGTCCCACAGTGCCTCACACTGCTCCCCAGACACAGATGCTTTCACATACACAGGCAAACACACATACACACATACAGATGCTTTCACATACACAGGCAAACACACACAGATGCGCACACACACCCAGGCATTCACACACACACTGATGCGCACACACACTATTGGCAATGTAAATGACAATGCCATTTATTTACCTGTTTTCAAAACCAACACATAAATACAAATTTTGTCATTTACAATGCCAATAGCTCTAACTTTTCCAAAGGCGAAACCGTTGCATTGTAAATGCTTGTTTAGGTTTCGCCCTGGCCGTTGCAACTGCGTAGCAGTTGCTCCGCCCAGGGCGAAATCTTATGTCCTACATTTGGGGCTTTGGTCCCGCCTCTGTCTCCCATTGGCTAGCTCCATAAATGGAGGCTAGCCATTGGAAGAGATTGGCTGTCAATCACGCTTTCCCCGTGAAAACGCGATTCGGGGGCGTTTCCGTGTGTTTTTTTAAGTCCCGTCCTCTCCTCTTCCCATTGGCTGGAATTTTACCTTCCAGCCAATGGGAAGGGGAGAGCACGAAAAACACGCCCCCGAATCTGCCGGCCGGGACACCCCCGTGACGTCATTCCCCGGGCTGCGCTGTGATTGGCTGCCGGCCCGGGACCTGACTTGTTTTCATTTTCAGCACAGGGAAGGAATGCAAACTTCTCTGAATGTTGATAGAAATACGCATCAGTTATTCCTGTGATGTGATATCATCTGTATATTGCGCAAAACGTGTGAACAGATTTAAAGTACAACACTTAAATTATTTAAAATTCAAATGGCCAAAACGTGAAACTGTGATTTAACCTGTCTTTTACAGCGATGGCGTGGTTTATCCGCCGTCTTGAGGCTGAGTTCGGCTAGCTTCGATACCCATAAATAGTCTGTCTTCTAGTGTGTTCGCCTTCTTTGTCGTCCTCTTGGTTCAGTCTGTCTTCCATGTCTACAGGTCTGGATTGGTAGTTCATCGACTGTGTTGTTTGGTACAAGGGCCGGCATCTCTCTTCTAGTTGGGGATGCACAAAGTTCTTCCCCTTGGTTATTGACTACGCCACCATGGGTCTGAAGCTTCCAGCAGATGACAGTCCAGTGCGGGTGTCTGTGCGCGTGCGGCCGCTTCTGCCCATAGAGGTGCTCCGTGGACACCAGCCTTGTCTGCGGGTGGGACCGCAGGAGCTCACTCTGGGGCGGGATCACACTTTCCGTTTCCACCAAGTCTTCGGGGCTGAGACCCCCAACCAGGAGGCCGTGTACTCAGCATGCGTGCAACCACTGGTGCAGTCTTTCTTTCAGGGCTACAATGCTACCGTGATCGCTTACGGTCAAACGGGTTCTGGCAAGACCTACACAATCGGGGAGGCGAGTGTGGGTGAGTAAAATATGTGATCTTTGTGCCTCCCACTATCGATAGCTGTGTGTGAGCAGTTGATCTAGTCGTGCTTCCCACGGGTGAATATGCCATCAAGGCTGCACAGTATTGTTTAGTTTCTGATGCATGTGAGCAGAGTGCCATTTCTTGTGCATGTGATCACATATACAATTATTGGTGCATGTAAATAATGTTCCATTTCTGGTGATAGCGATCAGCCTATCCTTTCTGGTGCCAGTGAGTGAGGTAGCTCTTCCTTTGTTTATTCCCCGCCCTCCCTCCCGTTGTCCGTGCCTTCTCCCTCCCGCCCGCCCGCCCACTGTCCGTGCCTCCTCCCTCCCGCCCGCCCACTGTCCGTGTTCGATGCTGTCTAACATTTGTTTATTTCCCGCCCTCCCTTCCGTTGTCCGTGCCTTCTCCCTCCCGCCCGCCCGCCCACTGTCCGTGCCTCCTCCCTCCTGCCGCGGTCTCACAGTGAGTACGTTCACTTCGGGCTTAAGAGAGAGATAGATAGATGGGGAGATAAAAGCAGGGACGGGTGAATGGATAGATGGATTGATGAGTAGTTATGAAGGAGAACGATTTGACATGGCTACATTGACAAACATAAAAACTTCTTATGAATTTATACTTGTGCCTGCAATGTGTGTGAATGGATTTCATTGCACTGTAAACACTAGAAGGACGTGTTTGTGTGTGTGCACATGCGAGGGACCTGTGCTTGGTCTGTGCCAAAGCCTGTCCCCCTCCAGGAGCTGTGCGCTACATTCCGTCTGAAACACCCCCAAAAGATTCATTTGCTCACGACTGTCGTGTGTGCTCCTGTCTGTTTCCCGATATGTGCACATCGCTTTTCTCATACTCGTATTGTGTGCGCGCGCCTTTCTACTTTTTGCACGTCGGACCGCTTTTTTCATGCGTACACGTTCACATACCACTGCCTCCTACGTATATACATGCTCCTGATTACTGTATTTCTCTGTGCTCTCTTCACCACGCCCTATACTCCCAAATGTACACGTCATTAACTTCTACACTCGTGTATGTGCACGTCAACACTTCCTATGCTCTCATGTGTGCACCTCTTATATCCTTCTGTGTATACCTCACCTTTACGCGAACCGCTATATGAGCACACTTCCCACTATACATGCGCATATCAGTGTCTCCTGTATGTGGACATGTTACTTACTCCTGAGCGCATGTGTACCGTCTTTTATATTTCTGTATGTTCATACGCTACTGTCCTACATATGTACACGCTTTGTCGCGCAGAGCGTTGATATGACCCATAATACAAAAAGTAAATGTATCCCCTCTTCCTTGGTCTGGTATTAAAAACTAGTATAATTGGGGAGCGGTGGACCCATAACACCTACGCACCTCGGTGCCACTGCACCTGCTGCACCATCAATAGCCACGCCCCTGACCATTTCCTGTTCATGTCACTGTTTCAGATGTTCCTATGCATGCACACGGCACTCCACTACTTCCTTTGCTACTATGTCTGTGCATGCTAGTGAATCGTATGTCATAAGTGTGCACCTGCCACAGGTATACGTTTCCTTCTTATAGATGCTCATTCATCTTTGTTTCGTGTGCATAGGTAACCATCTCCCAGAGGCATAAGTGGACACATGTCACTGTCTCCTCTGTGAGTGCTGGCACTCTCTGACCTGTGTGTGCACACGTCATTGTCTCACAGATCCCCACGTGTCTGCATGCTGCCTCCCTTCACCTAGGTCTACTGAACGGGCACGTGCATATATGTGCAGGCCGCCTCTCCTTTATGTGTACTGTTCTCTGCCAGCTATATACATGCCGATTCATCAACATATTCTTTACATCTGCGTGTACCTGCATCTCCTGTGCGCATGGAAATGCCTCGTATTTCTTCTTTCACCACCCGTGCTACCAGATCACACGCCACTGGCTCCTAAATATTTACACGTCAGAGTCTAGTGTCTTTGCATAAGAGTAGGGCACAGTCTCTTTGCATGTACCTGTCAGCCACACTGCTGTATCCGTGCTGGTCACCTGATCCTACATGTGTACATGCCACTGTCACGAATGTGCATATGTCAGTGTGTCCTATTTTTCTGCTGCGCTCCCCACGTGCACAACTATACCTGCCCCCCAACCGTGAACGTGTCAGCACAACACCTATAAGTTGCCATGTTACCGGTTTTTAAACGTGTGCATGACAGTCAACAAAGCCTACTGTCGCCTTTTATGATGAGGCATAGAGTTGTTGTTTTTGTGAACGTTTGTTTCCAAACTTGCAACATGGCCGGTAGAGGTAAGCAAGCATGCACACAATTAGGAATGTTTTTTAGGTTTCGCCTGGCGTTCTGTGGGTGTGTGTTGCATTTGCGAGAGATTAAGCAATTGACATTGTAAATGACAATGCCATTTATTTATCTGTTTTCAAAACCAACACATAAATAAAAATGTTGTCATTTACAATGCCAATAGCTCTAACTTTTGCAAAGGCGAAACCGTTGCATTGTAAATGCTTGTTTTTTTGTCCTGTCCTTCACACAAACCCTTGCATCCGCAGTCTATTTTAAGTTTGAGTTTATTGAGAAATAATGAACAGCATTTAATAATGCCACAAGCAATAAGAACAAAAGTCAACAAACAATAAAAAAACGTAATATATATCATTGTTATTGTTATTGTTATATGTACTTCTAAAGCGCGACACTCCCAACAAGGATATCACGGCGCTAAAATTAAACAGTAAACCATAAACAAATTACCAGGGACTGCTATATATTCTATTTAGGGAATAATGCAGTTTTTAGTTTTTTCCTGAAAGTGAGGTAACAATCAGTACATCGAAGATCGATAGGCAAGTCATTCCAACACTTAGCGGCAAGGTGCGAAAAGGCACGCCCGCCCATCCTGGATAGTTTTATTCGTGTGGTGACTGCTTTAGCTGTGGCTTGTGAACGTAAATTCCGAACTGGGGCATAGAGCTTGATTCTGTTCCGCAGGATGTAAGGGCCAGTATTATTCAAAGTTTTATGAGCAATGCAGAACATTTTAAATACTGCTCTTTGCCTCATAGGCAGCCAATGTAACGCTCTGAGGCAGTTTGTAGCAGAATCGTACTTTTTCTTATCACAGACAGCTTTGGCTGCCGCGTTCTGGACCAGCTGTAGTTTTGAAAATAAATAATCCGCCATACCAACAAACAGCGAGTTGCCATAGTCCAACCTACTAGTCAGTAAAGATTAAACTAAAATATGTCTTCATTCCATCGGAATCCAGGGAAAAACACGTTTCAGCATTTTTAGTATGGTGAATCCTTTGCCACAGATTGTGGTAACATGATGCTTCATAGATAAAGTGGTGTCCATATGGATTCCCAGGTTTCTAGCGGTCAGGGTTGGGTTTGGTGGAGTACCTAAAGTATTTGGCCACCAAGAGCTGTCCCAAAGCTGTTTGGATCCGCCGAATAAAAGAATTTCTGACTTGTTAGCATTTAATTTCAGGTAGTGCCCATGCATCCAGTTAGATAGCTCTGACAGGCAGTTATGTAACCTGTTTTTGGCGTCCTCTTCACCATTGAGGGTTATCATCAACTGAGTATCATCAGCATAAGAGCAGATATTGATACCCCATTTATTGCCTATAGATGCCAATGAAGAAACATAAACATTGAACAATGTTGGGCTCAATGTTGCTCCCTGTGGCACCCCATGTTTGATCTTCCGAGGAGTGGAGGTAAAGTTTCCTAAACAGATGGACTGGGATCTATTCGATAGAAAAGACTCCAGCCAGTTCAGGGCTTTACCATGTATTCCTTTAGCAGCTAGCATATTTAATAGCAGTTTGTGGGAAACGGTATCAAACGCCGCTGATAAATCAAGTAATATCAGGGCGACCGTTTTGCCTTTATCAATCTGCATTCGAATATCGTCCATCACAGCCAGGAGTGTTGTCTCAGTACTGTTATTCGATCTAAAACCAGTCTGAGAAACATCCAGCAGGTTATTGGTTTCCAGAAAGCTTGACAACTGTTTAGTTACCAATCGTTCTAAAACCTTTGATAGATATGGAAGCTGTGAGATGGGACGGTAATTGGCTGGCGCGTTTATGTCCGCGCCGGCTTTCTTTAATAGTGGTATTACAGCTGCATTTTTCCAGACTTCTGGGAATTCAGCTTGGTCCAAGGAAAGATTAAGAACTTTTGTAACTGCTGGATATATTACGGGTGTAAGCTGGGAGAAGATATAGTGTGGACAGACATCCCATGGTGATCCTGATTTGATTTCTAGCATAGCTTTGCTAACTTCTTCTTCAGAAAAAGGGCCAAAAGTAGAGCAGCTGGCCTGCAGAGTAGAATCAACATGATACTCTACATCGTCCTGGCTATTATTTACAAAGGAAGCATAGATTTTATCAATTTTTTCACTAAAAAAATCACTAATTTTGGAGCAGTTTTCATGTGAGGGAGTCAAGTTTGAGGTGAGACACGGTGGGTTACAGAGTTCTTTTACTATTTTAAAAAGCTCCTTCGAGGAGTTTTTGTTGTCTAGTATTCTTTGGGAAAAATAGTCTTTCTTTGCTTTGCGTATAGCTGTGTTGTATACTTTCAGCTGATGTTTATAAGTAGCTCTGTCTTCGAGCGTTTTACTTAGTCTCCATTTGTGTTCCAATGTGGTACATTTTCTTTTTACAGCTTTTAGATCTAAGCCGTACCATTTCTCTGAGATTTTTTGTTTAGGTCGATCTATAGTACGGGATAGTGAACAATGATCCAACGCTTTCTCAATGTTGCTAAGCAATTGACGAATTTCTTCCTCACTGGAAGTTCCAGGACTAAAATTATAATCAAAGTCTTCTTTAAATTTTTCCACAGAGAATTTTTTCCAACATTTTGTGGAATTTGTCGACTGAACGAAAGGTCTTTTATTCTTTATAGGTAGGTTCAAATTAAATTCGATCCTATAGTGATCCGTCCAAGTCAAAGGAGTTATATTTGTAATGATAATATTAGGTATATTAGTGAAGATAAGATCTAGCATATGCCCTGCTCTATGTGTGGAGTATGCTATTTTCTGTGTCAGTTGCATGATTTCCATATCGGTTGCAAGGCGTTTAGTTAGGGGATTGTCATGAAGGTCAAAATGAACATTGAAGTCGCCAAGGACTATAATGTTTTTATGTTTAAGACAAACAGGAAGAATTTGTTCCAGGAGTTGAGTGCTAAAATCAATCGTACTACTAGGGGGATGATAAATAATTGCACCTCCAAGGATCGCCTGCGTATTGATAGAGATGGAGAAGATCAGGACTTCATGCTTGCCTAGTTGCGTAACTGTTTCTTGACGACAGGTAAAAGTGTCTTTAAAAATCATAGCCACTCCACCACCCCTCTTAATTGATCGATTTAAATTGATAATTTTATACCCACTGGGTAGTGCAGCCGTGATATCAGGGGTATTGTGCTCACTAAGCCAGGTCTCCGTGATAAAAGCAAAGTCAGGTTTAATCTCCTGTAGCATATCCCATATTTCAATAGAATGTTTTGGAAGGGACCTAGGATTAACATAGATGCAAGAGAAATACTGAGTGAGAGTTATTTCAGATATAAGACACTCCGTGTTATTACTGTTCCATCTACAATTCCGACAGCTAAAAGGGCCCATGGTGTCTAAAGGACTTACTATAGCACAGTGAGGATGATGTGATGGACTGGGAGTATTGAGATTGAGCAACTCTTCGCGGGAGTATACCAGAGCAGATTTACCTAATATATCACTAATTGGGGAAACAGGGGTTGTGGCCCCTGGTCTCGGCCTGTCGCAGACGGGCGCAGACGGGCTTGCCTTAGGGGCGCCTTCGGCGCGCTGCCGGCGCGCCCGCTGCACTCGTCCGCTGCGCTTCCTCCAGAGGCACATATTTATTGGTGTAGAGGAAGTTCGGGGAGGGGGTGTGGCCTCGAGGGGGCGTGGCCTCGGTGCACGCCGGCGATGGCGTCCGAGGATGTTTGTTTTGTTCCAAGGTCTGCTCTCAGCGTTAAGATCCGCTGTGCAGCGTTTAGCCAGGGAGGGTTGTCAATGCAGCAAGTGCTCAAATAAAGGTACGTTTTAAAAGAGAATACAATCAAAAGTGACACTCTACAATTTTAAAAATTAGATCTGCTCCCGGCTTCCGCCTCAGGAGTACTGTTTCTAAGCAAGCGCTAGTAGTCAACGCCTATATACTGGTGCGGGGGGCGTGGCCTCGAGGGGGCGTGGCCTCTGTGCACGCCGGCGATGGCGTCCGAGGATGTTTGTTTTGCTCCAAGGTCTGCTCTCAGCGTTAGGATCCGCTGTGCAGCGTTTAGCCAGGGAGGGTTGTCAATGCAGCAAGTGCTCAAATAAAGGTAAGTTTTAAAAGAGAATACAATCAAAAGTGACACTCTACAATTTTAAAATTAGATCTGCTCCCGGCATCAAGCGTAGAGTAGAATTATTGAAAACGATAGACAGAGAAATAAATATACATTAGTTTGAATCGGTGGGATCCAGGGAAATGTTATCTGAGTAATAAAGATAAAAAATAACAATAAAAACTGTAGACATATTAAAGGAGAGAAAAAAACATCCGATATATGCATTTATAAACTATAGAAAAATGTATGAAAAAACGCAAAGCGATAAATTCAATGTGGTTTTCGCAGTTCAGCAGAAGCATAAATGGTTTTGCTGGCAAGTGAGAGTAGATTGGGATACAAAATTAGTTAGCGGAGACATAACATTTCTCGTTTTATAGCTAAGGATATGCGAGAGGCATAATTAATATCCATCCTGTAATGAAAACAAACAGCATTCCACCAAGATTTGAAAGCAACAGTGGGAGTGTGGTTCCAAAGTTATTAAGTGGAAAGCAGCAGCCAGCAGTGAATCTGAGAAGTTATGACTGTGAGTTAATTGAGGCCAATGAGGGGCTAGACTCCCCAAAAGGTATTTGAAAAAGGAAAAGGGGATAGTGAGTTTAAAAATCTTGTTAATTTGGCGCCCTGCCAGCTTCCGAAACTGGAGAATGGAAGAAGACTCAAACAGCCTGTTTTAAATCCGCATTCTGAGAAGTGCAGGACCAGTAAGATAAACTTAACCCCTTGCGTGCTCAACCACACCGTCATGAGCACATGCCGCCTGTGACTCATGACGGCGTGGTTCCGTCATGAACACGGAAGCGCCGTGCTCACCCCCTAGACCTTCCACTCCGTGGCGGAATTCACGGCGCAGGGAAGGGGTTAAATACTAAGAAAATGATTTTGAGTTCATCTGAGTAAATAATGCGGTATGATAGACAAAATACAGAGTTTGTAAAGTGTTTGAAACCCATTACTATGCAAGATTTAACTGCACATGCTTTTAGTCCGCAAATACATTTAAAAGTACTAAATATGCATTTACTTTGCAGTATATTACTACGTATACAACTTCTATGCATTTTCTACTCTTTTACCCTTACCCTCATACACCACATTACCCTACACTACTCAAACACCACTTCACTACTCTAAAACACTACACTACACTACACAAACACCACAACACTACCCTAAACACAAATACACTACTCTACACTACATAAACACAACCGTACAACCTAAAAGACACCCCCTGCACGACCACTACCCTAAACCCAAATACACTACTCTACACTACATAAACACAAACCTAAAAGACAACCCCCTGCACGACCACTACCCTAAACCCAAATACACTACTCTACACTACATAAACACAAACCTAAAAGACAACCCCCTGCACGACCACTACCCTAAACCCAAATACACTACTCTACACTACATAAACACAACCCGAAAACTTAAAAAGACAACCCCCTGCACCACACTATCCTAAACCCAAATACACTACTCTACACTACATAAACACAACCCTACATCCTAAAAGACAACCCCCTGCACGACCACTACCCTAAACCCAAATACACTACTCTACACTACATAAACACAAACCTAAAAGACAACCCCCTGCACTACCACTACCCAAAATCCAAATACACTACTCTTCACTACATAAGCACAAACCTAAAAGACAACCCCCTGCACGACCACTACCCTAAACTCAAATACACTACTCTACTCTACATAAACTCAACCCTAAAAGACAACCCCCTGCATGACCCCAAAAACTACACTGCCCCACTTACCTCTCTCTCCTCGTGGTCCCTCGCCCCACCGTGCTTCCTCTCTTCTCCTGCTTCAGGCGTCGTCAGAGCTGCACGTCGTTGTTTGGAAACGGAAGCGCCTCCTTTTCCAAACCACGATGTGAATTGTCAGCAAAGTAATTGACTTTTCTCACTAACGGTATATGCGAAGTAGAAGCATGCGAACTTAAAGCATGCGAAGTAAAAGATTCTGCTAAGTAAAAATGTGTAGTATTGGTAAGTCATAGTAGTGGCCACGAAGTAATGGTAGATTACCTTTGTAAATAGTAGAAGCAATGGGATTCAAAGTTAACCATGGAAAAAATGTAACAGATTTCGGAAGGAGAAGATGTTTGGGGTAATGTTGAGATATATTCTGTTAAGGAAGTGCGGAGTTCCTATTGTGATCTAAATGTAGACAGTAAGGAAAATTTTATTTGGAGATCTAGAAAAAGATAACAGCTGATTGTTATTGAAAAGTTGTGATATCCAATACAATCCTCTATCTCTAAGAGTTTTTTACTATATAGAATGATTTTTAATTTGAATGTTTTTATTATACCAAATGCATTGTTGTACGCGAAGGAGCAATGACTGGAGTACGGGTCTGTCAAATATTTCCTGTAAAAGCCAGTATTTCTTTAAAATCAAAAGGGAACATAAGAGACTTTTCTAACAATATCCATGGAGGAGTAGAGCAGAGAAATCTTGAGCGAGCTAACAAACATATTCATTCATGCAGAATGCATAATGATACTACTTGAAATTCAAAAATGTAAGACACCTCTTCAAATGTAACTTTTCTTTAAAGATGATGGCGCTAAATGGGGAGATTTTGCTTTCGTAATAAATTTAGACACAAGAGAGTCTATTTTAAAATTGTAATCAGTTATATGGAGTGTTATCATGGAAATGATGTAGAGTATCATGGGAGTAATCATCATTATTGTTGGACTTTGCCCTTCTGGCAGGTTCACCCCTGAACTTTTGGCTTTTAATGGTGACCTGGTGATGGTGATTTTTGGGTTCTGTGCACTTTCACTGTGTCCCAGTGGAAAGTGCGTGCGCACTTTGAGTGCATGTGGTGAGATAGGCCTGCCCTCTCATAGGAATGCATGGGGAATGTATGTGTCCCTGGTAGTTCCTGAAGCGTGGGATGTACAGGCTCGAGTCTGGTATGGGCGGACTCGTGTGATTTAATGCTGCGAAATGATGTATGCGGCGTGTATGTGTCTAGTGTGGAAGTGCCACTTCTAGACATGGCTGTGAGTGTGTTGTAAAGGTGCTGGCGTGTGATTGGCTGAAGCTGGCTAGGATGCCACGCTCCATGAGTCATGATGGGTCTGCCCGGTGGTGAGTGTGGAGATTAGCATGCTGATGGCTGGGAGGAGTGCACCTGGGTCCTGAATAGGGCTGGGCTTTCCCCACACAATGCTGGCTCTGCCCCCTGTGGTGCGACTGATGACCCTAGCCCTGCCAGTGAATAGAGTGAGGGGCTGAGCACATCAAGGGTGCTCCCAGACCAGTTGCGACTGGTTCTTCCCCCACCCTGCACCCTGAGACAAAGGGTTTTACAGTATAAGATGGGGCTGTGTCCCCTTATGATTTGTTCTCTTGCTGGATCCTATCTGAGGGGGGCTGCAGCTGGGCAAAAGGAGGAACCACCACTTGGTACTGCCTTTCTGCCTGGAGGGCCCAGTGAACTGGCCCCTGGCCCAGCCTTGCCCCCCCCTGCTTGCTGCATTCCTTAAGGACCTTTCTTTGCCTAGACTGGTGCACCCCTCTAGCGCTTTATCTTTTCCCTAGCGCTGGGAGCGCTTTACTTTGTCTTCTAAGCGCCTGGGAGCGCTCTTATGACCTCTAGCGCAGGGAGCGTTTTATTTGCTAAAAGCCGGTGCCCACCCGGCATTGCCCGCTAGATTGCGGCCTTGAGGGTGCCCACCCCTCATTTGGACAGAAACGCACACAGCCGCACCAGCCTGCAGCGTACCTCGGAGTACGCGCCGTGCGCTAGAAGCGTACAAAAGCGCCCCGGGTCCCTAGGCAGCATACCCTTGAGGCGTACTAAGGCCCGCATTGCCCCTTCGTTCCGCGTACGCTCGAGGCGTACGGAGGCCGCACCACACCGGAAGGAGAAGCCGGAAGGAGGACGGGAGCCCACCCCGCCTCCACAGGACCCAGCGCGTCTCCGGGCTCCGCACCGGAGCGGGAAGGAAGGTCCGGCTGCAGCACCGGAGAGCCCTGCCACGACAAGCAGTGTCCCCGCCACAGCAGCCAGTGAGTGTGTGCGCCTGGGGCAGCATTGGGCAGCAGAGCCTACCAAGGCTCCTGGGCAGTGGCACACTACGAGTTCCCCGAGCGGAACTCCCACCAAGGCCACAGTTGTGTAGAGCCACGAGGCTCCCCGGGGCATTATTCTGCTGTAGAGCCCCGAGAGGCTCAGCGGGCCTTCTTCGTGCGAGCCCAGAGAGGCTCCTGGCGGCATACTTGTTTTGCGAGCCCAGAGAGGCAAGGACTCCACGAAGAACTGCCGCACCCTCGAGAAAGCCTGGCGCCACGACCAGACCTCAGACAACATGACCGCCCTCAAGCACGCCACCCGCAAGCACCACCAGCTGATCCGCACCACCAAGAAGACAGCATTCAAAGAATGACCGGACAACAACGCCCACGACAGCAAGGAACTCTTCAGCATCGTCAAAGAGCTCTCCAACCCCAGCGCCGGAAGCAACGACATCACACCCTCGCAAGCCCTCTGAGACTCACTCGTCTCGTTCTTCCACCACAAGATCGCCGACATACACCACAGGTTCAGCGCACCAACCACGCACCCAACCGTCGAACCAACGCCCCCTACCACCACCCTCTGCAACTGGACCCCGGTCAGCACCGAAGACACCGCCCGCACGATGAACACCATCCACTCCGGATCACCAACCAACCCCTGCCCCCACCACGTCTTCAACAAGGCCGACTCCATCATCGCACCCCAACTGCGGGACATCATCAACACCTCCTTCCACACCACCACCTTCCCGGAGAGCTGGAAGCACACCGAGCTCAGTGCCCTCCTGAAGAAACCAACAGCGGACCCCACCGACCTCAAGAACTTCCGCCCCATCTCGCTCCTCCCTTTTCCTGCCAAAGTCATCGAGAAGACCGTCAACAGACAGCTCACCTCCTTCCTTGAGATGAATGGATCCCTCGACCCCTCGCAGTCCGGTTTCCGAGCCAACCACAGCACCGAAACCACCCTGATCGCACCCACCGATGACATCAGATCCCTGCTCAACAACGGGGAAACAGCAGCCCTCATCCTCCTGGACGTCTCCGCAGCATTCGGCACTGTCTGCCACCGCACCCTAGTACAGCGCCTCAGCAACATCGGAATCCAAGAGAAGGCACTGGAGTGGATCATCTCGTTCCTCGCCGGAAGAACCCAGAGAGTCCGCCTCCCCCCGTTCAGATCCGAGGCCACCAAAGTCATTTGCAGCGTACCACAAGGATCATCACTCAGCCCCACCCTCTTCAACGTCTACATGAGCCCCCTCGCAGCCATCGCACGCCAACACAACCTCAACATCATCTCCTACGCCGACGACGCCCAGCTGATCCTCTCCCTCACCAACGACCCTGCCACCTCCAGAACCAGCCTACACGAAGGGATGAAAGACGTCGCCGAGTGGATGAAGAACAGCCGCCTGAAACTGAACTCAGACAAGACGGAAGTCCTCATCCTGGGATCATCGCCCTCCGCCTGGGACGACTCCTGGTGGCCCCCTGCCCTGGGAACCACTCCCAAGCCAACGGACCACGCACGCAACCTGGGCTTCATCCTGGACTCCTCCCTCTCGATGACCAGACAAGTCACCGCCATCTCCTCATCGTGCTTCAACACCCTGCGTATGCTCCGTAAGATCTTCCGATGGATCCCCACCGACACCAGGAAGACCGTCACCCAGGCACTCGTCACCAGCCGACTGGACTACGGGAACACCCTCTACGCCGGAACCACAGCCAAACTGCAGAAAAGACTCCAACGCATCCAGAAAGCCTCCGCATGACTCGTCCTGGATAATGCCCGACACAGCCACATCAACGGCCACCTGAGAGACCTGCACTGGCTCCCCGTCAGCAAGAGGATCACGTTCAGGCTCCTCACCCACGCACACAAGGCTCTCCACGACCTGGGCCCCAAGTACCTCAACGACCGCCTGACCTTGTACACGCCCACCCGCCAGCTACGATCGACCAGCCTCGCCCTCGCCGCCGTACCACGCATCCGCAGAGCCACCGCCGGAGGAAGATTCTTCTCCTACCTGGCAGCCAAGACTTGGAACTCCCTCGCCATCCACCTTCGGCTGACCCAGGACCATCTTTCCTTCAGGAAGCAACTCAAGACCTGGCTGTTCGTGCAGTAAAATACCCTCCCCCAGCGCCTTGAGACCCTTCTGGGTGATTAGCGCGCTATACAAATGTTGTGATTGATTGATTGATTGATCATTGCTCTACAGCTGCCCAGCACTTCGTGGGCAGCTGCTACGTTTAGGCCCCCCCTGACACTGGGACACAGGGCGTCCTAGCCCCAACAAGGCCAGTTGGCCTAGGGACAGCCACAGGTGGTGACTTATGTGAGTTTTGCGCAAATGTGTTTTCCTGCACCTCTGAATGTGTTTTAATGCGTCATGTGCCTTGTTCTTACACCTCTGAATGTGTTGTGATGCATCATGTGTAATGTGCCTATGCCCCTACATGTATTGTGATACTTAGGTGGTTGTTCTTGCTAGTACAGGTGGTGCTAGTGAGGTCCTGGTTCCCTGCGTAATATTCTCCTAAGGTGGTTAGGGTTGCATAGGTGGTACTTATCTGTTACCAGTAGTTACTGGTTGTGTGCTACATTTTCTAATTTGTGCTACAGTGATTTTATATTTTATGTTCTAAGTGCTAATTCTACCAAGTGCTAAGTTCTAAAAGTGCTGATTCCTGACAGTGGTCCAGGTGGCCCTGTCTTGTACATATCCCCTGTAAATTCTGCCCGTGCCTGTTGGCACATTGTAAAGAGTGTGTTTTTATCTAATGTGTTTTGGTATAATACAAAGGCTATTTTTATATATAACCTTGTGTGGAGTTTCCTTTGTGGTGGGCCTTGGGTGTTGTTGCTGGGTGCATGCGCAAACACTTAACTCACATCGCCTCCGAGTTTAGCCTTACTGCTCGTGTCACGTTACCAAGGGGGTGAGCAGGGGTTATCTTGGCGTGTAACTCCCTTGCCCTGACGTGGGAGTGGTGGTCTCTGACTGACTTTGGCGCAAGCCCTGGCCAGCCAGGGATTCTATTTCTAACAATTATTAATAGAATCCATCCAGACCACCAAGAAAGAAACAGCGAGTCCCATCATGTGAGTGTATAATTTAAAGCCTATATAATATGATTAAAATCCAATTTGATAGTGTCTTTAATTGTCTTTGTGAACCATAATCCAAGATATTTTATTTTTAGAGGCTGACAATTGAAATCTGAATGAACAAAAAGCTGTTTATTACATAAAACATTTAATGGCACTATTTCAGATTCATCAGCATTTAGCCAGTATCCTGATAATTGGGAAAAAATAGTTTCTTGCTTTAGGAAAGGAGGAAGGGATGTGGTAGGGTTGGAACAGTATAAAAGGATGTCATCTGCATAAACTGACAATTTGAGTTGCTGTTCTGCAATTGAGAATCCAGAAATGTTTGGGACTTGCCGAATTTTGATTAAAAAGGGTTAAAGTGCAATAATTAATAAAAGGGGTGACAAGGGACAACCTTGACATACTCCTCTAAATAAAGGAAAATAATCTGAGAGGACGCCATTAACACAAAGCGCAACTTTAGGATCAGTAAGGAAATTAAAGCATGCAATTTCGGTGGAAAGGTGATCGATTTCAATGCCTGAAACATAAATTCTGAACCAATCTTGGCAATAGCTCTTTCTGCATCCTAAGCAAAAGCAGACAGAGGAAAATCCAGGGAGGATGCTTTACCTAAGAGATTGAAAAAGACGTGAGCATTATCAGATACCAACCAGCCCTTGACAAAACCGGACTGTGCTGGACCGATGAGATCCAGTAGAATAGGATAGGATCAATGGATAGTGCAAACATGTTGGCGCGCATTTTGTAATGAGTATTAATTAAAGTAATAGGGTGGTAATGTTTGCATTGTGTGAGATCCTTTTTTAGGTCTCGGCTAGCCGCGCGAAGCGCGTCTCCGCGAGAACCTTTTGTCGGCATGTGTGCTTCCCAGGAGACAATCCTGGCCGCGCGCATCGCCTTGGAGGCGATTTGAAACTGGCACGCGCCGACTGGCACGTGCCGCGCTCGGCCTGGCTGTCTCCTGGGAAGCGCAAACATACCCAGGCACACCTCCCCGTGCACGCATGCGGCCACACACACACGAGCGCACATTCACGCACGCAGACAGAGACACTCCCCCCTCCCACCGCCGTTGCACACAGAGACACACACACATGAGCGCACATACACGCACACATACAGAGACACCCCCGCCGTCGCACACATACACACACACGCGCGCACACACACGAGCGCCCCCTAACGCCCACTTACCGCCAATCCGGTGTTCTGTCGCCTCCGCGGGGCTCTCCCACAGGCATGGAAGCCCCGCGTCACGCACTGCTCTTCGGACCAGGAACTCCGTGGGCGCGGGCTTCGCGCACAAGACGGAAGTCCCGCCCCCACGCTAGGTTTCGTTTTGGAATGCGCGCGCAGATATTGCAGTCATCTCGCCTGATCCCCAACAGAAACCGACAGCTATCCCCCCTGGTCAGGCTGCCCTCGATAACAAAGTAACCTCCACAGGCATGCGGCACTATGGGACGGGGTGGTTGGGAGAAAGTGGGCGTCCCTGCAACTGTCCGAGACATAGGGGAGAAGGAAGGCCTTTATTTGACAGTTTATAACTCTGTGGACAATTGTGTGAGTGGACCTTACAGTGACACTGTTAAACAAGCATTTGCAAGGCAATCGGTCTCGTCTTTGGCACCTTATAAGTATATAGCAATGCAGCACATTCTCGCATATTAAAAGGTATCTTATAGGAGTTGGCACATGAACGGTGTCCTCATAACATATATAACAGGGTGGAAATACATCTTTCATTGTAATACCGATGGGGTGGGTGCAGAGAAGTGAGTGCAGAGAAGTGAGTGCAGAGAAGTGAGTGCAGAGTAGTGAGTGCAGAGTAGTGAGTAGTGAGTGCAGAGTGAGTGTGCAGAGTAGTGAGTAGTGAGTGCAGAGTAGTGAATAGTGAGTGCAGAGTAGTGAGTAGTGAGTGCCGAGTAGTGAGTAGTGAGTGCAGAGTAGTGAGTGCAGAGTAGTGAGTGCAGAGTAGTGAGTGCAGAGTAGTGAGTGCAGAGTAGTGGGTGCAGAGTAGTGAGTAGTGAGTGCAGAGTAGTGAGTACAGAGTAGTGAGTAGTGAGTAGTGAATGCAGAGTAGTGAGTAGTGAGTGCCGAGTAGTGAGTAGTGAGTGCAGAGTAGTGAGTGCAGAGTGAGTGTGCAGAGTAGTGAGTAGTGAGTGCAGAGTAGTGAGTGCATAGTAGTGAGTGCAGAGTAGTGAGTAGTGAGTGCAGAGTAGTGAGTAGTGAGTGCAGAGTAGTGAGTGCAGAGTAGTGAGTAGTGAGTAGTGAGTGCAAAGTAGTGAGTGCAGAGTAGTGAGTAGTGAGTGCAGAGTAGTGAGTGCAGAGTAGTGAGTGCAGAGTAGTGAGTAGTGAGTGCAGAGTAGTAAGTGCAGAGTAGTGAGTAGTGAGTGCAGAGTAGTGAGTGCAGAGTAGTGAGTAGTGAGTGCAGAGTAGTGAGTGCAGAGTAGTGAGTGCAGAGTAGGGAGTGCAGAGTAGTGAGTAGTGAGTGCAGAGTAGTGAGTGCAGAGTAGTGGGTGCAGAGTAGTGAAGGCAGAGTAGTGAGTAGTGAGTGCAGAGTAGTGGGTGCAGAGTAGTGAGTGCAGAGTAGTGAGTGCAGAGTAGTGAGTGCAGAGTAGTGAGTGCAGAGTAGTGAGTGCAGAGTAGTGAGTAGTGAGTGCAGAGTAGTGAGTGCAGAGTAGTGAGTGCAGAGTAGTGAGTGCAGAGTAGTGAGTAGTGAGTGCAGAGTAGTGAGTAGTGAGTGCAGAGTAGTGAGTGCAGAGTAGTGAGTGCAGAGTAGTGAGTTCAGAGTAGTGAGTGCAGAGTAGTGAGTGCAGAGTAGTGAGTGCAGAGTAGTGAGTGCAGAGTAGTGAGTAGTGAGTGCAGAGTAGTGAGTAGTGAGTGCAGAGTAGTGAGTGCAGAGTAGTGAGTAGTGAGTGCAGAGTAGTGAGTGCAGAGTAGTGAGTGCAGAGTAGTGACTGCAGAGTAGTGAGTAGTGAGTGCAGAGTAGTGAGTAGTGAGTAGTGAGTGCAGAGTAGTGAGTGCAGAGTAGTGAGTGCAGAGTAGTGAGTGCAGAGTGGTGAGTGCAGAGTAGTGGGTGCAGAGTAGTGAGTAGTTAGTGCAGAGTAGTGAGTGCAAAGTAGTGAGTGCAGAGTAGTGAGTGCAAATTAGTGAGTGCAGAGTAGTGAATGCAGAGTAGTGAGTGCAGACTAGTGAGTGCAGAGTAGTGAGTAGTGAGTGCAGAGTAGTGAGTAGTGAGTGCAGAGTAGTGAGTGCAGAGTAGTGAGTGCAGAGTAGTGAGTGCAGAGTAGTGAGTAGTGAGTGCAGAGTAGTGAGTGCAGAGTAGTGAGTGCAGAGTAGTGAGTGCAGAGTAGTGAGTGCAGAGTAGTGAGTAGTGAGTGCAGAGTAGTGAGTGCAGAGTAGTGAGTGCAGAGTAGTGAGTGCAGAGTAGTTAGTGCAGAGTAGTGAGTAGTGAGTGCAGAGTGAGTGTGCAGAGTAGTGAGTAGTGAGTGCAGAGTAGTGAGTGCAGAGTAGTGAGTAGTGAGTGCAGAGTAGTGAGTAGTGAGTGCAGAGTAGTGAGTGCAGAGTAGTGAGTGCAGAGTAGTGAGTGCAGAGTGCAGAGTAGTGAGTGCAGAGTAGTGAGTAGTGAGTGCAGAGTAGTGAGTGCAGAGTAGTGAGTAGTGAGTGCAGAGTAGTGAGTGCAGAGTAGTGAGTAGTGAGTGCAGAGTAGTGAATAGTGAGTGCAGAGTAGTGAGTGCAGAGTAGTGAGTGCAGAGTAGTGAGTAGTGAGTGCAGAGTAGTGAGTAGTGAGTGCAGAGTAGTGAGTGCATAGTAGTGAGTGCAGAGTAGTGAGTAGTGAGTGCAGAGTAGTGAGTAGTGAGTGCAGAGTAGTGAGTGCAGAGTAGTGAGTAGTGAGTGCAGAGTAGTGAGTAGTGAGTGCAGAGTAGTGAGTAGTGTGTGGTAAATAAATAATTAAATACCTGTACTATTTTTCGGAATAATTAATTAACAGATAGCTCAATAAATAAGAGTCAAGATTCGAGGTTGCTGGAGTTTGCAGGTTTTAATACAGCATAAACAAGGACAGCAACAGGACAACCTGCACGGGAATAGGATGGCAGCTGCCGGGGGGCAGGATCGGGACAACAGCTAACTTTTTAATAACAGTGTACAATATTTATAGTTAAACAATTGCATTACAGTCGGTACAGTAGGCGTAGCAGTGGGCGGGGTTTGTAGCAGTCGCGAAAGATAAGGCATAAAGTAGGTGTAACAAGAGGTGTGTACAGGGCGTATACATAGACATGTGATGTAAACGTAACAGAATATGTCATAAATGGGGCGGAAACATGGAGGGGGCTACCTAAGGAGCCGGGACCTCTGACCTAGTGGTGCGCGCAAGCTGGCAATGACGTGTTACTAGGAGGAACTGGGGGCTATGACTTCTGCGCTAGAAGAGGAGACTAAAGTCTGGAGAGTCAGAGCGACATGTACCTAAACACTATCTAGTATCTGATGTTTAGAGAACATGTTGATAGAATCCAAAAGTTATCAGGGCAAAGGCTAACAGACTCTAAGACTGGTGCATGCATTATTCTACATGTAGTGCGTGTTGAGGAATATTAAATGACCATTAATACAGTATTTCTTTTACGTGGAGACGTAAAGGCTAGACGATGACTGAAACTATTGATGCGATTCAGTAGCTTAGGAATGCAGAGAAGGAGGGCTGGACTGATAACTAGAATCATAACCTAGATAACTAGAATCATCACCAGCCGACTGGACTACGGCAACGCCCTCTACGCCGGTACCACTGCCAAACTCCAGAAGAGACTCCAGCGGATCCAGAACGCCTCGGCGAGACTCATCCTCGACATCCCCCGACGCAGCCACATCTCCGGACACCTGAGAGATCTGCACTGGCTCCCGGTCAACAAGAGAATCACCTTCCGGCTCCTCACCCACGCGCACAAAGCCCTACACGACCAAGGCCCGAGCTACCTCAACAACCGGATCAACTTCTACACTCCCAAGCGCCTCCTCAGATCAACCAACCACGCCCTCGCCGCCGTCCCCCGCATCCGAAGAGCGACAACAGGAGGAAGATCCTTCTCCTACCTGGCCGCCAAGACCTGGAACTCACTTCCGACCAATCTGCGCCTGACCCAAGACCACCTCTCCTTCAGGAAGAAGCTCAAGACCTGGCTGTTCGAGCAGTAGCGGCACCCCCCCCCCTCCCAGCGCCTTGAGACCCTACGGGTGAGTAGTGCGCTTTACAAATGACCTGATTGATTGATTGATTGATAACATACTCTTGGCAGACTGGCAGGCAGAGCCAGGCCGAGCCGGGCACTGTGAGGCAGGAAGTAAGTGAAAGGTCAGGGATACAGGTGGGGGCTGTATCGCTCCTCAGCGAGGGTTCAGAAGACAGGAGCTGAATCTAGGTCCGGGCCCTTTTGAGGCCTAGAAACGGGGACTTTTACTGAATTAACGTGCACACTGTGAAACGTGGCAACATAACTTTACATAGGCCTAATACTCGTAGCTTTCACGAGAACTGGAAACTGGCATACTAGAGTTGGACACAACTGGAATTGCGTCTTTAATCGATCATAAGGGAATACATATGCATATTGATCATGTACATATAACATAAGATGGGGAACACGTAGGGACACAGAACATGGCAAAATGTACTTTTCCACATTCCCTCCTTGTCACTACGTTTCCATCAGGAAACATCAATATTCATGATACCATCTATCATTTCATACAGTATCATTTGCTCATCTCGAATTGTCTTGGAACGGGACTTAGGACGGGGACTAAGACTAGGAATACAGGATGTAGCACAAATGCCGCAAATCGCAGGGCCACATTGTAAACAGAGGCAGGAACTAAATATGATCATTACTGCTATACCTAGGAATGACAATACTTTCCATCCCCAGGCAGAAATTATACTCCAGAGCCAACCGGACCATGTCCAGGTGCCTGGATTCTGGTGTAACTGATGGGCAATTTTATGAAGTCTGGTTATAGCTGAATAAACAGACGGCGCGTTATTAGGAATGAAAATGCAGCAACTAGATCCGATGACTCTACATGCTCCTCCTCTATCGGCCAGTATGACGTCAAGAACGAGACGATTTTGGAGCACGACAAATCTCATAGCAGATTGCTCTTCGGTTAAGTTACCTAGAGCAGAAGTAGTCTCATTCACTACTGCTTCGAGGGTTCTGGTTAACCTACGGATTAGCTTACTATTCTGGACAGGGCCTATAAAGAAGAAGAATCCTTTATTAAAATCTTGATACTGTTCTAGAGTAGTTTCAGTTTGATCGACAATCGGGGACTCGATCTCCCTTCTATGTCTAATGTGTACTAGATGTGTGTTTCTATGATAATCGGATGGGGCTAGGAAAACTGGTGGCAGTAGGAAGGCAATATAACATGTTCCATCCCAATCTAGGGGCAGACGAACATATGCGGTCTGACCACAAACAAAATATGAATGACGTGAGGCTTTAAAAATAGATTTCCCACTGTCACTATACTTGACAATAGTAGTACAATCACTATGTCCTACATGTGCGGAACCATTCTTTCGGACACATAATTCGCCTTTGACTGGTAGTACTGAGATAGCAGGTAAATCTGGAGTGGTATCAGACTGAACATTCAGGATCATAAAATTCGAAGAATAATTACCTAAATTATAAACTTCATTTTCTAGATCTAACCCGGTTCTATGGGAAAGACCTTGCTTGTCTGGAAAACATGTACTGTTCAGTAAGGACATATCAGTTGAGGATGACGTTAACGTGGACCATGCTCCACACGAACCATTATGTGAAAATGGATAAGGAAAAAGTGGCAGAACTCCCTTCAGTGTCTGGAAAGGGGGGAGTCGACCACACACCCAACAATTAGTGGCATTGCTGGTCTGGTGTGAATAGTGTAGCATTCTGATGAATGTATTATTGCGCATAGCAAGGCGATAGGACAGCTCGTGAGGAGGCAGATCACTAAATGTGTGCTCTACTGTAGCATTAGAAAACTTATTTACATGAGAATTTGAAAAACATAAATGTAATGCATAACTTGTGCAGGTAACCATCAAACTCAAAAATAGAAGAAAACATAAAATAACGATACATCTGATAGAGTTTTGACTAACTCTCTCACTATGGGGGTCTATCTCATACATGTCAGAAACCTGTCTAACCGTTTCACCCGAGGGGGACTTAGACAATTAAACTGGCTGACTTATTTTACTAGACCGGAGCTTCTTTTTATACTCCTGCTGCGGAGTTTCCTCTAACAGGGGAGGCTTGGAATCAAAGTTTGTAGCGGGACAGTCCTTGAGAATAGGGCAGTTTTTAAAGTTCTGGCAGTCCTTAGAAACGGAAATGTCTGTAGAAATGTTATTAAAAGTTTTGTTTCGGAGTCCGTGAAATTTCTTGACATGAGACAGATGGACCCAACCCTTACGGCCCTCCAACTTCACGGCCGTACGGGTGGTCAGAAGGACAAGTTGAGGCTGTTTCCAACGGGGCTCCAGCGGACTTGAACGATCAAAATTCCGGACAAGGACCAAACATCCTGGAACGATTTCATGCGGTTTCACCTCGGTATTGTCTGGAAATGCGGCGGCAACCTGTGAACGACAAGAGTGTAGGGCAGACATCAAGGAAGCTAGGTAATCTGTCAGCATATTACTGGAAACATCTGTAATACTTCGGGGTCTAGGTGTACCCCACATATTCGGGGGGCGGCCGAATACGACCTCATAAGGGGACAGACCTGATCTGGAATGTGCGACCATGCGCATATAAAATAGGGCGACTGGCAGGGCTACTAGCCAGTCTACACCTTTCTCTTTACAGACTTTGGCGATGCGGATTTTCAGGGTCTGATTATGTCTCTCTACGAGACCTGCTGCTTCAGGATGGCGTACACAATGAAACTTCCACTGGTACCCTAACAGAAGGGAAACATGCTTCATTATCTCTGATGAGAATGGCTGGCCGTTGTCTGAATACACGACCCTTGGGAGTCCATAACGGGGGAAAAATTCACGAACCAGCTGCTTGGCAGTGGTCGCGGCTGTGTAATCTGGGACTGGATATGCCTCTGTCCACCTGGACAAAGCGCATACAACTACAAGGACATACTTGAAACCTCGACATCGCTCCATCTGGATATAATCCATTTGGAGGACTTCAAAAGGGTGGTCAGGAGGCTGGAATCCCCCTTGTTCCACCGGGACACTTTTACCTGGATTGAACTGACAACATATCATACAGGTACGGACTTTCTGCTTGGCTGCAGCTCGTAAATGCTTGTTGAACCAAATGTTCTGGATACTGTCTACCATGGCTTTTTCTCCTAAATGTGCAGGACTATGTGCGGTATTAATAATGACTTGAACCATTGAGTCGGGGAGAAACCATGTGGCTTTTCCCTTCGTCAACCATCCCTGATCTGTCTGGACCCCTCCTTGTTCGGACCATTTCTTGATTTCATCGGGAGTAGCATGTGACTGGATATCTATGACATCTTGAGTGGGGTCCTTAACTGTCATACATGTAATCGGATCTGGAGTGTGTGTCAGTGTCGTGTTGACTGGAATGTCTGGAGTCTGGGCTGTGAGCTTGGCTGTTTGGTCTGCTAGATCATTACCTTGGGAAATAATGTCAGTGACTTTCGTATGTGCTTTGCACTTCATGATAGCGATAGCTGTCGGTAAATGTATTGCATCTAACAGAGCTTGAATGAGGAGACCATGCTGAATCTTGGTTCCATGAGAAGTCATAAAACCTCTTTCTTGCCAGAGCACTCCAAAGTCGTGTACGACTCCGAATGCATAACGTGAATCTGTGTAAATGTTAACTTTCAGGTTCTTGGCACGTATGCAGGCTTGGGTCAGAGCGACTAGCTCTGCTGCTTGAGCGGACAGGGTGTCAATACGGTGTGTCTCTATAACTTCAGTGTCAGTAGTCACTGCATACGCGGCTACTAGTTCTCCTGTACTTGTTCTCATACATGAACCATGCACATAAAGTGTCAGGTCGGGATCTGGTAATGGAATATCTGTCAGGTCTTGTCTTGGCTTTGTCATGGTGTTAACAACTTCCACACAATCATGTGTGGCAGGATTTGAAGTAACTGACGGTAACAGTGTAGCAGGATTTAGAACGTTGCAGCGTCTGATTTCTATGTGTGGCTGGAACAGTGTCAATTCATAACCTGTTAAACGTGCAATTGTCAAGTGCTGAGTCTGTGTTCGGTTTAAAAGAACTTCCACGGAGTGTGGAACTTGTACTGTCAGGGAATGTCCTAATACTATGGAATCACTTTGTCTGATAGCTAGTGCTGTGGCTGCAACTGACTTGAGGCACGCAGGCAGAGCCTGGGCTACTGGATCTAGTGTGCTCGAAAAATAAGCACAGGGCTTGTATTGTCCTGCTTGATCTTGTGTGAGAACAGATAATGCTGTACCTTCGCGTTCTGTGACAAAAAGTGTAAAAGGCTTACTGTAGTTCGGTGTTGCTAGAACAGGTGCTTGACATAAGGCTTTCTTTAATTCATTAAAAGCAAGTGTATGTTCAGATGTCCAAGGGAGGACAGTCGATACGGCTGCCTCCTGTGTCGTTAACTGTATCAGTGGCTTGGCTAGGAATGCATATTGAGGAATCCATTGTCTGCAATAAGAAGTGAGGCCGATAAAAGCACGTACCTCTTTCTGGGTCTTGGGCTGAGGAAGACTCGCTATTAACTGGATACGGTCAGGTGTCAACTGCCTACCCCTCTTGGACAGTAAGTGGCCTAAATAGATCACTTGCTGGACACAGAATTGAAGCTTCGAAGGGGACACCTTGTGCCCCATCTCGGCCAGAAAATACAGGACTGTAAGTGATGCACGCTCGCAGTCACGTTCAGAACGGGCTGTGATCAGTAGATCATCGACATACTGGAGTAGGGCAGTGTCAGTTGGCATGTGAATATTGTCTAGTTGTCTCTTAAGTGCTTGACTGTAAATACTAGGACTTTCTGTGAAACCTTGAGGAGCTCGTGTAAATTTATAGCTCCTTCCATTTAAACAGAATCCGAAAAGGAACTGGCTGTCTGGATGAATGGGGACACTGAAAAATGCATTTTTAAGGTCTATGACTGTGAAAAATGTAGCTTCAGAATCAATGGCTGTCAATAGGGAAGAAATATCTGGAACAACTGGGTACTGGGGAATGATACATTTATTAAGTTCTCGAAGGTCAATCACTAATCGATATACTGGAGGTGCATTTGGATCAGTACGTTTCATGACTGGAATGATAGGAGAATTACATACATTGGAGTCAGTTTCTACAACCACTCCTTGAGTAATGAGCTCGTCAATAATTTTGGATAAGGCTGCTACAGCCTCAGGTGGCAATCTGTACTGTCGGATTCGTGGTAACACTACACCTGGCTTAAGAGTCACACGATGGGGTGTGATTTGCATAAAACCAACATCAGTTGGACCTTGTGCCCATAGATGCTGCGGGACATTCAATAATCTTGGATCAAAATCACGTAATACATAGTGACCCTTGAAGTCACGTAAAAACAAACGTATTCCTTCTGGGGAGCAGCAAATAACTGCACCTAATTCTTTCAGTGTCTTGATACCTAACAAATTTTCTGGACATGACTTCGTAAGTAGTAAATCAGTAGTTCGGGACAATGGACCTACTTCTAGAGAAACTGGTTTGGAGATCTCGTTAACTATTGGTTTTCCTGAAAATCCAAGGGAAACATTTCTAGAGCCTGAGAGCGGAGCCCCTGGAACCTCGTCATGACTGATAGTAGTCCTACTTGCCCCTGTATCAATCAGAAACTTTCTGTCTTTCCCTAATACTTAACAGTGAACATAGGGACCCTCTTGATCTACAGGTATCTCGATGAGAGGCAAGCCTACCTCCCTCTCTAGGCTGTTTCATGAATACTGCTGGTACTCTGGATACTCGGACTGTGCATACTGGTACATCTGCTGTGTAACATGCTGTGTTGCAGCTATAGGCTGCGGTGCTGTAACTGTCTGTGGTGTATTCTGTGGTGACTGAAAAGTCTGTGAAACTTGTTCTTGTCTAGGCGGACGTGGTCTTTCTTTAGTCTTACCGGTAGCTATGTTGTGTTTCAGAACTGCACACTCGTTTATAAAATGACCTGGCTGTTTACAATAATTGCAGGTCCCTTTAACAGGAACTGCAGGATGACTGGCTTGGTTCGGACCCCTCTTCTGACTGTCTTGAGGAACAGATTGTGCAACTAATACTTTCATTTTCGTGTCTTTCATACGTTTCCTTTCATGATCTTGCTCTTCCCTGATTCTGTTCTGGTGGTACTGGAGCATCTGAAGCATTTGGGACGGAGTATTAGCTTGCCATGTACTTTCGACTTTCAGAACTCGATTTTTAACTTGTGGACTTGAATTCTCGACTAGTTTAGTAACAAAAAGATGAGGGTATGACTCACTACTCGTCTTCAGACCACTGTTAATGCTAAAGCATTTCTCGAATCTAGAATAAAAATCACTAGTATCTTCGTCTGGTTTCTGTTTACAGGCTGAGATTGCATCCCAGTCTTCCTTTTTCGTGGCTAGTAATCTTGGCAAAACTTGTATTAACAGCTCAGGTAATTCCTTACATTTACCTCCTAGACCGGTACCTGGTACACGTGTATTTTCTTCAGCTTCTAGAGCTGCCCAATCTATCTTTTTCTCTCCCACCTCCCATTCTTTTTCTTTGAGTTTTTCATATATGCCCGCAGGCAACAGAACCTTTAACATTTTAATTATATCTGGATACGTGTATTCTCCCATACGGAGCATGTCTTTTAATTCACGGTGGAACCCAGCTGGATCTTTGTCGTGACAGGGAATTAATTTCTTCAACTCTAAAAGTTCAATCTTTGTAATCGGGGTGTAAACAAATACTCGTTGCATTTCACCAGCTGGTGTCCTAACTGGGTGCACTTCTCGTAACGGATGCTGTCTGTCTATGTAAAACGGTTTACTTTCTGGGGGTGAGACATGAACAAAATGCGGATTCAGGAACGTTCTATATTTGTGGCGCTGTTCTAGAATGATACTAACTAAATCGGTACCTAGACCTTTCCATCTGTACTGTAGTAACTCGTTCAATACATCATGTAACGGACCTGGATCAGAATGTTGTCCCTCATACAGTGTAATGAGGTGCTGGATCATATACATACCCACCAGTCGCTGCTCGGCTGGGGGCAGTTTCAGAAACATCTGTGCCACTATTTCGTCTGGAAAAGTGGTAGAATCAGTAGCCCATCGGACTGCTGATCGGGCTAGTTCTTGTTCATGCATGGTACTAAGTTTACTATAACCGATTCGTGATTTCAGAATGTGATCGGTAGCTTGAAATACTTGCTCTAGAGAACCTTGTTCTGGTGCTGGAAGAGAGAAAACTTTCTTATGTTCTAGACATGAATGTCGGTCGGAAAGTCTAGTTCTACCTACATACGCTATTCTGGCGGTATTCTCGTCTTCTACTTCCTCAGTATCAGAGTTACTTTCTTTTTCGCTTACTAGTGCTTCTTTGCGTTGTTCGTGTAACCTTATTATTTCTTTACGTATTTTCTTGTACATACTCTCTATACTACTGATGGTCCTGTGTTTACCCTCGGCTATATTATCACTCCACCTTGTCAGAACTTTCATTTCGGTCGGAGCTTTAGTCGGGGAATCTTGTTCCCTTATTAAACAATTAATTAGAAACTTTAATAGTATGAGCTGGGTCTCAGCTTTCCTCAGAGAAATAACTTCGCCAACACTTTCTGGGTCTGTTCCTGTACGAATGAAACGATATATTCTGTCTAGATCTTCTTTCATATTCGGTAGGGTGTCCAAATACTCGGTCACCCGTCTTACACGCAATGAATATATAACCATACTATCATCACCTGGGACTGGATCATAACGACATTCGGTAAGAGCTCGCCTGATATCTGCAACGGACTGATGTTTGGGCGTACGCTGTAACGCACGTTCATGTAACTCGGCTAATATTACACGCTTTTGTGGCGGCGGGGTTCCCGGGGGACCTCCTCCCGCGGCCCCTAAACTGGAGTCGTCGACTGATACTCTTCGTGTTGACAGAGTGACTGATGTAGCGGGTACTTGTACTGTAGGCTGGACCGGGGGTACCGTAACGGGTGCTGTAACAGGTGCCCCGGTGGCTGGAGGAGCAAGAATTACATTATTTACAGGAGCTGGCGGAGCAGGATTAGCATATTCTGGGACTGTGTCATCCAAGTAGGACGAGAGAAAAATATCAGCTGCGGTCGGTTTGTGACGTAGCTTGGTCGGAACTAATGGCGGCGGAAAATTACTGGATGCCTCCGGGGTTGCTTTTGGCAAGCCCTCGGCAAGAAGAGGGTACATACCCTTAATAAGGGCATTCCTCTGTCTGTCTGACTGTTCGGTTTTAACTCGTTCACCTATTTCGATTAATTCCCTTTCTTGGGCTCTTTCTGAGGATTCTCTACTTAATTCTGACTTTCTGATTTCTTTTTCAGTTCTTTTATGAGATTCTTTGCGCCATAACTCGATGGCATCTTTCTGTGACTGTCTGGCTTTCTTTTTCCATAATACTTCTTCTACTCGCATGATGCACTCGGCATCCCATGTGCCTGATACAGGCCATCTATATTTCTCTTCTAATTCCTTGGTGTACTCGACCCATAAATCTAGATATAATATGGCACTTATGCCATGCTTTTGATACATAAAATGACCTGGACTGTCCCTAGGCGGGACAGGAACTGCTTCCTCGAGCAGACCTTTTCTAGTTTTTAACTGACGTAATTTTGAGAACAGAGGCATGATTTCTAGAATCTAGACACAATACAATACACAATGAACACAATAATTACTTGAATACAAAGCATTCATACCACGACATTGAAAAGCACATAAAATAACATTAAAATAACAGTTCGGACAGAAACATTACCTGGAATACTTGAGAACAGAAAAACATGAATTTCTCGAGAACAGAACTTACTAGAATGACTAGATGTACTGCTAAAACAGTACGAAACATACCGGTCTCATAAAGAGACACGTCAGGACCCGCATCCACCTAAGTGGACACTTCGTGTTGGATCTGTGTACCCAAACCCACGGACCAGAGTCAATTAGATTGACCCTGTCTAGATACTACCCCAGCAACGGTACTCACCGGGCAGCAAGAACGGAAGGCCTCGGACTGGACTGGACTGCTACGACGACGGACTACGAACTTCGGACTTCAGTTACGGGTGGGCCTCCGGATACCTCGGACCTTGGACTCTCGGCTTGGGCTCTGGTCGGGACTCGCCGCGTTCCTCCACCGCCTCGTCTGGATGCTGGACCGCAACCTCCGTCTCCTCCGTGGGCCTGAGGGATACTTAAAGCAGAAATATCTGCCGCTGCGCAGGATGGTTCCGTCACGACTGCAGAGGGTCAGGGGGCTGGCGTGGCTTCTCCGGCGCGTGGGGAAAGGGCAAGTCCCTATTCGGGCGCCATTATGTGGTAAATAAATAATTAAATACCTGTACTATTTTTCGGAATAATTAATTAACAGATAGCTCAATAAATAAGAGTCAAGATTCGAGGTAGCTGGAGTTTGCAGGTTTTAATACAGCATAAACAAGGACAGCAACAGGACAACCTGCACGGGAATAGGATGGCAGCTGCCGGGGGGCAGGATCGGGACAACAGCTAACTTTTTAATAACAGTGTACAATATTTATAGTTAAACAATTGCATTACAGTCGGTACAGTAGGCGTAGCAGTGGGCGGGGTTTGTAGCAGTCGCGAAAGATAAGGCATAAAGTAGGTGTAACAAGAGGTGTGTACAGGGCGTATACAGAGACATGTGATGTAAACGTAACAGAATATGTCATAAATGGGGCGGAAACATGGAGGGGGCTACCTAAGGAGCCGGGACCTCTGACCTAGTGGTGCGCGCAAGCTGGCAATGACGTGTTACTAGGAGGAACTGGGGGCTATGACTTCTGCGCTAGAAGAGGAGACTAAAGTCTGGAGAGTCAGAGCGACATGTACCTAAACACTATCTAGTATCTGATGTTTAGAGAACATGTTGATAGAATCCAAAAGTTATCAGGGCAAAGGCTAACAGACTCTAAGACTGGTGCATGCATTATTCTACATGTAGTGCGTGTTGAGGAATATTAAATGACGATTAATACAGTATTTCTTTTACGTGGAGACGTAAAGGCTAGACGATGACTGAAACTATTGATGCGATTCAGTAGCTTAGGAATGCAGAGAAGGAGGGCTGGACTGATAACTAGAATCATAACATACTCTTGGCAGACTGGCAGGCAGAGCCAGGCCGAGCCGGGCACTGTGAGGCAGGAAGTAAGTGAAAGGTCAGGGATACAGGTGGGGGCTGTATCGCTCCTCAGCGAGGGTTCAGAAGACAGGAGCTGAATCTAGGTCCGGGCCCTTTTGAGGCCTAGAAACGGGGACTTTTACTGAATTAACGTGCACACTGTGAAACGTGGCAACATAACTTTACATAGGCCTAATACTCGTAGCTTTCAAGAGAACTGGAAACTGGCATACTAGAGTTGGACACAACTGGAATTGCGTCTTTAATCGATCATAAGGGAATACATATGCATATTGATCATGTACATATAACATAAGATGGGGAACACGTAGGGACACAGAACATGGCAAAATTTACTTTTCCACAAGTGAGTGCAAAGTAGTGAGTGCAGAGTAGTGAGTAGTGAGTGCAGAGTAGTGAGTGCAGAGTAGTGAGTGCAGAGTAGTGAGTAGTGAGTGCAGAGTAGTGAGTGCAGAGTAGTGAGTAGTGAGTGCAGAGTAGTGGGTGCAGAGTAGTGAGTGCAGAGTAGTGAGTAGTGAGTGCAGAGTAGTGGGTGCAGAGTAGTGAGTAGTGAGTGCAGAGTAGTGAGTGCAGAGTAGTGAGTGCAGAGTAGTGAGTGCAGAGTAGTGAGTGCAGAGTAGTGAGTGCAGAGTAGTGAGTAGTGAGTGCAGAGTAGTGAGTAGTGAGTGCAGAGTAGTGAGTGCAGAGTAGTGAGTGCAGAGTAGTGAGTGCAGAGTAGTGAGTAGTGAGTGCAGAGTAGTGAGTAGTGAGTGCAGAGTAGTGAGTGCAGAGTAGTGAGTGCAGAGTAGTGAGTTCAGAGTAGTGAGTGCAGAGTAGTGAGTGCAGAGTAGTGAGTAGTGAGTGCAGAGTAGTGAGTGCAGAGTAGTGAGTAGTGAGTGCAGAGTAGTGAGTGCAGAGTAGTGAGTAGTGAGTGCAGAGTAGTGAATAGTGAGTGCAGAGTAGTGAGTGCAGAGTAGTGAGTGCAGAGTAATGAGTAGTGAGTGCAGAGTAGTGAGTAGTGAGTGCAGAGTAGTGAGTGCATAGTAGTGAGTGCAGAGTAGTGAGTAGTGAGTGCAGAGTAGTGAGTAGTGAGTGCAGAGTAGTGAGTGCAGAGTAGTGAGTAGTGAGTGCAGAGTAGTGAGTGCAGAGTAGTGAGTAGTGAGTGCAAAGTAGTGAGTGCAAAGTAGTGAGTGCAGAGTAGTGAGTAGTGAGTGCAGAGTAGTGAGTGCAGAGTAGTGAGTGCAGAGTAGTGAGTAGTGAGTGCAGAGTAGTGGGTGCAGAGTAGTGAGTGCAGAGTAGTGAGTAGTGAGTGCAGAGTAGTGGGTGCAGAGTAGTGAGTAGTGAGTGCAGAGTAGTGAGTGCAGAGTAGTGAGTAGTGAGTGCAGAGTAGTGAGTGCAGAGTAGTGAGTAGTGAGTGCAGAGTAGTGAATAGTGAGTGCAGAGTAGTGAGTGCAGAGTAGTGAGTGCAGAGTAATGAGTAGTGAGTGCAGAGTAGTGAGTAGTGAGTGCAGAGTAGTGAGTGCATAGTAGTGAGTGCAGAGTAGTGAGTAGTGAGTGCAGAGTAGTGAGTAGTGAGTGCAGAGTAGTGAGTAGTGAGTGCAGAGTAGTGAGTAGTGAGTGCAGAGTAGTGAGTAGTGAGTGCAAAGTAGTGAGTGCAAAGTAGTGAGTGCAGAGTAGTGAGTAGTGAGTGCAGAGTAGTGAGTGCAGAGTAGTGAGTGCAGAGTAGTGAGTAGTGAGTGCAGAGTAGTGAGTGCAGAGTAGTGAGTAGTGAGTGCAGAGTAGTGGGTGCAGAGTAGTGAGTGCAGAGTAGTGAGTAGTGAGTGCAGAGTAGTGGGTGCAGAGTAGTGAGTAGTGAGTGCAGAGTAGTGAGTGCAGAGTAGTGAGTGCAGAGTAGTGAGTGCAGAGTAGTGAGTAGTGAGTGCAGAGTAGTGAGTAGTGAGTGCAGAGTAGTGAGTGCAGAGTAGTGAGTGCAGAGTAGTGAGTGCAGAGTAGTGAGTAGTGAGTGCAGAGTAGTGAGTAGTGAGTGCAGAGTAGTGAGTGCAGAGTAGTGAGTGCAGAGTAGTGAGTTCAGAGTAGTGAGTGCAGAGTAGTGAGTGCAGAGTAGTGAGTGCAGAGTAGTGAGTGCAGAGTAGTGAGTAGTGAGTGCAGAGTAGTGAGTAGTGAGTGCAGATTAGTGAGTGCAGAGTAGTGAGTAGTGAGTGCAGAGTAGTGAGTGCAGAGTAGTGAGTGCAGAGTAGTGAGTGCAGAGTAGTGACTGCAGAGTAGTGAGTAGTGAGTGCAGAGTAGTGAGTAGTGAGTGCATAGTAGTGAGTAGTGAGTGCAGAGTAGTGAGTGCAGAGTAGTGAGTGCAGAGTAGTGAGTGCAGAGTGGTGAGTGCAGAGTAGTGGGTGCAGAGTAGTGAGTAGTTAGTGCAGAGTAGTGAGTGCAAAGTAGTGAGTGCAGAGTAGTGAGTGCAAATTAGTGAGTGCAGAGTAGTGAGTGCAGAGTAGTGAGTGCAGACTAGTGAGTGCAGAGTAGTGAGTAGTGAGTGCAGAGTAGTGAGTAGTGAGTGCAGAGTAGTGAGTGCAGAGTAGTGAGTGCAGAGTAGTGAGTGCAGAGTAGTGAGTAGTGAGTGCAGAGTAGTGAGTGCAGAGTAGTGAGTGCAGAGTAGTGAGTGCAGAGTAGTGAGTGCAGAGTAGTGAGTAGTGAGTGCAGAGTAGTGAGTAGTGAGTG
The DNA here is from genome assembly GCF_964261635.1 of Lissotriton helveticus. Taxonomy (NCBI): domain Eukaryota; kingdom Metazoa; phylum Chordata; class Amphibia; order Caudata; family Salamandridae; genus Lissotriton; species Lissotriton helveticus. The sequence goes on along the minus strand of NC_136065.1, from coordinate 2,123,066,361 downwards.
CAGAGTAGTGAGTGCAGAGTAGTGAGTGCAGAGTAGTGAGTGCAGAGTAGTTAGTGGAGAGTAGTGAGTAGTGAGTGCAGAGTGAGTGTGCAGAGTAGTGAGTAGTGAGTGCAGAGTAGTGAGTGCAGAGTAGTGAGTAGTGAGTGCAGAGTAGTGAGTAGTGAGTGCAGAGTAGTGAGTGCAGAGTAGTGAGTGCAGAGTAGTGAGTGCAGAGTGCAGAGTAGTGAGTGCAGAGTAGTGAGTAGTGAGTGCAGAGTAGTGAGTGCAGAGTAGTGAGTAGTGAGTGCAGAGTAGTGAGTGCAGAGTAGTGAGTAGTGAGTGCAGAGTAGTGAATAGTGAGTGCAGAGTAGTGAGTGCAGAGTAGTGAGTGCAGAGTAGTGAGTAGTGAGTGCACAGTAGTGAGTAGTGAGTGCAGAGTAGTGAGTGCATAGTAGTGAGTGCAGAGTAGTGAATAGTGAGTGCAGAGTAGTGAGTAGTGAGTGCAGAGTAGTGAGTGCAGAGTAGTGAGTAGTGAGTGCAGAGTAGTGAGTAGTGAGTGCAGAGTAGTGAGTAGTGAGTGCAAAGTAGTGAGTGCAGAGTAGTGAGTAGTGAGTGCAGAGTAGTGAGTGCAGAGTAGTGAGTGCAGAGTAGTGAGTAGTGAGTGCAGAGTAGTGAGTGCAGAGTAGTGAGTAGTGAGTGCAGAGTAGTGAGTGCAGAGTAGTGAGTGCAGAGTAGTGAGTGCAGAGTAGTGAGTAGTGAGTGCAGAGTAGTGAGTGCAGAGTAGTGAGTGCAGAGTAGTGAGTGCAAAGTAGTGAGTGCAGAGCAGTGAGTGCAGAGTAGTGAGTGCAGAGTAGTGAGTGCAGAGTAGTGAGTGCAGAGTAGTGAGTAGTGAGTGCAGAGTAGTGAGTAGTGAGTGCAGAGTAGTGAGTGCAGAGTAGTGAGTGCAGAGTAGTGAGTAGTGAGTGCAGAGTAGTGAGTAGTGAGTGCAGAGTAGTGAGTGCAGAGTAGTGAGTTCAGAGTAGTGAGTGCAGAGTAGTGAGTGCAGAGTAGTGAGTGCAGAGTAGTGAGTGCAGAGTAGTGAGTGCAGAGTAGTGAGTAGTGAGTGCAGAGTAGTGAGTAGTGAGTGCAGAGTAGTGAGTGCAGAGTAGTGAGTAGTGAGTGCAGAGTAGTGAGTGCAGAGTAGTGACTGCAGAGTAGTGAGTAGTGAGTGCAGAGTAGTGAGTAGTGAGTGCATAGTAGTGAGTAGTGAGTGCAGAGTAGTGAGTGCAGAGTAGTGAGTGCAGAGTAGTGAGTGCAGAGTGGTGAGTGCAGAGTAGTGGGTGCAGAGTAGTGAGTAGTTAGTGCAGAGTAGTGAGTGCAAAGTGGTGAGTGCAGAGTAGTGAGTGCAAATTAGTGAGTGCAGAGTAGTGAGTGCAGAGTAGTGAGTGCAGACTAGTGAGTGCAGAGTAGTGAGTAGTGAGTGCAGAGTAGTGAGTAGTGAGTGCAGAGTAGTGAGTAGTGAGTGCAGAGTAGTGAGTGCAGAGTAGTGAGTGCAGAGTAGTGAGTGCAGAGTAGTGAGTAGTGAGTGCAGAGTAGTGAGTAGTGAGTGCAGAGTAGTGAGTAATTAGTGCAGAGTAGTGAGTAGTGAGTGCAGAGTAGTGAGTAGTGCAAAATAGTGAGTGCAGAGTAGTGAGTGCAGAGTAGTGAGTGCAGAGTAGTGAGTAGTGAGTGCAGAGTAGTGAGTGCAGAGTAGTGAGTAGTGAGTGCAGAGTAGTGAGTGCAGAGTAGTGAGTGCAGAGTAGTGAGTAGTGAGTGCAGAGTAGTGAGTGCAGAGTAGTGAGTAGTGAGTGCAGAGTAGTGAGTGCAGAGTAGTGAGTAGTGAGTGCAGAGTAGTGGGTGCAGAGTAGTGAGTAGTGAGTGCAGAGTAGTGAGTGCAGAGTAGTGAGTGCAGAGTAGTGAGTAGTGAGTGCAGAGTGAGTGTGCTGAGTAGTGAGTAGTGAGTGCAGAGTAGTGAGTAGTGAGTGTAGAGTAGTGAGTAGTGAGTGCAGAGTAGTGAGTAGTGAGTGCAAAGTAGTGAGTGCAGAGTAGTGAGTGCAGAGTAGTGAGTAGTGAGTGCAGAGTATGAGTGCAGAGTTGTGAGTGCAGAGTAGTGAGTGCAGAGTAGTGAGTGCAGAGTAGTGAGTAGTGAGTGCAGAGTAGTGAGTAGTGAGTGCAGAGTAGTGAGTGCAGAGTAGTGAGTGCAGAGTAGTGAGTGCAGAGTAGTGAGTAGTGAGTGCAGAGTAGTGAGTGCAGAGTAGTGAGTAGTGAGTGCAGAGTAGTGAGTGCAGAGTAGTGAGTAGTGAGTGCAGAGTAGTGAGTGCAGAGTAGTGAGTGCAGAGTAGTGAGTGCAGAGTAGTGAGTGCAGAGTAGTGAGTAGTGAGTGCAGAGTAGTGAGTGCAGAGTAGTGAGTGCAGAGTAGTGAGTGCAGAGTAGTGAGTGCAGAGTAGTGAGTAGTGAGTGCAGAGTAGTGAGTGCAGAGTAGTGAGTAGTGAGTGCAGAGTAGTGAGTAGTGAGTGCAGAGTAGTGAGTAGTGAGTGCAGAGTAGTGAGTAGTGAGTGCTGAGTAGTGAGTGCAGAGTAGTGAGTAGTGAGTGCAGAGTAGTGAGTAGTGAGTGCAGAGTAGTGAGTGCAGAGTAGTGAGTGCAGAGTAGTGAGTAGTGAGTGCCGAGTAGTGAGTAGTGAGTGCAGAGTAGTGAGTGCAGAGTAGTGAGTAGTGAGTGCAGAGTAGTGGGTGCAGAGTAGTGAGTAGTGAGTGCAGAGTAGTGAGTGCAGAGTAGTGAGTGCAGAGTAGTGAGTGCAGAGTAGTGAGTGCAGAGTAGTAAATAGTGAGTGCAGAGTAGTGAGTGCAGAGTAGTGAGTGCAGAGTAGTAAGTAGTGAGTGCAGAGTAGTGAGTGCAGATTAGTGAGTAGTGAGTGCAGAGTAGTGAGTAGTGAGTGCAGAGTAGTGAGTAGTGAGTGCAGAGTAGTGAGTGCAGAGTAGTGAGTGCAGAGTAGTGAGTGCAGAGTAGTGAGTGCAGAGTAGTGAGTAGTGAGTTAAGAGTAGTGAGTAGTGAGTGCAGAGTAGTGAGTAGTGAGTGCAGAGTAGTGAGTAGTGAGTGCAGAGTAGTGAGTAGTGAGTGCAGAGTAGTGAGTGCAGAGTAGTGAGTGCAGAGTAGTGAGTAGTGAGTGCAGAGTAGTGAGTGCAGAGTAGTGAGTAGTGAGTGCAGAGTAGTGAGTAGTGAGTGCAGAGTAGTGAGTGCAGAGTAGTGAGTGCAGAGTAGTGAGTGCAGAGTAGTGAGTGCAGAGTAGTGAGAGTGCAGAGTAGTGAGAGTGCAGAGTGAGTGTGCAGAGTGAGTGTGCAGAGTAGTGAGTAGTGAGTGCAGAGTAGTGAGTAGTGAGTGCAGAGTAGTGAGTAGTGAGTGCAGAGTAGTGAGTAGTAAGTGCAGAGTAGTGAGTGCAGAGTAGTGAGTGCAGAGTAGTGAGTAGTGAGTGCAGAGTAGTGAGTAGTGAGTGCAGAGTAGTGAGTGCAGAGTAGTGAGTGCAGAGTAGTGAGTGCAGAGTAGTGAGTGCAGAGTAGTGAGTAGTGAGTGCAGAGTAGTGAGTAGTGAGTGCAGAGTAGTGAGTAGTGAGTGCAGAGTAGTGAGTAGTGAGTGCAGAGTAGTGAGTGCAGAGTAGTGAGTGCAGAGTAGTGAGTAGTGAGTGCAGAGTAGTGAGTGCAGAGTAGTGAGTGCAGAGTAGTGAGTGCAGAGTAGTGAGTGCAGAGTAGTGAGTGCAGAGTAGTGAGTAGTGAGTGCAGAGTAGTGAGTGCAGAGTAGTGAGTAGTGAGTGCAGAGTAGTGAGTAGTGAGTGCAGAGTAGTGAGTAGTGAGTGCAGAGTAGTGAGTAGTGAGTGCTGAGTAGTGAGTGCAGAGTAGTGAGTGCAGAGTAGTGAGTGCAGAGTAGTGAGTAGTGAGTGCAGAGTAGTGAGTAGTGAGTGCAGATTAGTGAGTGCAGAGTAGTGAGTAGTGAGTGCAGAGTAGTGAGTGCAGAGTATTGAGTGCAGAGTAGTGAGTGCAGAGTAGTGACTGCAGAGTAGTGAGTAGTGAGTGCAGAGTAGTGAGTAGTGAGTGCATAGTAGTGAGTAGTGAGTGCAGAGTAGTGAGTGCAGAGTAGTGAGTGCAGAGTAGTGAGTGCAGAGTGGTGAGTGCAGAGTAGTGGGTGCAGAGTAGTGAGTAGTTAGTGCAGAGTAGTGAGTGCAAAGTAGTGAGTGCAGAGTAGTGAGTGCAAATTAGTGAGTGCAGAGTAGTGAGTGCAGAGTAGTGAGTGCAGACTAGTGAGTGCAGAGTAGTGAGTAGTGAGTGCAGAGTAGTGAGTAGTGAGTGCAGAGTAGTGAGTGCAGAGTAGTGAGTGCAGAGTAGTGAGTGCAGAGTAGTGAGTAGTGAGTGCAGAGTAGTGAGTGCAGAGTAGTGAGTGCAGAGTAGTGAGTGCAGAGTAGTGAGTGCAGAGTAGTGAGTAGTGAGTGCAGAGTAGTGAGTAGTGAGTGCAGAGTAGTGAGTGCAGAGTAGTGAGTGCAGAGTAGTGAGTGCAGAGTAGTTAGTGGAGAGTAGTGAGTAGTGAGTGCAGAGTGAGTGTGCAGAGTAGTGAGTAGTGAGTGCAGAGTAGTGAGTGCAGAGTAGTGAGTAGTGAGTGCAGAGTAGTGAGTAGTGAGTGCAGAGTAGTGAGTGCAGAGTAGTGAGTGCAGAGTAGTGAGTGCAGAGTGCAGAGTAGTGAGTGCAGAGTAGTGAGTAGTGAGTGCAGAGTAGTGAGTGCAGAGTAGTGAGTAGTGAGTGCAGAGTAGTGAGTGCAGAGTAGTGAGTAGTGAGTGCAGAGTAGTGAATAGTGAGTGCAGAGTAGTGAGTGCAGAGTAGTGAGTGCAGAGTAGTGAGTAGTGAGTGCACAGTAGTGAGTAGTGAGTGCAGAGTAGTGAGTGCATAGTAGTGAGTGCAGAGTAGTGAATAGTGAGTGCAGAGTAGTGAGTAGTGAGTGCAGAGTAGTGAGTGCAGAGTAGTGAGTAGTGAGTGCAGAGTAGTGAGTAGTGAGTGCAGAGTAGTGAGTAGTGAGTGCAAAGTAGTGAGTGCAGAGTAGTGAGTAGTGAGTGCAGAGTAGTGAGTGCAGAGTAGTGAGTGCAGAGTAGTGAGTAGTGAGTGCAGAGTAGTGAGTGCAGAGTAGTGAGTAGTGAGTGCAGAGTAGTGAGTGCAGAGTAGTGAGTGCAGAGTAGTGAGTGCAGAGTAGTGAGTAGTGAGTGCAGAGTAGTGAGTGCAGAGTAGTGAGTGCAGAGTAGTGAGTGCAAAGTAGTGAGTGCAGAGCAGTGAGTGCAGAGTAGTGAGTGCAGAGTAGTGAGTGCAGAGTAGTGAGTGCAGAGTAGTGAGTAGTGAGTGCAGAGTAGTGAGTAGTGAGTGCAGAGTAGTGAGTGCAGAGTAGTGAGTAGTGAGTGCAGAGTAGTGAGTAGTGAGTGCAGAGTAGTGAGTGCAGAGTAGTGAGTTCAGAGTAGTGAGTGCAGAGTAGTGAGTGCAGAGTAGTGAGTGCAGAGTAGTGAGTGCAGAGTAGTGAGTGCAGAGTAGTGAGTAGTGAGTGCAGAGTAGTGAGTAGTGAGTGCAGAGTAGTGAGTGCAGAGTAGTGAGTAGTGAGTGCAGAGTAGTGAGTGCAGAGTAGTGACTGCAGAGTAGTGAGTAGTGAGTGCAGAGTAGTGAGTAGTGAGTGCATAGTAGTGAGTAGTGAGTGCAGAGTAGTGAGTGCAGAGTAGTGAGTGCAGAGTAGTGAGTGCAGAGTGGTGAGTGCAGAGTAGTGGGTGCAGAGTAGTGAGTAGTTAGTGCAGAGTAGTGAGTGCAAAGTGGTGAGTGCAGAGTAGTGAGTGCAAATTAGTGAGTGCAGAGTAGTGAGTGCAGAGTAGTGAGTGCAGACTAGTGAGTGCAGAGTAGTGAGTAGTGAGTGCAGAGTAGTGAGTAGTGAGTGCAGAGTAGTGAGTAGTGAGTGCAGAGTAGTGAGTGCAGAGTAGTGAGTGCAGAGTAGTGAGTGCAGAGTAGTGAGTAGTGAGTGCAGAGTAGTGAGTAGTGAGTGCAGAGTAGTGAGTAATTAGTGCAGAGTAGTGAGTAGTGAGTGCAGAGTAGTGAGTAGTGCAAAATAGTGAGTGCAGAGTAGTGAGTGCAGAGTAGTGAGTGCAGAGTAGTGAGTAGTGAGTGCAGAGTAGTGAGTGCAGAGTAGTGAGTAGTGAGTGCAGAGTAGTGAGTGCAGAGTAGTGAGTGCAGAGTAGTGAGTGCAGAGTAGTGAGTGCAGAGTAGTGAGTAGTGAGTGCAGAGTAGTGAGTGCAGAGTAGTGAGTAGTGAGTGCAGAGTAGTGAGTGCAGAGTAGTGAGTAGTGAGTGCAGAGTAGTGGGTGCAGAGTAGTGAGTAGTGAGTGCAGAGTAGTGAGTGCAGAGTAGTGAGTGCAGAGTAGTGAGTAGTGAGTGCAGAGTGAGTGTGCTGAGTAGTGAGTAGTGAGTGCAGAGTAGTGAGTAGTGAGTGTAGAGTAGTGAGTAGTGAGTGCAGAGTAGTGAGTAGTGAGTGCAAAGTAGTGAGTGCAGAGTAGTGAGTGCAGAGTAGTGAGTAGTGAGTGCAGAGTATGAGTGCAGAGTTGTGAGTGCAGAGTAGTGAGTGCAGAGTAGTGAGTGCAGAGTAGTGAGTGCAGAGTAGTGAGTAGTGAGTGCAGAGTAGTGAGTAGTGAGTGCAGAGTAGTGAGTGCAGAGTAGTGAGTGCAGAGTAGTGAGTGCAGAGTAGTGAGTGCAGAGTAGTGAGTAGTGAGTGCAGAGTAGTGAGTGCAGAGTAGTGAGTAGTGAGTGCAGAGTAGTGAGTGCAGAGTAGTGAGTAGTGAGTGCAGAGTAGTGAGTGCAGAGTAGTGAGTGCAGAGTAGTGAGTGCAGAGTAGTGAGTGCAGAGTAGTGAGTAGTGAGTGCAGAGTAGTGAGTGCAGAGTAGTGAGTGCAGAGTAGTGAGTGCAGAGTAGTGAGTGCAGAGTAGTGAGTAGTGAGTGCAGAGTAGTGAGTGCAGAGTAGTGAGTAGTGAGTGCAGAGTAGTGAGTAGTGAGTGCAGAGTAGTGAGTAGTGAGTGCAGAGTAGTGAGTAGTGAGTGCTGAGTAGTGAGTGCAGAGTAGTGAGTAGTGAGTGCAGAGTAGTGAGTAGTGAGTGCAGAGTAGTGAGTGCAGAGTAGTGAGTGCAGAGTAGTGAGTAGTGAGTGCCGAGTAGTGAGTAGTGAGTGCAGAGTAGTGAGTGCAGAGTAGTGAGTAGTGAGTGCAGAGTAGTGGGTGCAGAGTAGTGAGTAGTGAGTGCAGAGTAGTGAGTGCAGAGTAGTGAGTGCAGAGTAGTGAGTGCAGAGTAGTGAGTGCAGAGTAGTAAATAGTGAGTGCAGAGTAGTGAGTGCAGAGTAGTGAGTGCAGAGTAGTAAGTAGTGAGTGCAGAGTAGTGAGTGCAGATTAGTGAGTAGTGAGTGCAGAGTAGTGAGTAGTGAGTGCAGAGTAGTGAGTAGTGAGTGCAGAGTAGTGAGTGCAGAGTAGTGAGTGCAGAGTAGTGAGTGCAGAGTAGTGAGTAGTGAGTTAAGAGTAGTGAGTAGTGAGTGCAGAGTAGTGAGTAGTGAGTGCAGAGTAGTGAGTAGTGAGTGCAGAGTAGTGAGTAGTGAGTGCAGAGTAGTGAGTGCAGAGTAGTGAGTGCAGAGTAGTGAGTAGTGAGTGCAGAGTAGTGAGTGCAGAGTAGTGAGTAGTGAGTGCAGAGTAGTGAGTAGTGAGTGCAGAGTAGTGAGTGCAGAGTAGTGAGTGCAGAGTAGTGAGTGCAGAGTAGTGAGTGCAGAGTAGTGAGAGTGCAGAGTAGTGAGAGTGCAGAGTGAGTGTGCAGCGTGAGTGTGCAGAGTAGTGAGTAGTGAGTGCAGAGTAGTGAGTAGTGAGTGCAGAGTAGTGAGTAGTGAGTGCAGAGTAGTGAGTAGTAAGTGCAGAGTAGTGAGTGCAGAGTAGTGAGTGCAGAGTAGTGAGTAGTGAGTGCAGAGTAGTGAGTAGTGAGTGCAGAGTAGTGATTGCAGAGTAGTGAGTGCAGAGTAGTGAGTGCAGAGTAGTGAGTGCAGAGTAGTGAGTAGTGAGTGCAGAGTAGTGAGTAGTGAGTGCAGAGTAGTGAGTAGTGAGTGCAGAGTAGTGAGTGCAGAGTAGTGAGTAGTGAGTGCAGAGTAGTGAGTGCAGAGTAGTGAGTGCAGAGTAGTGAGTAGTGAGTGCAGAGTAGTGAGTGCAGAGTAGTGAGTGCAGAGTAGTGAGTGCAGAGTAGTGAGTGCAGAGTAGTGAGTGCAGAGTAGTGAGTAGTGAGTGCAGAGTAGTGAGTGCAGAGTAGTGAGTAGTGAGTGCAGAGTAGTGAGTAGTGAGTGCAGAGTAGTGAGTAGTGAGTGCAGAGTAGTGAGTAGTGAGTGCTGAGTAGTGAGTGCAGAGTAGTGAGTAGTGAGTGCAGAGTAGTGAGTAGTGAGTGCAGAGTAGTGAGTGCAGAGTAGTGAGTGCAGAGTAGTGAGTAGTGAGTGCCGAGTAGTGAGTAGTGAGTGCAGAGTAGTGAGTGCAGAGTAGTGAGTAGTGAGTGCAGAGTAGTGGGTGCAGAGTAGTGAGTAGTGAGTGCAGAGTAGTGAGTGCAGAGTAGTGAGTGCAGAGTAGTGAGTGCAGAGTAGTGAGTGCAGAGTAGTAAATAGTGAGTGCAGAGTAGTGAGTGCAGAGTAGTAAGTAGTGAGTGCAGAGTAGTGAGTGCAGATTAGTGAGTAGTGAGTGCAGAGTAGTGAGTAGTGAGTGCAGAGTAGTGAGTAGTGAGTGCAGAGTAGTGAGTGCAGAGTAGTGAGTGCAGAGTAGTGAGTGCAGAGTAGTGAGTGCAGAGTAGTGAGTAGTGAGTTAAGAGTAGTGAGTAGTGAGTGCAGAGTAGTGAGTAGTGAGTGCAGAGTAGTGAGTAGTGAGTGCAGAGTAGTGAGTAGTGAGTGCAGAGTAGTGAGTGCAGAGTAGTGAGTGCAGAGTAGTGAGTAGTGAGTGCAGAGTAGTGAGTGCAGAGTAGTGAGTAGTGAGTGCAGAGTAGTGAGTAGTGAGTGCAGAGTAGTGAGTGCAGAGTAGTGAGTGCAGAGTAGTGAGTGCAGAGTAGTGAGTGCAGAGTAGTGAGAGTGCAGAGTAGTGAGAGTGCAGAGTGAGTGTGCAGAGTGAGTGTGCAGAGTAGTGAGTAGTGAGTGCAGAGTAGTGAGTAGTGAGTGCAGAGTAGTGAGTAGTGAGTGCAGAGTAGTGAGTAGTGAGTGCAGAGTAGTGAGTGCAGAGTAGTGAGTAGTGAGTGCAGAGTAGTGAATAGTGAGTGCAGAGTAGTGAGTGCAGAGTAGTGAGTGCAGAGTAATGAGTAGTGAGTGCAGAGTAGTGAGTAGTGAGTGCAGAGTAGTGAGTGCATAGTAGTGAGTGCAGAGTAGTGAGTAGTGAGTGCAGAGTAGTGAGTAGTGAGTGCAGAGTAGTGAGTGCAGAGTAGTGAGTAGTGAGTGCAGAGTAGTGAGTAGTGAGTGCAGAGTAGTGAGTAGTGAGTGCAAAGTAGTGAGTGCAAAGTAGTGAGTGCAGAGTAGTGAGTAGTGAGTGCAGAGTAGTGAGTAGTGAGTGCAAAGTAGTGAGTGCAGAGTAGTGAGTAGTGAGTGCAGAGTAGTGAGTGCAGAGTAGTGAGTGCAGAGTAGTGAGTGCAGAGTAGTGAGTAGTGAGTGCAGAGTAGTGAGTGCAGAGTAGTGAGTGCAGAGTAGTGAGTGCAGAGTAGTGAGTAGTGAGTGCAGAGTAGTGAGTGCAGAGTAGTGAGTGCAGAGTAGTGAGTGCAAAGTAGTGAGTGCAGAGCAGTGAGTGCAGAGTAGTGAGTGCAGAGTAGTGAGTGCAGAGTAGTGAGTGCAGAGTAGTGAGTAGTGAGTGCAGAGTAGTGAGTAGTGAGTGCAGAGTAGTGAGTGCAGAGTAGTGAGTGCAGAGTAGTGAGTAGTGAGTGCAGAGTAGTGAGTAGTGAGTGCAGAGTAGTGAGTGCAGAGTAGTGAGTTCAGAGTAGTGAGTGCAGAGTAGTGAGTGCAGAGTAGTGAGTGCAGAGTAGTGAGTGCAGAGTAGTGAGTGCAGAGTAGTGAGTAGTGAGTGCAGAGTAGTGAGTAGTGAGTGCAGAGTAGTGAGTGCAGAGTAGTGAGTAGTGAGTGCAGAGTAGTGAGTGCAGAGTAGTGACTGCAGAGTAGTGAGTAGTGAGTGCAGAGTAGTGAGTAGTGAGTGCATAGTAGTGAGTAGTGAGTGCAGAGTAGTGAGTGCAGAGTAGTGAGTGCAGAGTAGTGAGTGCAGAGTGGTGAGTGCAGAGTAGTGGGTGCAGAGTAGTGAGTAGTTAGTGCAGAGTAGTGAGTGCAAAGTGGTGAGTGCAGAGTAGTGAGTGCAAATTAGTGAGTGCAGAGTAGTGAGTGCAGAGTAGTGAGTGCAGACTAGTGAGTGCAGAGTAGTGAGTAGTGAGTGCAGAGTAGTGAGTAGTGAGTGCAGAGTAGTGAGTAGTGAGTGCAGAGTAGTGAGTGCAGAGTAGTGAGTGCAGAGTAGTGAGTGCAGAGTAGTGAGTAGTGAGTGCAGAGTAGTGAGTAGTGAGTGCAGAGTAGTGAGTAATTAGTGCAGAGTAGTGAGTAGTGAGTGCAGAGTAGTGAGTAGTGCAAAATAGTGAGTGCAGAGTAGTGAGTGCAGAGTAGTGAGTGCAGAGTAGTGAGTAGTGAGTGCAGAGTAGTGAGTGCAGAGTAGTGAGTAGTGAGTGCAGAGTAGTGAGTGCAGAGTAGTGAGTGCAGAGTAGTGAGTGCAGAGTAGTGAGTGCAGAGTAGTGAGTAGTGAGTGCAGAGTAGTGAGTGCAGAGTAGTGAGTAGTGAGTGCAGAGTAGTGAGTGCAGAGTAGTGAGTAGTGAGTGCAGAGTAGTGGGTGCAGAGTAGTGAGTAGTGAGTGCAGAGTAGTGAGTGCAGAGTAGTGAGTGCAGAGTAGTGAGTAGTGAGTGCAGAGTGAGTGTGCTGAGTAGTGAGTAGTGAGTGCAGAGTAGTGAGTAGTGAGTGTAGAGTAGTGAGTAGTGAGTGCAGAGTAGTGAGTAGTGAGTGCAAAGTAGTGAGTGCAGAGTAGTGAGTGCAGAGTAGTGAGTAGTGAGTGCAGAGTATGAGTGCAGAGTTGTGAGTGCAGAGTAGTGAGTGCAGAGTAGTGAGTGCAGAGTAGTGAGTGCAGAGTAGTGAGTAGTGAGTGCAGAGTAGTGAGTAGTGAGTGCAGAGTAGTGAGTGCAGAGTAGTGAGTGCAGAGTAGTGAGTGCAGAGTAGTGAGTAGTGAGTGCAGAGTAGTGAGTGCAGAGTAGTGAGTAGTGAGTGCAGAGTAGTGAGTGCAGAGTAGTGAGTAGTGAGTGCAGAGTAGTGAGTGCAGAGTAGTGAGTGCAGAGTAGTGAGTGCAGAGTAGTGAGTGCAGAGTAGTGAGTAGTGAGTGCAGAGTAGTGAGTGCAGAGTAGTGAGTGCAGAGTAGTGAGTGCAGAGTAGTGAGTGCAGAGTAGTGAGTAGTGAGTGCAGAGTAGTGAGTGCAGAGTAGTGAGTAGTGAGTGCAGAGTAGTGAGTAGTGAGTGCAGAGTAGTGAGTAGTGAGTGCAGAGTAGTGAGTAGTGAGTGCTGAGTAGTGAGTGCAGAGTAGTGAGTAGTGAGTGCAGAGTAGTGAGTAGTGAGTGCAGAGTAGTGAGTGCAGAGTAGTGAGTGCAGAGTAGTGAGTAGTGAGTGCCGAGTAGTGAGTAGTGAGTGCAGAGTAGTGAGTGCAGAGTAGTGAGTAGTGAGTGCAGAGTAGTGGGTGCAGAGTAGTGAGTAGTGAGTGCAGAGTAGTGAGTGCAGAGTAGTGAGTGCAGAGTAGTGAGTGCAGAGTAGTGAGTGCAGAGTAGTAAATAGTGAGTGCAGAGTAGTGAGTGCAGAGTAGTGAGTGCAGAGTAGTAAGTAGTGAGTGCAGAGTAGTGAGTGCAGATTAGTGAGTAGTGAGTGCAGAGTAGTGAGTAGTGAGTGCAGAGTAGTGAGTAGTGAGTGCAGAGTAGTGAGTGCAGAGTAGTGAGTGCAGAGTAGTGAGTGCAGAGTAGTGAGTGCAGAGTAGTGAGTAGTGAGTTAAGAGTAGTGAGTAGTGAGTGCAGAGTAGTGAGTAGTGAGTGCAGAGTAGTGAGTAGTGAGTGCAGAGTAGTGAGTAGTGAGTGCAGAGTAGTGAGTGCAGAGTAGTGAGTGCAGAGTAGTGAGTAGTGAGTGCAGAGTAGTGAGTGCAGAGTAGTGAGTAGTGAGTGCAGAGTAGTGAGTAGTGAGTGCAGAGTAGTGAGTGCAGAGTAGTGAGTGCAGAGTAGTGAGTGCAGAGTAGTGAGTGCAGAGTAGTGAGAGTGCAGAGTAGTGAGAGTGCAGAGTGAGTGTGCAGAGTGAGTGTGCAGAGTAGTGAGTAGTGAGTGCAGAGTAGTGAGTAGTGAGTGCAGAGTAGTGAGTAGTGAGTGCAGAGTAGTGAGTAGTAAGTGCAGAGTAGTGAGTGCAGAGTAGTGAGTGCAGAGTAGTGAGTAGTGAGTGCAGAGTAGTGAGTAGTGAGTGCAGAGTAGTGAGTGCAGAGTAGTGAGTGCAGAGTAGTGAGTGCAGAGTAGTGAGTGCAGAGTAGTGAGTAGTGAGTGCAGAGTAGTGAGTAGTGAGTGCAGAGTAGTGAGTAGTGAGTGCAGAGTAGTGAGTGCAGAGTAGTGAGTAGTGAGTGCAGAGTAGTGAGTGCAGAGTAGTGAGTGCAGAGTAGTGAGTAGTGAGTGCAGAGTAGTGAGTGCAGAGTAGTGAGTGCAGAGTAGTGAGTGCAGAGTAGTGAGTGCAGAGTAGTGAGTGCAGAGTAGTGAGTAGTGAGTGCAGAGTAGTGAGTGCAGAGTAGTGAGTAGTGAGTGCAGAGTAGTGAGTAGTGAGTGCAGAGTAGTGAGTAGTGAGTGCAGAGTAGTGAGTAGTGAGTGCTGAGTAGTGAGTGCAGAGTAGTGAGTGCAGAGTAGTGAGTGCAGAGTAGTGAGTAGTGAGTGCAGAGTAGTGAGTAGTGAGTGCAGATTAGTGAGTGCAGAGTAGTGAGTAGTGAGTGCAGAGTAGTGAGTGCAGAGTAGTGAGTGCAGAGTAGTGACTGCAGAGTAGTGAGTAGTGAGTGCAGAGTAGTGAGTAGTGAGTGCATAGTAGTGAGTAGTGAGTGCAGAGTAGTGAGTGCAGAGTAGTGAGTGCAGAGTAGTGAGTGCAGAGTGGTGAGTGCAGAGTAGTGGGTGCAGAGTAGTGAGTAGTTAGTGCAGAGTAGTGAGTGCAAAGTAGTGAGTGCAGAGTAGTGAGTGCAAATTAGTGAGTGCAGAGTAGTGAGTGCAGAGTAGTGAGTGCAGACTAGTGAGTGCAGAGTAGTGAGTAGTGAGTGCAGAGTAGTGAGTAGTGAGTGCAGAGTAGTGAGTGCAGAGTAGTGAGTGCAGAGTAGTGAGTGCAGAGTAGTGAGTAGTGAGTGCAGAGTAGTGAGTGCAGAGTAGTGAGTGCAGAGTAGTGAGTGCAGAGTAGTGAGTGCAGAGTAGTGAGTAGTGAGTGCAGAGTAGTGAGTAGTGAGTGCAGAGTAGTGAGTGCAGAGTAGTGAGTGCAGAGTAGTGAGTGCAGAGTAGTTAGTGGAGAGTAGTGAGTAGTGAGTGCAGAGTGAGTGTGCAGAGTAGTGAGTAGTGAGTGCAGAGTAGTGAGTGCAGAGTAGTGAGTAGTGAGTGCAGAGTAGTGAGTAGTGAGTGCAGAGTAGTGAGTGCAGAGTAGTGAGTGCAGAGTAGTGAGTGCAGAGTGCAGAGTAGTGAGTGCAGAGTAGTGAGTAGTGAGTGCAGAGTAGTGAGTGCAGAGTAGTGAGTAGTGAGTGCAGAGTAGTGAGTGCAGAGTAGTGAGTAGTGAGTGCAGAGTAGTGAATAGTGAGTGCAGAGTAGTGAGTGCAGAGTAGTGAGTGCAGAGTAGTGAGTAGTGAGTGCACAGTAGTGAGTAGTGAGTGCAGAGTAGTGAGTGCATAGTAGTGAATAGTGAGTGCAGAGTAGTGAGTAGTGAGTGCAGAGTAGTGAGTGCAGAGTAGTGAGTAGTGAGTGCAGAGTAGTGAGTAGTGAGTGCAGAGTAGTGAGTAGTGAGTGCAAAGTAGTGAGTGCAGAGTAGTGAGTAGTGAGTGCAGAGTAGTGAGTGCAGAGTAGTGAGTGCAGAGTAGTGAGTAGTGAGTGCAGAGTAGTGAGTGCAGAGTAGTGAGTAGTGAGTGCAGAGTAGTGAGTGCAGAGTAGTGAGTGCAGAGTAGTGAGTGCAGAGTAGTGAGTAGTGAGTGCAGAGTAGTGAGTGCAGAGTAGTGAGTGCAGAGTAGTGAGTGCAAAGTAGTGAGTGCAGAGCAGTGAGTGCAGAGTAGTGAGTGCAGAGTAGTGAGTGCAGAGTAGTGAGTGCAGAGTAGTGAGTAGTGAGTGCAGAGTAGTGAGTAGTGAGTGCAGAGTAGTGAGTGCAGAGTAGTGAGTGCAGAGTAGTGAGTAGTGAGTGCAGAGTAGTGAGTAGTGAGTGCAGAGTAGTGAGTGCAGAGTAGTGAGTTCAGAGTAGTGAGTGCAGAGTAGTGAGTGCAGAGTAGTGAGTGCAGAGTAGTGAGTGCAGAGTAGTGAGTGCAGAGTAGTGAGTAGTGAGTGCAGAGTAGTGAGTAGTGAGTGCAGAGTAGTGAGTGCAGAGTAGTGAGTAGTGAGTGCAGAGTAGTGAGTGCAGAGTAGTGACTGCAGAGTAGTGAGTAGTGAGTGCAGAGTAGTGAGTAGTGAGTGCATAGTAGTGAGTAGTGAGTGCAGAGTAGTGAGTGCAGAGTAGTGAGTGCAGAGTAGTGAGTGCAGAGTGGTGAGTGCAGAGTAGTGGGTGCAGAGTAGTGAGTAGTTAGTGCAGAGTAGTGAGTGCAAAGTGGTGAGTGCAGAGTAGTGAGTGCAAATTAGTGAGTGCAGAGTAGTGAGTGCAGAGTAGTGAGTGCAGACTAGTGAGTGCAGAGTAGTGAGTAGTGAGTGCAGAGTAGTGAGTAGTGAGTGCAGAGTAGTGAGTAGTGAGTGCAGAGTAGTGAGTGCAGAGTAGTGAGTGCAGAGTAGTGAGTGCAGAGTAGTGAGTAGTGAGTGCAGAGTAGTGAGTAGTGAGTGCAGAGTAGTGAGTAATTAGTGCAGAGTAGTGAGTAGTGAGTGCAGAGTAGTGAGTAGTGCAAAATAGTGAGTGCAGAGTAGTGAGTGCAGAGTAGTGAGTGCAGAGTAGTGAGTAGTGAGTGCAGAGTAGTGAGTGCAGAGTAGTGAGTAGTGAGTGCAGAGTAGTGAGTGCAGAGTAGTGAGTGCAGAGTAGTGAGTGCAGAGTAGTGAGTGCAGAGTAGTGAGTAGTGAGTGCAGAGTAGTGAGTGCAGAGTAGTGAGTAGTGAGTGCAGAGTAGTGAGTGCAGAGTAGTGAGTAGTGAGTGCAGAGTAGTGGGTGCAGAGTAGTGAGTAGTGAGTGCAGAGTAGTGAGTGCAGAGTAGTGAGTGCAGAGTAGTGAGTAGTGAGTGCAGAGTGAGTGTGCTGAGTAGTGAGTAGTGAGTGCAGAGTAGTGAGTAGTGAGTGTAGAGTAGTGAGTAGTGAGTGCAGAGTAGTGAGTAGTGAGTGCAAAGTAGTGAGTGCAGAGTAGTGAGTGCAGAGTAGTGAGTAGTGAGTGCAGAGTATGAGTGCAGAGTTGTGAGTGCAGAGTAGTGAGTGCAGAGTAGTGAGTGCAGAGTAGTGAGTGCAGAGTAGTGAGTAGTGAGTGCAGAGTAGTGAGTAGTGAGTGCAGAGTAGTGAGTGCAGAGTAGTGAGTGCAGAGTAGTGAGTGCAGAGTAGTGAGTGCAGAGTAGTGAGTAGTGAGTGCAGAGTAGTGAGTGCAGAGTAGTGAGTAGTGAGTGCAGAGTAGTGAGTGCAGAGTAGTGAGTAGTGAGTGCAGAGTAGTGAGTGCAGAGTAGTGAGTGCAGAGTAGTGAGTGCAGAGTAGTGAGTGCAGAGTAGTGAGTAGTGAGTGCAGAGTAGTGAGTGCAGAGTAGTGAGTGCAGAGTAGTGAGTGCAGAGTAGTGAGTGCAGAGTAGTGAGTAGTGAGTGCAGAGTAGTGAGTGCAGAGTAGTGAGTAGTGAGTGCAGAGTAGTGAGTAGTGAGTGCAGAGTAGTGAGTAGTGAGTGCAGAGTAGTGAGTAGTGAGTGCTGAGTAGTGAGTGCAGAGTAGTGAGTAGTGAGTGCAGAGTAGTGAGTAGTGAGTGCATAGTAGTGAGTGCAGAGTAGTGAGTGCAGAGTAGTGAGTAGTGAGTGCCGAGTAGTGAGTAGTGAGTGCAGAGTAGTGAGTGCAGAGTAGTGAGTAGTGAGTGCAGAGTAGTGGGTGCAGAGTAGTGAGTAGTGAGTGCAGAGTAGTGAGTGCAGAGTAGTGAGTGCAGAGTAGTGAGTGCAGAGTAGTGAGTGCAGAGTAGTAAATAGTGAGTGCAGAGTAGTGAGTGCAGAGTAGTGAGTGCAGAGTAGTAAGTAGTGAGTGCAGAGTAGTGAGTGCAGATTAGTGAGTAGTGAGTGCAGAGTAGTGAGTAGTGAGTGCAGAGCAGTGAGTAGTGAGTGCAGAGTAGTGAGTGCAGAGTAGTGAGTGCAGAGTAGTGAGTGCAGAGTAGTGAGTGCAGAGTAGTGAGTAGTGAGTTAAGAGTAGTGAGTAGTGAGTGCAGAGTAGTGAGTAGTGAGTGCAGAGTAGTGAGTAGTGAGTGCAGAGTAGTGAGTAGTGAGTGCAGAGTAGTGAGTGCAGAGTAGTGAGTGCAGAGTAGTGAGTAGTGAGTGCAGAGTAGTGAGTGCAGAGTAGTGAGTAGTGAGTGCAGAGTAGTGAGTAGTGAGTGCAGAGTAGTGAGTGCAGAGTAGTGAGTGCAGAGTAGTGAGTGCAGAGTAGTGAGTGCAGAGTAGTGAGAGTGCAGAGTAGTGAGAGTGCAGAGTGAGTGTGCAGCGTGAGTGTGCAGAGTAGTGAGTAGTGAGTGCAGAGTAGTGAGTAGTGAGTGCAGAGTAGTGAGTAGTGAGTGCAGAGTAGTGAGTAGTAAGTGCAGAGTAGTGAGTGCAGAGTAGTGAGTGCAGAGTAGTGAGTAGTGAGTGCAGAGTAGTGAGTAGTGAGTGCAGAGTAGTGAGTGCAGAGTAGTGAGTGCAGAGTAGTGAGTGCAGAGTAGTGAGTGCAGAGTAGTGAGTAGTGAGTGCAGAGTAGTGAGTAGTGAGTGCAGAGTAGTGAGTAGTGAGTGCAGAGTAGTGAGTGCAGAGTAGTGAGTAGTGAGTGCAGAGTAGTGAGTGCAGAGTAGTGAGTGCAGAGTAGTGAGTAGTGAGTGCAGAGTAGTGAGTGCAGAGTAGTGAGTGCAGAGTAGTGAGTGCAGAGTAGTGAGTGCAGAGTAGTGAGTAGTGAGTGCAGAGTAGTGAGTGCAGAGTAGTGAGTAGTGAGTGCAGAGTAGTGAGTAGTGAGTGCAGAGTAGTGAGTAGTGAGTGCAGAGTAGTGAGTAGTGAGTGCTGAGTAGTGAGTGCAGAGTAGTGAGTAGTGAGTGCAGAGTAGTGAGTAGTGAGTGCAGAGTAGTGAGTGCAGAGTATTGAGTGCAGAGTAGTGAGTAGTGAGTGCCGAGTAGTGAGTAGTGAGTGCAGAGTAGTGAGTGCAGAGTAGTGAGTAGTGAGTGCAGAGTAGTGGGTGCAGAGTAGTGAGTAGTGAGTGCAGAGTAGTGAGTGCAGAGTAGTGAGTGCAGAGTAGTGAGTGCAGAGTAGTAAATAGTGAGTGCAGAGTAGTGAGTGCAGAGTAGTGAGTGCAGAGTAGTAAGTAGTGAGTGCAGAGTAGTGAGTGCAGATTAGTGAGTAGTGAGTGCAGAGTAGTGAGTAGTGAGTGCAGAGTAGTGAGTAGTGAGTGCAGAGTAGTGAGTGCAGAGTAGTGAGTGCAGAGTAGTGAGTGCAGAGTAGTGAGTGCAGAGTAGTGAGTAGTGAGTTAAGAGTAGTGAGTAGTGAGTGCAGAGTAGTGAGTAGTGAGTGCAGAGTAGTGAGTAGTGAGTGCAGAGTAGTGAGTAGTGAGTGCAGAGTAGTGAGTGCAGAGTAGTGAGTGCAGAGTAGTGAGTAGTGAGTGCAGAGTAGTGAGTGCAGAGTAGTGAGTAGTGAGTGCAGAGTAGTGAGTAGTGAGTGCAGAGTAGTGAGTGCAGAGTAGTGAGTGCAGAGTAGTGAGTGCAGAGTAGTGAGTGCAGAGTAGTGAGAGTGCAGAGTAGTGAGAGTGCAGAGTGAGTGTGCAGAGTGAGTGTGCAGAGTAGTGAGTAGTGAGTGCAGAGTAGTGAGTAGTGAGTGCAGAGTAGTGAGTAGTGAGTGCAGAGTAGTGAGTAGTGAGTGCAGAGTAGTGAGTGCAGAGTAGTGAGTAGTGAGTGCAGAGTAGTGAATAGTGAGTGCAGAGTAGTGAGTGCAGAGTAGTGAGTGCAGAGTAATGAGTAGTGAGTGCAGAGTAGTGAGTAGTGAGTGCAGAGTAGTGAGTGCATAGTAGTGAGTGCAGAGTAGTGAGTAGTGAGTGCAGAGTAGTGAGTAGTGAGTGCAGAGTAGTGAGTGCAGAGTAGTGAGTAGTGAGTGCAGAGTAGTGAGTAGTGAGTGCAGAGTAGTGAGTAGTGAGTGCAAAGTAGTGAGTGCAAAGTAGTGAGTGCAGAGTAGTGAGTAGTGAGTGCAGAGTAGTGAGTGCAGAGTAGTGAGTGCAGAGTAGTGAGTAGTGAGTGCAGAGTAGTGAGTGCAGAGTAGTGAGTAGTGAGTGCAGAGTAGTGAGTGCAGAGTAGTGGGTGCAGAGTAGTGAGTGCAGAGTAGTGAGTAGTGAGTGCAGAGTAGTGGGTGCAGAGTAGTGAGTAGTGAGTGCAGAGTAGTGAGTGCAGAGTAGTGAGTGCAGAGTAGTGAGTGCAGAGTAGTGAGTAGTGAGTGCAGAGTAGTGAGTAGTGAGTGCAGAGTAGTGAGTGCAGAGTAGTGAGTGCAGAGTAGTGAGTGCAGAGTAGTGAGTAGTGAGTGCAGAGTAGTGAGTAGTGAGTGCAGAGTAGTGAGTGCAGAGTAGTGAGTGCAGAGTAGTGAGTTCAGAGTAGTGAGTGCAGAGTAGTGAGTGCAGAGTAGTGAGTGCAGAGTAGTGAGTGCAGAGTAGTGAGTAGTGAGTGCAGAGTAGTGAGTAGTGAGTGCAGATTAGTGAGTGCAGAGTAGTGAGTAGTGAGTGCAGAGTAGTGAGTGCAGAGTAGTGAGTGCAGAGTAGTGACTGCAGAGTAGTGAGTAGTGAGTGCAGAGTAGTGAGTAGTGAGTGCATAGTAGTGAGTAGTGAGTGCAGAGTAGTGAGTGCAGAGTAGTGAGTGCAGAGTAGTGAGTGCAGAGTGGTGAGTGCAGAGTAGTGGGTGCAGAGTAGTGAGTAGTTAGTGCAGAGTAGTGAGTGCAAAGTAGTGAGTGCAGAGTAGTGAGTGCAAATTAGTGAGTGCAGAGTAGTGAGTGCAGAGTAGTGAGTGCAGACTAGTGAGTACAGAGTAGTGAGTAGTGAGTGCAGAGTAGTGAGTAGTGAGTGCAGAGTAGTGAGTGCAGAGTAGTGAGTGCAGAGTAGTGAGTGCAGAGTAGTGAGTAGTGAGTGCAGAGTAGTGAGTGCAGAGTAGTGAGTGCAGAGTAGTGAGTGCAGAGTAGTGAGTGCAGAGTAGTGAGTAGTGAGTGCAGAGTAGTGAGTAGTGAGTGCAGAGTAGTGAGTGCAGAGTAGTGAGTGCAGAGTAGTGAGTGCAGAGTAGTTAGTGGAGAGTAGTGAGTAGTGAGTGCAGAGTGAGTGTGCAGAGTAGTGAGTAGTGAGTGCAGAGTAGTGAGTGCAGAGTAGTGAGTAGTGAGTGCAGAGTAGTGAGTAGTGAGTGCAGAGTAGTGAGTGCAGAGTAGTGAGTGCAGAGTAGTGAGTGCAGAGTGCAGAGTAGTGAGTGCAGAGTAGTGAGTAGTGAGTGCAGAGTAGTGAGTGCAGAGTAGTGAGTAGTGAGTGCAGAGTAGTGAGTGCAGAGTAGTGAGTAGTGAGTGCAGAGTAGTGAATAGTGAGTGCAGAGTAGTGAGTGCGGAGTAGTGAGTGCAGAGTAGTGAGTAGTGAGTGCACAGTAGTGAGTAGTGAGTGCAGAGTAGTGAGTGCATAGTAGTGAGTGCAGAGTAGTGAATAGTGAGTGCAGAGTAGTGAGTAGTGAGTGCAGAGTAGTGAGTGCAGAGTAGTGAGTAGTGAGTGCAGAGTAGTGAGTAGTGAGTGCAGAGTAGTGAGTAGTGAGTGCAAAGTAGTGAGTGCAGAGTAGTGAGTAGTGAGTGCAGAGTAGTGAGTGCAGAGTAGTGAGTGCAGAGTAGTGAGTAGTGAGTGCAGAGTAGTGAGTGCAGAGTAGTGAGTAGTGAGTGCAGAGTAGTGAGTGCAGAGTAGTGAGTGCAGAGTAGTGAGTGCAGAGTAGTGAGTAGTGAGTGCAGAGTAGTGAGTGCAGAGTAGTGAGTGCAGAGTAGTGAGTGCAAAGTAGTGAGTGCAGAGCAGTGAGTGCAGAGTAGTGAGTGCAGAGTAGTGAGTGCAGAGTAGTGAGTGCAGAGTAGTGAGTAGTGAGTGCAGAGTAGTGAGTAGTGAGTGCAGAGTAGTGAGTGCAGAGTAGTGAGTGCAGAGTAGTGAGTAGTGAGTGCAGAGTAGTGAGTAGTGAGTGCAGAGTAGTGAGTGCAGAGTAGTGAGTTCAGAGTAGTGAGTGCAGAGTAGTGAGTGCAGAGTAGTGAGTGCAGAGTAGTGAGTGCAGAGTAGTGAGTGCAGAGTAGTGAGTAGTGAGTGCAGAGTAATGAGTAGTGAGTGCAGAGTAGTGAGTGCAGAGTAGTGAGTAGTGAGTGCAGAGTAGTGAGTGCAGAGTAGTGACTGCAGAGTAGTGAGTAGTGAGTGCAGAGTAGTGAGTAGTGAGTGCATAGTAGTGAGTAGTGAGTGCAGAGTAGTGAGTGCAGAGTAGTGAGTGCAGAGTAGTGAGTGCAGAGTGGTGAGTGCAGAGTAGTGGGTGCAGAGTAGTGAGTAGTTAGTGCAGAGTAGTGAGTGCAAAGTGGTGAGTGCAGAGTAGTGAGTGCAAATTAGTGAGTGCAGAGTAGTGAGTGCAGAGTAGTGAGTGCAGACTAGTGAGTGCAGAGTAGTGAGTAGTGAGTGCAGAGTAGTGAGTAGTGAGTGCAGAGTAGTGAGTAGTGAGTGCAGAGTAGTGAGTGCAGAGTAGTGAGTGCAGAGTAGTGAGTGCAGAGTAGTGAGTAGTGAGTGCAGAGTAGTGAGTAGTGAGTGCAGAGTAGTGAGTAATTAGTGCAGAGTAGTGAGTAGTGAGTGCAGAGTAGTGAGTAGTGCAAAATAGTGAGTGCAGAGTAGTGAGTGCAGAGTAGTGAGTGCAGAGTAGTGAGTAGTGAGTGCAGAGTAGTGAGTGCAGAGTAGTGAGTAGTGAGTGCAGAGTAGTGAGTGCAGAGTAGTGAGTGCAGAGTAGTGAGTGCAGAGTAGTGAGTGCAGAGTAGTGAGTAGTGAGTGCAGAGTAGTGAGTGCAGAGTAGTGAGTAGTGAGTGCAGAGTAGTGAGTGCAGAGTAGTGAGTAGTGAGTGCAGAGTAGTGGGTGCAGAGTAGTGAGTAGTGAGTGCAGAGTAGTGAGTGCAGAGTAGTGAGTGCAGAGTAGTGAGTAGTGAGTGCAGAGTGAGTGTGCTGAGTAGTGAGTAGTGAGTGCAGAGTAGTGAGTAGTGAGTGTAGAGTAGTGAGTAGTGAGTGCAGAGTAGTGAGTAGTGAGTGCAAAGTAGTGAGTGCAGAGTAGTGAGTGCAGAGTAGTGAGTAGTGAGTGCAGAGTATGAGTGCAGAGTTGTGAGTACAGAGTAGTGAGTGCAGAGTAGTGAGTGCAGAGTAGTGAGTGCAGAGTAGTGAGTAGTGAGTGCAGAGTAGTGAGTAGTGAGTGCAGAGTAGTGAGTGCAGAGTAGTGAGTGCAGAGTAGTGAGTGCAGAGTAGTGAGTGCAGAGTAGTGAGTAGTGAGTGCAGAGTAGTGAGTAGTGAGTGCAGAGTAGTGAGTAGTGAGTGCAGAGTAGTGAGTGCAGAGTAGTGAGTAGTGAGTGCAGAGTAGTGAGTGCAGAGTAGTGAGTGCAGAGTAGTGAGTGCAGAGTAGTGAGTAGTGAGTGCAGAGTAGTGAGTGCAGAGTAGTGAGTGCAGAGTAGTGAGTGCAGAGTAGTGAGTGCAGAGTAGTGAGTAGTGAGTGCAGAGTAGTGAGTGCAGAGTAGTGAGTAGTGAGTGCAGAGTAGTGAGTAGTGAGTGCAGAGTAGTGAGTAGTGAGTGCAGAGTAGTGAGTAGTGAGTGCTGAGTAGTGAGTGCAGAGTAGTGAGTAGTGAGTGCAGAGTAGTGAGTAGTGAGTGCAGAGTAGTGAGTGCAGAGTAGTGAGTGCAGAGTAGTGAGTAGTGAGTGCCGAGTAGTGAGTAGTGAGTGCAGAGTAGTGAGTGCAGAGTAGTGAGTAGTGAGTGCAGAGTAGTGGGTGCAGAGTAGTGAGTAGTGAGTGCAGAGTAGTGAGTGCAGAGTAGTGAGTGCAGAGTAGTGAGTGCAGAGTAGTGAGTGCAGAGTAGTAAATAGTGAGTGCAGAGTAGTGAGTGCAGAGTAGTGAGTGCAGAGTAGTAGGTAGTGAGTGCAGAGTAGTGAGTGCAGATTAGTGAGTAGTGAGTGCAGAGTAGTGAGTAGTGAGTGCAGAGTAGTGAGTAGTGAGTGCAGAGTAGTGAGTGCAGAGTAGTGAGTGCAGAGTAGTGAGTGCAGAGTAGTGAGTGCAGAGTAGTGAGTAGTGAGTTAAGAGTAGTGAGTAGTGAGTGCAGAGTAGTGAGTAGTGAGTGCAGAGTAGTGAGTAGTGAGTGCAGAGTAGTGAGTAGTGAGTGCAGAGTAGTGAGTGCAGAGTAGTGAGTGCAGAGTAGTGAGTAGTGAGTGCAGAGTAGTGAGTGCAGAGTAGTGAGTAGTGAGTGCAGAGTAGTGAGTAGTGAGTGCAGAGTAGTGAGTGCAGAGTAGTGAGTGCAGAGTAGTGAGTGCAGAGTAGTGAGTGCAGAGTAGTGAGAGTGCAGAGTAGTGAGAGTGCAGAGTGAGTGTGCAGAGTGAGTGTGCAGAGTAGTGAGTAGTGAGTGCAGAGTAGTGAGTAGTGAGTGCAGAGTAGTGAGTAGTGAGTGCAGAGTAGTGAGTAGTGAGTGCAGAGTAGTGAGTGCAGAGTAGTGAGTAGTGAGTGCAGAGTAGTGGGTGCAGAGTAGTGAGTAGTGAGTGCAGAGTAGTGAGTGCAGAGTAGTGAGTGCAGAGTAGTGAGTGCAGAGTAGTGAGTGCAGAGTAGTAAATAGTGAGTGCAGAGTAGTGAGTGCAGAGTAGTGAGTGCAGAGTAGTAGGTAGTGAGTGCAGAGTAGTGAGTGCAGATTAGTGAGTAGTGAGTGCAGAGTAGTGAGTAGTGAGTGCAGAGTAGTGAGTAGTGAGTGCAGAGTAGTGAGTGCAGAGTAGTGAGTGCAGAGTAGTGAGTGCAGAGTAGTGAGTGCAGAGTAGTGAGTAGTGAGTTAAGAGTAGTGAGTAGTGAGTGCAGAGTAGTGAGTAGTGAGTGCAGAGTAGTGAGTAGTGAGTGCAGAGTAGTGAGTAGTGAGTGCAGAGTAGTGAGTGCAGAGTAGTGAGTGCAGAGTAGTGAGTAGTGAGTGCAGAGTAGTGAGTGCAGAGTAGTGAGTAGTGAGTGCAGAGTAGTGAGTAGTGAGTGCAGAGTAGTGAGTGCAGAGTAGTGAGTGCAGAGTAGTGAGTGCAGAGTAGTGAGTGCAGAGTAGTGAGAGTGCAGAGTAGTGAGAGTGCAGAGTGAGTGTGCAGAGTGAGTGTGCAGAGTAGTGAGTAGTGAGTGCAGAGTAGTGAGTAGTGAGTGCAGAGTAGTGAGTAGTGAGTGCAGAGTAGTGAGTAGTAAGTGCAGAAATCTGCTCGAGGTTCTGATATCTGAATATATAATCTACTTCATTCATGCATACAAACTGCAGTAGTTTTAGTAATTAGAAGTGCCAGAGCCTGAACTTGATTCACATTGATAATGGTATTGATCTGCTAACCATACATACCCCTGGGCATTTCTGTATTAGTGTCAGCGTATGTCAGTATTCAGACGTTTCTTCTCCTCCCCTAGGACATTTCTAGAGAGAATCCTTATACTACCCAGTATGTTGCTCAAGGCCCTCTGCGGATCAGTACCGAGTAGCTGAAGCATGGCTGCCTGTGTAGGGCTGAATATGAATTTCACGGCAACCTGTTTTTCAGTATTTAGATCTTTATATGTTCTACTGATGTTAAGTGTGTTTGTAGTACCTTAACTGCTTGAGAACGGTTTTCTGAATTTCATACTCATATTGTTGGCATTGGATGCATGTGGGGTTTTTTTCGGCGTAAGTGCTCTGAGATTAAACATGTGGGAGTTTTCTAGGAGTCTTCATTCATATTGACTTTCTATTTTTTAAATTGTTTCCATGAAACTCAGCGGATTTTTTTTATATTTTTTTCATTACAAAGAAGCTCTAACTTTACTAAAACAGTAACATGCAATTTAAAAGCACCTGCTGCAGAGTTCCTTGTAAATCCAGGTTTCAGGCAGCAATAAAAATGTCATGATAACTTGTGATTAATGTTCCTGATAGAGAGAGATCAGAGGTTTGTCTAGTAGCAGGTTTGACTCACCATAAAGTAGTGCAGAGGGTTAATCTGCTGCAAAGAACAGATCGGTGTTTGGGTGGATATCTGAGCGGATTCGTAAAGCCAGCCTTTACCAGCGCTATAAAGCAAATGAAATGTATGTGAGAGAGGGCCTAAGGGAAGCTGAGGTCCACTTTTTACACGGTGGTAATAATGGAATCAGAGGGGGAGGTGGGGGAAGAGGGACGCGGGGGTGTCCAAAAACTATGTCGCACCGTGCAGCACCACTGCTAAAGCTGGCCCTGTTTCTAGCTCAAGCGGCACCGGCACCTGTAGTCTAAAGATAATACCTCTGCCTCAAGTGAAGTACTCTGGTACCCAAGGATGACTAGCAAACAATATTATTCACAACGTTGCTTACTATTCAGCAACATTTGACAGTTTGCAAATCGTCTTTATACAACAATTCAGAGTTTGATAACAAATTAATGTAACACATTGTAATATACAATGCCAATAGCTCAAACTTTAATGCTGCGAGACCTATTGCATTGTAAATGCTTGTTTCTTTTGGAACTAGACAGATCATGGCTTCCTGGAAAGTGCCTTGAAAGGCAACCTTATTGATGGAAAAATTAAATAAAAGTAAAAGGTTAGGATGGAGGAGTTTTGCAAAATGACCATAATATTCAAAGGTAAAACCACCTGGTCCGGGTGTTTTCCCTCTTCGTATGGAAGAGACTGCATGAGTGATTTCTGATAAAGAGATGTCTGTATCTAATGATTCAAAATTAATATGTTGGGATTAGGGGGATGCAATAGATTGAAAACAATTGGTCAAATCTGATTGAGAAGGTTGTGTTTCTGGGGACTATGGAGTGAGGTTCCGTGAATCCTGAACCCGTTCCATAAAGGTCATGCTTTCATTACGAATTTGGTATTAGCGAACCGTAACCAGTTAGTATGGTAAGCATGAGTGTTTTCGTCACGTTACACCGATGGATTCACTACGTATTTAGGGATTCGGTTTGAACCCTTGGGTTCCATTTTGTGTACGACAGCCATTTTGTGGTTGCCCTCACATAGGCCGATAACTACGGCCGAACAAGTCTTTAGCACACGTACACTTTAGCTGACTTCTGAATGACCCGAGCAAACTGACCCTCTTGCCTGAAGCCAAACTTGTTAGGCCAGTTCTTTTCCCAGTAGCTGATCAAGATTGAGGATCAAGGCACAGGACATCATAAACCTCTATTGCACACAAATATGTCTTATCTTACTCACACCTGTCTCTGCTCCTTTCTTTATGGTCCGTTTACGATGGGGATGTGCCCGTTTTTATTATGGGTTCGATCAACCCGTCTGATGAAGAATGTTGGGTTTGACCAATGATCGATCATGGGCTGGGCAACTGAAAAGTGGGTTTTACCGTCATGCGATACCTCTGATCTGGATACATGTTGATTGGACAGTTTGTAAATGTAAGGTATTTGTCTGGAATGTGATTTTTGGCATAAAAAGGATGGCTTGCTTTGTAAAATTGAGCAGTCTCCTGAGAACTCATACCGTGTTGACATCTAGGACTTCTGTTACTGGCTGCAGTCAATAAATTTGATCTTTGACGTCACCAAGAAGTTTCCATGTCTCTGTAGTTTGAAGACAGGTGATACCCGGAGACTTTGGGCGTGACCCCTGATGCCGCCGGGTCTTAAATAACCCAGTTCTTCCTTTGGCGCCCAACGTGGGGCGACTTCAGCGGTACCGGTCCAAGCCTGAAGATCGTGAGGAGCCTCGTGTGAAAATTCTGGAGGAAGGCCTGCCACTTCATCGACCCCTGTATGTCGTCGTGGTCCGAAAGTCTTTGCTGCGAGGTTCTCCGCTTTCCAACGGCTACGAAGGACTGCTGCCCTGACTGTCGCCCTGTCTTGGAGCCTTTGATGATTTGTAGAGCGAGACAATAGACGGATCTTCTGGCGACGTCATCGATATTTCAGTTAAGTATGAGTGGAGCGTCTCCCAGTCCTTAGTTTTTGGGTATCCCTTGGGATCTTTGATTTGGAACTTGCAAGCTCCAAAGCCGAGGGACTTGTGTATTCACGAGACTATCGTATTCGATAGTCCCTTGAAGTTTGAAGCTAGACTAGAGAGCGAAGATGCCTGGTCTTAGCAGACTTGGAAGAATATTTTGTTGTGGTCGTAATAGGGATTCCCGATTGGAGGACTCGTGTCCGGTTCCTCCGATTGGAACTCCAACCTATGAGCTCTATGTAAAACATGGCGTGGGCCCCATCACGTATAATGAAGTGTGGATCTGGTACACTAGAAAGGATGGTGTCCTCAAATGGCCCCAATATGATAGTTTTGACACGGAAGTTTTAGATAATCTAGAGGTTAGACTTTTTAAGAAGAAAGCCCGGACGGCGATGTTTGACTCTTTCCGCCTATGGCGAAAGGAAGCCAAACAGAAAGAAATTAAATTAGCGAAGAAGAATAAAAGAGAAAAGGATATCTCGATAATGCAAGCTGCTATACAGTTTAAAGATAACGAAGAAGAACAAGCGAGTGAGCAGTTGCACAGGCAACGTAAAATGGCGATTGATAAATGCTACCCAGTTTTGCCACCCCTTCAGCAAGATGCGATGAAGGACCTTGTGAAAGATCCTTTGATGTCACATTTGTTGACTTCGCCACCCCCTTATGCGCAGAGTGCTACAGCACCTCCGCAATCTTTAGTTGTGCAACCTCTTGCTATTGCACAGCCGCCAGCTCCTCTTCAGTTGGCTCCTACTCCTCTGGTGCAGCCTCCTCAAGGGCCGCCGACTTTGCTACCTGCTCCGTCTTTAATTCCTACGACTTATCCGCCTGTTCTCGCTGCCTCTTCTGCTACTGCTCCTGCATTAACTGTCTCTCAGTCCGCTTTATCTCCTGTCCTGTCAACTTCTCCTTCTGTTCGACAGAGAATGACGGACACTGTTACTAGTCTTTTGTCTCCTTTCTTTGGGTCATTGAGCGCGACCCCCGTTTCAGAGCGTAAGCAATTGCGTAGCCAAATACCTGGTCCCTCGGAAAGGACAGTATTAGATCATTTGGCGCGTAAATGGGTTTCTGATTCTGCAAGATATGATTTAGAGTCTGTTGTGGATGTCTTCCGCCAGTGGGAAACACCAAAACAGAGATATGTTTTTGGAGAAAATGTGTGTGTTCCTTTGTGAAGAATGGGCAGATGGTGATCTGAGTTATTCCATGTACAGTCCGAATTTGCGAAAGGCACGATTGTGGGTCGACAGAGCAGTAGCGACACTGCTTTTGTTCAGGAGCGAGTCTCCTTCTCGGTCGTTGTTTGAGCCTGATCCCTCTGTTAGAAGAAAGATGCGGTAATATCCAATGAGAGAGGTTCCTCCGGTATGGAAGGAAGCAGTTCAGGCTGATGTAGGTCTTGGTATTGTAGCTGCACCGGCTCATTTTCAACGTGTTTGGGTACATGTTCCGTGGAAGCGTGCTGAAGTTTTGGCTCTTAAGCAGACTTTGCCTGACCCCCGTAAAAATCCTGCAGGGTATTATAAGGAATTATCACAGACCGCAGACTCCTGTGTGATGAATCTAGCTGATATAGACATGTTGTTTGGAAATGTGGTCCCACAACCTCTATGGGGTTTGATTCGTCATACTGATCATGCGCTGGAGTTAGGTGATACATGGGCTAATATTGGCGCTGCAGATGCGCTATAAGTTGGTGGTGCTAAACCTGAGCCTTTAGTTGCAGACCTTCCTGGTAAAA
Source organism: Lissotriton helveticus (assembly GCF_964261635.1). NCBI lineage: Eukaryota > Metazoa > Chordata > Amphibia > Caudata > Salamandridae > Lissotriton > Lissotriton helveticus. The sequence goes on along the minus strand of NC_136065.1, from coordinate 2,123,038,014 downwards.
TCATTACCTACATGAAGACTTTAATGCCCGCTATACGAGTGAATTGGGACAAATTGTCTGCATGTAAGCAGAAGAAGGATGAAACTGTATCTGACTTCTTCACTAGGTTTGAAGAAACGTTTATTGACCATAGTGGTCAAGACATGAGTACCGAGGGTGGTCAACGGTTGTTTGTTGATAAGTTTGTGCATAATTTACTTCCTGAGTTATGTACCAAGTTAAAGGATTCAAAGAGCTCTTGGGCTGTTTCCTCATCAGCACAGATATTGGCTACTGCACAATACTACGAAAATAGGGATAAGGATGAGAAAGATAGAGCAGACAAGAAGACTAAAGATTTGAAGACAAAGGTTCTTTTACAGCAAGCGTACCCGCCTCGTAATAACCAACGTGATTATCAGCAACCTCAGCAGTTTCAGCGGAACTCGCAAAGGTTCGAGCCTTCTCAACCGCGTTTTCCTGTAGGTCCTAATCAATGTGCATATTGCAAAGAAGAGGGTCATTTTAAACATAGTTGCCCTGTCCTGTTGCAGCGTATGAATGGTGTCTCTGGTGCAAGAGGTCGAGGTGTTCCGCAAGCCTCTAGAGGGAGGGGACGTGGTGCATTCCCCCAGAATGCACGTCCCTTTCCTCCACAAACTTCAATGAAGTGTTTTGATCAGCAGAATAATGCGTCTGGTAGGACGACTCAGTACTATGCTGACGACTACTATGTCGAAGGTGAGAATATGGATGGTAATGATTGCTAGGACAGCCATGGACAAAGAGAGGGAGTTGTTTCAGTTCCAGTGGATCAGAGTGGACCTTATGTTGAAGTGATTACATCAGGTGTGTCAGAACCTTTTCTGTTGGATACTGGTGCTGCGAAGAGTTCTATTATGCACTCTAGACTCCCTGGCGCACCTTTGTCTGGCTTAACGAATGTTTCAGTAGGTTTTTCTGGCGCCCCAGTTAGAAACCCGATTTCTAGTCCCTTGTCTCTTTCTGTTGGACCTCGTGAATTCGAAGCACCCCTTATTCTGACGACAGGTTGTGGTGAGAACTTGTTGGGATTGGATCTGTTGAACAGATTGTATGCAACGTTGTATTGTTCTCCTTCGGGAGTACAACTTACATTGGGTAAGAAAGTGGTCTAACCGATGTATTTGTCGAAGGATCAACTTCCGACAGAATTGTCTTCTCTTCCTGACACTATTTGGGCCACTGGCCCTAATGATGTAGGTCTTTTGGAGATACCGCCATATGTTGTGACGCTGAAGGCAAACGTTAAAATGCCACGCATTCCCCAATATAGGATCTCTAATGATGGTGAAAGGGCGTTGCTAGCGATTATCCATGATTTAATTGAGAAAGATGTGATTGAGGAAACAAGAGGTAATGTGTGCAATAGTCCTGTTTTGCCTGTCTTGAAACGCACTGACTCTTCTCAGCCACCCGTTTACAGGTTTGTGATCGATCTTAGAGAGGTTAACAAGATAGTAGTTCCGCAATTTCCCATTGTTCCAGATATCACTGCCTTATTGACCATGATTCCAGTTTTGGCCACTTGGTTTTCGGTGATTGATTTGAAGAATGCTTTCTTCAGCATCCCGATTGCCGAGGAGTGTAGGGATATCTTTGGTTTCTCTTTAGGAGGTCGAAGTTTCAGGTTCAAGTGCGCTCCTCAAGGCTATTGTGAGAGTCCGTCAATATATAGCCAGGCTTTGAAAACACAGCTTGATACGATTGTTTTACCTGATGGTGCTGCTCTTCTTCAGTACGTCGATGATTTGTTAGTCGCTGCTGATACTGAGGAGATCTGTCAAGAAGCTACTTTGTCGTTGTTGCGTCATTTGTCTGACTTCCATCACAAGGTGTCTCTTTCGAAGTTACAGTATTGTCGACAAGAAGTGACCTACCAAGGTCATCTCTTATCGAAGGAGGGAAGAAGATTGACCCCAGAACGAATTCAAGCGATTGCAAAAATGAGTGTGCCGATTACACAGAGAGAAGTGCGTGCTTTTCTGGGTATTACGTCGTACTGTCGACAGTGGATTCCGAATTTTTCGCTTCTTGCGAAACCTTTGATAGCTCTTACCATTAAGGATACTCCAAACCCTATTCCTTGGACCGATGAATGCCAGACAAGTTTTTCCGAATTGCGCGATGCATTGTGTTCGGCTCCTGTGTTGGGTACCCCCGACTACAGTAAGCCCTTTACACTTTATGTCCACGAGAGAGAGGGATGTGCGTTGTCAGTGATGACACAATCTTTTGGGGACAAGCAGCATCCATGTGCGTATTTCTCGTCGACCTTGGATCCGGTAGCTAGAGCGTTGCCGAGTTGTTTGAGAGCCACAGCGGCAGCAGCTGTTTCTATTCGACAGTCTGCTGGTTTGGTGATGAATAATGCGCTGATTGTAATGGTTCCACATGCAGTGGATACCTTGTTAAACAGGACTAAGACACAGCACTTAACTAGTGCTCGATTGTCAGGTTATGAGTTGACACTTTTAGCGAGTCATGTGCACATAAAGAGATGCAATACGTTGAATCCAGCTACGTTGTTGCCTATTTCAGTAGAGACAGACGTTTCGGAACAGCATGATTGCTTTCTCAGGACAGAAGAGGAAACGAAAGGGAGAGTAGATCTTAGGGACACTCCTCTTGTGAAGTGTGATGGTACCTTATGGGTGGATGGTTCATGCTTCAAGCTTCCGAATGGTGATACGACTGCGGTATATGCTGTTACGACTTTGCATACGATTGTTGAAGCTGCACGTATCCTGTATGCGTTTGGTGTGGCTCATAGTTTTGGACGCTTGTGGAAGGAACTTGGGTTCCTCACGTCTCATGGAGCGAAGATTCAGAATGGTCAGTTGGTGAACGAGCATCTAGAGTCACTTACCTTGCCGTTGCAAGTTGCGATTGTGAAATGCAGTGCACACAAGAAGGTTGCCGATGACGTTGGTCGCGGTAACGCATTTGCAGATGAAGTCGCGAAAGATGTGGCGAGGGATGTGATGAGTCGAATGTATGTTTCAGGCCCTGCAAGATGGATTGGTGATGTTGGAATGTGTGAGGATACGATAGAAAGTGTGAAGTCTATTCAAGCTGAAGCTACAGAGAGAGAGTTGAACGTATGGAGAGAGAGTACGGGTAAATTGGATGCGAATGGTTGTTGGGTTGAGTTGTCAGAGCATCAGCGATGGTTGTTACCCGATGCGTACGTGCTTGCAGTGGTTACGATGGCGCATGGAATGGCTCATATCAGTGTGAAAGGGATTTGTAAGTTGTTGGCTCCAGTATGGCAAAATGCTGGAATTCCTAAGTGTGCAGAGAATGTGGTCAAGAATTGTATGGTTTGTTTGAAGTACAATCCCGGTAAGGGAACTCCAACTCCAGCTGGTCATTTTGCGCCTCCAACGTATCCGTTCAAGGTTTTGCAGCTAGATTTCATCCACATGGAGAGGTGCAACAACCTGAAATACGTACACGTAGTTGTTTGTGCCTTTTCGAGATGGGTGGAAGCATATCCCCTAAAAGATAATACTGCCTTGTCCACAGCTAAAGCCCTTGTTAAGGAGTTTTTCCCTAGGTATGGTTTGCCGAGAATGGTCTGGAGTGACAATGGGAGTGAATTTATGGGTCAAGTGATGAAGAGAGTGTGTGAGGGTTTAGGAATCTGACAAAAATTCCACGCTGCAAATCACCCCCAATCAGCTGGTCTAGTGGAGTGTTATAATGGCACTCTTAAGTTAAAACTTGCCAAGATACAGGCGAGCTCTGGTCTTAAATGGCCGGATGCGTTGCCATTAGCACTCCTGTCAACTAGGATGACTGTACATTCTCGAGTGGGACTTAGTCCCTATGAAATAATTTTTTGTCGCCTGGCAAACATATAGGGAGTGCCGAGGCCGACGAAATTCAGCGAGATTGAACACCCTGTATTGCTTGACTATTTGTATGATTTGACGGCTAAATTGCGTGTGTTACACCAACAGGTTCATGATACATTGCCTCAGGCTTCTGAAGATCCAGGACATGCCATCGATCCTGGTACCTGGGTTCTAATCAAGAATTTTCAGCGGACAAAGAACGATCAGCCTCGTTGGCTTGGACCCTATTTGGTGCTGTTATCTACGCGATCTGCAGTGCGAGTGCAAGGAAAGAGAACTGGATCCACGGCGTACACTGTAAGAGGTTTCCTTTGCCTCTTCCGTGCGACCGGTGGGTCCAGGAGGGTATTCCTGATTCGGAAACTGATACTGTGCCTCGTTTTCTGCCTTTTAGCGATGCACGTTTAATTGGGACAAGTTCTGAGCGTGAAAGCGACGATCTTCTGCAAGAAGCTGTGCCACCGTCAGTTCGATTGGACACTACTGAGCCTGAACTTTTATTCCGCGACCAGACATTGCCTGATAAAGGCCGTTATAATTTGCGACCAAGAGTCATGGGACAAATAAACTGAGAGATTTTCCTTTTTGCTATTTTTGAAATCCAGATCTCCCATCTGTTTTGGCCGATTTTTGTTTTTCGAACCGCCATCCGGGTTCAGCTGTAAGGTCGCGGTGTCAAGTCTTTGGAGTGCAAGCCGAAGACGTTAGGTCGACGGTTCTGGTTGGTCCTAGGGCGTTCCCAGGACTGACAGACGCATTCCTTAGCACGGAACACCCAACAGCCGCGAACAGCACGGTTAGAGGATGGAGTTTTTCAAGATGGAGAGACCTGCTGAAGAAATAACTTTTAAGAGCAAAATGTTTCGAATTATGAGTAGAAAGTGTTTTTTAATATTATGTCTTTTTATGTTACTGAGCTTGATGATGTTTTTAATTGGATATATTATATTCTCTTTTCAAGTGATGTTTGCACCCACTACACAGCCCATACCTTTTTCTACTGTCTCTTCGCATTCTTTTCATCCTTTGCCTGAACATGAATCCATTAGAAGATTGGAATTCGTTAATAACTCCTTTGTTCAGCTTCTGCACCAACACCAACTAGTAGTGAACACGACTAACTGTTGGGTGTGTGGCCTTATGCCTCATACTACTGGTAAAGGTATTCCTTACCTGGTCCTGCCATTCAGCTATAATGGTTCTGTGTGGGCATACAGAACGATGTTCATCTATGCTCGTGAAGTCTACCCCCTATGTTCTGTGAAGGACAATACAAAGAATAGTGCTCTAGTTAAGGGTATAGTTGATATGATTAGAGGAGTTAGTTCCTATGAGACAATCCCGAGAGATAAGACACTAGCATACATTGGATGGAACGTGACTGGATATGGAGTTAGTCTGAGTGAGAACCGGCGAGCGGAAAGATCCTCCCCGATTTGGATCGTACCCCATCAGGGTCATCTTTGTCTGCAAGGTAATGGCAAGAATCCAAGAGCTCAGTTAGGGAAGAGTATCTGCACTGAGACGTATGTTTTTGCGTCCCAGACTTCCCCATCGTTTCTAGCAGCTAAGGGTACCTATTTTGTCTGTTACGATAGAGCGTACACATGGTTGCCCCCTGATTTCTCGGGCACATGTTTTGTCTCATTCCTGTTGCCTCCCACCTACACAGCTGCGGCAGATTACCACAAGACGAGAATTGTCAGAGGTGTCTTCAGTAAGGAAGATACTGCAGGACAAGAATTAGGAGATTTCTTGAAGGGTTTTCTGCCGTTTTGGGGACCGATGGTTAACAGCAGGAACATACGGCAATTGACGAGAGTGGTTGAGTCCACCGTAGTTGAAACTGCCGGTGCCCTTAGTAACTTGACTGCTGAGCTCCAGTCGGATCGTCTTATGACTCTCCAGAACAGAGTTGCGTTAGATGTCATACTTGCAGATAGAGGAGTGGTATGTAAATTGATCCAATCGAGCTGCTGCGTTTTCATTCCAGACAATGCTCCGACAGTATACCAGGCCATTTCGAAATTACATAAGATCTCTGAATCTATACACGTGGATGAAGGAGATTAGTCGTTGATGGGATGGTTCTCGGAACTGATATCCACTTGGGGATGGAAGATTCTGATGATCATTGGGATGGCTTTAGCGATTCTTTTCCTGTTCTGTCTCTGTGTGCAGTGCGCTCCTGTCATATGTGGCCTCTGTGCTACTACGTGTACAAGGAGCCCTGTCCCAGGAGAGGTGCTAGGTAATAGGATCATGCTTCAGCAACATCTTGATGATCTGATGAATATAGACGTGGACTCAGATTGATGTTAGTGTAGGTTATTGCCTATGTAAGGGCAAAAGGAGTGTCTGAGGTTCCGTGAATCCTGAACCCGTTCCATAAAGGTCATGCTTTCATTACGAATTTGGTATTAGCGAACCGTAACCAGTTAGTACGGTAAGCATGAGTGTTTTCGTCACGTTACACCGATGGACTCACTACGTATTTAGGGATTCGGTTTGAACCCTTGGGTTCCATTTTGTGTACGGCAGCCATTTTGTGGTTGCCCTCACATAGGCCGATAACTACGGCCGAACGAGTCTTTAGCACACCTACACTTTAGCTGACTTCTGAATGACCCGAGCAAACTGACCCTCTTGCCTGAAGCCAAACTTGTTAGGCCAGTTCTTTTCCCAGTAGCTGATAAAGATTGAGGATCAAGGCACAGGACATCATAAAGCTCTATTGCACACAAATATGTCTTATCTTACTCACACCTGTCTCTGCTCCTTTCTTTATGGTCCGTTTACGATTGGGATGTCCCCGTTTTTTTTATGGGTTCGATCGACCCGTCTGATGAAGAATGTTGGGTTTGACCAATGATCGATCATGGGCTGGGCAACTGAAAAGTGGGTTTTACCGTCATGCGATACCTCTGATCTGGATACATGTGATTGGACAGTTTGTAAATGTAAGGTATTTGTCTGGAATGTGATTTTTGGCATAAAAAGGATGGCTTGCTTTGTAAAATTGAGCAGTCTCCTGAAAACTCATACCGTGTTGACTTCTAGGACTTCTGTTACTGGCTGCAGCCAATAAATTCGATCTTTGACGTCACCAAGAAGTTTCCGTGTCTCTGTAGTTTGAAGACAGGTGATAACCGGAGACTTTGGGCGTGACCCCTGACGCCGCCGGGTCTTAAAAAACCCGGTTCTTCAGGAGTTGTATAAAAATTAACAAATTCATTTAAAATATATTTGTCCCTAAAGAGAACAGCCACTTCATTATTCAATAAAGATTTTATTTTAGTTTTATCTTTTTTTACTTTTATGTAATTCGCAAGTAATTTCCCCATTTTATTTTGGCCACCATAATATTTTGCACTACTCTACAATAAAAAAGTAGAAGCAGCTTTTGTAACCAATTAAAAGTCAACATGGTGTCTCTTAAGCTTTGTAAGGAAGCTTCATTTGTGGAGTGATAATAGGTGTGTTACAGTTTTTTTTATTTTCTCAAGACGTTGGGTTGAATTTTCTCAAGAAGTTGGGTTGACTAAGTTTCTTTGAGTGCTTATTTTTGCATGAATTCTTTTTTAATAATCATACCTGGAGCTGCTGCTTTTAAGGAATCTATTATGGCAAATAAAGAGCCAGTTGTGGTCTTGATAATAAAAAATTCTGAAGCAAAATCTTCAGACTGAGAAGTGGATTTATCAGCTAACAACAGGGAAGTATTAAAACACCATCTTCCTGAATGTGTTGAGAAGAGTATAAAATCGAAACCCGTTTAAACTGGAGCGTGGTCTGATGTTAGAATTGAGCCTATGGCTGTATTAAGGGTATGTTGAACCAAGGATTTCCTAGGAAAAAGATAATCTATTCGAGATTGAGAATGATGAGGTGTGGAATAGAATATATATTCACGAAGATCCGGTGACATTGTCTCCAAAAATCAACAATGGATTTGCGTTGAATGACTGATTGAAATTGCGTATGCATTTTATTAGGAACACAATTGACTTTAGAGTGTCTATCAAATATGGGGGCATGGACTTGATTACAATCACAACTAAATATAATATAATTGTCCTTACATTGAAGTAGTGTGTCGGAGATAGTAATCTAACATCCAACATTCTTAAAGTGCCGCTATCTACAAGGGTTGAAGTAAGTCAAAAACCTCCCTGCAATCCTCACTTTCTTGCATCAGCATCTAAGTGTTGGGCTTCAGAGGGCTCGCGGTCAGGATGATACCCTAACAAAATGAGGGCTGATGGCCCTTTACATGAGGACTTCTTTGTGGACACAGCTGGAAGAGAAAATATCAAAGCTCCTTCGCTGCCCGCTGCTGGGAACGCAGAAGAAACCACATATAGGCTCTGGAGAACGTGTTCCAGTGTGACACACGGACACATTCAGCATATTTCACCGGATCAAGGTCAGTAATGTTTGCTGATCCCAGTTCCACCCTCCCCCGTTCCTACACTAGAGCAGAGGCTGGGATTCAACCCTGCTTCCACATGTTACATGGTCACATTTGTAGCCATTAAGCCACATGGCCTCCCTTGAAAGCTCGGCTCGTTTGGGCTCAAGGGTTCTAGAGGCGCTTGAGCTGGCCCAGAGCACAGGACCCGGCTCGAGCTTTCAGTGGCTCTGCCACCGCTACTCCAGTGGTAACGGTGGCCGAATAGTCCAGACTTCAGAGGTGATGGGAAGGATGGAGACAGATGTAACATACCACATGACATCTCAACCTCAACAAAGGTCACTGTCCAGCGACAGATGTTTCTTTGAAAAGGTTTTTCAGCTTTACACACAGAAGGAGCATATTTACAAGTCCCTATTGCCGCCACAAGCTCACTTTTAGAGATGTTATGGTGGCGATAGGGGCTTCGCCTTATTTTCAAGGCAGCGTTAAGCCACTTAACGTGGTTCAACGCTGCCTCGTAAATTAGGCACCCTTTCACGCTGTACTTAGCATGAAAGGGGAGGTAATAGGTTTTGAGGTGGGCGTTCCACTGCAAACACCCATTGATTCTGAAACCCCGCCCCCTATTTACAAGGGAGACGTAAATAGGAGGCAGCACCAAAATTAAGACCAGGGAAAACCTGGTCTTAAACTGGCTAAATGAGGAGAAATGCTTTATTTCTCATTGTTTCGGCTGTTTCCATATGTGCTGCGTTGTACAGCACACATAGAAACAGCAAATTGCCATTGATTGCTTATGTGCAGGAAGGTGACCCTTCCTGCATGTAAACATTACAAAAAAATTATGTTTGCAACTTCCATGTGTGCTGCATTAAGCAGCACACTTAAAAGTTACAAAACGCCATTGAAAGATTGTTTAATTTTCCCCTCAACGCAGGCACCCTTGCACTATGGTCAAGGGTGCCTGCGTTGGCGCTAGGTTGCTAAATTCAGCACCAGAGCAGGGGGAAATGCAGGGCTGGACCATAATGTTGTAATATGGTACATGGTCAACAAACAGTGAGCAACCCAAATAAACCCTTGAGGGCTTGGGTGATTAAATGGAGGGGTAAAATTGCCTTCAAGGGATATGTTCAAATTTAGAAACCATTCATTAATGATACCTTAATCGGAAGGAAAAATCAATTATCCTTATGTGTAATTAAAACATAAAATAAATTGTCAAATCATATTTAACAAATTTTGACACATACACAACATATAAACAACAGAGCACAAGGGTGTATATAAAAAATAGATGTTTATCAACAAATTCTTAAATCAGCAGTAATTCAAAAAAAGCAGGACAGGAAATGCAGGTACAAAAATATTGATAAACTAATAAATGGCACAGCAAAACCTAAACGAACATCTATCCCAGAACAAAATGAATCAAACACTGCAGGGATAAGATGAAATGTCGACGTTTCGGTCTCCTAAAGCAAAGTTATCGAGACCATCCTCAGGACTGATGTCAATTCTACACTGCTAGAGCTGTATTGTAATCTGAAACATAAATGTTTACAATTACATATTTTTTTGAATTACTGCTGATTTAAGAATTTGTTGATAAAATCTATTTTTTATATACACCCTTGTGCTCTGTTGTTTATATGTTGTGTATGTGTCAAAATTTGTTAAATGTGATTTGACAATTTATTTTATGTTTTAATTACACATAAGGATAATTGATTTTTCCTTCCGATTAAGGTATCATTAATGAATGGTTTCTAAATTTGAACATATCCCTTGAAGGCAATTTTACCCCTCCATGTAATATGGTACAGCCCTGCGTTTCTGAAGTAGTGGAGTGTGGCATTCAGCCAAGAAGGCTAACGCCATGCTCCGCCACTTATTTTTTTTTTGTTTTTTTGCAGAGTTTTATATAGCGCGAACTAGAACCGAACCAAATCAGTTATCAGAGCGCTTTACATATCACCAGTTATGTTACATGAGGACACACTTTCATTTTAGGCACGGGGAGATTAAGTGATTTGCCCAGAATCACAGGGGTTTTTTGGCGTCGTTACCGAGACTCGAACCAAGTTCCCCGAGGTCGAGCGCCCTAGCCGTTAGGCCAACCCCTCCACTTCGGTGTGAATAGGCCCCAAAGTGTCAAAATAAAACACACCTGGGAGCCGGGTGGTTAGGACTGACACAGAGACACGTCTATAGTAGGTTTCATTTAGTGCTGTATACAATGCTGGAGTAGTGTGGAAATTGCCAGAACCCAGGATTGGCAGCTATTTATTGAGCGAATACAAGGCCCAGGCTCCAGGGAATTGTCCCTGGGCCCTGTGTCAACACGCAGACACATACTGCAGCTTTCGCACACCTTCAGGGTAAGCAATAGAGGAGGACTCTCCAAGACAGAGGGTACAGGACCATCTTTTTAACCTCTAGCTCCTACACCGGGCTGTAAATCACTATCATTCACAGAGAATCAGGGTCTCTGTTTGACCCCCGAGAACTCCAAGATGACAAGAGACAGACAGTGATCTGAAAGTGACAAGAGATAGACAGTGATTGGAAAGTGACAGTGCTTTTATCGCTCTCAATGCGCTGTATTTTTGTTGGATATGTAGATCTGTGCTTTTTTTTAGTGGGCCATTTATGCAGCGGCGAATAGAAAATGAATTATTTTGTGGCACTTAATACAAAGTAATTATTACTACCCAACAACCTATATCATCAATCTCATAATATGAACAAATCAGATCAAATCATGAAGGCCACAAACGTGCTCCCTTCTGGTTACAGGTAACTTTGCAGGTGACATCCCGCTGTTTGTTGCTGGTGTATAATGAACGGAGGTATTCGATCAAGAGGTAATCAAAAGGTAATCAATCAATATTCCCTGATTGATTGATTGATTGATTAATATTGGTTATGCAGGGCTTCTACAAAAAACTCTATAACGGACTGTGCTGTGTTACACAGAAAACAAATTTGTAACATACATGTTACTCTCAATTCTCACCAGCAGGCACATTAACCTTCTATGCTAAGTTATGCAATGAGGATTCAAATCTGTCATCAGAAATTGCAAACACATATCTCTACAGCAACTGCATTAGCCACCTGAGCTATCCAGGTAGAACCACCCGAGGGGGATCTGAGACTCCTAGCTATACACGCCTCTCTCCAGCACATGCTTTAAGACCTATGCTTTTATAAACACAACCACTGGAAAAGCCAGTAGGCCTACTAATGACCACAAGCCTTTTAGTTTGTCAATGCTTGTTTGTTTTGTCATGGATTTTGCCAAACTTTGTTGGGGAAGCTGCCAGACCTTTGCCAATCTACAAAAAACATTGGCTATAAGCAAAAAAATATTTTAGTCTATTTTGTAATGATTTTTGCAAAATTGTATTGTTGAGGAAACTGCCAGGTGCTTGTCAATCTAAAAAAACAAAACAAGGGTGGGGGGTAGTAAACACCGGAATATTAATGAATGGCAGTAAGTAAACATTTAAATGAATAAAATTAATTTAGTTGCGCGCGCTGCATCGTATTTTGCAATGGAGCGTGCGCAACGAAATTCGTTTTATTTATTTAAATGTTTACTTACCTCCATTCATCCATATTCCGGTGTTTACTACCCCCACCCGGCCCCTCCCATTGCCCCACCTCACCGCTCCACAGAACTCCCTCCACGGGTCGCTACTGGCAAAGAGTGGCTAAAAGCAAAAAATGTTTTTGGTCATATAAAGCACGTATTGCAATAAAGGTCTGTGGCACTTAAATGTGTTACTTTGTATGTGAATGCGCTCCTTGTGAAAGAGCAGACTGCCATCAATCAATGATTGGCTGAAGTGGGCGGCCCCATGTTGTATGCTGTAGTGGGAGGAAGAAACATCTGAATGACACAGCGACAGACCAATGGTTGAAGGGGGCTACCCATGCTGTATGTTGTAGTGGGAGGAAACATCTGAATGACACAGCAGCAGACCAATGGTTGAAGGGGGCTGCCCATGCTGTACGCTGCAGTGGGAGGAACAAACATCTGAATGACACAGCAACAGACCAATGGTTGAAGGGGGCTGCCCATGCTGTACGCTGTAGTGGGAGGAAGAAACATCTGAATGACACAGCAACAGACCAATGGTTGAAGGGGGCTACCCATGCTGTACGCTGTAGTGGGAGGAAAAAACACCTGAATGACACAGCGACAGACCAATGGTTGAAGGGGGCTGCCCATGCTGTACGCTGTAGTGGGAGGAAGAAACATCTGAATGACAGAGAGCGACAGACCAATGGTTGAAGGTGGCTGGCTGAAAGCTGCTGCATGTAATTTTAGGAAAATTGAAAGGTCTTGGCTGACATCATTTCTGATTTTGCCTTTCGCTGAAAAGACTACTTCGCTTAGAAACTTGAGGTGGGGAATTGTAGTCTACCTTTGCCTTTGATGAAGGCAGGTGAGGTTTCCTGATTTCACCCTAAGAGGGGTTCAGGAATACCAGGTCTGGCACGGGTCCATTTGGAGCCCAGCCATAGGCGCTCCCCAGACATTTTCCTGCGACTAATGTTTTGCCTGTGAAGGGGGCGGGACTTTTGGCAGTAAGGGATTGTTGGTTGAACGGCTCTATCCATGTACCAGTGATTTACCTGTTACTGATTATGGCTGCCTGTAGATCTGACTGTAAGTGGATAGACAGCTGCTGTTCTGCACACTCACTGGCACAAGTCCCACTGCCAGCATGGCAGAGATGAGCTGTACGCGTGTGGAACCACATTCACGGGGCAACGATGGTCATATAGAGTTTGGTGGTAAGGTGCATCTGTCAAGGGAAACATCCTTTACAACGCAACTTTTACCACGCAGTGCTTTTACATCGCAACTTTTACAACGCAAACCATTACAACGCATTGCGCTGGGGGGCGCTCTAGGATAGGGAATATATTTAATTTACTATCCAACACCCTTCCCTACTATCCACGGGGACTGGAGTTGGAATAGTAAATTAAACTATTCACTATCCAGCGCCCCAAAGCACTATGCGTTGTAATGGCATGCGTTGTAAAAACTGCGTTGTAAAGGCATGCGTGGTAAAAGCATGCGTTGTAATGTCATACATCCAACTGTCAAATGTGCTGTTCTCCCTCCCCCTGAGTTTTGAGGAAACTGTAATATTTCCCGAGGCAGAGTCTCTTTTTGACCACACTGTCAGAAATCTCTGATCTGAAGGTCTGTCTGTCACAGGGTCATCAGGTCACAAGTTTGTTCTCCATACCCTACTTATGGTTTACATTTTATACTGGTAGGTGGTCTCAACAACTTCAAGGCTCTGTGAATGGCATGACCATGGCAGTAAGTGGTGCAAATCTAGATGTCGACATCAAGAAACACATTCTTACAGTCCAGTAGAGTTTGCTGTAAACTATTGTGGCGTAAACTGAGTCTATGTATCAGTCTACAAGATTTGCTTTATGACCCAAGGGTGACAAGAGTGAACTTAGTTCAATGCACCAAAGCTGGAATGTGTAAGACAGGTTTTTGTAGCCTATCAGAACCCCACCCAATACATAGTTGAAGTGGTGTCCAAGCTTTTAGGTTACTACCAGTCCCTAAACAATGATCCAGGGACACTGCAGTGATCAGAAGCAAACCTTTTTTATTCTCTTCAATCACCACACACAAGATGCACTAAGAAAAAGACACTCTTACTTAAAAAAAAGTGCACCCTGTTGTTCAACACATTAAAAATAACCACACAGAATAACATATAGACGTCGATTCCGATCCGGTAAAATAAACATCCGTACGAATCATATCCGGAGCCATCTCTGTACGACTCATACACACGCCATACGACCCGACGAGTACGATCCGGACCGGGGTATCAGGAAGCGAGTTGTACGGTCCACGTCAGGTAAGGGCAATTCGTACGGAAAAGTGCACAATCACATACACACCATACGATGCTACCCCCATGATCGCAGGGGTACGGCACGTACCTCTGCGATCATGGGGGGTATGCGCCATACACCCAGCGTACATGGGGTACGTGCCGTACACCCAGCATACATGGGGTACGTGCCGTACACCCAGCATTCATGGGGTATGTGCTGTACACCCAGCGTACATGGTGTACGGTGCGTACCCCATGTACGCTGGGTGTACGGCTCTGTAGCCCTGCGATCATGGGGGGTACGCACCGTACCCGGGGGGGGGGGCGTTCCGTACCTGTTTCGGCGCGAACTCTGCTTTTACAGCTGTTTTCAGCTCCCATAAAAAAAAGGTTGGTACGGTGCATCCCCGACACGTATCGTACTTGCTGGGTCATAAAAACCAGCCGCTATGTTGCGTACAGCGGGTTCCAAGGGAGAATCGTACGGAGATTAGAGTCGTACGGACTCTGTACGACTCGTACAGAGTACGGCTCCTGGTACGAATCGTACTTCGTCGTACGTACGGGGGATGTTGCAGGGTACGATTTGTATGGTAAAAGCGCTCCGAACAGCTATTCGGAGCGCTTTTTACCGGATCGGAATCGGCCCCTAAAAGAGCACCAAGGCACGTTGCAAACAACAAGAATAAAAAGAACATTTCTACCATGGCTGAAAATATAATCTAAAAAACCTAACCCGCCCTAAAGCCTACCTTTATGCGGCTTGCTATATGAGCATCGAGAGTAGAATAAGTTGCATTTACATTTTCTTAGGGAGAATGAGCGCTCTGCATACCTGTTTATAGAAAAACGCTGTAATTACCATGAGTCAGGAAGGCCGTGCTCCCTGCGAAAGAAAGACATAAGGCCCAACTCCATATTAAGTTGGCTGAGGCTCCATTTTCGGTATCTTTGTAAAATTCTCAACATGACTGCCTTTAGCACAGATGTTTTCTGTCCTCATCTTTACCTGAACCTGTGAAAGTGTCAAGTTATTCAGATATAGATATTAACAAGACACCCGATGCGACACCTGTCGTGAAGTAGTACCTTGTTATCTCAATTTCAAGGTCAAACAAGAACAATAGCCGAACTGCATAGTCTGAATCATCGTATTTTTACCTTATGTGTTCAAAAGAATGCATCTTAGACTAGCATCTTGATTCTCAGTGGATATATATAATATTCCCGAAGTGATGTTGGAAATTCTATCTTAGGTGAGATGTAGTATTAAAGGACTGCCACTTGACCACTTGTCAGAAGAGGTTCTTCACCCCAGATTATCACAAGCAAGATGCGGCCAGAGAAGATCCTGCCTGCCAGAAATGATGCCGTAACGCTCTTTCTACTGAAAGCTGATGCCGAATTCGAGTCTGAGAGGAGCTGATGCTGATGAGACATGTGGTTGTCCACTATTAGAGCTGTAAATTTGGACGGGATTGTGACAAATGATGAGACTCTATGTGTGTGTGTGTACTTGTAAAGCGCACTGAGACTCCATGGAGTATCCTGGCGCTGAAGACCGCTGGGGAACCCGTCCTGGTTTTCCCTGTGAGATGGTCCCTTTCTGGGTATCTCCAAGGTGAAACCAGGCATCCCCGGCGTCTGTGGGGGGCCGTTGCAGAGATGAGGCAAGCTTAATGCCCAGAGTTGCCGAGTGTGTTCCCTGGTAAGAGAGGCACCAAGGCGAGAATTATCTAGTCCGTTTTGACCCTGGTCCACGACCCTGTCGCGTCGGGAATTGAACCCTGGTCCTGGGCCGTTCTCTGCTTACAGGTCTGCCCCCTCCAACCAGTGAGCCACACCACTCCACTTGTAAATGTGGATAAAGCTGACTAGATGTACCGTAGTAGGCTTCTCCAACAAGTAGCTTATGCATTACTAGTAGCTCTCCAGCTACCTGTGAGTATCTCCAAAATGTACAGTCCAGCATACTAAATTAGAAATGTGGGCTTAGTTGATGTTTGGAAAAAAAAGGTTGTCTTTCCAATTCAAAAATTCCAACAATTGACTTAGTTAACAATAAACATTATTACTTCAGCTCCAAAATAACCTTCAGGGTTAATGTGTCCTTTAAAAATGCACGTTATGTTATGTTTATATTTAAAGCTGATCCTTGACTGATAAATATTGGGCCATTGCAGAAACTTATTATTACCTTGGTGCATTACGGCTCTGGCTGTTTTGTATTACTCACTTAGAGGCATTCCAAATGTACAAAGCCAACAGAGGAACTTGCCTCATGTCCACACGGTAAGGTTTCCTAACTGTAGGGTGACCACCTTTGTCCACAGACAAACTCAGACTTGAATGAAATGCTTAACAGGAAATCCTCCTACAAAGATTGCTTTTGGCTTAGTTGTAGGTGCTGAATAAAGGAATGGGTTGAGCCTTTCTCTGAGTTATTTACCATACAATATGGGTTTCCCTCACCCTTTTGAAGTTAAGAATGTGAGGGGATCCTAGGGTTTTCCACTTGTGATGTAATTGTCTCTGTGCTGGACCTTCGGAAGAAGTTGACCCAGCTCCTGCTTTAAGCAAAAGATATCCTTCAGACCAAGCTGGTACTCGTTGCGTTGTACCGTATGATTTTACAGCATTATATAGCGCTTACCATCCCTATGTGGAGCACTTGCTGAGGGAGTAGTGCAATCAGAATGAAACTTGAAGCGGTATACAGAAAAGTGAGGAGGCGCTCATCATCAGAGGGATATATCCATGCTCTTTGGGTTTCATGTGAACATGCTCTGCACACACTACTGGCATCACTTATTTAACTGATTCAGAAGCCATCAAGAATCATGCTAACTTCCACATCTGTCGACTTACGGCATCCTACTGCAGGGTGGATGCGGCTGCACTTGACCTAAGCCAAGGTTGACAAAAAAATGAAGCTCCTCCCAAACCTGCTTCAAGGCTGAAAAAAGAACTCAAAGTAAGGATTTTATGCCACACTGACATTCTAAAAACAAGGACAGTCTAATGCCCTATTGGAGCAAATCTCTCATATGTTTCCTTTGACATGTGGATTTAACGCTGATTCCAGTCTAGTGAGCAAGTCCAAACCTACTGAATGTTGGATTAGATCCAGCGATGCATCAGACTGGGGCTCACAGAGATGCTGGGCCTAGGAATAGCACTAGTCCAGGGACTCATGGGGGTGGAGATTACAGAGAACTCAGCACTGTCTCCAAATCAGCTGTTCACCCCATCCCCAGATCCTCCAAGCTCATTGACAAATCTGAAGCCGGGCACCTTCAGTCTGACTAGTGGATACCACAAGATTGATTGGCCACAAAGGATAAGATTGCATTTTTAGCCTCTTCCCTTTTCAAGTCAAGTCCTTCAGGTTAAGTTATATGGGCAACCGTCAAGTAGTTGGTGAATTAAGTCCTGAATGATCGCGATGCTTTCCGTGACAAGCAGTAAGGGGCGTTAGGCTCATTGGCAAGGCAAACAAGTGCTCGATCAGGCACAGGTCAGTCATCTAGCTTGTGCACCAGTTGGGTAGTGGAAAGGTGGAGCCTGTGCAAGCTGATATCCAAGCAGTTATAGTGTTTTAATGACATTGTATAGTACATCCCTAACTTTTAATAAAAGGGCAGATATATTTTCAATAAACAGGCTGCATAGTGTGGTGGATAAATGGATTGATTGTTGATTGTATGTTTCAGTGAGATAATGATAAACAGACTAATATAAAAAAGATAAACATAAGGGACTTTTTTCTGTTTCTAGGTATCTTAACCCTGTCCCTTAAGTTTAAAGGGCTGCTCTCTTATTTTTGTGAGTCAAAAACTGGGGCTGCTATCAATGTAATGACTGATGTAGAGTTTGCCAGGCTGTCCAATGACACCGGTCGCATCCCTTAAGCTTCATGATATATGCTAGGCTCACACACACCTCTTCACTGCAAAGGCTGTTTTCTATCGGTGCTGTCTCATAAAGGCTATTGTGGTGAACTAGACATGTGTGCAGTTGAAGTGACAGCTGACACATGAGGCTTGCTAAACTTTCCATTGGCTGGGAAGCTGAGCTTGAAGCAGGAACTCATTTTAAGGATTGAAAGATGTGATGTCAAATTTTCTTGACACACTTTGAAAGCATTGGATAAGCTGTGAGATGGACAGATCAAGGTATACACGGATAACGCAGTAAAGTGTGTTGCTCAGATTTCCCTTCACTGTTCAGCTTCACGTTGACAGCCTGTTTAAACAAGATATAAATGAGCCAATGAAAAGACCCACCCCTTGGCTCTCTTCTATTGTATAAGTGTTCAAATTTCAATCTTGGGGCCAAACCAGAACTTGTGTAGACATGCGGCAGCCCTCATCCGTGACTTGTTACAGCAGCTGAATGGCTTGCAAATCTTCTCCAACCCTGACCTCAACTAACACCATCTCCAGTTACAGCAGGAGGGGTCATCATGCTACATTCCCTCTCGCTCTGATTTCTTCAGTTATTAACACCTTAGTTTTAATATCTGACCAACAGCTGAAGTACTCCAGGAAGACAAATGGGAAGTGGTCTGAGGCATTTCTGGCTGTCACAATTACTGACATTTTGGTATTTGTAAGCATGGTGACTTAATTTGATGGTGCATAGCACACTAGCAAATGTAAACATTATGCTTTTAGTGACGTTTTATGGACACATGTGTTTTCACAATAGGGCATGTGCCTGAGTTGGATTACGGCCCTCAAGTCACCCCTTGCTCTGGCAGATATTTCCCCTCTCCACTCATTCTTACGGTGTCCTGTCTTCCAACCCGTTTTATTTTAGGGCCAGTCACCAGATGTTTACTTTCGGATCTCAAAACTATATTGGGTTGGTAGGAGTGGATCATAGAACGAAACATTGAGAATCCTTCTCCAGAGACTGCTTTATGTGCAATGCACATGGCCTTAAATTGGATTCTCTCCTGAATTGTGAGCCAGGAATGAATGGGGTAGCATTTGTAGAGCGCCTGGTTACCCGAGGGCATCCCAGCGCTAATAGTAGCGCCTATATCGGTTCCAAACATATCAAGGGAAAAGGAGAGTTTTCAGTCGCTTACGTAAATTGAAGTAGTTTGATTGTGAACGGATATAGAGGGGGAGGCGGTTCCATGTCTTAGAACAATGTATGTCAGAGTCTGACTGACAGCCCATGGTGATGTTTCCGTTTCCACAGGACATCTCAAAATCCCATGGCCATTGATTTCTTTTGGACAAACTGCTACTGGAGATTACCTAGTGGTTGCAATTGATGAATATTTGCTTTTTCTAGTAGGGATGGCACTTCAGACTGTTGTTGCTCCTGCCCAAACAATTCATGGCTTCCGTGAGGCTGTGAAACCCGACAAATGAGCCTCCATTCAATGGAAAGGAGATTACAAGCCACTTGGGTTGTCATCACAGGCCCACCCCATCACCGTTGCAGAACATTCTTGGCCACAGTGAAGAAAGCCATGTAGATGGCACCTTATTTGAAAGACAGGGGCATATTAGCAAGGATGTGGCGGAGAGAGGCGTTAGCCTTCTTGGCTTAACGCCTCTCTCCGCCACTTCAGAAATGCAAGGCTGCACCATATTTACATGGATGTGGTGCAGCCTAGCGTTTCCCCCTCAACGCCGCTTCCAATGGCACTCCTGGGCGGTCCTCTCTTGAGACCCATCACTTTATCTTGCTGTGCCCTGGTGACCACAGTTGTATAGTTGCCCACCTTGTACTGCTAAAACCTTTCATGCACCAGTGCCTGCTGCATTTCCATGTAACACCAACCACTTAAGCTCCTCAGTGTCAGCTCGGTAGATTGTCCTAGCCACCCTAGGTGCATATTTCACTGGCCTGCTCGTGGTTATATTTGCCAAGGTGGCGTTTCTTGCTCTGCGGCAGCTCCTTTTTTCGGAGCTCGACTCTCCCGATATTGTAAGGTGAGTTTCCAATCTTGAGGAAGACAGTCCTGGAAAAATAAACCGTAGGGATAATCCTAGACTAGGATTATCCCTATGGTTTATCCTAGACAGGTAAAAGTTGCAGTTTTTGTGCACTTACACGATGACGGTCAAGAAGTCTGAATTCAGCAGTCAACCAACAGACACAATAAGGTGCTGTTCAGCCCAGTGCTTCCCTTGTAGTTTAAAGAAACTATTTTAATCTTACAACAAAATAAAAAACTAGCCAATTGAGTAGAGTTTTCAGGGATTGAGTGAAGCACTTCACCCCTCTAGTGTCCTCTTCATAGTGTTGGAGTTTGCTCATGTCTACAGTCCTAAGTAGGGAATGGGTCTTGGCGTTAGTTAGGCCAAGGGGTAATTCGCTCTGGATTATCCAACTGCGTAGACGCATGAATAAATTCAATGCCTTCTCCATCTTGAGTTCACCCTGGCAATTGTCTTAGGGCCTGATTACGAGTTTAGCGGTATAGGAGCCGGCCACCACGGCAGCACCCCGCTCCCACACCGCTGAACTCGACTGCCACACTCCCGCCAGATTACGAGTTTCCTCGTGGTCTGGTGGGCGGTGTTCCCACAGCAGTGTCGTTTTAAGGCTCAGAAGTGAGCCTTTGACCTGCAGCCCCGAGGGAGCGCCATGGACCGCCAGAATCATAATTAGGCCCCAAGGGCCAGATGTAGGTAATTCTATTTTACCGATTCATAAATACCGAATTTTACCGATTCGGTATTTATGAATCTGTAAAATAGAAGTAGTCAGATGTAGGTAAATTTCTTTTCACATTTACCGAATCGGTAAGAATCGGTATTTACTGATTCGGTAAATACCGAATCGGTATTGCCCATTGATTCCTATGGGCCTTGAAGCCCATAGGAATCAATGGGCAATACCGATTCGGTATTTACCGAATCGGTAAATACCGAATCCTGCAAGGGTGCAGGGGGTGTCACTTTGACACCCTCTAGAACCCTAAATACAGGCATGTGTGCATGCACAGATGTGCATGCACACTTGAATTCGGTATTTTACCACCCAATAGGATTGGGTGGTAAAATACCGACTCTTAAGGGCCTGTGGCACTCTCAGGAGTGTCACCTACATGTGGAATTACCGAATCGGTAAAATTACCGATTCTGTAAAATGCTGGCCCCTACATGCCGATTCCTAAATACGGGTCGGTAACGGCCGAAATCGTCCGTTACCGACCGGTATTTCCTCTCCTACATCTGGCCCTTAGTTCATATTGCAGATTTCTCTGTGAGCTCAGTTTCTGGTTCCAGTTGTAGATAGGCTTCATTGTCGCCTGGTTTGTGGATATGCAGCTGTGATGCACCAGCAGGCACATTCTGCGGGCTTGCTGTTGTAGCAGCGGCTTCATTACAGCCTCTCTCCAACCATGAGTCAATGGGTTGAATCTGCGTGGGACACTCACACTGCGAGACCTCATCTTCTGCAGTGTGGCATCCCAAGATGGATGCCAAGCGGTGCTCGATCACAGCAGTTGCAGCCTCCTTTCTGGGGCTTCAGCGTGTGGGTGTTTTCTGCTGTCGCAGCCTTGGACCAATCAGGGCTTCTACTTCAGCGGTGATGAGGTGTGTTCAGCTTCAACGTCAAGCAGCCAAAGGACCAACATGAAGGCCCACACACTGGACCTTTCTTGCCAGTCCATCTGCAGTGCCAGAGGGCTTGACAGGCCAGTCCATCAGTGGCTTCTCCTCCTGAGCAGCCAGGCCTCTATTTCCCTCTCTCAGCAGGCAAGCAGGCTTCTAAGCACTAGACAGCTCCGAGTTCTTCCAACAAGAGGCTCAGATTTCAGGTGACACCCCCTCTGGGACACCGGCTGCAGTCACCAGACCTGGGCACACAGCAGTTCTTAAAGTACTCTGTGAAGAAGTCCCTTGCATGGTCATTAAAAGTTTGTGACTGGAGCAAGTGGGGTGGATTGGGGTTGACTCTTCACTCATTTTCCAGACAGGGATGTGGATCCACTGTCTAAAGTTTCAGAACTGGGTTGGTTGTTTTTGAAATGTCATTTTCTGGCTGTTTCACAGAGACAGCTTGTGTGCACATCGATGACAAAAGGTGGCTTTGATGCTGGCACCAAGCAGGAGCAGCCATCATGTGGACACAATCAAGTTTGAGGTGTCAGCACCTGGCTGTCCTCATCCACCCTGAAGCAGTAATCAGGGACAGACAAAAGGGCCGGTCCTGCCTAGAAACCTCCTCACCTTGAACAATACATGCTATGAACGCACCCCTCACCCTTACTATCCACGAGGTGTCAGCCCATAGAAATAACGATTCAGCTGCCCTCAGATCAGCTGTCCTCTGCTAACAAGGGCCTAGTTGAATTTCTCCTGTCTCCATCCACCCTCCCTTCAGTGTCCGGGTGGCTAACTTCAGCCACATAAATGCAGGCGATCCACTCCCGCTGTCTGGGGAAGCTGCATCCACCCTCCATTTTGTGCTAAACGTGGACCATCCAAATGAACCCCAAAGGTCCCAATTCTGTACTCTACCTTCACCCGACGCGGGACAGCACTCTCCTTTGATACAGAAATTAAGATATGCTCATAGTCAAGGTTCACGTAAACTCTGTACGCTGCGGCCACCTCTTTACCTAAATTTACCAGGGCCTGGTCAGCCATATGTAGTATACTTGTAAAGCGCACAGCTGCCCCAGCAACGGGGCGTCCCGGCGCTGTATAACTCTGGGGAACCCGTCCTGGCTTTCCCTGTGGGATGGTCCCTTGCTGGGAGTCCCCAAGGTGGAGCCAGGCATCCCCGGAATTGGTGGGGCCGTTGTGGAGATTAGGCAAGCTAATGCCCAGAGTTGCCGAGTGGAACCCCTGATTAGAGTAAGCACCGAAGCGAGAATTATCGAGTCCGCTGACCAAGGTCCACGACCCTGCCGCGTCGGGAATTGAACCCTGGTCCCGGGCTGACTTCTGCTCTCAGGCCTGCTGCCTCTAACCAGTGAGCCACACTACTCCACGAGTATGCTGTCTATAAGGGCACTCTCGGTGCACCCCTCCAGGTCACAGAACAGGCTCTGGACCTCGGGATACGATGGACAGGCCGAGGCTTCTGCACATGTGCTAGATTGAAATGATGTCAGGCCCAAACAAAAAGTCAATATACCAGTTTAACATGCAGTTGGGTTATACATCCGGTTACCATGCAGGGGGCGTTGCCATCTCAACAGTCATGTCGATATTTGCAACCCATTGTGATTGGTTGGAAAGGATGGTAGCCTGCAAGGAAGAGCAGACTTCAATCCCTGTGTTTGCATTCCCAAAAGGGAAACTTTGTTTCAACTCAACCAGAGTTCCTTAAGGAGCATGTGCTTCTTCAAAAATAAACGGTTCCCTCCTGGGAAACATCATGGAGGCAAGGACTACTGCCTCCCCCACCCTAAGTTGCTGGGCTCAATTCCCAAAGGGGACGATGTCCAACCAGGACAGCTTCCTCTTTGAGAATGGGTGACCGCCTCCTTTGAAGAGTCGGTAACTTATCAATGGTTTCATGCTCCTTCGTAACTGCGATTCAGAATGAGCTGGTAAACCCCTTTTGTGATATGGAAAGGGCTTAATGAATCGCAAAAAGGGGGTTAGGACATTCAGAAATGTTAGTTTACTATCACAAACCCTGTGGTTTTGTGAATTGCATTGTTTGCAACCTCAAAATTACTCTGTGCACCTTGTGCTTTGGTTGCCTAGGGCAGTGTCGTGTGACTGGTCAGAGTTCTGTCTCTGTAGGGTGTGTTTTAGGAGAGGTGTGTGGTGTAGCGTTGTGAGTGCTTGCACTCAAACAGCTCCTGTCACTACTACCTTTAGAAACATGACATTGGCCTTATGCCAACATCTGTGGGAGTCACAACATGTTGAATTTGAAAGTGCAGGTCGAGTAACACCAAAAGTGATTTTTTCTGTTTTTTTATGAAAATATTCAGACTGTGTGCATACCACGACCCACTTGATTGAATGCGTGACTGAGTAACTACCAGGCTAGGAGCTCCAAATATCAACTGTCCCAGCTCCATCTTTCATCTTTCCGAGGTCAGGAAAATATAATTGGCGTCGCAATAACCCCAACCTTTAAATGTCAATTCAGTTTGTGGTGTTTGTCCGACATAACGTTAAAACTTAGGGGTCGATTACGATCTCGGTCGGAAAGCATTCCAACCGAATCGGTCTCGGAATGGTTTCTGACTGAATCAGATCCAGGGAGTTCGTCCGACCTATTACGATGCATCCGGATGCTTCCGGATACGATTCGGTCAGATTCCCATTGAGTCCGACCGAACTAATACACAGGCTCCCATTGAAGAAAGGGGTGGCTGGGGAAAATCGTGCACACTGTGGCAGGCACCCCTTGGTGCCTGCCACACTGTGCATGGTTATAAAGAGGGGACCCATGGGTACCCCATGGGCTGCATACGGAAGGCCCCGGATGCAGGGGGCCCGTAGCAAAAGTCCAGCTTCCGACAGCCGATCTGAGTCAAGACAACCGATTCGGAAATGCTATCTGAATCTGTCATCGTAATCGCTCAGTAGGAAAGCTTCTGAGTCCCTCGGAAACACGGCTCATAGACGCACACGATCTGGCTCCGAACGACTGTGACCTTCCGATTGCTGTCCGGTTTGGCTTCAGAACCGAGTCGGAAAGTCCTAACATCGTAATTGCTCGTTCAGAAAGGTTTACGATTCGGTCGGAAACAAGGCTTCTGAATCTGATTCGGAAGACCCGAATCCGATTCGGAGCCTTTCCGAACGACATTGTAATCGACCCCTTAGTGTGAATTACTAATGTAACATTTGTTGCGTTAGTTTGGTAACTCACAGTCCCTCTCAAATGAATTTGTGCCTTAGGGTCACTACCTAGGGTCCGGTCACTTCCTGTGGACAGTCCATTCGCAGACTCTTCCTGCTTCCGGCAGATATTGATCTTGCTTCCGTTTTCATCTCAAACTGTTACAGCTATTTTGACCATAATTATTATTTTTTATTCAATTCAATTGATAACTTTATTTCGGTCGATGACCATAAAAGTGCACGTAAAATACAAACCAGCACAAATTGTTAAAACAATAAATAATCAGTAGACTTTTAAGCAGAGAATTAAACTGGGAGTTATCAATGAAGAGGAACGGTAAAATTTCATAATTACTAACATTTAGGTTAAAAATGTTTGTCTCCTACGCCACATACTGAATAGGTATCGAGATACAGCAAACACAATGGGGGGATGGGTGTCGTAAGTCAATATTCTACACGCTGGATAAAATGCAGAAATTTGAGGTTCTTACAAATTGGAA
Source organism: Lissotriton helveticus (assembly GCF_964261635.1). NCBI lineage: Eukaryota > Metazoa > Chordata > Amphibia > Caudata > Salamandridae > Lissotriton > Lissotriton helveticus. The sequence continues at coordinate 2,123,012,535 of NC_136065.1, read as the reverse complement.
TCAGCCAACATTTTCTAATTGCAGAATAAGCAGGACAAAAAAACAAGACATGTGGTACATTTTCAATTTTGTAATCACAGGCAGGGCAACTTTCAATATTAGTTTTGGACCATTTAGTAGTAAATGACCTAATTGGTAAAGTGCCGTGCCTTAACTGAAGGTACAGCTTTCTAGCAAGAGGGGGTTCAATTACATCCATGAATTCCTCGATTTTGCATTCCGATTTAACCAAGAGGAACTCAGACGTTAGCCTGCCCATAGTTGTAGAGCTCAGAAGTGTTTGGAAATTCTGCATACGTATCAGAGCATGGAGTTCTCGTTTAGGTATCCCAGGGCAAAAAGTCTCTGGTTTTTCCCACAAGTCCGGGAGACCCAGCCGGATACTGTCTGCCCTAATATGCTCCAACCACGGTATCTTTTTGCATTTTAGAGAAATCCAAATCTCAAATAGTTCTGCTCTGTAGGCGGCCAATTCTGGAACTGACCACAACCTCTTCCAGTACATAATTGGTCTTGCACTCACAATTTCTATATTGGCTCCATTCCGAGGTCCATTCTGAGGGGGGTCAAGGGTGTACTAGCCGGTAATCCAACTAGATTCCTCAATAAGGTTTGTTCCACCCTCGAAAGGGTCAATATATATTTGTGCCCCCAAAGCTCTGCCCCATAGATTACTGCAGTTCTAACCTGGCGACAGTATATTTCCAAGGCCGGGGACACCGGCTTAAATGTTGACCCCTTGATTACTTTGCTAATACCCCCCAGTAGTAGTTTTAATTTTGACTTGGCAATCTGTGTGTTCCACTCAAAGTTCTCTGTTAGGGTAACACCCAAATAAACAAATGTCTCAACCCTCTCAAGGGAAATACCATGTAGGACCGGGTTTGGGCGTATCCGCTTCGGGGGATTGAATATCATGAACTTTGTTTTTTCCAGGTTGATTTCCAATATTTTTTATTAACCTAACCACCTCAAATGCCTCAAATTTTAGCATTAGCAAAAAGCATGGGCAAAGCCAAAAGACTTTTTGAGAATTTACATCATACCTTTGGTACTCTTTGTCCCTCTCTCTCTGTCAGAAAATTACAGATCTTTTCCCCTTGCCGAGTGCAATCTAGACGCTGTTCGGTGTATCCTTCTCCTCTGTTAGTGCCAAGCGTCCCCAAAGATGTCTCAGCGCTTTCATAAATATGATTTAACATAACGTAATTCCTCGCTCTCGGGTTAAAGTCATGTTTGTAGGTTTGCTATATGGAAATGAGGAACATGCAGTAAAGGAACTCATTACACATTCAGCAAATGACAGCTCCCCTGCCACAGCATATACATAATTATACCCGCTTTAGCGACAGTTAATGTTTGGCTACACCGACATTTCTGAGTCTGGTTAAACAATACCATTTAGGTCAGGTAAGTGCAATGAAGGTTTGCACAGGTTTCAGCAAAAATAGAAAATCAGTCTAAAGTTTTTAAAATACTTGTTCATTGCAAGCCATGGCGAGTCACGAGGGTTTCAAAGTAGCTAGCTCATGTTCTTAGTGTTAGTGAAGCTTGCTTTGCTACTGCCCATGCTGTACGCATGTTCTGTGTTAGTGAAGCTTGCACCGTTCCTACCCGTGCAGTATCCGTCTTGTATGTTAGTGAGGCTTACTCTGCTACTGCCTATGCTGTATTTGTGATGTGTGTTAGTGAAACTTGCATTGTTCCTACCCGTGTTGTATCCGTCTTGTGTCAGTGAAGCGTATTTTGCTACTGCCCATGCTGTACGGTTGTTCTGGGTTAGTGAAGCTTGCACTGTTCCTACACGTGTTGTATCCGTCTTGTGTTAGTGAAGCGTATTTTGCTACTGCCCATGCTGTACACCTCTTATGTGTTAGTGAAGTTTGCACTGTTCCTACTCGTGCGGTATCCGTCTTGTGTTAGTGAAGCGTATTTTGCTACTGCCCACACTGTACGCCTTTTATGTGTTAGTGAAGTTTGCACTGTTCCTACCTGTGCTGTATCTGTCTTTTATGTTAGTGAGGCTTACTCTGCTACGGCCCATGCTGTATTTGTGTTGTGTGTTAGTGAAGCTTGCACTGTTCCTACCCGTGTTGTATCCGTCTTGTGTCAGGGAAGCGTATTTTGCTACTGCCCACTCTGTACGCCTGTTCTGTGTTAGTGAAGCTTGCACTGTTCCTACACGTGTTGTATCCGTCTTGTGTTAGTGAGCGTATTTCGCTACTGCCCACGCTGTACGCCTCTTATGTGTTAGTGAAGTTTGCACTGTTCCTACTCGTGGGGTATCCGTCTTCTGTTAGTGAAGCATATTCTGCTACTGCCTACGCTGTGTGCTTGTTGTGTGTTAGTGAAGCTTGCACTGTTCTTGCTCATGCTGTATCCGTCTTGTGTGTTAGTGAAGCTTACTCTGCTACTGCCCACACTGTGCGCTTGTTGTGTGTTAGTGAAGCTTACTCTGGTGTTGTATAGCATTTTAGGACCCTAGTGTAATTTTCCCGATTCATGCCCTTATATAGGTACAAATCACCTTGCCCTTATATAGGCATAGAAATCATACCCATATTTAGACTGAGCCCATGCAGTCCAAATACAGGCATGGATACTTCCACTAGTTCCAAAAAGCCACAACGATTTCTTGGAAAACTTGGTTTCAGCAGTCAGGGACTTCCCCTTGCTTGAATATTGATATGTCCAAGAACTCATGGAGTTTTTAAAGAACTGCCATTCTTTGATGACGTTATTATGTCCAACTTTACTTCAAACCAGGCACCTTCAAGGTATAAATGTGCCCACACTTGCCCAAGCAAACGCACAGTTGTTTGGAGCAGTTCGACTATCTACTTGCCCGACGCAGCTCGCTACAGCAAGTGCCGAAGGAAGCCGACCCTCCAGCTGACGCACTGAGAGAGACGCTGTCTTTTCTCTCGCTGAGAAATCCAGCTCCAGTGTTTCCAAGCTCCCCTTGCGGGGTGTTGGGAAATCTAGTCTGAGACAAAGAGATACCAGACCTCCTTCATTCTAAACCAAGGTACGGAGCTGATTAGACCCTAAGAGAAATCTTGGATAGATTCTTGGCAAAGAATACTAAACCTATGGTACACCATACTTACTTCTTCCCTCGTACTAGACTTAGGTTAGGTACATTGGGGTAGGCGTATTTTAGAAGCACCAGTTGAGTACTTTTTAGTCATTGTTATTTATGTATGTATTTTATGGCTTAGAAACCATACCATGCTTTTACAGTATTATTTCATAATACTCTTCTTGCTGTATGCATTATACTTTACAACCAGTATTACGATTGTAGCAGTTCATTTCCTCTGCATGAGAAAGAAGACTGTTCAATAAATACTTTTATTGTAAACGCCCGTCTCTCTATTTCTCTGCACCTCTGATGAAACGAAGCATGCACGATTGACTGAGTAAAATATCTATCTATTGTTTCCACGACTCTGAAGATACGTTTATTCTTGGGGAAACAAAGTTGTCATGTTTATGTGGTTGTCAGAAACTAATCCCTTCTTGTTTATTCAAGAAAGTTTCTAGTGACCTCTGATCTAGCTGGCACACACACAATTAAGTTTAGTATATTCGATAGAGACCTAGTCGACCTCGTCCTACGTCACATCTATAGGATATATTATTCCAATGCGCAGAGCCTATTGGGAATATAGGAACTACACTACACTGGTACTGCTCAAGCTGTACCTTTCTTGTGTGTTAATGAAGCTTGCTTTGCTACTCGGACTGGCTGTTGTGGGCACCGGGCGTTTCCCCGGTGGGCTGCTAGGGTGGGGGGCGGTTTTGGGCCCCTGGGGGCCGTTTTGTTACAGGGACCTGCAAAAGCGGCCCTGTTACAAATCGGCTGAAAACTGGCCCTGGTAAAGAGCTCGGTCGCACCCCCACGCCCCCTGGGGGGCTGGCCGAGCACTTTGCCAGGGCTGGTTTTGGTTCCCAGTCCGGCCCTGGTTAGTGAAGCTTACTCTGATACTGCTCATGCTGTATCCGTCCTATGTTAGTGAAGCTTGCTTTGCTACTGGAGTGGAGTGGTGTGGCTCACTGGTTAGAGGCGGCAGACCCGGAAGCAGAGAACGGCCCGGGACCAGGGTTCAATTCCCGACGCGGCAGGGTCGTGGACCAGGGTCAGCAGACTCAATAATTCTCGCCTCGGTGCCTACTCTAACCAGGGATCACACTCGGCAACTCTGGGCATTAGCTTGCCTCATCTCTACAATGGCCCCCCACATTCGCCGGGGATGCCTGGTTTCACCTTGGAGATACCCAGTAGGGACCATCTCACAGGGATAGCCAGGACGGGTTCCCCAGCAGCCTACAGCGCCACGACGCCTCAGGGCAGCAGTGCGCTTTACAAGACACATACATTTACATTTACATTTACTGCCCATGCTGTACACATGTGGTGTCTTAGTGAAGCTTGCACTGTTCCTACCCATGCTGTATCCATCCTATGTTAATGAAGCTTGCTTTGCTACTGCCCATGCTGTGTGCTTGTTGTGTCTTAGTGAAGCTTGCACTGTTCCTACCCATGCTGTATCCGTCCTATGTTAGTGAAGCTTATTTATTTATTTATTTATTTATTTATTTAATAACATTTATAAAGCGCAAACAATGGCCCATGGGCGTCTTGGCGCTAAAGTATCTGCAATATCTAACCCAAGATGGAAGATCAATGTTTACTGAATAAAAAGCCAGGTCTTAAGTTGTCTGCGAAAGAACCATAGCGAAGGGCTTGTTTTAATCGAGTGAGGCAGAGTGTTCCAAAGCTTGGGGGCTGACACCAGGAATCTACGAGGAATCACAAGGTCGTTTAAACTGGAGGAGCGTAGGATTCTGGAAGGACAGTAGGGGGTGAGATTTTGGGCAAGGAAAGCTGGACCCAGATTGTGCAAGGCCTTGTAGACTATACAGAGAGATTTAAATGTTATCCTATTTCTGATAGGTAGCCAATGTAAGTCTCTGATGGTATTCGAGGCAGATTGATATTTGGGAAGTCTTCCCAGTAGCCTAGCGGCAGAGTTTTGAACAATTTGCATTTTGTTCAAAACTCCTTCTTGTGCATTTAAGAACAGGGCGTTGCTTGTCACCACGCCCACCCACATCGCAGGTCACACACTCGACCCTATCTTCACCTCCAGCAAACATGTCTCCTTCAGTCACACCACTACTCTCCATTGGACGGACCACAGCTGCGTACACTTTATCTACAATAAGACCATAACTCACAACCATCCTCAACCTACTCTGCGAAGAAACTGGAACAAAATCACCATCGACCAGATCTCCTCATCGCTTCTTCTAAACCCCCCTGCCCACTCCTCAAACCCCGACCAAGCAGCCACTAACCTCACCCAATGGCTATCCAACAGCGCCGACATCCTAGCACCGCTGAAAAAACGTCAAATCAAACTAGGCAGCAAAAACGCCTCCTGGTTCAACGATGATCTTAAGAAATCGAAGAAACTCTGTCGCTCCCTCGAGAAGACCTGGAAAAAAGACCCAAACACCAGCACCAGGGACGCCTTCAAAAACGCCACCCGCATACACCACCAACTAATCCGAGCTGCCAAGAAAGCCGCATTCAAAGACCGACTAGACAACAACGCCCACAACAGCAAGGAATTATTCAACATCGTCAAAGAATTTACCAACCCCTCAGCCAACTCCAATGATATCACCCCCTCTCAAGCCCTCTGCGATTCCCTAGCTTCGTTCTTCCACAACAAAATCGCAGACATCCACAACAGCTTCGACAACCGACCCGGAGACCAACCCACCCATCCTTCTGCAGGACCTTCACCCCCCTTGAACATCCTTAATGACTGGAACCCAATCTCCACTGAGGACACCATCCACCTGATGAACTCCATCCACTCAGGATCCCCCACAGACCCATGCCCTCACCACATCTTCAACAAAGCAGACTCCATCATAGCACCACACCTCCGAGACGTCATCAACTGCTCACTCAGCTCCGCCACCTTCCCAGAAAACTGGAAACACGCAGAACTTAGCGCCCTTCTGAAAAAACCCACAGCGGACCCCACCGAACTCAAAAACTACCGCCCCATCTCGCTCCTTCCATTCCCGGCCAAAGTCATCGAGAAAGCCGTCAACAACCAGCTCGCCGCCTTCCTCGAAAGCAACAAATCCCTCGACTCCTCACAGTCTGGCTTCCGAGCCAAACACAGCACGGAGACCGCACTTATCGCAGCAACAGACGACATTCGAACTCTACTGGACAATGGAGACACAGTTGCCCTCATCCTCCTCGACCTCTCCGCAGCCTTCGACACAGTCTGCCATAGCACCCTTCTACAGCGCCTCAGAAACATCGGAATCCAAGGAAAAGCACTGGAATGGATCACCTCGTTCCTCACCGGAAGAACCCAGAGAGTCCGCCTCCCACCATTCAACTCAGAGGCCTCTGAAGTCATCTGCGGCGTACCCCAAGGGTCCTCACTCAGTCCCACCCTCTTCAACGTTTACATGAGCCCCCTCGCGGCCATCGCACGCAAACACAGCCTCAACATCATCTCCTACGCGGATGACACTCAACTGATCCTCTCACTCACCAAAGACCCTAACACCGCCAAAACCAACCTACATGAAGGAATGAAAGAAGTAGCCGAGTGGATGAAGCACAGCCGTCTGAAATTGAATTCAGACAAAACAGAAGTCCTTATCTTAGGTACCTCCCCCTCCGCTTGGGATGACTCTTGGTGGCCAGAGGCCCTTGGAAAAGCACCCATCCCAACGGACCACGCGCGGAACCTGGGCGTCATCCTGGACTCCTCACTCTCTATGAACAGACAAGTCAACGCCATTTCATCATCATGCTTCAACATTCTTCGCATGCTCAAAAAAACATTTCGCTGGATCCCCACCGAAACCAGAAAAACAGTCACCCATGCACTGGTTACAAGCCGCCTGGACTACGGAAACACCCTATACGCCGGTATCACCGCAAAACTCCAGAAAAAACTCCAACGCATCCAGAACGCATCAGCCAGACTCATACTAGACATCCCGCGTAAAGACCACATCTCTAGTCACCTGAAAAACCTCCACTGGCTTCCCGTCAATAAGAGGATTACTTTCCGCCTCCTAACCCACGCACACAAAGCACTTTACGAACTGGGACCCGAATGCCTCAACACACGACTTTCCTTCTACACCCCCCCTCGCCAGTTACGATCTTCCAACCAAGCCCTTGCTACCGTACCTCGCATCAATAAAACCACCATGGGAGGTAGATCCTTCTCCTACCTCGCAGCTAAAAACTGGAACTCACTCCCCACTCACCTTCGTCTCACTCAGAACCACCTAGCATTCAGAAAGCAACTTAAAACTTGGATATTTGACAAGTAATTGCCCCCTTCTTCAAGCGCCTTGAGACCCTCCGGGTATGTAGCGCGCTATACAAATCTTTTTGACTTGACTTGACTTGAGTAATCAAGGGTGGATAATACCAAAGAGGAAACCAAGGTTTTGCCAGCTGTATCGGGAAGGAAGGGAAGGATTTTCTTGATAAGTCTCAGTTTAAAAAAGGCCGAGGAGGTGATCTGGTTGGCATGTGAGAGAAAAGTGAGGCGGTCATCGAAAATGACTCCCAAATTCCTGACCTTGCTAACAGGCTCAGGAGGGGGGCCAAATGACGAAGGCCACCAGCGCGGAGACCATTCCGGGATCAGATGTCCAAAGATTACTACTTCCATCTTTTCGGAATTCAATTTTAGGCAATTGGAGGCCATCCAGGTCCCAATTGCCCGCATGCCTAAGTTAAGATCATCTGCTCTTTTGTGGCCATCATTCTTGATGGCAAGGACTAACTGGGTGTCATCTGCATAGGACGTAAGGCTCATCCCATGGGCACGAATGATGTTGGCTCGGTCCGACACATAAATGTTAAAAAGTGTCGGACTTAGGGATGAGCCTTGAGGTACTCCACATGGCAGAGACAGGGTAGGCGAATGGAAAGATCCCAGCTTGACCACCTGAGTCCTATCAGCCAAAAAAGAGGCCAGAAGTTTCTTCGCATTATGAAGAACACCCATGTTCTCGACACGGTCGATCAGAATAGCATGATCGACCGTGTCGAAAGCTGCCCATAAATCAAGCAGTATTAAAACTGCTGTCCCCCCGGCATCACGGATGATTCTGATATCATCCGCTGCTTTTATCAAAGCCGTCTCCGTCCCATGGCATTGGCGGAAGCCAAACTGGGATTCGTCCAAAAGATGATGTTCCTCTATGAAAGCCGTGAGTTGTTGATTCAGTGCTTTTTCGGCTATTTTCGCCAGAACTGGAAGGCTGGCAATAGGACGGTAGTTCTTTAGATCTTCCATATCAAGGTGTGGCTTCTTTAGCAATGGTTTATTGAGAGTTTTTTTTAAAGTGGCTGGATAAATGCCAGTACTGAACATGGAGTTACAAATCAGAGTAATGGCAGGAAGAACAGCTTCAATGACAGGTAGTAAAACTTTAACCGGACATGGGTCCAAAGCGGAGCCCGATCTAATGGTGGATATAATATCAGCAGTCTGGGAGCTGGAAATATCTGCAAACTGAGAAAGAGTTGGACCAGTACGGGATGTAGTGGATAGCTTGGAGGGAGTGTTGATATTGTTGGCAAAAACCGAGTAAATGTCATTGACCTTGCTAAAGAAAAAGTTGGCCAAGGCATCGCAGAGAGATTGGGAAGGAGGGGGAGTCAGATTTTTGGAGAGACCGGCTAACTGGTGGTTTCGTATAGTGCCTTGTTAGAGCTAGAGCTTGCTTTGATACTGCCCATGCTGTACACGTGTGGTGTGTTAGTGAAGCTTGCACTGTTCCTACCCATGCTGTATCCGTCCTATGTTAGTGAAGCTTGCTTTATTACTGGCCATGCTGTACACGTGTGGTGCCGTGTTAGTGAAGCTCGCACTGTTCCTACCCATGCTTTATCTGTCCTATGTTAGTGAAGCTTGTGTTGTCACTGCCCATGCTGTACACGTGTGGTGTGTTAGTGAGGCTTGCACTGTTCTTGCCCCTGCTGTATCTGTCTTGTTCTCTCGAGATAGAATGGTTTACCTCCAAATTACTCTTAATTATGCAAGCAGGAGTAATTGTGTTATCGATAATTTCACCTGAAAGAGTAATTGTTCATGTTTCTCCGATAAGTAATTGAAATTCCACCCGGTCCTAATTTTAAGCGGAGTGTGTGGACAGCCAGGAATGGCTGGATGTAGGGGGGACCTTGTGTCCCCTGTTCTTCGAGGCAGCGCTGCAGGTTTCCAAGATGGCTTCTTGTTCTTCGCGGCAGTGCTGCAGGCTTCCCAAGATGGCTTCTTGTTCTTCGGGGCAGTGCTGCAGGCTTCCCAAGATAGCTTCTTGTTCTTCGAGGCAGCGCTGCAGACTTCCCATGATGGCTTCTTGTTCTTCGGGGCAGCGCTGCAGGCTTCCCATGATGGCTTCTTTTTCTACTGGGCAGCGCTGCAGGCTTCCCATGATGGCTTCTTGTTCTTCGAGGCAGCGCTGCAGGCTTCACATGATGGATTCTTGTTCTTCGGGGCAGCGCTGCAGGCTTCCCATGATGGCTTCTTGTTCTTCGAGGCAGCGCTGCAGGCTTCCCATGATGGCTTCTTGTTCATCAAAGCAGCGCTGCAGGCTTCCCATGATGGCTTCTTGTTCTTCGGGGCAGCGCTGCAGGCTTCCCAGGATGGCTTCTTGTTCTTGAGGGCAGCGCTGCAGGCTTCTAAAGATGGCTTCTTGTTCTTCGGGGCAGCGCTGCAGACTTCCCAAGATGGCTTCTTGTTCTTCGGGGCAGCGCTGCAGGCTTCTAAAGATGGCTTCTTGTTCTTCGGGGCAGCGCTGCAAGCTTCTAAAGATGGCTTCTTGTTCTTCGAGGCAGCGCTGCAGGCTTCCCATGATGGCTTCTTGTTCTTCGGACAACAACAATAATAACCTAGGTTCCTATGTCACTTAGATTCCATTCATTTTAAGGAGAGAAACCACACTATTTTCTGTTGGTGGTTGGGTTATTTATTTTACCCAAATTTTTAATTCATTCATATATAGTAAAAGGGGGGCAACCGTTCTCCACAGATTAACACACCGAATTTACCAACAAACATTTAGAAATACATACACTACTTCATACATTTAGCAATATTCAGTAAAACAAATAAATTCACAAATTTTTACACACAATATTCACAATTACTGTCAATAATACAATGTGGACCAAAAGAATGTTTTTCGCAAGACAAATCAATTGCACTGCAAGTCTGTGTAAGTTTAGACAATAATCTCATATCAATACAACTCAGCGGTATTTTCGCTGTGCCTCAGCGGTATTCTCGCTGTGCCTAACACAACTCAGCGGTATTTTCGCTGTGCCTCAGCGGTATTCTCGCTGTGCCTAACACAACTCAGCGGTATTCTCGCTGTGCCGACGCGTTTCGAGACACACTTCTGCCTTAGTGTGCTCTCATCAGGGCATCCTACTTATCCACATTTGGGTGTATCTGACAATGTGGTAAAGCGTTATTTAACTGAGGTTTCTAGACCGCTTTGTCCAGTTCAAATAAGCAAACTAGGACCACCAGGGTGGACTGTTGGTGCCAAGAGGCAGAGCGTGCCTCCTAGTAACATGATCACCAAACCACAAGTGCTTACTTGTGCAAGAAAACTGCGTTTTCAGGTGAAATGGTTATTGATCAGCAGAGTTTTTATACTGATAGGTTGGAATTCCATAACTGTGCCAGTCACTGCGACATCGTGTCCATCACGTTAAGTATTTTAGAATCCTGGCATCAGACTCTCTGAGAGTGACCTACAGAGACTGTACGCTGGGGTACCTCTGATGCACAGATGGCATCCTGGGCTCAGGCTCCCAGAGAGTGATCTTCAGAGACTGTACGCTGGGCTACCTCTGGTGCACAGATGGCATCCTGGCATCAGACTCTCTAAGAGTGACCTACAGAGACTCTACGCTGGGCTACCTCTGGTGCACAGATGGCATCCTGGCATCAGACTCTCTGAGAATGACCTACAGAGTCTGTACGCTGGGCTACCTCTGGTGCACAGATGGCATCCTGGCATCAGACTCTCTGAGAATGACCTACAGAGTCTGTACGCTGGGCTACCTCTGGTGCACAGATGGCACCCTGGCATCAGACTCTCTGAGAATGACCTACAGAGTCTGTACGCTGGGCTACCTCTGGTGCACAGATGGCATCCTGGCATCAGACTCTCTGAGAATGACCTACAGAGTCTGTACGCTGAGCTACCTCCGGTGCACAGATGGCATCCTGGCATCAGACTCTCTGAGAATGACCTACAGAGTCTGTACGCTGGGCTACCTCCGGTGCACAGATGGCATCCTGGCATCAGACTCTCTGAGAATGACCTACAGAGTCTGTACGCTGAGCTACCTCCGGTGCACAGATGGCATCCTGGCATCAGACTCTCTGAGAATGACCTACAGAGTCTGTACGCTGGGCTACCTCCGGTGCACAGATGGCATCCTGGCATCAGACTCTCTGAGAATGACCTACAGAGTCTGTACGCTGGGCTACCTCTGGTGCACAGATGGCATCCTGGATCAGACTCTCTGAGAATGACCTACAGAGTCTGTACGCTGAGCTACCTCCGGTGCACAGATGGCATCCTGGCATCAGACTCTCTGAGAATGACCTACAGAGTCTGTACGCTGGGCTACCTCCGGTGCACAGATGGCATCCTGGCATCAGACTCTCTGAGAATGACCTACAGAGTCTGTACGCTGGGCTACCTCCGGTGCACAGATGGCATCCTGGCATCAGACTCTCTGAGAATGACCTACAGAGTCTGTACGCTGGGCTACCTCTGGTGCACAGATGGCATCCTGGCATCAGACTCTGAGACTGAGCTACAGAGACTGTACACAGGGCTTCCACCGGTGCGCAGATGGACTCCTGGGCTCAGGCTCCTAGAGAGTGAACTACAGAGACGGTATGCTGGGCTACCTCTGCTGCAGACTCAGAGATGGCCCAGGTTTGGCACAGCCAATACAGTTAGCCGTTGCATACTGACGCATGGACTCTATAGGTATGAAAATGGCTGACCGCACTTACAAAGCCTAGAGAAATGACTCCGGTGTTTGTAGGGGGTGTCCGGCTCATGCAGGGCGCTCTCACACTTATAACCCAGCACCCTGCATTCAGGATTGAAAGGTCTGCCTTAGGGGTGACTGATTGGTTTTAAGCGCAGTGGCTTCGGATATAAGAAAAAGTATATCTGTCGTAAGTGGTGCTAGCACCAGCTTACACAAGCTGCAGATAAACACAGGCCTGTATTTATTTTTAAACATGGATATAAATGCATATAACTCTTTTAGAGGCTGCCATTTAGGACTACTTGCCCACTTGCTCAGACTGACATGTAAAGGAGTTTAGGATAACATTTTCTGAAAAATGTTAAACAGCTGCAGATGCTCACTTGCATGTGCACTGCAATGCTCACGTTTTCATGAGTGTACTAATGTTTAATATATATGCGTACCCCGCCATTATAACTAAGGCTCCCTGTTTTCCGTTTTTACAGATAAATACAGAGAGAAAATCATTTATTTTCTTGTCTGTATTTATTTTTAAATGTGGATAAAAACGGAAATTGGGTGCTTTTTAGTGATTCTAAATTTACTTTGCAGTGACCGACAGGCCAATAACTGTGTGGATTGATAAGTAAGGGTGTTAAAAATGAATGATATTTTAGTAAAGAAGCTTAAATAGCAGGAAATATGCACAAGGCTGATACTGAAATGTGTGCATATTGTCATATAGGTGCATTGATTTATCTTCTGCGGGTGTCCATATCACTGAAACCTGGCATGCGTTCTAACTTGACTGCATATTTATTTGGTAAATAAATGTGGAAATATACCAGTTTCAGCTTTACTTTTTTTCACAATACCCACACTAAATATGGATAAATACAGACGGAAATGACAAAAAAATAAATGCCATAAAACCGTGAGCCCTACTTATAACCCATAAGGCATTTATGTATTGGTATACCTGTATCGGTTAAATGCATGCAGAAATATATAACGTACCGCTTCGTGTCGTTTACAAACCCCAAAATAAATATGGCAAACATAGAAAACATGAGCAGAAAATAAAGAGGTATCAATAAAGACAAATGTTAAAAAAAGACCATAAAACTGGAAGCTCTAATTGTAAATCCATGCAAATTATTTCCATAGGGGGCTTTCAGCCAGCCAACATCATCCATTGATCTGTTTTTCTGTCATTCACTTTTTTATTGCCCCCACTACAGCATACAACACGAGGCAATGGTTCCGCCCACTGCAGCCATTGGCCAACTTCACTGTGAGTGACGGCATTCATACCTTTCACAAGGAGCGCTTCCACATACAAAGTACTCCCCTTCAGACCTATGGCGCTGTGTGCTTTTTTGCCATTTTTATTGTCTTACCTGACAGTGCAACTGTCTCCAGACAATTATATGACAATCACCAGGAGAGGGGCTTTGGCTCCCCCATGTGTCAAGAGACAGGAGTAC